>NC_050181.1:27794923-28459923 GCF_008315115.2 Sander lucioperca
TGTTTACAACTGCATCACTGTTGCACTACAGTACATGCGCCTGGCAACACAAATCTGGTTGCCAGGTCTGCATGTCTATGTTGTGCACTGAAGATACAGAAGCTAAGACCCCATAGTGTCCATAGATTCCACTCGTGGTGTGTTAATCTGTATGTGTTGTTTTTGTGTGTGTGTGTCATTTGCATTTGTTTACCTGTGTGTGCCACCCACTTCCCCGTGTGTTATTAGTCCGTCACAGAGGGATCCAGATGGTGTAACTGCAGGTACATCTCAACATTTATGTGCATAATTTCACCTGTGTGTTGGGTGTGTCTGTAACACTCACGTACCCTTCAGAATGACAGAATAGTTACAGTAAGGTTAAAAAAAAAGGATGTTTAATGACTTTCACCTGTGTGTTGGGGTGTGTGTTGCCCCCTTTAGGTGGGTATTTGTCCCTCATGGCAGGCATCCAGCTGGCCTGACACCGCTTGGCAAAGCAACGAACATCCAAAATGCCCAACACACAGCCACACGCACCCAGCTCATCCTCCAGGATGAAACAGTACTCCGGGCACAACGCCAGGCACGGTCCGAGACATCTATTGAAATGAAAGACATTACTATTTTACACTAATACGTGAGTATACAGCAGTATTCCAATGTGATAAATGTCCATTCTGGAAATGTTTTTTCTCTCTCTCTCTCTCTCTCTCTCTCTCTCTCTCTCTCTCTCTCTCTCTCTCAAACACACACCTGTCTCCTACGATATCTGGGTGAGAAGCACTGGACTCTTGGCCACCCTGAGTCCTCAGGTGGAGTTGGCGCACCATCCGATACAACTCCAACTACACACACACACACACACACACACACAATGAAAAAATAATTTTATGCTTCATGCCCCAGACTATTACAATGTATGTTTCCCTACAACAGTGTGTAAATGTTAAACTAAAAATGGTGACTGAATAATCTGGGTCTTTTAAGAACTCTTTTCTCCATTTAAAGGACAATTCCGGCGCAAAATGAACCTAGGGGTTAATAACGTGTACCGAGTCGAATGTTCTCTGGGACATGTTTTCATGCTAATCGAATGCGTCTCTAGCTTTAAACAAGCTACCGCAAATGGGTGGTTAGCTGCTAACGCTACCTTTCGGGCCAGATGGTAAATCGCTATTTCTACACCACTTAAAAGGCTCAAAATAGCACCACACTTCCACGGTAGCATAAAGAGGGTCCCTACATGTAAACCGAAGCATTGAGAACTTTGTAAGTGTACAGACAGTTTATTAAAAACTGGTTGCACGGCGTTGATCGTGCAAGATGGCGCCTGCCTGTATACGTGAACTGTACTGTCTTTATAAACTATCTTTTTAATAAACTGTCTGTACACTTACAAAGTTCTCACACGTAGGGACCCTCATTATGCTACCATGGAAGCGTGGTGCTATTTTGAGCCTTGTTAGTGGTATAGAAATAGCGATTTACCATCTGCCCCGAAAGGTAGCGTTAGCAGCTAACCACCCGTTTGCGGTAGCTTGTTTAAAGCTAGAGACGCATTCGATTAGCATGAAAACATGTCCCAGAGAACGGTTGACTCGGTACACATATGTTATTAACCCCTAGGTTCATTTTGCGCAGGAATTGTCCTTTAAGGATACTACTGTGGCACGGTCAGAAAATCTTATAAATCTTCCATGACTTTATATCACTAAGTCAGAGTGTATGCATGACCTAAAACATTTTTTTCTAAAGGGGTAAATAGTATGGTATCTACAGCAGCTATGCTAAAGTCATGCATTTGATGCAGTGATTGCAACTGTACAAACTTCTAAAATATTCCTTGACTTTCCCTATCTTTAATGCATCTCTTTGACAACTTCTATGATATACCATGAATAATCCTGGCGTTATGTGTGAAACAATACCATTTGCGAGGGACTTCTCCTACCTTGTCCTTGCTGTGGTAGGGCCTGATGTTATAGAGACGAGAGGTAGGGAAGAGAGGAGGAGGATGAGTGAAGAGATCACTGCTGCTGCCTATTGGTAGAAGCATCTACACACATACACACACACACACAGACGTTACGCAGTTATAAAACGATTGAACTTCAATGACACATTAATAATTAAAAAATACAAACATGCACAATAAAAAAACGTTTACGAGGATTAATTCACAAAACCTATGTACATTTTGTGCTATACAAACACACCCTACCTGCACCTCCCCAGACACGCCCCCTTTGAACGTCCATGGTTCTGACTCCACTCCCAGTTGGTCTGCCCCTGTGGTCTTCCCACACCCTTCCACAGACAAGAACCAAATGTCAGCCAGATGACATCATAAAATGCCAGTGCAGACGGAAAATGATGGCACAGTTAAATCAGCTTTACATATTCATGCCAGCATAAAAGTACAGTGTTTAACTGCATTACAGCTCCTCAAGAGATGACAGCTGAAATGAACTGCTTTTTCAGTTTTTATGCTGGTGCCATAAATATTTGAAGCATAACTGGTGGTTCAGTGAGCTCATCTAACATTTTCAGACTGAATTCACTTTAGATAGGAATGATTTGTACAGCAGAGGCTACTTGTAGTTACTGTAGTTATTTCAGGCATAGATAGGGAGACAAAGAGTTAGAATGCCTACTCACAGTGGAAGCAGTTCCTCCAGGTGGCCAGGGTGGAGCTGTCACTCAGCACACGTCCATCTGAGTGAGATAGGTGAGTGGGGGGTTAGATTAGAGTATATAGTATGTTATAGTAGGATTACAAAGAATAGTATAGCATAGCATACTACTTGTCACTGTTGTAGACGAGTCACCAACTGTCAAGTCCCCAGTGTTTGAGTCTGAGTCAAAGTCCTAGTTACCAAAGAAGAGTCCGAGTCGAGTCTTAGTCGAGTGACCATTACCTGACTTTGAGTCCAAGTCGAGTCACGAGTCCAGAGAATAGCTATTCGAGTCCTGGACTCATTCTAGTATAGCATAGAAGATGTATGTGCAATATAGTGCAGTATTGTACAGCCCAGTAACAGTATGACAATAGTAACCACACACAGTATATAGAAGTACAATACAGTCAAGCACATTATGTTATTCTGTATTCCCATAGTTTCCTGCTTCTCTGTAGACTCACCCAGCCAGCATATGAATGCTTTCGCCACCAGAGCCGTGTTCCTCAGGTCCCACACATAAGGGTAAAGGTCATAGAGCACAGCCCTGTTGGCCCCGCTCACCACACTGCAGTGCAGCTGTGCTATGTCTTCACACAGGGACAGGACCCTGGAGGACCGGCCACGCCACTCATCAATCTGAGAAAACACATAAAAAGTACAAAAACACTCACAATTATGAATCCTGCACTTCACAATTCAAATTTCACCAACAGGAAATCTACACAAAACACACGCTAACCTTCAGAGGCGGTGTCTTCTTGCTGTTGGCGCTGACCAGGTGGCAGTTTGCTTTCAGCCAGGTCAGGTCCTGCAGCAGTTTCTGGGCAGACGGGCCATGCTCGTGGGGCAGATAATAAAGACCAACCAGCAGCCGCACCTGGGTCTCACTTAGTAGGCCCTTCCCACCACAGAGCCCCCAACCCTGGGCCTTCTGTCCCCTGCCTGGGGGTGCACTAGGCCTGGATCCTTGAGGTTGGTGATTGGGTTGACTCTTCTTCTCCCCCTCTCGTCCCTCCATCTCCCCCTTGACCTTAGTGGGTGACGATGGGGGTGAGCTGGAGTTCAGGGGGAAAACGGGGAGCTTGGCCACGGCAGAGGTTTCTCTGATTGTGGAAGGGCAGTCGGATTTGTCAGGAGTTTTGCAGCGAGTTGTTGGAGCAGAGGAACGCTGGTCTGCTCGTGTGCTCTGTCGACCTGTAATGATTAAAAAAAAAAAAGTTATGTTACAAATGTAACACTGTGGCCAAAAGGCATTTTGTTGGCAACCTTCCAAATTTGGTCAACAGTGCTGAAATAATGCAGTCAAAATATAAATTGATTTCACTGGTCCACTCATTCATGAAAGTGACAGAGCAGGTAAATAGTTTGAGTCCAGTCTAATGTCAACACTAGTTTCTTACCTGCTTGTAGTGGTTGGTTGAGTTCCTGCATCCAATCACGTAGTGCAGCAGACAGAGCTCTATCAGGACAGTATTCACACTCCTCATCTAGACCATTAAAAACATTGTTATTTTTATAACAATTATATACACATTATATATGAGGATACTAAACTACTCATATTCATTCAGTACAGGAAAACCACTCCCAAATTCCTTTGCACAATCACAGTCTGTGATGTTAATTTCAGTTGGACATGTTTTGGTGGACAAACAGACCACACACACCTCTCCTGTATCTGCAATATGTATGCAATACTAGACCAGAAAAGAAGATACACGCCTTTCTCAGGACACGACTGTTATGGGTTGGTGTGTTTTATCTTATTTTGGTAGTCTGTTTCTGTTCTGTATTTTGCTCAGTTTCCTGTTTTATTTTGATAGTTTGGTTTTCTGTCTTGTCTAGTCTGGTTTTACTTTGTCTTGTGTTTTCCCGCCTTTTTTGATTGTTCTGCCCAGCCCTAATGTGTTTCACCTGTTTCCCAGCCCTTGTGTCACCTGTCTTGTGTTACCTCGTTACCCTGTGTATTTAGTCTTTGTGTTCCCCCTTGTCCTGTGTCAGATCATTGTTTGTGTTTTTCCCAGTCAGTTTGTGTCTGTTCCCAGCGTGTTTGCGTCAAGTTTACCAGGTTTGGATTCTTCCCTTTGTTCTCTCTTTGTCCCATTAGTTTTCTGTTAGTTTGTTCCTCGTGTTTTCATTATTTTTGGACTTTAGTTTTTGCCTGCTCCCTTTGGACTCCTTTTGTTGTTTTTGTCTGCCTGATTTTTTTGGATCTCCTGGTTTTTTGTGTTTTAATAAACTCTTGAGCTCAATCCTTCCCCTGCCTGCCTACTTGCTTGCCTTGCCTCTGCATTTGGGTCCACCTATTTCCCCCTGAACACAACAACGACTTATCTTGTGTTTTTTGCTCTGTTGATAGATAAACCAACACAGTATGCTGGAAATACTGCTATATTACGTCATGTCTCTATTTGGAAAATGATCTGTGGGAATGAAGACATAAAAGGCTTCTTTCTCATCTGTGACTATCAATGATGTCGCCTGAAATGACAGCTATCGCTGGTATATGTTATGTCTCTATAAAAATTCCATCCACATCGCAGGCTTCAGCCTCCCCTTCATCTCTTTTCTCATGCCCTCCCTTGAAGCCCATTTCTCAGCCTTGTTTCTCCTCCACAGAGGGACCTTCCTGTTCTTCCTTCATCACACCACACAATTATTCCTCCATCACCACCCCTCCCTGCTCATCTTCAGAACAGCATTACACGCTACAGTGGTTTTCTCTCCTACATTTTTCCATCCAACTGTTTCCTCTTTCTTTCTCTGGCAGCATTCTCATGTGTTTTACTGTAATAGTAAATGAAATGCAATGAATAGGAAACAAACGTCAGATTAAGGTGATGAAAGGGCTATAACAGCTCCACTATCATAGAATTCTAACAAAGTCTTTACAGTATACTTCAAATATATAACCTCAAGAATCAATTCACTTTGTATGAAATAGACTAATCTGAAAGACGCCATCTCTTAATCTCTGTAAATAGATCCACTTTGCTGTGAGAGTAGATGGAGATTGATGAAATTGGTGAATTGTGTAACTTCGTATAGGGGAACTATTTTTATTCGGTGTAACTACAGCTGAAAGCTTATTGAGTAACTCTGTCCAGGACAGACAGGAGCTTTAATTCCTACAACTTCATTTATTTAAGTGATGTCAGACAAAATTGTGTTAGTTGCCAAGCAACACTGACTTTTTAAACATTTCCCCAGGAAGCAAAGGGACTAACTGTACATGGCTCTGTTCTGGGAGAGCTAATTATAGTTTATTAACTCGGGACATCTCCGGTCTCATCACTGCTACTTCCAACTGCTCCATAATCCTTTCTGCCCCATCCTTCCCTTCACTGATCACCTCACCTTTCCTCTCCTTTTTTCCAGTTCTGTACCAGCTCGCCAGCGAATGGAGAGGGATGTAGTTGGCTTCAAACTCGCAGTTGGGGTTGAGTAACAGGCCTCTCAGGTGGCTTCTCAGCTGAGGCTCTCTGCCCTTAAAAGGCCCCAGGAAGAGACGTCTGGAGTCATAGTCATTAGCGTGCAGGTTGTCCCAGATGAGCGGGGAGCGCTGGAGGACAGACTCCACCTCAGCCAGACAGTCTACAGACAGTTTCCTGGAGATGACCTTACTGCCTGTGGGGCCGAGAGTGAAGAGAAAAGGTTGACAAGTGGAAGCCTAAAGCTTTGAGAAACACACCGCAGAATTCTGAGGGAGACAACAGGAGCTTCTCTCCTTATTCCTCAGGCACTTTCAGACCACTAAGCAGGGGTGGAAGTTACGTTACATTTACTCTCGTTATTGTAACAAAGTTGTTTTTCTGTGTACTAAAAATTTGTACTTTTCAATCACAAGTATTGGACTTTGCTACATGTCAAATCACATCTGCTACAGAGTAAAAAGAAAAGTCACATGAAAAGTCCTGATAAACTGTGTGAAAATGGAACAAAAGAAAGGAGCTAAATCAGCAGCTGCAGCAGAAAAGAAGCTGCTAGTTTGTCTGCGGCAGCAGGAGGGCACAGCTCCATTAAGGTGACACTCCGGAAATGATACATGATACATAGGAGAATTCCCCGTGACCGCAGGTTCTCATTCAGCTCAACATATTTGAAAACTTGGAGGAGCACAGAGAAACAAGGACTGGTTATACTGGGATGGAGAGGCTGAGCGGACTGGTTAAATTATGTATTGAGAATGAACGAGCAGAGAAGTTGAACCTAGAGCAGATTGTGGATGACTTTGCAGTGCGCAAGACTCAACAGAATGACGTTCAGACAGGTGAGTACAACAAACCCACTGAACTCACTCTCCAGACGAGAACAACCACTGTGGTGCCTAGCAACGTAGTTGTGTGCATGTGCTACTAAAAACTGCAGTCTCTCCTTCGCTTTAATATGTGTGTTTGGGGGTTGGTGTTTGTGGCTGCATCCGCTGTGGAGTTCATACTGTTTATACATCTGTGTTGTTGCCTCGGTGACGTTTTATTCTGCTGTTGATTCTATAAGAAGCATCGGACTATTTCATTTAACTGGTTTAAAAATGCTTGTTGCACCCGCTGTGGTGTCCATAGATTTTATTTATTCTGTCTTTTTTGTTTAGTTGTCTCAGTTTTGTCTCTTTTCTGGTTAATTGTACTGTAGTGAAGCTACGCTTAGAAAGGCGATTGCATAGGCTTTTTATTATTGATAATCAGTTGTATGCAAAGGCTGCAAAGTGCCGTCGTTGGAAATGGAATAATTGGTTAGGACATCAGGGCTCGTGTTGCTAATGTAGTACTCTTTCCACCTCTGGAAAGTTGGAAAGCAGACCCAAGTGAAACACCTACATAAAAGCTGCAGCTCACAATGTAACATCACCAAGGAAAATTGTAACTATCTTGCTACAACAATAAAGAGGCTAGCAGAGAACAGTTCCGAGGTAGAAAAATAAAGACAAGCGACAAAAGAACTGAAAGAGAGTAGGCGATAATGTGTGTAGATGCTTGTGTGTGTTTCCACTTCCCTTCTATATGGTGTGGGTGGATGTGAATCTAAATCTTTTTTCAGTCTTTGGAGGAGGTTGTGTGTGGAGTTGTGCCTTCACCTATTTGCATGTCATTTGCATTTGCCAACTAATGAGGCAAAAAAAACACAAAACAAGAAACAGACTCTGGTTGATATCTGCAGGAATACAGCCACATTACACAGTTTAAATGTGTGATTTATATCAATTATAATTAGTTAAATCAACTAGTTTATCAATAATAGATTTAATAGATGTATGCAAACGTGCATGCGTCTCACCTGTCCATATCACTGCTATGTTGGGGAGCAGGTCCTCTCCAACAGTCTGCAGGTAGGGAGACTTTGATACACTGGGAGAACACAGAGAACCACAGTACTCTACAGGGAGAGAGAAACAGGTATATTTCATCAGCAGTAAAAATAAAAAAAAAAGTCAGATATAATAACCACAAACGTTCCAATTTAACTCCAGCACTCCTACCTGTAGGGCAAAATAGGAAGACGGCTGGTTCCCCCAAGAACCGATAGATCTCATTGGTTACAGTGACCTGAGCATGGGCGAATGAAGAAAAGGCCTCGCTGTCAGCCTGACACATGGAGTGATCGATGTCATCAAACAGAATGGCAAATGCCTGGCAACCCAGGTCTGCTACCTGGAGAGAGAGAAGAGGTTATGTGTCAGAGAGAAAAAAGAAACGGAGGCTCAAATGATTACATTCCTGTGTAGAGCTGCAATAATTCCAAATTTGACTTTACAATGAATTGTCTCTGAAATAATTGTTTGATTAACAATATAATTGTCTCTTTTAGTCAAATTTAAAATAAATTCATTATATATTAATTTATGTATTCATTTTGCTAACAAATTCAAGTTTTGAATGAATCCCTATTATTATTATTATTATTATTATTATTATTATTATTATTATAATAATTATAATAATAATAATAATAATACATTTTATTTAAAGGCGCCTTTCTCGGCACTCAAGGACACCGTACAGGGATACATAAGACATTTAAAAACAGCAAAAAAAATAAGAACAACAACAACAACAACAACAGAGAGAGGCAGAGCAATTGATATTAAGTGGAATAGGCAGTTTTAAACAGATGTGTTTTGAGATACAATTTAAAATGGGGGAATGAATCGATGTTTCTAAGTTGGGGTGGTAATGAATTCCAGAGACTACTATTCCCTAGAATACATCGTTTGGTTATATCACTGTTATGTGTCCCAGATAATTTAGTAACACAAGTACACAGCCTATGAAGTAAACCGCGCCTCTTCATTACAACAAAACATTGTATTTTTCTCTTAAGTGAACATAAAACTGACAATTACCATCAACAGTCATAGCCCTTAGGACCTTAGCTATTGTCAGCAATTAATTGCGGTTAAACAAAGAAACCGCGATTATGTAATAATAAAAATGATGTAATAATTGTTACAGGCCTATTCCTGTGTAGTATTCCTTATCTTATTGTGTCACATACCTGTCTCAGTTTGCGTTTGAGTAGTGTCAGGTCACAGGAAGAGGAGAAGACGATGTCCTGACCAGGTGAGAGGGCGTAAACAAACTTCAGGCCTCTCGACTGGGCCTCCTTGATGAGAGTACGCAACTGACCTGAGAGACGATGATTACAGATGTCTGAGAATGCTAAACATCACCAGACTCTTCATGCAACATTTAAATGTTTCTGATCTGAACACCACAGTCTTCTAGGGTACTATAGAAGTGCAATATATAGATATATAGATGGGCAACATAAAAACTGTTGATGCCTTTAGGATGGTTATAAAAAACAAATTCACCAGTAATGTCAAAAGGCAATTTTATATTTGGGACAGATAATATTGAGCCCTGTTTGGAGACAAACGTCCTAGGGCAGTTCTGGTACAGATCTGAAGCCAGTAAGCCTCTAGTGTGCAGTCAGCTTGCAATTTCTCAGACTTAGTAAGACTTGGATGCACATATTGGTGGATAAATGTTTGAATAGATAGTCAGATGGATAGATGGATGGATGAATGGGATGTTCTTACCCTCCTCTTCATGAGAGTAGACTTCTCTCCACAACAGCCTGTGTTTCAGGTCATCTTTTGGGCCGTACAGGTAGGTGTTCAACCCCCAACTTTGCATCCTGGCACAGAAAGTCATGGACAGAGGAGGCATGGGGAGGGAGAATGTAACTGAAGTGCTTCAGAGTTTTAGTCATTTCATTGCTAAATCTGTGAATCTGCAACAAAAAATGGAAGAGGAAGAAAATTCTTTTTTTCAGCAACCACCTTTGACAGTTGCTTGATTTAGGCACTTTTTTAACAACTTCAAATCTGTTGTTTTGTTTCTTTTACAGTGAGAGGTCCGACACGCCTGTTTATAAAGCTTTTTAGAGTGCGAGAACTTTGAAATTCTTTATACTCTGCAAATCACTTTTCAAAAACTTTGAAAATATAATCGATTAAATTGTTCAACTGTACATATTGTATCCATCATTTCCACAATTTTAATGAATGTACTGTAGGAGCCGTGGAGAGAGAGAGACGAGGATAGAGGAAGGGGAAAAAATACCCAGAACAACAAGCAGCAAGAAAATAGATCCACTGTATTGACCGTGGGGCTCCATGGCTGCCTCAGTAGCAGGAAATGATCTCCTGAATTATAAATAGAGCATAGTACTAGGAATGAAAACAATAGCTGCATCATACACACAAAAACATGAATATTGCTCTCTCTCTCTCTCTCTCTGGACAGGGACCAGCTCTCATCATCCTTGCCATTTGTGGGTGGACTATGTTCTCTCTCTCTCTCTCTCTCTCTCTCTCTCTCTCTCTCTCTCTCTCTCTCTGCTTCATTTCCTGGACAGATGGTATGTAAGTCGCCTCCACGAGGCTGCAACCTACCTCCATTAAAACACACAATCAGACACACACTTTCATACTGTTCACACATTCACAGCCTTAATCTGCCAAGCTTGCATGTATGAATTTTGCCTGCACCCAACACTTGAGTCTAAAGAAGCTGATCTATAAATAAACCTAAAAAAACCCACACACTCAGCTGCTGTGAATTTAAATTCATCCTCATAGTAAAGCATGTTGCCACCTGAACATCAATAGAAGTTTAGGCACACATTATAGTGACTTGGTCATGATTGTTTCCAAAATATTATATTTTATACAGTTTATCGTAAGATGAATAGGAACAGAAACAGTGTGCTATAAGGATTTGGTCCTAATGTTTAAGAGCAGAGGAAAGCAGAGAGCAGGGGGAACAACTTATCTCCGGGGATGTAGAATCGGCTGTCACTATTGGCTGTTGAACCACAAAACTGTGTCACAGTTCCCAACAGGGATTTATGTAGCTTCACTCGTTTGTAAAAATCAGTGTGTCATCAACACTTAATTGGTTCCCTACTAACTACATGGTATACACATGGGGTAATATAAATTTACATAAAAAGGGAATGCCACATCCTTCATTAGAGCATCAATTCATACTCAACATACTGTTGCCCCATTATCAGCGTGTTCATATTTTAATTTTCATTAATTGGTCTAAAATGGCACTTTGTGTGTTTTCTTACTTGGAGATGATCTTTTAGTATTCCACTGTAGTTCACCGTCATGGAAATCACTGCGAGCTGATTCAAGCTCAAAGAGCTCGTCTCTTTGGGAGCTGTTTAAAACTGCCGTGGCAGTCTCAATAAAGGAGCTGCCTTGGTTTTGTTTAGTCAAGATTCAGAGAGACTTGGCTCATGACCCTGCTGACCTGATTTAGATTACTGTCTCATAGAACATTTGATTGTCTTGGATGCTGATTTTATCTGCTTTAAATGGCTTTTTTTTCCATAAGTTCTACGTTGTGCTTTGCAGAAGACAGCCTGTTATAGCACTTCACTGGTGTCGCTCCACATAAAGAGTGTGGTTGTGCTGAGCATCTCCCTGGTGTGAAAGTCTCTGCATGGAAAAAAAGATGTTGCTAAATAAAGAGCCACGGGTAGAGCAATATCTTCCCTCTATAAAGGCTACAAGGACACATATATTCTGTATTAGAAATATACTGATTCCAGTTTAAGAAAATGTGTGGGGAAACTATTTTTATTACCATTCATTCATCCTTCTTTGCAAGGCAGCATAGTATGCCAGAGTCTTCTCACATTTCAATAGGTACATTTTATTGTGGAGTTCCATAGTCATCTTAACTTTAAGAGGCTTTTCAACCCTAAGCATAACATTCTCTGGGAAACAGTGAATATTTGTGCCATTAAATAAACTACACTTTAGGATGCACATCAACAAGTCTGGAGCTACAGCTGAGGCTGTGCCTTATGGAAATTTTGACCTAGAAATAGAAATTATAGATATAGACTTTTAGACCTGATAATGGCACTAGATGCAAAGGTAAAGGATCACCAAAGTGATCACAATTCATCCACAAATGAAACCTTATGTTGCCGCAGAGGAAAGGTCACTGCTAACATGGCTGAAATAATATCTATGGAGTAAAATGATCCCATCTTCGATCCTCCTTCTCCGTCCACTATAACAAAATGCAGTATCTGCCCCCTCCCTCTCCCCCTCCTGTCATCCACGGCTGATCCTCAGGACTGAGGATGAGCCTGCCCTTTGCTATGGAGTCATTCTGCATCAGTGATTTCTCTCAGGTCTGCCTGGCACTGATATAGAGGCCTGCAACTGGATTTAGCCCACAGGCGTCAGGTCAGTAGCTTCTGAGCTCACACTACTTATGTGAAGAACCACCATAAAAACATCCCCTCTGACCAGTTTAACTAGACGTATGGGCACCTGTGCTCACAGACAGTACAGTGCATGCAGGCTTGCAGACACCAGGTTCATTTCAGTGTTCAAGCTACTTTAAAGAATGCTTACAGACTTACCATTGGAAGAGAACCTTCCTCTGATCCATAGTCCATGGCCTCCCATAGAAACCTGCAGAGGGAAACAAATAAAATACATGTTATTTTATCTTTGCTGCAAATGTTATTTTCCCACAATTTTATATTCAGACAGACATACTGTAGCATACATCATATAATGAGGTTCTATGGCTCTACTTTTTTTTTTTTTTTTTTTTTTTCCAAGCTCTGTAGCAATTAATCACAAACTGGACAGTTATCCGCTACTGAACACAGCTACAGTACTGAATGTATGCAAGCTCTTCCAGTGCTCGCTTGGTCACATCCCCTCTGTGTTTGGCAGAGGCATTAATTAACTCCAGCCACACCCTCCATCACATTTTCTATTTTTAGAAATGGGAGCATCTCCAGTGTCCCTCGTTTTTTTTTTTTTTAAATAAGGAATAAGTCTGGTGTGTGTGTGTGTGTGTGTGTGCGTGTGTGCGAGCGAGCGAAGTGTGTACAGTAAGTGGGTCATGGTGAGAAGTACATCTGATCCACTAACAGTCCAGACTGCTTTCTCCTGCATGCACGTTGGGAGTGTGCATTTTGGTGTGCATGTGCACTACCTGTGTACGTGTGTGTGTGTGTCCTGCAGAGTGCTCCCCACTTAGCCAGACCTAATTACTAACTCTATTGGATGTGTGTGTGTTCGCAATGGACCTTTTTCACAGCAGACATTTTGACATAGTAGGAAAAGCACAGTTTTTTTTGTCACTGAATTACATATGGGGGTTTGGACTGGTGGTGGTTTTTCACTATTACCTGACATTTCATAGACTTAATTAATCGATTAATTAGCGATAAAACAGACCTTAAATACAAAGATGACATATTTCCACTTCATTTTAGCAGCATATCGATCTGTTCTCCCCACAGCCAACAGTTTTGACAAGGCATGTCTATGTCTACTTGTGATTACATGAAATCACACAATTCATCTCCATAATAACTCAACACAATGCAGTGTGGTTTCATGACTGTGCAACTATAAAGAGAAACAACTGTTAGCATTGAATCATTTGTATAAATTGTGCAGTCTTTTGATGACTCAGAGATTCAGCAGTGACACTGACAGAAATGATGAGAACAGATCTGCAGTTTATCACCTGTCCATGCTGTTCAGGATTCTAGATTATTATCTTGTGAAAAAACATTAGAAATCCTTACAATTTTCTTACACAGAAAACAATATTTGTTATTATTGTCAGGGTCTATACTTGCAGCATATAATGAGATACATATTTGCAGCATAATGTCTTATTACAGTTACCACCTTCTTTTGCAATTATCATCATCAATTGCTTCATCTTCTTCACCATTGTCTGCAGTAATTAGTCTGTACCCTGCTTTGTCATTGGCATAACCTGTAGCGTCATTAATGTAATTACTATCACCACTGCTAGTGTTGTGGTTATCCTATCCTACTATTTTTGTATCTCCATTATTCCCACCATTTCCATCATCATCAATACTTTTCATTGGCATTTTTTTTTTTTTTAATGAGGCCCTTCAATTTTCCTTGTCTCATCATTATTATCACCACTATCATCATCCTTTGTTGGTAGTGTTCTTCCTCACATCATCTGTCACAGCACCTCCACCATCATCATAACTACTGTCATGTCATCACAGCAAATCATCACAGTCTCCAGTCATTATTATCATAATTAGGCCTACCTTCTCAATCATCATCTTCACCTTCACCATCATTGTCAATATCAAATGTCATCATCTTCGTTACCACTAGCCATTATCCAGATTCCTTGGGCTGCAGCCTTGGAACCAGCAGACAGTACTGAATTCTTTACACCGCCTGCTCGTTGATCTCCACTTCAAGCGTGGCTGATCACCACCACATCATCTCATAAAGACCTTTACAACCTACGTACGTCAGTGTTCATACACATATTAGGCTACCACTCCCGCGCCCCCTTCACCTGCAGTAATGACAAATCAATGCTTAAATATAGGTCAAACGGTGGTCTATTCAAAATCGTCTCACCTAGGTAAGAAAAAAAATCACATGATCTGACAGGAGGTCAGTTATGAAGACGGCCGATGTTACTGTACCTTCCACCACCCCACAAATAAACGGCTTCTTCTCTTCCATCCTGTCCTCAGCCTCCCTCCGTTTCCAGTCGGCCCTTAACGAGCGAGGGAGGACGAGATGCTCTTCCCGTCTGTTAGCTTAGATACCGGGCATATTCTTCATACTTCTCCTCGATCTGCCTCCACCTCCTCCTCTCCCCTCTCCCTCTGTCTACAACGCTGGTGTTGCGTTCAGGTGCTCAGCGGAAGCTCCTGCTTTCTACAACTTGTACTGGATGCTCATGAAAGAAAAGAAACATTTTAATAACAAAAGTGACAGTGAAAAATAAGTAGTTTTTGGTGGTTGAGTTTATTCAGCAAAATTATAATGATAAGCCTATCCTACTTTATTCGGTGGTGACAGATTGACACTAACTTACTACAAAAAACAGCAGAATGAAACAATACAATTATGCTAAAATAAAGATAGAGCAGAGACCCTTAATGTAAATTACAAAGTAAATTATACTCTCATAGTGATACCAATTTTTCATTTGATTTGTTATAGGCCTACTTAATGCTTAAATACTGATGTAGGCTGTTTTTTTTTTTTGTGCTATGGGATTTATATGGCAGACATTTTGACATAACAAGAAAACCTCAGGTGCAGGGTTCGAATTACGTGGGAGCCAGTAGGAGCTGAGCTCCCATAGAGAGCTCCGTGTAATTGTGCCGTAGTTTTGGTTTTCCACCTCCGACGTAGAGCAGCGTACAGCCACTTCCCTAAACTTTGTCTCATTCAGAGACCACAGTCTCAAACAGGGCTCTGAGTCTGTCAGGAGGTCTGAGATCTACTGCATCAGCAGAGCAATCACGTAATGCACAGCAGACTATGGTGCAGGTAGATTATTTTCTTAGGTATAGTGACGTTATTCTTGTAATAGCCTATTATCACTTTATTTTTCTCAAAATATCAAGACTCCTCCAAAACACAGAGAGCACAGATGGGATATATTTTGAATGTGCACAAAGTTTTGAACATGAGCAGTAATCTTGCTCAAACACATCTGAAATATTACAGTCCAGGGGCCACTTGTCAACCTTTTCTCTTCACTCTCGGCCCCACAGAGCAGTAGATTACAGCAGCTATGTGGCATGTGTCATTTACACATGTATCTTTTTTTTTTTTAAAGTGGCTGTCATTATTTGTATTGTATTTCTTCCTGTATGTGACAGGGGTTGCTGATCATTTTCCAACCCACTCTCTGTAGCTTCATATTTACCGTACAGACATGAGAGCGGTATTGACTAATCTAACTCTCGGCAAGAAAGCTAATAATGGTATTACCCAAAATGTTGAACTATTCCTTTAAGTTGAGGTTGAATAATCCCCTCCTGTACACAACCATGGTTAAGCTGCCACAGTCGATCTTTTGCTCTGCTCCCTCTGCTTCGATCATAAACAATACTTTTTTCCTTAAAAGTTAGGACGTTGTTTTCTAGGTCCTGTCCTGTTGGATAAATAGAGTGTGCTGACAGCAGACTGGACCCAGGCACAGCGTCACTGTTTACACTTGATTAGTTTAGATGAATGTCTACATGCATGAAGAACAAAACATTGTGCGGATGTTCACAAAGTAGGGTAAAATGTATGCCGACATTGACACAAACAGACATTTAGAATTTCAGTGGAATGCTCGAACATGGCGACATTAATCGTTTTTTTTAAATGGACTTTTCTCAGTCATTATAGCTATGAAGAAAACAACATGCAAGTGCATGCAAGCTACAATTCATCAGAAAAACTAAAATCGTTTTTTCAGATTGTGCATGAAAATCATCATGCAGACACACTCGTGAAGTTTACACCGGGTTCAATTGGATATACAGACGGATATAATAGATACCGCTCCCTCATTTCAAATATTGTAAAATCACCAGTGAGTATGTATGGTGCATGCGTGGGTACTTTGTACATGGTGTGTGAGTGTGTGCAAACATATCAATTAAGACAGCTGTGTCATTCTGCCTTTTATTCTGAACCATATCTAACACACACACACACACGCATACTAGCGCACACGTGTACACACACACACACACATACACACAAAAAAAAGAAGCACAACAGCACTAACAATCAAATCTTCAATTGAAAGTACATAGAAATACGAATGTTCATTTTTTTTTTTGTAATACAGCTAAAAAGACACTGTACTGTTTGTGCAAGTATTTATATTTCTACTTTTTTCTGTTTTTAATATTATGCTCGATCAATCACAGACTGAGAGGCACTTTTGTATCTTTTGTCTTGTTACCAACCTCATCACCATTGTCTGTGAGGTAGTCCATGATAAAAGAATTTAGTCCCAAAACAAAAAAATGATGTAGACAACAAAATCCTGAAAGCACTGAGATAGAAATGCATGATGTAAAGAAACATTTTAGAAGACGTTATTGTTTGTGGAAGAATGTAACTTCACCTGTATGAAAAAAAAAAGCTTTTCATATATATATATATTTTTTTTTTTTTTTTTTTTGTACATTAGACTGGGATATATGGTTTGTATGTGAATGTGAACATGTCTGTGTGTTTGGGAATATAGATGTTGATGGGAAATATAAATAAAAATAATCCACACAGGCAACATGAAGCACTGTGAAAAAAAGAAGAACACCTTTACTTTTTCATTTAGAATTTCATTTTAATAAGTCGAGATTCAACAGTTGCCTTTAACTTCTTTGTCTAAGCAGCTGACCACTCGGTCCATTTCAGAAACACATCACTTGTCATCTGTGTGTACAAATCGCCTCACTGTCTGCCTGCATTGAGATACATGTACTAACTGTTTCTACAATGAGTCCAGTGGAGTGCTATGTTGTAGTTTGTCTATGCAGGGTAATGAAGGGGTTAAAAATAATTCAGTCTGTGTTTTTGTTGACATTAACAGTTAAACTGTCATTTTGACGACGGCAATGATTTTATTGAACTGACCGGTTGATTTCATGCCTATTAAAAGACTTTAAATTGGCTGTTTCTTTGGCTTTATTTCTCATCTGTCATGGTGAGTTAAAACTCTTACTTACTGGAATTACACAAGTGGCAAAACGTGGTTGGAAATGTTACACATGCAATGGAAATGGTTGGATTAATATGGAGGCTTATCTAACAGCTGTGATACCAAACATTTTCAACATGTCAGTGCTGAACACACAGTATATCACCATCTAGTGAACAAAACTTCCTCAAAATGTTGAATCTACTTTTTTTGTATTTATAAAGAATCTACTTATTAAATGTTTATAATAAATATGTAAATATGTATTGTAGCCAACACAGAATGTACTGATACATTACTCTGTGTGTGTGTGTGTGTGTGTGTGTGTGTGTGTGTGTGTGTGTGTGTGTGTGTCCTAGCGTTAGACATCAGTGCTCTCCCTGTCTGCGGTGTCCCCAGCTTCCCATTGGCTGTGGGAGCACAGGTTGTGTTCAGGAGCCATGACTCGACCAATAGGGATGCGGTACGATGCTAAACTGCCGGTCAGCAGCAACATCAGTGAGGTTGTGAGAGTAGCTGCCCAACTGCATGCTGGGAGACCAATCTAGGGAAAGAGAGCGAGAGAGTTTTTAATGAATAAGAGAGAGTGAAGGGAGTCAAGACAGTTTGAGTGAGAACAACCTCTATACTTGAGTTAGAGTTGAAGAGTTTTAGCATTAGCCTCCTTCCTGTTATGTTGAAGAGGGTATAAAAGATAAGGTGTGTTAACTAATAAAGTAAAATCCCCTGTATAGTAACTTCTGTTTATCTGCAGAGTTTTATTTTTTGCAATCTGCCTCGGCAATAATCGACAAAATAAAATGGGCCGATCCTCTTCACTGTGATGCAACAGCCCCACTGCCTTTTATGTGAAACTGCTGTTTGACTGACCAATCTGAATTACACATATTAAACATTTAACACCAGAGTGTGAACATCCTGCTTTTTTGCCATGCAGACATTTTTCTTACACCTGAAATAATATAGCAATACACTTTTGACTGTTGAGTGTGGTCACAAATGCAGCAGACCTAACACTTTCAGCCCAGAGGGAAGTGCACTGATCCTTTTCTGCCATTTTCACCACCCTAACCCTAAAGCATTTCTAGTTCCAACCGATTGGAAGCTTGATAACGTTCTACAACCATGCTATTGCTCTGGCTAAATCTGAAGCCAAAATGTATTCATCCTAGGCTTAAAAAAATGGAAAGAAATGTTGAAGGCTTCTCAGTGTTGCTGCTTCATACACACAATGCTTGAGGTGTGTGTACTTACAGTTCCCAGCAGATTGCTCAGAGCGATGTCAGAATATGCAGAGAGGAAGGCTGCGTGCAGAGGAGAAGACATTAGGCTAAATATATCCTCAACACACTCACTATGTACCTTTCCTCCAGGCTGATGACATATATACAGTAGCTGGTGCAGAGGTTGGCTGCAGTTGGTCCTGATAGGAGACAGACTGGAAGCTCCAATTAAGACCAATCTACCTAATGTGAGTAGATTAGCTCTCTGTCAAACTGCTCAGCACTAATGTCCATGGTGCTTCAGCTGCAATTTCAGATGTGTTGTAAATGTGTTTGTCTGTACTCATGAATGAGAGCAGAGGGAGACAGGAAAGCTCAGTCTAAATACATCAATTAAATCAAACTTCATAGTGACAAAATGACAAGAATTATTTACCAAGTACAACCATTTGTTGCAGAGAGACGCATAGAAATTGCCAAAGGACATGAAGGAAACAATTGACAGTAAGGGGATATGTGTATGGAAACAACGTCCCTTTATAGTACAGTGAGCAGGCTAAATAAGCTTATATGTTACATTGAATTATTTTTTTAAGTTTAAGCACGTTTTGACTGAACCCTTTACCTCCTTAAGAAGGCACGATTCATCAGCATGTGATTGATTAACTGATTTACTGAGAGGAGTGACATCTCCATGACTCAAAGCTCAGACAAATTACATAAACTCACAACAGGATGCCTTCCACACAAGCAGGAAAAACTGTCAGAGTCCCATCTCGACTGTCTGGATTCTACTGTTTAGGAACTAAGTTTTAATAGATCAAAAAGTATGAGCTTCTTTAGATCCACAGACAACAGCCATAGCAATGGGGTTGCATTGAGTCCCATTATTAAGTCTGAAAGATGTGGAAAATGCATATAACCTAAAGGTTTTCAAATAAAATATGTAATGCGATAAAGTTCAAGATGACTTGTTAAAAGGTTATGCTTGTATGATTTTAAATTTCAGTTTGAGCAATGATCCTATTGTCTTCCATTTGATATGCACTGTGCAGCATTAGAGTGTTTCAGCACCATGGACAAAGCATATCTAAGCAGTTTGTTTGTTTCTGTCACCCTCCAGTGGCAGAGTACCGTATGACAAGAATAACTAGAAAATGCATTTCCTGCGGAAAATGCGTGGGAATGCTGAATAGCTGAATTGCTAAAGCTAAACTGGTTGAATAGCTTAAATCAATAAGAAGAAGTTGAAGTAGTGAGAATAGTTGAAAAAGTGGAAATCGTTTTAATACGTATGAATTTCATTAAAAAGTTAAAAGCTTATGCTAAACTGAACTGTTGGCTTCAAAAGTTGAATAATGACAAAAGACGTAGAACAATGTGAGGTCTGAGTATATTTTCTAACTGATAATCACTCACAAATGCAGAAATATGAAACAAATAGTACGAAAAATCTTAAAGCTCAAATGCACTACACTGCTAAAAAATCAGGAAAATTGTTAGAGTTGGAAGCTAAACTGCATTACCCAAGTGAAGAGCTAAAATACATTGTTAGAAAAGCTTGAAGCTGAACTGTAATACTGTCAAAGATGAAAGTTGAAATGAATTACCTAAAACGGCTGAAAGAAGAAATACTTTGTATTATTATCAGACACTGCATAGAACGAAAAAGCATCAATCTAGCTGATATGAGATGTGAAATATATTAGGTAAAAAGAATGGGGCTGAACAAAAGGAAAGAGAGGACAGAGAGAAGGAGAGAAGGAGAGAAGAGAGGAGAGAAAGAGAGGAGAGCCAAAACATGAATAGCTGAATTGTTAAAGCTAAACTGGTTGAATAGCTTAAATCCGTAAGAATAAGTTGAAGTAGTGAGAATAGTTGAAAAAGTGAAATAACATCTTGATCAGGGACACATTGACTGATGTACCCCAGTGGGATTCAAACCAGGATCTCCCACGCCAAAGGCATGTGCCCTATCCACTACACTATCATCTATAGATCATGAATGTTCCTTTAGCACTTATAAAGCCTGTCTTTGATCATTAATCACCACACCTGCTAATGAGTGCGAGACAGTGTGAGAGAACCGTAGGTTCTTTATGTAGAAATGTGTGGTGAAAGTATGGAGGGGCTGAAAATGTTGGGAGCTGAAGAAAATTTGAAGGATTTGAAGCATGATCTCATTGACTTCAATGTTAAAGGAAAGTGTTAAAAAGCTTAATCTTTTAAAAAGTATAAATAGTAGAAAAAAAGTTGAAGAAGTTCCGTCATTAGCTGAAAGAGCTGAACATTTTAAAAGTTGAATGGTTTTAATAGCTCAACGTATGCTGAAGTTACGGAGAGCCAAAAAACGTACAGAAGAGGGAAGAAAAACAAGTATCAAACAGACAGAGAAAGACAGACCGAGACAGAGAGAAACAAACAGAGAGACATGGACAGACAGAGAGAGACAGAGACAGGGAGAAACAGAGACAGACAGACAGAGAGAAACAAACAGACAGACAGAGAGACAGAGAGAGACAGAGGCAGGGAGAAACAGAAACAGACAGACAGAGACAGGGAGAAACAGAGACAGACAGAGAGAGACAGAGACAGACAGAGAGAGACAGAGACAGACAGAGAAAGACAGAGAGAGAGAGACAGAGACAGACAGAGACAGACAGAGAGAGACAGAGAAAGACAGAGAGACATAGACAGACAGAGAGAGACAGAGACAGACAGAGAGACAGAGACAGAGAGAAACAAACAGACAGACAGAGAGACAGAGACAGGGAGAAACAGAAACAGACAGACAGAGACAGGGAGAAAGAGACAGAGAGACAGAGACAGACAGAGAGACAGAGACAGAGAGAGAGACAGAGACAGACAGAGACAGATAGACAGACAGACAGACAGACATAGACAGACAGAGCGAGACATAGACAGACAGAGAGACAGAGACAGACAGAGAGACAGAGACAGACAGAGACAGATAGACAGACAGACAGAGACAGACAGAGAGAGACAGACAGAGACAGACAGAGAGACAGAGAGAGACAGAGACAGACAGAGACAGACAGAGAGACAGAGACAGACAGAGAGACAGACAGCAGACAGACAGACAGAGAGACAGACAGAGACAGAGAGACAGAGACAGACAGAGACAGAGAGACATAGACAGACAGAGAGAGCCAGAGACAGACAGAGAGAGACAGAGACAGACAGAGAGAAACAAACAGACAACAGACAGAGAGAGACAGAGACAGGGAGAAACAGAAGCAGACAGACAGAGACAGGGAGAAACAGAGACAGAGAGACAGAGAGAGAGAGAGACAGAGAGAGACAGAGACAGACAGACAGACAGAGAGACAGAGACAGAGAGACATAGACAGACAGAGACAGACAGAGACAGACAGAGAGACAGAGACCGACAGAGACAGAGAGACAGACAAAGAGAGACAGAGACAGTCAGACAGAAGTGGAACGCAAAAGATGTAGACTAATGTTCATATTACTGCCTGTAGTATTCAAGTTGACTGTCTGTGAAAGGGTTGTCATGGTAACGTATGACCAGTGAAAACCCCCTTTGAAGTCTGTGATGAGATCTCTTTGATCTTTAATCAGGTTAACGACCGTGTCACCTGCTGAAACTGTCACCTGTGCCCCACTGGAGCTATTCAAAGACACAGAGCAAGCTCTCAAAGAAAGCCTCAGACTGCTAAAACGATAAGGGCTATCGGTGAAATGATGTAATCGTGACCACCACAAGGCCTTTGTGAACGTATTCATGTAAAATTTATGTTGATAAACTTAAAAATGTGGGCCAAAAGTATAAGGCATATCGCAAAACTGAGCACATTGGCTGAAACTAGACAAAAATACCTATGTTTTGATGTATAAATTGTGTATGACAATTAGATATTGTGGGCGTGAGAGCAATTTATAGAGAGGGGACAAAGATATTTTTTTTAAGGTGCTGCACTCTAGCAATGACATCATCCACTCTGGCAGACGCCACAAACATAAAAGAGACTTCAGATACAGTATTAAGGGACCACTAAGGCCTCTATAAAGAGACTTCAGATACAGTATTAGGGGACCACTAAGGCCTATATAAAAGAGACTTCAGATACAGTATTAAGGGACCACTAAGGCCTCTATAAAGAGACTTCAGATACAGTATTAGGGGACCACTAAGGCCTATATAAAAGAGACTTCAGATACAGTATTAAGGGACCACTAAGGCCTCTATAAAGAGACTTCAGATACAGTATTAGGAGACCACTAAGGTCTATATAAAAGAGACTTCAGATACAGTATTAGGGACCACTAAGGTCTATATAAAAGAGACTTCAGATACAGTATTAGGGGACCACTAAGGCCTATATAAAAGAGACTTCAGATACAGTATTAGGGGACCACTAAGGTCAATATAAAAGCATCCAAAGAGCACCATGTCATAGGACCTTTAAATAAGTCTATCATAGTTATTAGTCATATTAGATCAAGACACCATTTCCGGGACTATTTGCACCGTGCATTAATATTGCCGCCACACTAGGGGTCATGGTCACTTTCTGCGAGATCCAGTTTCCAACTCACACTGTAGATTTTTTTCATGGCAAACATGTTGACATGTCATAGTAGGAAAAGCACAGGTGTATTCAAAACCATTAATGATGGCTGCATTCCACTTAGGAGAGGCCCTGGTATTGTGCATGCTGACTCAATGAAATAGCTTACTGGGACAATTGATGGAATTGAGCCATCTTTAAACACAAGACATAAAACATTACAACAGATAAGATGTTTTCTGTGCCACATTTCGTCTGCTTTCTGTGTCGGAGGAAGAGGCGTGGCTCAGGCACATCATTAAAGGTGCAGTAGGTAAGACTTATAAAGCTAACTTTCTGTCATTTTAGCTGAAACTGAAAAAAAATCCGGCTCCTCTGGCTCCACCTACAGCCTGCAGTGTGATTTGCAAAAATCCACTGCTCCCTGTTCAGATGTTTATTTTTATTATTATAATTTATACTCTTTATTGATCCCCAATGGGGGAATTACAATTTACACTCTGTTGTTATTACACACAGGCCTGAAATACACACACACACACACACACACACACACACACACACACACACACACACACACACACATGCTCCGGTCCTTTTACATGCACTAATGGAGAGATGTCAGAGTGAGAGGGCTGCGACTGCTGAACAGGCGCCCTGAGCGGTTCGGGTGCACCAATCAGGGCCAGGGGGGGTGTCTAACTGCGTGTCAATCACTGCTCATGCACACGCATTCATTCTCCCTTGTGGGGGGGGGGGTTAGGAGACCGTTTTGGGCTTTAGCAGAGAAGGGGGAGGGACTGAGAAGTTGTTGATGTTCAAATTTGTTGGCTAAGTCCTGGATCTTCCCAGTCCTACCTACAGCACCTTTAAACCAAAACTACATATATTAAAATCATAGGATTTATTGATTATTCCTAAAACAAAAAAGTAAACTGATAATATCAAATAATTCAAGTTTGTAGCTGATTTGACAATAACCAGTGTATATTCTAAAGCATTTCTTCTTCATAAAACTTTGAATTGCAGCTGTGTTTGAAAGGCTCTGTGACACTAAATAAACCTGTTTAGACTTAAAGTCTAAAGCTACATGAGACTCGTAGTAAACCTGCAAAATCTCCCTGAAAGAAATGCTCTTGTGTTGTTAATTTCATTATTTTCTTTGGATGACCAACATGTACCTCCAGACAAAAACCTATATTTAGTATATTATATTTAACATATAAAATAATTTGAGCTAAGTTATATTTTGGGGGTTCAGGATGCAAATGAGCGTTTGTCCCCTGATTAATACATCAAACTATATTACACATGACTGTAGTGCAACTTAACATTTAAACAACAATAGACTAGCTCAACTTAACCAAATTGCCTCAACAGCAACTAACTAGGATTAATTAAAGAAAACCACAAACAAGGTCCTGGTTTTATACTCACAGCAAACGAGCCCCCAACTTGTTACGACCGGCTCACAGGCCACAACAAAACAGGGAGATGCACAGCAACGTAACAATAATAAAGTGACATTTATTAAATAATGATGCAAACAAGAGAACGATGAGGTGTGATTGTCAGTATCAGTGATGAATGAAGGTGTATGGATGTAATGGAGAATGTGAGGTGCATGTTGTCAGTAGTTAACAAAGGGAAAACTCAAACAGAGAGAAAACATGTTGGTGTGCAGTCGGGAGAATGCGGCCGTCTGGTCTCGGGGCAGGCGGGGTTAAATAGTCTGGGAGGACCGGCTAGGTGATCACAGTCATCTCATTATCTCCTCCGCTACACCTGCAAGTTAACAAGACAAACCACAGTACACATGTACGACAGGCCCAGGGCCGTCACACCAACAAACATCATTTTTATGCATTTATTTTAAAAGATTATTTGTGTAGCTAGTGTTTGTGTGTATGCAGTAGTTATTATATAGTTGTGAGGAATAGTTTCAGTTTTCTCACATCGCCACAGGACGTTTTTCGGGGGTGGCGGCAAGAAGCTTGCGCATAGGTGAGGATTAAGGTGAGGGTGTGGGTGCGCAGACCTCACTCCCACCATCTTCACTCCTACCACATGGACTCCACCTGTGCCTGTCCCCAGGTGCAGGTTTGTCTTTGGGGTTTGCTCCCCTAGCCACTGTACCCTCCCGAGGTAACCCACGTGGCTGTGGGGTTGCCTTCTTCCGCCTTCCCAGCCGTTATGGTGGTTCTCACACCAACATCTTCCGCCTGCGCTGCTGTTGGGGTCTTCACTATTTACCCATAGCTGGGGCTATTTACCCATAACTGGGACAGTGGTTGACGGGCATCAGGGCGTTTCCACTCACCGATGGGCCTGCATGCCACGTCTCTGGGGCCCACTGCTGCTCCGAGATCCTGTACAACTTAGCCTGGAACCACAAGGGACCAGTTACCATGTGTGCCACGGGGAGGCGTGTACGAGATCTTGGCAGTGGAGAGGCTATGTACCGGCTGAGGAGCCTTACACACTCGGCTCCTCTTTTCGCCCCTGAAAACAAAGGGCTATCCGGTGGCAGTAGCTGAAAGCAGAGAGTGGCAAGCAGAAGCAGCATGCAGCATGCACTAACTACAAGCACTGCTACTGCAACACTACTGCACTGACGCATCACACGCCCTGCATGCAAACGCACACACACACACACACACACACACACACACACACACACACACACACACACACACACACACACACACACACACACACACACACACACACACACACACACACACACACACACACACACACACATACACACACACACACACACACACACACACATACATATACACACAAACACACACACACACACACACACACACACACACACACACACACACAGACAGACAGACAGACAGACAGACAGACCCACCCACACACAGACAGACAGACAGACCCACACACACACACAGACAGACAGACAGACCCACACACAGACAGACAGACAGACCCACCCACACACAGACCCACACACAGACAGACCCACACGCAGACAGACAGACCCACAAACACACAGACAGACCCACACACAGACAGACAGACCCACAGACAGACAGACAGACAGACCCACACACAGACAGACAGACCCACAAATACACAGACAGACCCACACACAGACAGACAGACCCACACACAGACAGACAGACAGACCCACACACACAGACAGACAGACACACCCACACAGACAGACAGACAGACCCACATAGACAGACCCACACAGACAGACAGACAGACCCACACAGACAGACAGACAGACAGACAGACACTATACAAGTACAAATACTATACAATTCCTCAGCCAGGCAGAAGCCTTTTGTACCACTTCTTCTTCTTTGGCTTTGTCATCATCTGGCTCTGAAGATCTACCAGCTGAGACCTCATGGTGCTCTCGGTCCTCTCCCAGTCCTGCTCTTTTTCCTGCTGAGTCAGCTTCAGGCTTTCTGTGGCCTGTAGGAGGGATGCCTTGTCCTCCTTCCACTGGTTGAGATTACTCTCCAGCTGCTGCTCAGCCTTCTTCAGAGCAGCCATGAGGTTCTTGTTGCTTTTGTCCTGCATCTCCAGCTGGGCTCTATGGGAAGCCTGGGATCTTTCCAGTATCTCCTTTGCCTCTTCGTCCTGTTTTTGGAGAGCTTCCTCCATCTTGCTCAATTTATCCTTCAGCTCTTGAGCTTGAGCCCTCTCAATCTCTAGATAGCTCTCCAACATCACGTTGGTGGTCTTACCTACCGCGAGCATCTGTCTCTCTTTACCAAGCTCCATCTTCTGAGTCTCCACATTATTTTTAAAGGCCTCCTTCTCTCCCTTCATCTGCTCCAATTCGACCTTCAGGTCTTCAGTAATGAAGTACTGCAGCTCGAGATCTTTTTGGGTTTTTCGCAGTCTGTTGCTGATTTTTCCCAGCTGGGATTTCAGATACTCTGCTTCCCTGGGTGGGGAGGGGACATGTTTAGCCAGAGCCTCATCCAGCTGGGCTCTATGGGAAGCCTGGAATCTTTCCAGTATCTCCTTTGCCTCCTCTGCCTGTTTTCGGAGAGCTTCCTCCATCTTGCTCAATTTATCCTTCAGCTCTTGAGCTTGAACCCTCTCAATCTCTAGATAGCTCTCCAACATCACGTTGGTGGTCTTACCTACCGCGAGCATCTGTCTCTCTTTACCAAGCTCCATCTTCTGAGTCTCCACATTGTTTTTAAGGGCCTCCTTCTCTCCCTTCATCTGCTCCAATTCGACCTTCAGGTCTTCAGTAATGAAGTACTGCAGGTCGAGCTCTTTTTGGGTTTTTCGCAGTCTGTTGCTGATTTTTCCCAGCTGGGATTTCAGATACTCTGTTTCCCTGGGTGGGGAGGGGACACGTTCAGCCAGCTGAACTTTTAAGTCACACATCTCCCTTTGCATCAGCTTTTTGTCATGGCTCAAAGTGCTGCCCTCTCTCTGTTGTTGGAGCTGATCGAGGACATTGGCCAGCAAGTCCTCTCGGATGATCAGGTGAACTCTTCCCTCAGATTCACATTGGGTGAGCCTTGCCTCGCTGTCCTTCAGTTCACACCGTACTTGTTCTTCAAGTGAACTGAGATAGAAATTAATTTGCGGTTCAATCTCTCTGGAATGGAATTCCATGTTTTCCAACTTCGTATTCTGCTGACCAGTGTCTTTTCTCTCGTTGCAATGTGCACCTTTGGATTGTCACAGTCAAATGACTCTCTGATACAAACTGCTGTCTGAGTGAATTTGTGTCAGAACTAAAGTTGGGTCCCAGTATTCATAGTGTGTCGTTATGACAACAACAACAACATGTATTCTTATGTTTTCAATCCAAATGGTTATTGATTCTATTCCATTCTATCTTTGATTCTATTGTTGCTATCGTATACCAGTTTGTTTATGTTTGAATATACAGTATGAATGTTATGATTTCTGATGATTCCTAAAATATGGCAAAGAAAGAACACTTTACGAAATATGGAAAGGAAAAAGATGGATGTCTTTACACAAGAGCAGTACACCCAAGTATGCGCCAGTTGGGACGCCATTTTCTGTAACTCCAATAACCATGTGTGCTCAGCAACTACCTAATATTTAAGATGTGCATTTACCACAATAACATATTTTTTTTTTTTACTTTTATTCAAACTGTCCAATACTTTTCATGTTGGATTTGAAAAGCCGTTTAGCCCCTGCTCATGTTTATCTTGTACATGTTAAAAGTTGTTGTAAAGGAAGTGAAATATGAAGCTATCTCTTTCCCTCGATGCTGCAACAGTGAGAATGTCCCCATTGTGGGAATAAAGGGCTTTTCACACGGGGAGCCACACTTCACCTGCGTAGTGGCGTGGATCCGCGGGATCTCGCTCCTCATGTGAAGGACAATTCTCAAACATGATATGTCACTGAGTGGCATGTTTTCAGTTTTTAGCTATTTCTATTTCGTTGTATATGTTATAGGGTTAGATATGTAAATATGTACATACAGTATATAAATACATTATCTAATGATGTTTTACAGTTTCTTTTGTTTGATCATAATTACTGATAAAATAAGACACATTCTATTCTATAGAAAATGCATTTCCTGCGGAAAATGCGTGGGAATGCTGAATAGCTGAATTGCTAAAGCTAAACTGGTTGAATAGCTTAAATCAGTAAGAAGAAGTTGAAGTAGTGAGAAGAGTTGAAAAAGTGGAAATCGTTTTAATACGTATGAATTTCATTAAAAAGTTAAAAGCTTATGCTAAACTGAACTGTTGGCTTCAAAAGTTGAATGACAAAAGACGTAGAACATTGTGAGGTCTGAGTATATTTTCTAACTGATAATCACTCACAAATGCAGAAATATGAAACAAATAGTACGAAAAATCTTAAAGCTCAAATGCACTACACTGCTAAAAAATCAGGAAAATTGTTAGAGTTGGAAGCTAAACTGCATTACCCAAGTGAAGAGCTAAAATACATTGTTAGAAAAGCTTGAAGCTGAACTGTAATACTGTCAAAGATGAAAGTTGAAATGAATTACCTAAAACGGCTGAAAGAAGAAATACTTTGTATTATTATCAGACACTGCATAGAACGAAAAAGCATCAATCTAGCTGATATGAGATGTGAAATATATTAGGTAAAAAGAATGGAGCTGAACAAAAGAAAAGAGAGGACAGAGAGAAGGAGAGAAGAGAGGAGAGAAAGAGAGGAGAGCCAAAATAAAACATGAATAGCTGAATTGTTAAAGCTAAACCGGTTGAATAGCTTAAATCCGTAAGAATAAGTTGAAGTAGTGAGAATAGTTGAAAAAGTGGAAATCGTTTTAATACGTATGAATTTCATTAAAAAGTTAAAAGCTTATGCTAACATCTTGTGAAATAACATCTTGATCAGGGACACATTGACTGATGTACCCCAGTGGGATTTGAACCAGGATCTCCCACTCCAAAGGCATGTGCCCTATCCACTACACTATCATCTATAGATCATGAATGTTCCTTTAGCACTTATAAAGCCTGTCTTTGATCATTAATCACCACACCTGCTAATGAGTGCGAGACAGTGTGAGAGAACCGTAGGTTCTTTATGTAGAAATGTGTGGTGAAAGTATGGAGGGGCTGAAAATGTTGGGAGCTGAAGAAAATTTGAAGGATTTGAAGCATGATCTCATTGACTTCAATGTTAAAGGAAAGTGTTAAAAAGCTTAATCTTTTAAAAAGTATAAATAGTAGAAAAAAAGTTGAAGAAGTCCCGACATTAGCTGAAAGAGCTGAACATTTTAAAAGTTGAATGGTTTTTATAGCTCAACTTATGCAGAAGTTACGGAGAGCCAAAAAACGTACGGAAGAGGGAATAAAAACAAGAAACAGAAACAGACAAACAGACAGAGACAGACAGACCGAGACAGAGAGAAACAAACAGAGAGACATGGACAGACAGAGAGAGACAGAGACAGGGAGAAACAGAAACAGACAGAGACAGACAGACAGAGAGAAACAAACAGACAGACAGAGAGACAGAGAGAGACAGAGACAGGGAGAAACAGAAACAGACAGACAGAGACAGGGAGAAACAGAGACAGATACAGAGAGACAGAGACAGACAGAGAAATACTGAGAGAGAGAGAGACAGAGACAGACAGAGAGAGACAGAGACAGACAGAGAGACAGAGACAGAGAGACATAGAAAGACAGAGAGAGAGAGAGAGAGAGAGACAGGGAGAAAGAGAAACAGACAGACAGAGACAGGGAGAAACAGAGACAGAGAGACAGACAGAGAGAGACAGAGAGAGAGAGAGAGAGAGAGAGAGAGAGAGAGACAGAGACAGAGAGAGAGACAGAGAGACAGACAGAAGTGGAACACTAAAGATGTAGACTAATGTTCATATTACTGCCTGTAGTATTCAAGTCAGCTGTCTGTGAAAGGGTTGTCATGGTAACGTATGACCAGTGAAAACCCCCTTTGAAGTCTGTGATGAGATCTCTTTGATCTTTAATCAGGTTAACGACCGTGTCACCTGCTGAAATTGTCAGCTGTGCCCCACTGGAGCTATTCAAAGACACAGAGCAAGCTCTCAAAGAAAGCCTCAGACTGCTAAAACGATAAGGGCTATCGGTGAAATGATGTAATCGTGACCACCACAAGGCCTTTGTGAACGTATTCATGTAAAATTTATGTTGATAAACTTAAAAATGTGGGCATATCAGCGATTTAAAAAAGTGGATCGCTCTGCGTTTCGCTGGGAAATGTGGAGGACATTTAACATGGCCGTGAATGGAGTGAGATGTGGAACTCTTGTCATTTGGAAGCTCATCGAGCCAAAAGTATAAGGCGTATCACATAATTGAGCACATTGGCTGAAACTAGACAAAAATACCTACGTTTTGATGTATAAACTGTGTATGACAAGTAGATATTGTGGGCGTGAGAGCAATTTATAGAGAGGGGACAAAGATATTTTTTCTAAGGTGCAGCACTCTAGCGATGACATCATCCACTCACTAGAAACGCAGAAAAATCCTGAAATGATCACTAAACTTAAACAGCTTTTTCACAAAAACTGTAAAAGATATCAAACTGAAAAGCCATAGCCTAATACCTGAATATTTTGTGAACATTTTAAAGTTTGTTTGGCGTCTGTAGGTGAAAGTATGAAGGAGCTGAAAATTTTGGGAGCGGAAGAAGATTTGAAGGATTTGAAGCATGCTCTCATTGACTTCAATGTTAAAAAAAAGTCATAAAAAGCTTAATATTTTAAAAAGTATAAATGGTAGAAAAAAAGTTGAAGAAGTCCCATCATTAGCTGAAAGAGCTGAACATTTTAAAAGTTGAATGGTTTTAATAGCTGAAAGTATGCAGAAGTTACAGAGAGCCAAAAAACGTACGGAATAATAATAAGATATAAGAAAAATAAAGAACAGGATAACAATAGTTGGAATGCTGCTGAACAGCATTCCCACTAATGAGAAGAGCAAAAAGATTGGGATTTATTCCTAAATCTGCTTGTTTTAATATTCATGCAAAATACAAGTTAGGTTAGCGGATCTAAAGCAGATATTAGATACAAATGTGGTTCTTGTTTTTCTCCCAAAAAACTTGAAAAGTTATTATGTATACTACACAGTATTAAAAATACCACTGGTTAAGTTAGAGCAGTTAAGTTGAAATGATAGCCCTATTTTAGCTTGAAGTATGACAACTTTGTTGAGCTTGGTAGTGAGCATTCTTTGCAGTGGTTCTCTATTATTCTCGAGGGAAAAAGCATGCCGTTTAGTTTAGTCTTAGTCAGCGTTTTTGGACATTGGTGCAGTCTTGTCATATATTGTCATGACATATTTAGTCTCGTCTCGTCTGACGAAATTAACACTATACTGTACACCATGTCATAACCGAAAGTAATGCCACACAAATCCTGAGCAAAACAGGATTTGATACATGATTTGTGTAATGTAAAAGTTCTTTGAGGGTTAGTGGGACAAAAACTAAATGGAGGAATGAGGAAGAGGGATGAACAATATGAAATATGATAGGATGATAATTAAATTCAACATCATCATATGTAAGATAACTAACACATCATTAGGCACAATAGATAGCGCAACAGTGTGTGTGTGTGTGTGTGTGTGTGTGTCTGTGTGTGTGTCTGTGTGTGCCTCTGTCTTTCCCTGTCTTTCTACATGTGTGTCTGTGTGTGCGTGTGTGTGTGTGTGTGTGTGTGTGTCTGTGTGTGTCTGTGTGTGTGTGTGTGTGTGTGTGTCTGTGTGTGTGTGTGTGTGTGTGTGTGTGCGTATCTGTGTGTGTGTGTGTGTGTGTCTGTGTGTGTGTTTGTGTGTGTGCGCGTATCTGTGTGTGTGTGTGTGTGCGTGTGTGTGTGTGTGTGTGTGTGTGTCTGTGTGTGCGTGTGCGTCTGTCTGTCCCTGTCTTTCTACATGTGTGTCTGTGTGTGTGTGTGTGTGTGTGTGTGTGTGTGTGTGTGTGTGTCTGTGTGTGCGTGTGTCTGTCTGTCCCTGTCTTTCTACATGTGTGTCTGTGTGTGTGTGTGTGTGTGTGTGTGTGTGTGTGTGTTTGTGTGTGTGTGTGTCTGTGTGTGTGTGTGTGTGTGTGTGTGTGTGTGTGTGTGTGTGTTTGTGTGTGCGTATCTGTGTGTGTGTGTGTGTGTGTGTGTGTTTGTGTGTGTGCGCGTATCTGTGTGTGTGTGTGTGTGTGTGTGTGTGTGTCTGTGTGTGCGTCTGTCTGTCCCTGTCTTTCTGCGTGTGTGTGTGTGTGTGTGTGTGTGTGTGTGTGTGTGTGTGTGTGTGTGTGTCTGTGTGTGTTTGTGTTTGTGTGTGTGCGCGTATCTGTGTGTGTGTGTGTGTGTGTGTGTGTGTGTGATTCTAAAAGGCTTTGATCTCTGACATCATTCTAAAAGACTTTGATGTGTGACATCAGATTCTAAAAGGCTTTGATCCTTTGTGATGTAATACACATTTCTTTATATATAGGACAGTCATTCCATTTACATTCCTTGCAGTTGGTAAAAGGTTCTCATCTCACAAAACAATTATAAAAAATCTCATGGAACAACGACCAACACAGTTTGCTTTTACAATTTACACGCATACAATAGAAATATCACAGTACCATTTCGCAGACACAAGAAATCCTGGAGGTTTCAGACAATACCATGTCGCAGACACAAGAAAGGCCTGAGGTTTCAGACGATACCATGTCGCAGACACAAGAAATCCTGGAGGTTTCAGACAATACCATGTCGCAGACACAAGAAATCCTGGAGGTTTCAGACAATACCATGTCGCAGACACAAGAAATCCTGGAGGTTTCAGACAATACCATGTCGCAGACACAAGAAATCCTGGAGGTTTCAGACAATACCATGTCGCAGACACAAGAAATCCTGGAGGTTTCAGACGATACCATGTCGCAGACACAAGAAATCCTGGAGGTTTCAGACGATACCATTCGCCCACTGATCGAATCCTTTTTCAAAAGGATAACAGCAGAACAGTGGGACTCGTTGAAATTATGCACCCCAGATTACGCTACTAAAATCATGATGGCTGACCTGCTTTTGGAGATCATAACAGCCTTGTCAAAAGTCTGGTTGAAGACTCATAGGAGCGAAAATGTTTCGGCGTCTGAGGAGTGTTTTGTTTCTGAGGAGCGTGTTCTGTCCTGTCTGGGCAACATACTTCATCGGAGTTTCACAGGAGCTCTGAACGCTAAGGAGCAAGTCAACTGTGTCAGCTCATGGTGCTTGACAAGCTTAGTTTGTAAAGAGGTTACAAAAAGTGTCAACTCTGCTGTCTCCACTATGCCCACTAGAGAGCCTGTAATTATTATGAGCATCATTCACCCTCTCAAACTTAAAGCTATGCTTCATCAAGCCTTCAAAATGTTAAAAGCTTTCCCAGCAAAAGTGAGAGGTGTGAGAAAAGACAGACAGAAGACAGAATATATGGAGTCAGAAGAAACTGATGACTGCACTCACTCACCAGTCACAAGAGTGGAAGCAGAAAGCCCAGGAAACGTCTCATCACAGGACAGTGTTAGAGAGAGTTCAACATTAACAGCTGTCAGAGAAATAATCACAGAGGAGGTGACTACGACCATTAATCCTCTTTTGGATGAATTGCCAGACTCTAAGTATGAGCTGCTGCAACGTGAATGCGCTTGGGATATTGAAAATGTTGCAGAAGACATTTCTCGGTCAATTACTCAAATTAAGAGTTTAGCAATAGAGAGCAAGATCAAGACCTTTTTTGCAATTCGCTTGGCCAAAGTTTTGTTTTATCGTATATTGGAAGATCTGAGGACCAAATTTAACAAGGACTCCAATATTAAAAGCAAGCGGGCAATGCAGGAACTCATAAAGAGCTTTGACGCTCTGTTTCATAAAATGTACAGTAAAAAAATGTTTCACACAAAAATAACAAATATGTTATTCACACAGACACTTAGCAATATCCTCTACAATGACCTGATCCATGGGATGGCACCCGAGATTATCCCAGAGCCAATGAGGCCATTCAGTAGTGTGACTGTTCCTCATTCACATGCTGACATGTACACTGACATAAAGAACAAAGTGTGGAATTTCCAGGGACTGATGGAGTGGTGGCTGAACACCCAAATGGACACTCACAGTGAAAAGGTGTTAAACACCATATTACAAAATCAGTCCCTGGCTGCAGCATCTCGCTCAGTAGGTGAGGAGACACGTAGCGAACCTACACCGGATGCAACAGCACAGGATCAAAGTAGAAAACGGTACGTCAAGATAGTCACAGATCAGCTGGTTTCGACAATATTAAAGGAAACAAACATGAGATGGACCATTAGAAACAAAGAGGCCTTTAGCCGTCTGTTTGAAAGAACGTGGGCCAAAGTCAAGGGTGTAGATTTTGATACCAGCTTTGAAAACATTGACAAGGTCATTTACCAGGACCTCTGCAAGAACTGGGGCAGTGCAGGAGAGATGCTGCTCTCCATGCATCTAGAGGAAACAGAACTGATAGAATGTTTTGCCCACCTAGTCAAAGATCACCTGATAACACGTAGCGAACCTACACAGGATGCAACGGCACAGGATCAAATTAGAAAACTGCACGTCAAAATATTCACAAACAAGCTGGTTTCACGGATATTAACGAAAGCAAAAGTGAGATTTGTCATTAGAAACGAAGAGGCCATTAGCTGTCTGTTTGAAAGAACGTGGGCCAAAGTCAAGGGTGTAGATTTTGATGCCAGCTGGAAAACCTTTAAAAACCTTGACAAGGCCATTTACCAGGACCTCTGTAAGAACTGGGGCCGTGCAGAAGAGATAATGGTCTCCATGCAACGAGAGGAAACAGAACTGATAGACTGTATTGCCACCCTAGTCAAAGATCACCTGATGACACATAGCGAACCTACACAGGATGCAACAGCACAGGATCAAATTAGAAAAATGTACGTCGAGGTATTCACAGACAAGATGGTTTCACAAATATTAACGAAAGCAAAAGCGAGACGGACCAGAATCCCAGAAGCCACCATTAGCCGTCTGTTTGAAAGAACGTGGGCCGAAGTCAAGGATGTAGATTTTGATACCAGCTGGAAAACCTTTCACAACCTTGACAAGGCCATTTACCAGGACCTCTGTAAGAACTGGGGCCGTGCAGAAGAGATAATGGTCTCCATGCATCTGGAGGAAACAGTACTGATAGACTGTATTGCGTCCCTAGTCAAAGATCACCTGATGACGCCACCAAAAAAGTTTAGGACCATCTCCAAGTCCTTCTCAACTGTGGGCAAAGCCATCTCCAACATCTGCAAATCTACCAGGTTTTATTGTCTTTTTGTAAAAAATTTTGTGTTACACTGCCGTAGAGACTGAGCTCATGAAATGGCGTATGTATGACATCTCAATTCGTATGGCATTATTTGCGTGTTATCAAGACACAGTCTCACTTTTTAGCGTGTTTTTCCACGGCATTTGGCGTCCAGGACACAACTTTTCTTTCGCTTCTGATTCGTTCCGTTTAGTTACAGTCACTCTGTCGAAATATGCACACACATGGTACGCTCCATAGGGTTTGTCTATATCTTGCACCCCTAGATATAATATTGCGCAATGTGATATTGCAATAACGATATTGAGTCGATATATCTTGCACCCCTAGCGTGAGCTCACAGCTAGAAGGAGAGGGTGTTGCAATCAGCAGGGGAAAAAGGACCCAAACACAGAGAGAGACAGGCAGGCAGGAGCAGTGTTGAAACTCAAAGATTTATTTCCTCCAAAAAACAAAAACAAATCAAGGGAGTCCTGTGAGCTGCAGGCAAAAACCAATACCGGGGAGAAAAAGGAGAGACGGAAAACTGACTGACGCGGACACACACAAACTGACACAAGGGGATACAAAACGATCTGACAAGAGACAAAGGGAACACAGAGGTTAAATACATAAGGTAATGAACAAATGAGGGACAGGTGACACGACAGGTGAAACACATCAGGGCGGGGCAGGACAATCAACAAAGGCGGGAACACAAAAAGTAAAACTAGACATGACAGGACAGAAAACAGACTATCAAAATAAAACAGGAAACAGGAGCCACCGACAAAAACCTGAAATAAACTAAACACAGAAACTTGACAACACAGAACACAGAACACAGGAATTAACCAAAAAATATACAATAAACCAGGAGATAACTAAACAGAAATATACAGAATATACAAACACAGGGAACATGCACAAATAAACAAAGACAACAGAGATGAACAAACTGGTAACAGAAATATCCCTAAACCGTAACAGAGGGTTTGGTGATCGGACCTGGGGTCTCATTTATAAAACTGTGCGTAGGATCCTTACTATAAGTGTAAGTACGCCCAAAAGCCCAAAATGGTGTACGCCAAAAAAAAGTCAGATTTATAAAACCGTGTGTACGCACACCTGTAAGCAATGTTCCCTTTATAAATCAGAGATTACCTACAAGTGTGCGTACTTGAATCCACCTCTTATCCCGCCCTGTACACGCCCATTTTTAACCATAAATAGTTAATGCAAAGCACCTCGTGAATGCTGATCAGTATATGAATGACACTGGCAGTTGTTAGACCGAATCATGTTGACTAGCGGAGAAAAAGCAAAAAACTTCTCAGACGTTCAGGAATTGCTGCAAATTGAATTATAATTTCGGCCTGTTCTTGCACAGTGTAGGGAAACCTGATCTATAACTACATGTATTATTATATTAATAATACGTCCAAAACGGCAGGCATTACGGTGTTGCACCGAAATCTGTGACCCGTCGTGATCTGTGTCCCTCCTGTTAAAAGCGTAGCGCCCCCTTCCGTGGTTAAGGTTAGGGACAGGGGTTTGGTTCAGGTTGAGGTAGGGGGACACCGATCTCGATGGGTCACAGATTTCGGTGTAACAACGGCACTCGGGGACAGCTTCGATATACCAGACGTATATAATAAGATTCCACAGAACTATAAATTATATCCAAACAAGCCTTAGTGATAAAGTTGAAGATTATATATAACATTTATTAAAAAAAAACACATAGCTGTCTGACATTTCCCTCTGGAAACAGCCGGTTTCCCCCAGAGTGGCGAGGACCTGTATTTGGACCGGTGTTACACCGAAATCTGTGACCCATCGAGATCGGTGCAATGTTTTTTTTTTAACATTGAAATGCACTTCTGTCTGAAGACAGCCCACACTGCATTGTCGTACAGTTATTATGGTCACACTGTCTAGTTCACTATTTGGAAGTCTGAAAAACGTGTACGTCGTGTGTTCGCTTACACTCCATCATTCCTGTGTGTGTGTGTGTGTGTGTGTGTGTGTGTGTGTGTGTGTGTGTGTGTGTGTGGGGCTGAAAGTGACATCATTAGAAACCTGGCAGCTGGGGATTCTGTGTGGATGGGTCTGCTGCACCAGGAAAAACTGTGGTCTGATGGGAGCTCCTCTCTGTTTCGACACTGGACCAACAGGCAACGTTAACAACTGATGGATAACAAAATATCAACGTAACAATTCTTGTCATTTTATATCATTTATGTCTCATAAGTCGTCCTTTCTGTCTCAGTTCCACCCAATGTAGGAATCTTCAGATCATTAGGACGAAATGAGATCAGTATCACTCTGCAGTGGAATAAAATAAAGAGCAATGTCCGCTTCATTCTCCAGTTTAATGATACAGATATAAACATCTCTGCAGCAGATGGAGATGGACGAGAAACTCACACAGCCTCATCTCTCTCACTGCTGGAACTAAATACACATTCACTCTCTTCTTTGAGAGCATCAGAAGCAGTGGAGTTAGCATTACTGCAGTTACTGGTAAGATACTTCAATACTATGCAGTATAGCAACTCAACACTACTGTAAAACCAGAATATGTTTGATGGGAAATATTCAATCATTGAATCTGCATTGACATTTAACGTAATACTATATTTGCTTACACAGTAAAAACAATTCACCCAGAAAGATCAAATTTGGGAGTCCTTGAGAGATCAGCATACTTAAATGCCCATTTTCAGTACAGTACGGACTTTAGGGACAGTTGTATATGTACTGTATGTTTGTGTATAACAATAATATATATGTGTGTTATATAATATATGTATTATAAAGCTTATTTGAATTTTAGAAGGAGAGAATAGAATGCAGTATGGAATTAGATGATCACAGTTATGGGTTCTACAATGATGCAATAACCAGTATGTGTGAATAAATTAGAATGTTGAGGTGCATAAATTGCAGTCCCTGTACAAATTCACCTCAGTATCTCCCACACTCCCACAGAAGACACCTGGACAGCTGTGAAGCTCTGAACTCGAGGCGGGCCGCGGCAAAACCACCGGTCAAAGCTCTGCAGACCGTCAGATACATTCTGATTACACAGATCAGACTGACAACATGCATGATGCTAATTTCCTTTCGTTTTCATCTTTTTTTCCCCCGACTGTGGTCAGGCTTCCTGTGGGGCTCCCCACCTGTCCCAGTTCTGCTGGGATGGTATACTGTTGATGTGAAGGCCAATCATCTGGCTGATGGGCTGGAGAAGTGCAAGCTCTTCAGACGTCTACTGGTTACATATTTAACTTTGCTTCTACAGCATTTCACTGAAATGACGGAACAACAGTTATACTGTATGTAACCAACCCAGTAAGTAGCCCACTGGAGACTTGAAGTCCAGATGTCTAGGTTCACTGGTGGAATAGTCTGTACCTACGTGCATTTACTCTAAGTATTGTACTTAAGTACACATTTCAGGTACTTTCACTTTACTTGAGTAGTTCATGCTACTTATGGTGGTATTGCTACTTTTACCAAAGTAAACTATCTGAATACTTCCTCCACCACTGGTAGGTTAAAACCGGTCTGAAAGTGGAAGTCTTTGAGGCATCCTGGTCCCTTTACCATCTAAGTACCTACCTAGATGTTATACTGTGGGGACCTAGATGTCCAGAAATCTTTTTACTTTTCTGCCAAAAATAGCTTTAACCTGTCTAGACACCTGCAAGTCACCGAGTGAGTGATTATTGGGAGACGTCTGAAAAAGGTTTCACTCTTCAACCTCTTCCAGCCGGGTGTTACCCCTTCATGTTGACAAATTCATGCTCACTGTGTTTTGAGCTGTTTGGGGAGTGTCCTGCAGCTGTTTTGGTGAACTGTATTCTAGGGAGACAAAGGCCGTCTCTCAGGGGGTAACCCTGGCTTCTCAGAGCCTCTGCTGATGGTGGGCGTTTGGGCTGTGGGGAAGACTCAGCCCCGCTCTGAAGCCCTGCATGGTGACGTGTCGCTGTGTGGAGGCAAGCCACCGCGGCTCAGTGGACTTGTTCCTCTGGAGCTTGAGTGGCTGCTGACAGCAGAGTGCGATGATGATAGGCCGGTCTTCAATGCTGCCCAGGAGCCAGGAAGTCTGCGTGCTAGTCCGCCTCAGAGCTCAACTTCAGACTTCCGGTGTATCTGATGTAGGATGCTGTGGTAGGATACACACACCAAACTCCACCAATCTGACCTCGAACTTTGGATTCTAATTAGGCTTTTCTTAAATTGGTCTCAGGATGTTTGGTGTCACCTTCATTTTAGGATTACTAATTCCTCCTTGAATATCTTATTCAGTATTTGGTGTAAAAACAAATTGTTGACTTATTGATTATTTAATGTATTAAAGAGATTTGTTTATAGGAGAAGAGAAATATAGATACATTATATATATATATATATATATATATATATATATATATATATATATATATATATATAATAATACATTTTATATTTTTATATTATACAGGTTTTCTGCAGGTTTCAACAAGTTAAAGGACAATTCCGGCGCAAAACGAACCTAGGGGTTATTAACAGATGTGTACCCACTCGATCGTTCTCTGGGACATGTTTTCATGCTAATCGAATGTGTTTGGAGCTTGAAAGAAGCTAGCGCTAGATAGCTAAAGATAGCTAGCTGATTAGCTTACAACACTAGTATTCGGGGCACAGGGAAAGTAAAAACAAATGGCTATTTATACCACTAAAAAGGCTCAAAATATCACCACGCTTCAACGGTAGTATAATGAGGGTCCCTAAATGTTATACTAGCGTTGTAAGCTAATCAGTGGTCCGCGCTAGCTTGTTTTAAGCTCCAAACACATTCGATTAGCATGAAAACATGTCCCAGAGAACGATCGAATGGGTATACATCTGTTATTAACCCCTAGGTTTGTTTTGTGCCGGAATTGTCCTTTAAATGAGAGACTCTAAGGACCAACAGAAACCCTGGTTATAGTTGTTATGCTGTAAATTAAATAACTTTAACAGTATGCATTGTTACAATAAAAGTTAGAGATTTACTATAACTTTCCACATTGTGTTTGACTGTTTTATATGGAATTATTGTAACTTCAGTTTAGGAACAAAACAACAACAAAAAACAATGACTTTTCTCATGTAAGATTTGTAGTAAAAAATGTGACCGATGACCGGTCTGGTCCGGTCAATCTGACTCCTCTTAGATCACTTCACCTCACACCCTCAAATCTTAAGTGTTCGTTTACTGGTATACTTTGTTCAGTTAAAATATAACAAGCTTTAGTGAATGATATTGCAGAATACAAACTTGTGCACAAGGATCAGATATTACAAGACAAGTCTATCTCTTCTAACAAACCGACAGAGTCTACCCGAGCATCTGATGTCGCATAGTTAGAAACCTGTCTTTTTATCCATTTCTGTCCCATCTTCTGGTGGTGCTGTCATCAGTTTGGATACAGTCCAGATCTTCTCGGTTCCTGCCGGATCCCTCCACGAGTTAACGCAATGTATGAAATGTTACCTTGATTCTCACACTCCCAGGCCGAATTTGTAACCTTTTTCCCTTTGTAACCTTTGTTACTCTTGAGATATTTTACGGTTGCTTTCTATTTATCAAATATATACACTGGTTACAAAATGTTTTATGATGTTCATATTACTGAATACCTGTGTATTTTTCTTTATCTTCTGCAGAGTAAGGGAGTACTGAGAGTCAAGGACATTTCACAACCTGCACCACACTTCTCACCGCTTGCGAATAACTGCTCCATTGTCATCTCCGCTTCTCGTGGTCAGAGGAGGCCTTTTCTCAACTTTCCAATCATTTCCTGGGTGCCAATATCCCGTACTCCCTTTATAATATCTTATCACGTCTAAAAAACCAGATGGCCTCTCATAACCCAGGGAAGCAGAGACAACAAGGTCAGCCTAATGAACTCTAAAACGTCTCACTTTATTCTCACAAAAAATATTTATCCTACACTCATCCAAACTTCTTGTGAGTCAAATCTCTCTCTCCTCTTTGTCTCAGCTCTCGAAATTACTTATCTTTCTAATACTACTACTAAAACTACTTTGCTTTGATAAGTAGCATGGTCTGTGTGAGTCAAATGTTATATAAAAACGTATGAATGTGCAGAACTAGGTTTTATAGTTAAACCAGATCTCTAACTGTAGGTGTGTTAATTTGTATCTTCCGTTGACTTATAGTTTGGCAAGGTTTTAATGATCAGAGGTTCAGTCAGGAAGACTCTTTATGCTCTCATTCATTCACTCTCTCTATGTCTCTCTCTCTACTGCTTCTACTCAATCAGCTGACTATGGGTGTTCACTCTTTCAGTTAAACCAACCAGATTTTTCCACGGTCTCTGTGAGCCAATCATATCGTTGCTGTCAAACTTTTAAACCTTTCTCCTCTGCTGCTGCCTCCATCCCATTCACCTTCACATCACATCATGTTCATGTAGCTGTAACATCATTCCCAAAGCAAATCTACTTTACTTTTCTTTTCTGTTATAGTCACTTCATCCCTGCTTAGAAATTTGTTACAGCTGATTGATATTTTAGTTTGGCAGTGTTACGTTTTTTATTGTTACCGTATTGTGATAATGTGTGTGAATATTTACTTGGTACATTTCTGTCCATCTGAAACAAAGAAATGCGACCAAACTTTATTCAAGTATACTTCCTTGTCATTGCTCAGTACAATAGAAAACGACACAAATACAATACTATTATATAATACAATACAAAGGAATTCTACACAATACAAACCCAGTAAGGCACCTGATCTAGGCATGACTCCTCCCACCCCGGAACAACATGGTGGGTGAAAAGCTCTGGAGAAAAAAAAATCCCAGAGGGAGTGGTAACAGTGAAACCGGGAGGACTTTGGCTTCACAACTGCAGTGCCAGTGTTTGCCTTTGCTGCCTCAGAGGTCACATTTCACATTCATTAACAAGGTAAGACCCTGCTGTGTTGTGCAGTGATTTACTGTATGTGGTACATAAAAACTTGCAGGATAATACATGTTAGTATTTTGGATTTTAATTGGTGTATCCAATCCATGTTTCAAGCTAAGTTTATAGAGAGTTCTTGAAAGTGAGAGAGACTGAGTCGTAAATGTGCAGCTGGACTTTGGCCAGTGAGCAGCTCTGAATTGTTTAGAGTTTATGATATGGAAGTTCAGATGTGTTTAGCTGTAGAGTTCTACCTGTGCCTGCATTAAAGACAACAGCTCTGAAAAATGAGTTTGCCTGTACAGTATGTTTTGTAAATATCTTTATTTTTAAGTTATTTTTAATGTTACTAAAACACATTTCCTCGCGAGACAGAATGTAAATGATTAATTTCTCAGGTATAATCAATTAACACTGATCTTCTTCTTTGAGGTCATGGCCTCCCCCAGCGCTCTCCTGTCAGAGGTGCAGTTTCAGTGTTGCATCTGTCAGGAGGTTTTCTCTGAGCCCGTTTCCATCCCCTGCGGTCACAGCTTCTGCTTCACCTGCATCACATCACACTGGGACCACGGTCTCGCCGTCAACTGTCCCAAATGTCAGACCGTCTTTAAGGGCCGCCCAGAGCTTTGTGAAAACTCCTTCGCCAAGGAAATGTCAGAGCAGATCCGAGCGAGAAAGCAAAGCGGTGTGATGCCACAGGCAGGGAAACTCATATATTGTGATGTGTGCGTGGGAAAGCAAACGAAGGCCCTGAAGTCCTGCATTGTGTGTCTGACCTCATATTGTGAGAGTCACCTGGAGCCACACCTGAGAGTTACCACCTTGAAGATTCACAAGCTAATCCAACCTGTGGCAATGCTGGAGAACCGGATGTGCAAAAGGCACCAAAGGCTCCTGGAGCTATTCTGCAGGAGCGACCAGAGGTGCGTGTGTGTGCTGTGCACCGAGACCGACCACCGCTGTCACGACACCGTCCCAGTGGAGCGAGAGGGTCAGGAGAAGAAGGTGAGGTCCTGAATTCCTTATAATCACTGTGCCATGATCATCCCATCAAATACATTGGTCGCCATTGATTCAGTTTGGGGTTTAATTCCTGTTCTGATGTTCAGGCTCAGATGAAAAGGATCGAGGCTGATGTTCAGCAGATGATTCAGGACAGACTGCTGAAAGTGGAGGAGATCAAACACTCTATGGAGCTCAGCAAAGTAAGTTGACATAGATTATTAACCCGAGCTGGGAAGTTTGGGGTCCCCTGCTGGAGCTGCTGCCCCCACATCCCAACCCCGGATAAGCGGACGAAGATGGATGGATGGATGTTGCAGCAGCAGTTTAAACAGCCTACGTGTGGCCGGGTTGGCTCAGTGGTAGAGCAGGCGCACATGTACGTCGAGGTTTATAGTAGGTTTATGCCTCAACGCAGAGGTCCAGGGTTCGAATCCGACCTGTTACGATTTCCTGCATGTCTTCCCCCTCTCTCTCCATTTTCTCACCTAGCTGTCCTATCAAAAAATAAAGGCGGAAAAGCCCAAAAAATAATCTTAAAAAAAACAGCCTACGTATAATAACAATGTAACCAAGGAGGCACAATCCTTAAGGTGCGCACAGAGAAATGTCAAACTGTGCACTTCATTCTGCACAGTGAGAGTCAAACATCCAGGTGAAGTAACAAGAAGCAAAACACATTTTTGAGTTGACTTTCAATTGACAACAATACCAGAGCATGCCAAAATCACCTGTGTTTCTGAAAAGACAGTGTTAAACAAACCACTTTTTTTGTCCAATGTCTTTAGGAAAACTCAAAGAGGGACCTAGTGGAAAGCATGGAGGTCTTCTCCACTCTGCTTGGTTCCCTGGAGAGATGTCAGGCTGAGCTGGCCGAGGTGATCCAGAGGAAGCAGGCAGCAGCAGAGCAGAGAGCTGAGAGGCTTATCACAGAGCTGGAGCTGGAAATCACTGATCTGGAGAGGAAGAGGAGTGAGATGGAGCAGCTTTCTCACACGGAGGACCACCTCCATCTTCTGCAGGTCAGGAGTCGTCTCACAGCAACATATTTGATAGTTATACAGAGATGCCAAAGAGCATTCTAAACAATCGGAATTCACAAACATCTCATCTGGCCACTTATCTGCTTTTTTCTCTCTTATTTGACTTCTTTGTGTCAGAGATTTCCTGCTCTGAGTTTTCCTCCGTCTGCCAAAGCCTGCTCTGACATCATCGTCCATTCAGACACATGTTTGGGGACTGTGAGGAGAGCGGTGGCCAACATTGAACAGCAGCTTCAATCTGCTTTGAAAAAGCTTTCCACTCAAGGTAATCTTCTAAAAAGATTACTCGTTAGCATTACTAAATTGTGTGACAAAACAGCCACTTGCATGTCATGTACATGAACATTTGTTTAATTTTCTATTCCATGTTCCCATTAACTTACAGAGCATGAGAAGATGCAGCAGTATGCAGGTACAGTTGGACTTTAAAGACAGTAAAACAATGTCAGTAAAGAGACTCACATCTTTTAGCATCTGTCATCAGCATCTCTCTCTCTCTCTCTCTCTCTCTCTCTCTCTCTCTCTCTCGCATATGTTTTGTCCTACTTCTGAATAAAATTAAAATATGATGTACCTTGAAGGACTCCATAACATACTGTATCAATGAGTGGACAAAACAAGAGAATAATGTTAAAAAAAAACAACTGAAATAGACTAGAAATCTGATCGTATAATTGCAATAACGTGAAAAAGTTTTCACTTGATTAATTGCTTCTTTTTTATTAATAGTTTAGTCTGTATGATGTCAATAACAAGTTCCCAAAGCCTAAGGTGACCTCTTCTTATTCCTTGTTTTTGTTGTTGTTGCTTTAATTAATTGATTAATTGCTTCAGCTCTAAAGAGGTTTATTGCCATGAGACAACCAACAAAACTCCCAATCATCTGTGCACAATTTGTTAAGGGAAAGTCCTGTGTATCATGACAAGACAGTGCATGCCACAGGAGAAAGAGCATAATGAAGCTAAAACTCCAAATAAACTATCTACTGTCTACCAGCCGATGTTCATCTGGACCCCAGGACAGCCAACCCTTGGCTGGTTCTATCAGAGGATGGGAAACAGATCTGGGATGGAGATGTTGAACAGAACCTGGTGGACACACCAGAGCGCTTTGACACAGCACCATGTGTCCTCGCCACCAGGGTAAATAAAGACATATGTTTAAGGATGTTGTGTCTTTCTGCTTCATTGTCATTGACCTGACCCTCTCTTGCACTGCAGGGTTTCACCACAGGGAGGCACTACTGGGAGGTAGACGTGGGAGACAAAACAGCGTGGGACTTGGGTGTGGCTCGACAGTCAGTCAACAGGAAGGGTTTGGTCACGTTGAGTCCAGAGGACGGTTATTGGGCTATTTGTTTGAGGAAGGGCAGAGAATACCGAGCATGTGCAGGACAGGCAGAGCTGCTGTGTCTCTCTCAGAGGCCGCGGGTTGTTGGGGTGTTCTTGGATTACGAGGATGGAACAATGTCCTTTTATGACTCAGAGGCCAAGTCACACATCTATTCCTTTACACAGGTCCAGTTCACTGAGGCCATGTTTCCCTTTTTTAACCCAGATATGTGTGACAACGGCAGCAACAAATCACCACTTATCATCCGCCCTGTTAGTGGAGTCAATGGAGGAGGGGATATAGATGACATTACAATATAATGGGAAATGTTCAGTGTCTGCTTTTCATGGTATTTTATATTAAACATCATGAAACTGTTCTCTCTTCTCTCTCACAATTTTTTTAATTGGACAATTTGTGTTCCATTCACAATAATTTCACACATGGATCCTGTTTCTGACTCTGCCCCACCCTCAATAAACTGTAAACTGATATATCAGTTGTATGTGCTTACCTCTTCTCTTCCTCCGGCTTTTTATTCTTCCCTTCGCTCATGCTCTCCTAAAAAGTAACACCTTGAGCACAGATCTTAGACCTGCCTCACTCCAATAATAACCATGCTCAGTCATTAAAGACTAACCCACAAAACAGACTTCAGACCAAGTCGTAGGTTGTACAACCTGTCAATTGGTAATCAGATTAGCACAGAGATGGGATTAGCCTCAAGGCAGATGGAGCACTGAGACAGACTTCAGGATTGAGTCCTGGGAGGAGGCATTATACACACATAGAGCACTGTACACTCACAGGTATATCACTGAGCTAAATGTATGCACACAAACACACAGTGATTGCAAGCAATCATGTAACACTTGTGAATTCCTAAAAGAATTTAGGAATTAGGAAACATTTCTGTAAAGAGAGGGCTAAAAGGGGTTGGGGAAGAAGGAAGGGATGACGAGGGATTAAAACTGATATCAGTCAAGCACAGGGCGGAGACACACACACGTAGAGAGCCTACATGGTACACTGGGATAATGCAAGAACACTACATATTTCTGTACCGGATATAAAACCTCTTTGGATGACCAATAAACAAGGGTAAGTCAATTTTTTTTTTCAAAATAGTTTTAAATTGATGTCTGTTACTGTAAGAGGGAATATCAACATGCAAACCACTGTCCTACAGTGCCAGTAACTGTACCGGTAGGCTTTCTGGTGTTTGTCACTAATTGTGTGGCAATGTCAAAACTAAGAATTGTATTTACATTTAGGAGTTGCCACATTAGGTCGATAACTTCATTGAAAATGTATAGTGAAGCTAAAACTGTTGGGGATGACAGCTTCTCGAGGCTTGAGCAGATTATACACAGTGTACAGAGTCTTGAGGTTTTGATTTCCAGCGTCACTGGAAAAAGTACATTGGTAACTACAGACCTTAATTTCCTACCTTTAGCCATTAACTGGGTTTAGAAGTGTATCTGTGTGTGTGTGTGTGTGTGACACTGCTTCCAACAGCTTGGATATGGATAAGCCTGAAAGGATAATTTATTAAGGTTCTATAATTACACAAATGTAAATGGTCACAAGATTGAATTATACTTTGGTTTCTCTGTTTTGCTGCAATTCAAAGAACCTTTCATGCAACCATTTTAGTCCACATTCCAGTTTGTAACTTCACCTGGATGGAGACCAGTGAAGCAGCAGCAATTATCAATATGATAAGTTTGCGCTTATGATGTTTAAAAGGCCGGAGCTTTCTGATTGGCTGCACCTGAGGTGTGATGTCGCCAGTGATGGACGAGACAGCCGGGGATCTCCCAGTCAGAGACGTGGGACCGATGAGGGGGGGGCTGATGCCAACTGTCCCAGGTTTGTGTGTATAGCTTATGCCATTATCTACTTTTTATCTTTAAAAGTTACACTGATTAACACCTAAGATCAGAAATAGAGACAATTCTCCAGAGTTGTGCTAGATTGGCCCATTACTTTATTTTTAAAATCTAAGTTATGCCAAATATGCTTTAAAATGAGCTCTTTATTACATCCTGTGAATACATATTCCCAGTCTTGACTAAATCTGTCACTATGTCACTTTTCCCCAGATACCCTGCGTGATGTGAAGTCATGGAGGAAGCATCATGTCATGAAGACAAAAGGTAAACCACTTTAAAATACTCATCCTTTTCAGATTTCCACTCAAGGTTTCAGACTCTAGTGTACAAAAGTACATATCCTGCTAAAACAACTCTCTTTTCAGTTGTCTTTGCGTCAAACATACAAAGAAAGGGCTATTTATATTTCTGGCTGCCTCTCTCTCTGTCGCTCTCTTCAGCAGATCCTCAGCGCCTGTTTCGGTTTCCCAGAGAGCATCTGGAGGACCTGTGTCTCAGACTGCAAGAGGAAAACAGTGTGCTAGGACAACACACTCGTACACAGGAGCAAAGGCTACGCAGGTAATAGAAACATTGACACATACCCAAATGACTGTACCTAACGCTAGACATTTGGGCGAAATTGGGCACATTAATGTGGCATCGCAGAGTAGCTTGGAAAAAAAAGCTCTGTTGCAGCCCCAGAATGTGATTTAGAGAGATACAGTATTGTATTTACAGTATTTGGTAACAAAGACATTGCACAGCTTCTTAGCAGTACCAGACTTAACTATTAGCCTATTTATGTCTGTAGTCCCTGGGCAGGAAACAAAGAATACCATAAATTTCTCTGTTGAGAAAATAAAAAACAAAACTGGTATAAGTCCCCTAATATGGCTGATTTAACCTCTCCCTCCTCCTCCTTGGCTCAGGATGTCCACCAGACTGATTCGTCTCCGTCAGGCCCGTCCTGGGTCCAGTGCTGTGAAGGAGAGGGACATGGAGGAGACCATACAGGAGCTGGAAGCCCGCGTGGCTATGCTGGAGAGCCAGAAAGCAGTGCTGCAGAACAAGCTGAGCCTGGCTAAGCAGCACATTATGGACATTGGGGGACGCACGCCATACAAGTTCAGTAAAGGTGTGTATGTTGCACATGAATGTAGGCCAGGGTGATAACGGCTTTCTCTTCCATCTCTGACCTCCCTCTCTCCTTCTTTAGGTAAAAGTATGGAAGTGGAGGGCGGAGTCAGGAGGGCTGCCCAGACTGCCCCGCCCCGCTACGGACCCACGCTGGAAGACACCAGGGCAGAGATGGAGAGATTGTAAGTGTGTGATGTAGAACATTGAGCAGATGTTTTTCTAACCTCATGATCACATCACTGTTCCGCTTCATTCATACTACCTGACTTCTCTCCTCTATCCCACTCTTACTCCCAAACCCCGACATGACTCCACGCTGACCTCCCTCTGCCCCTCATATCTCTCCCTCCCAGCAGGTCCAGTGTGACAGAGCAGGTGAGGGCTGCAGAGCTGGAGCTGACTGCCCAGGTGCTCAGAGACACGCTGAGAGAGAAAGAGAAAGAGATAGAGGGAACTGTGAGAGACATAAGGAAGCAACAGGCTGACAGACACAGGTGGCTACAGCATGAATACATTTCAGTACTTGTAGGGAAGCCATGAGAAGCAAGTGAGAAAAAAAATTCTGGATCCATTTTTTAAGTCTGATCTAAATAGTTTTTCTCTCCTCTGTTTAGACTTCAAAACAAGTGAAAAAAGGTTTTGCCAAAATAATCTTTCTAAGATCCTTAAAAAATGAAAAAATCATCTGTGAAATAGGTGGGAGGAAAAGGTTTCGCAGTGTCAATTTACTACAAGAGGTTGAAGTGCACACCATGTGTACCCCATGTTCTAAATAGGACTAAAAGCATTCATGTTTTCTTCAGTTGTTTAGAGTGCATGAAGAAATTAAAACTCACCTGGAAGAAAACATAAATGCTTTTAGACCTATTTAGAACATAGGGTAGTGGTGCAGTTCAGTCTCTTGTGGACTAAATGAGTTTTACAACAACAAACCGAAATTGATTTTGACAAAAGAGATTTCCTCTGCCAAAACATTTGCCTATTTTCACAGATGGAAAAAAATAAAAAACTTAGAAAAACGATCCTGGAAAAACTTTTTTTCACCTGTTCTTAAATTATAAACACAGGAGAGTCTGAGAGATCAGACATGGAAAATAGATCACTGCATTTTTCTTTTCTTACTTGCCACCCAGTACCGTAACTTTACTACAGTTGATGAAAAAATGATACTCAGAAACTGGACTGTTGGACCATTCATAGTGAATGCTCAGTCAGTAATCTGACCACTGCCCATTTTCCTCCTTAAGCAGTGTAGTTCAAAGATGAGTTTAAGCCCTACAGTCAACACTGTAGTGCTCGTTCCACAACTAGCCACCTTTTTTGCAGCTACAACTGTAACTGCCTGTAACAACCCTGTCAATAAAAATAATGAATCCTGTTGTTATCTCTGTCAGAATAACTATTAGCGAGAACGTGGATCAGATCCGTCTACAAAAGCAGCTTTCAGACAAGAGCACTGCCCTGAGAGTCACCCAGGAGAAGTTCAACACCCTGCAAGAGGTTAGATGACCTTATTTGTCTATAAATCATTCATTTGTTTTTTTGTTATTTTGTAATAATGTGATTACATCAGCTTAAGCATTTGGGTTTAGTATTTTAGTCATTTACACTTATATCTGTTAACCAATGATCCTCAAAAGACAAATATGTGAATATGCCTTTCTTCTTTCCTTGCAGGCATATGAGAATCAGCTGGAGGAGGTAAATGGCCCCTTACACAAAAAGCTTTATGAATTCCTCAAATGAATAGTCTGATGCTTTACTCTACTAACGTTGAGTGTGTTGTGTGTTCCTCCCAGAGTCAGAGATCACTGAGGGAAAGTCAGGGAGCTCTGCTGGAGAAAGTGGAGGAGCTGACTGAACAGCTGAAGCATGAGAGACAGAGAGCACTGGCACTGGAGGGACAACTTACCACCTCTACCCTGTCTCTACAGACCCTGGACAGGGTACCGCATCTGTATCTGCATGTATAAATCCTGACAAAGAAACACTACAGAGCATGTAACGTGATGTCAAAGATTTCATTCTTTCCCTTTCAGCTACAGGAGCGGATATTAGACCTGGAGGGAGAGAGGGATCTAATAAAAGAAAACTATGACACTCTGCTAGAGAGGTGAGAGTTAAAGTCTTCTAGGCCCTGCAAAACAATTTATAAGATGTCATGGAGCTATGGTTTATGAGATATGGTTTATGTCCATATGAAAAAGTCTTTATTTATTCAAGTTGTGCTAACATTTCTTCTGAAAGTTATTTTTTTCTCATTGTATGTTTATATTTACCCTTTCCCTTTCTAGTACTTTATCTGTGCAAAGCAAGTACGAAGGCAATGGTGAACAACATACAGAAGCGAATCAGAGGAGGGAGGAACAGGTAGAAAACATCAGCGGGACGGACATCCAGAGACTGGAGGAAATGCTGCAAGCAGAGAGGGGGGAGAGAGGCAGGCTGGAGCTGGAGCTGGAGAAACTGAGACGAGAGAAGGAGATGTTAGAGGAGAAGTGGGAGCAAGAAAGAGGTAGGAGTTTCTGCATGTTGGCACTGCATCTGCTGCAGTTTGACAATGAGAAGGAATGGATTTGAAGTTAGTTAAGGAAGATACATTTCATTTTATATCATTTTATTTAAATTAGACCCTAACGCCTAAAACCTCAACTCGTCCAGTGCTGGAGGCAAACATATTCTCCAGTAACAAAAAAACCCCCCAGTACATTCATTTACAATCCCAGCCATTTATTTATGTGTGCTTTGTTCTTTTGTGTAGCGTTTTCTGTGACGAGAGACAGACGAGAGCATCTGGAACAGGAGGTTCTCCAGTACAAAGAGCAGGTTTCTGCTCTGCAGGACAGACTGGACTCTGTCACCAAGGTCAGAGATTTAAAAATAATAATAATAATAATATACTGCTGAACAGCTGTTTCACACATCAGTCTCTTTTTTGATCTGTGTGCCAACGTGTCATCTCTTTTCTTTTCTCTCCTCCAGGAGTTTGACATGAGTGTTGAGGATCTCAGTGAAACTCTTATACAGATCAAGGTTTGTGAACTTGTTTACCTCTGTTAGGACTGCTTCAAAAGACAAAGTAAAAAGCACATAAACGTCATGCTTTCCGTGTAACTACAGGCATTTAGGATGCAGCAGGAGAGCAGGACGAAGCTGCATTTCCTCTGGGCTAATGAGAAGGTGGAGGATTCGCCCCATGTGCTGGCAAACATCCAGGCATCGCATGCTGAGACTGTGCTGGAACTACAGAAAACCAGAAACCTTCTACTGCTGGAGCACCGTATCAGTAAAGACCTGCAGGTACACACACATACACACTAATCACAATTGTCACATACATGGACACAACACTCCGGTCATTCTCAGCTTTCTTTAAATTGTCCATCTTCCTATTTTAACTGAACTTGTCTTGAATCAAACTCTGTTTACTCCCCAAGGAAGAGTTGAACACAGTCAACCAGAAGATAGACAGAGAGAGGGAGGAGAGCAGGAGGAGAATGGCAGAAAAAGACAAACTTTTATCAAAAAGAGCTCTTCAGATCAACGCTTTACAAGGTATGAACAGCAACGCTCATTTCTGAAGTAACAGCAGAGGCAATATAATTCCTAATCAGATCACTGATTGACATGCAGGTCAAGTGTTTGCAGTTTGTTAAAAAAAAAAAAAAACACAAGTGGGTAGTTAGCATCAGAATCTCAAAACTCTTTATTTTTCTATTTGTACCCTAAAGCTCAATTAAAAGAGTTAGCATACAGCCCCAGGAACTACAAACGGACCATACCAATACAGTACACCTGGCCAGCTGGAGACCAGGAAGTGGTACAGTCCATTGAGGACGACCTGCCTTTCTCTCAGCTGAGGACTGGGGAGTCACTGTTGGAGATCCACCTTAAGGTCCAAAAACGTTGTAACTGAATTATTGTGTTGATGTTTCTTTTCATTCAAAGTCTTTTGGAGCAAGTTTCCCATGAAGCTAAAATCGTTTTGGTTTTTTTGCACCTCCAGGCGGCCACCTTCACCCCAGCAGGGCTTCGTACTATGGGCAGCATCTGTCATGAAGACACTGTGACCTTCTGCACCTACAGCCTCTTGGACTTTGAGGTGCACTCCACCCCTCTGGTGTCAGGCAGTCAGCCCAACTACGGCTTCACGTCCCGCTACGCTCTAACAGCCAGAGACCTGGGCAGGCTGGGAGGCCAGGGGTCAAGGGTCAGAGTGGAGCTCCACCAGGCGATGGGAGGGGTCAAGTTTGTGACGCATGGAAGTGGGCAGATGTCCCTCATGGGTGCTATGGAAAGGAGAGGGGAGCGTGTCAGTGGACATATCAATATCACAGGTGAGTAATGTGCTGGATTTTATGCTTTTTTTTTTCCTACACAAAGTTTGTTGACATGCAGTGAAATGCAGTGATTGCCATTGCAATGCTCCTATTTATATATATATTATATTTATATATATATATATACATATTACTTTGATAATTAAGTTTCAATTTTGTCTGTCTCCAAGGCGCCGAGGGTGAACATGTTGGTGTTGTGGATTTCTGGGTGCGCCTGTTTCATGCTGCAGAGCCGCTAGACACTGTGGCAGAGAGAGGAGCTGACAGGAGAACAGCGACATGGAGGAGTCCTGTGCAGATCTCTCTTGGCTGGCAAGATGCTGGTCAGGAGGTAAAATAGGGTCTCACTTACCTCTAGTGGCGTGTAGCCATGCAGATTGTTTTGGTTTAATTTCTCCAGACTGTGACTTTGTAGAGACAATGTCACGGTTACTCTACCTTACTGTGAACATCGAATAACCTACTTTCTACGACAGAAATAGTCAGTGAGATTCACAGTGAGGTCTGTGGATTAGTATCACAGGGATATGGTTTTTGGAAACAAACTTTTTTTTAAAAGTGCCACTTTTAAATGCTGTTTGCAGGAGTTACATGACTACGGTGGGGGGATCCCCAATGAGTTGGTGGTTATGTTGGAACGCTGTGTGGGCCTTAATGCTCGCTGGCCTGGACTTCTTCCTGACGCCTACCTGACATACAGGTTCTACGACCTGCCGCCTCATGTCTCTCCAACAGTCCAGTCCAGCGCTGACCCCGTGTTCAGTGATATCACCAGCTACCCACTTGCAGTAACAGCTGATGTGTTGCACTACCTGAGGTATGATGGTCTAGAAACAGAAAAAAAATGTCAGAAATGTAGGTTATACTGAAGAAGGGCATTCACTTCTTGTGTCACAGCCTTCTTACATTTTCAAGGTTGTTTGTAGATAAATTAACTATTGGGCCAAATTAATGAGAATCCCTTTCTCCATCTGGTTTTATAAAATTTGTCCTTTTGATAATCCTTATCTTTGCAAAAAAATTGACAAGATTGAACTCCTCTTTTGTCCAGGTCCAGCAGTTTGTGGGTGTATGTGTTTGATGACAGCGATGACCAGATACCGCCAGCCTATCTGGCCAAGACCCCCATCCCACTGCAAGCCCTGGCTACAGGCAGAGAGATCAGAGGTGAGGGAGAGAGAACAGTAAAACAATTACATTATTCATCTCTTACTAGATGAAGTATTTATTTAGATAAAGGTGGAAGTCAACATGTTACTGTCAGCAGTTTCAACGAGTTTTTCTCTCTGTCCTGTCAGGTGACTATGTTCTCAGGGATCCAGCTGGTGGACCTCGGGGCATGGCTAGGGTCTGGATAAAATGGAAGTACCCCTTCCAACCATCAGTGGACACTGTGCTGGGAGGACAGGGAAGACAGGACAGAGCAATGGCAAGCACTGAGAGGGAGGAGAGGAGGAGAGAGGAGCCTGAAGCATCACAGAGGCCTATAGCCAAACCCAGAGTGAAGGTGATCTTTGTTCTAGCGTGTCAAAAGATTTAGGAATTACCAGTAGTGCTCTGGGGAACTATACATGTATTTTATGTAAATTTGTTTGCAAGAAGAAGTCATCAGAAATCACTGTGTTAATGCTGAAATGTAAGATATGTTCAAAGACATATTCCTGTTCCCTGGCTTAATACCTGGTCTTCTGTGGCTTTACCACAGACTCAGCTATTTGAGCCAAGAGAAACCAAAGCAGTGCAGAAAGAGACTTTGGTAAGGTTTTAAAGCGCCAACAAAAGTAGCAAATTCATGGATTAACTGTGTTTCCATGATAATTCAAGCATAAAAAACTATTTTGTTTACTAGCGTATTTGCCTGTTTACAGCCTCGGCCTCCACCTGTGAAACAGAACAGATCACAGAACATACGACCAGAGCAACCCACCTCCGTGAAACCGCTGGTCACAGACAGGAAGAGATCCACCAAGAGGTCACCTGACCTTTACCACGACACAGCACATCTGACGCTCAAGCCAAGACTGACCACACACTCTCATTTGCCAACAAGAAAGTAATGTGCAGATTCAGTTTTCTTTTAAAAATCCACTTAATTATTTTGTTGTTGATGGTTTTGACGAAGTTCTAGGAGTTTTAGGTTTTGTGTAAAAGGAAAAGAGGAACTTTGTAGCTCGCTATCATTGTTAATTGATTTATTCTCATTTAAGCTCTTCACCCAGCACATCATCGAGGCGAAGCTCTGCCAGCAGTGCCAGGACTCAGGTAGGAGCTCATTCTCTCCCAACAAGGCTTAAAACAGTATCTGTGCAGTCATTTTTACAGGAAACAGATGTTAGTTCAAGCAATGTTGTGGAAGGAGAAACAGGAGTATTCAGAATTAGAAGATTGGTGAATGGGCTTATGTTGCATTTCTTCCTCTCAGGACCTTCCCTCTGTGGGTCAGGTGTCAATGGAGGAAGAGGAAGAGGAGGAGGAGGAGGAGGAGGAGGAGAGGAGTGAGAGTGGTAATTAAACAGTACTATTCTTATACACACAATAAGCCTAACACCTGCTTTAAGTTTCTTGCAGTAATTTGAAGTCTCACTCTGCCATTGTTTATGCATAATATGCAAAAAAGGATTATAAATAAGAACCGATTTGACCTATACCTGAAACACATATGAAGTTTTTGCATGCTATTTGTTGGACTGTACAGCTGCAGCAGGAGACAGTGAAGCCCCAGAGTCTTCAGAGTCAAGTTCCTCACAAAGCGACATTATTATCATGCCACCAAAACGGAAAATGAGGAAGGTACAAACAAAGTAACTGTGTTAGTGAGAGAAAATGTACTATATGAATGAAAGAGAAAAAAGCTCAGATTTTGCTTTTATTGTCATTTGTAAATGTGTGAATCTAGTATAAATTAGATAATATGATATAAATAGATAACTATGTTTTGTTTTATGCTTCAGGGAGACAAGCTGAGAGTCGAGATTATGTCCCTGATGTTTGAACCGTCCTCACACGTGGCGCTGGACAAATCAGTGCAGCGTGTTTATGTGGAATACCGGCTGCTGGGTGTCCCCATGGAGACGACAGAAACGCCCATGTCTCTCCGCAAACCCACAAATGGGGAGGAGATTCACTACAACTTCACACGAGGTGAGAGTGGGTGAGCTTTGTAGCTTTGTGTGTTTGTTTCTATAACATCTACATTATTTATAACCCCCAAATCTCTCTGTTTGTCTCTCTCAGTGATTTATGTGGATGGTTCACAGTCAGCTCCACTCAGACAATATCTTTACACCATGTTAGAGGGCAGGGACCCCAACCAGGGCAGGTAGTGTCATTTCACATGTTGAAGTATGAGTCAATATAACAGTTTATGTCTCTGAACTTTATGGATGTCTCTAGACCCAAACCACCAAATTGAAGTGTGTATGTCTGTGTGTTACGGAAAGGTTAAAGTTCACAGTAGTCAGTGAGCCGATGGACGATGAGGAGGAGTGTGTGGACGTTGGACATGCTTTTCTGGACCTACAAGAACTTCTCCTCACTGGAAATGACGTCAGCGACCAACAAATTGATGGTAGGTGTTGTATTTGTGTTTGATACCAAGACTGTTCAAATTATTTAGGTAAAGATTTTGCACATTGTTGTATACATTTTTTTAGGATCCTTTTTAAACCCTTTCTTGGATAATGTTTGAAACACTGAGTTTTCTAACAGTATGTCTGTCCCTGTGTCTCTGTTTCCTCCAGTGGTGAGTGTAGATGAAGACAAAGAGGTGATAGGCAATCTCAAAGTGTCTCTGGAAGCAGCGAAAGCTCTGACCGGGATATACCAGGAGTTTCACCAGAAGAGAGAGACCAAGAAAGAAGATGATACAGATGCGGAGGAAGAGGAAGAGAAAGAAGAAGAGGAGCAAGAGGGAGAGAAGAAAAAAGATGAAATAGTGATAGAGTACGAGGATGATAGTGACTTCTGAAAGCAATTAGTATGAGATTAACAGAGAGGTTGTGTTCTGTATGAAACCGTTTTATTTGACTGTTTTTAGCCTCTTCTTCAAGTTTTCCCAAGCAATTAAATAAAAAGTCATTTTTGAAAGGCATTTGAGGCTGTTTTATGAAGTTATTTTATAGATTTTATAAGTTTGGTCTTTTTAAGTTTAGGTCTTTCAATCTCCTAGTTTATCCAGTACATCTTTATCAGGTATCTGATTGACAGTATCTTACTTAGTAGACTTGCGCAACATTTTTCTGAGTGCCATTTGTTTATCCTCCAAATTTGGAGCAAAGAACTATCAAAAAAGTTTTATGTGGTTGTGTGTAAAGTCATTAGACTTCATGTATGAAAGCCGACTATTAGTAAAGGCAGTGTCCCTCTTTAAAAGGTCTCCCCTGACAGAGTGGTGTTAAGCTGATGATGATCTTACTGATAACTTGCCTTTTCAGGAATATTTTATTTGAAGGGCTTGACATCACACATGGAGTTATTTAACATATCTAAAATGGTTGCTTAGTCTTTAAATGTGTGTTTAATGAACTCACCACTAACTGATACATGGAAAACCAGGTAGGTCTACCAGGTTGTGTTATTCCAGCACAGGAGCATTGGTCTCTGGGTATTTGAGTGTAAAGGTAATTTGGGCAACAGCGGACATGCACAGAGGGCTTACACAAGTAGGCCTAAATGTAAATGTAGGCAAGTTACATTTAAAGATTTTTTTTGCATTATAATTTAAAAATGTAATTATTAATTCATCACAAAGACTGAATACGAACTATTAAGCAAATTGTAATTTTATTAATTTTTTTTTTAATCCATCATGCAGTTTATATTTTGATTATTACTCAGAGTAAATCAATCAAACCACATCTCATTTTAATTTGTCTAAATTAACCTCGCGAGACTGATTTATGGCGCGTACGAAACGAAAAAGTGATACTTCCGTTAGTCTTTAAAAGCATCATCAAATTGCAGACACCTGTTGTCGAACGAAGTAACGGTAGAGTCGAGTTAAAAGTTAAAACTTGTATGTTAAAGCTACAAAATAAGACAATGGCATAGTTTTGATCTTGTTCGAATTGTCAAACAACTTTAAAAGTGGAGCGAGGGGCCAGTTGGTGACGACATTGCGGGTTTAACGTTAGGTCCTGGAACTAAAAACGTCCAGATTGTGATGATTCACTTTCCAGTAACGTTAAAGTTAGCCAACGTTAATGTTAGCTAGCTAGATTCAAAACCTCAACAAACAGCGAGTTTCTTTCTTATTTTTTTTGTTTTTTTTACCGGTTAGCGTTAGCTAGTAGTTAGCGTCAAATCTTAAATACGTCTCCAATTTGCCCCTAAATTCAATAATGGTAAGTATGTTTCCTATGTTAATTTAAGTCTAAAGCCAGCCAGTCTTAGCTTAAGGCTACCAGAAGTGTGAGCCATCTTTAATGTTACCAACGGTATTGTGGCTAATACATTCTGTAACTTAGTTAACGTTACCTAATGTCAACCATCTTATTTCGTGAGTAAATGCTACTCTCACTTTCACAGTATGTTGGTGAACAAAAAACACCTTGGCTTTGTAATTAACAGGAGATGATGAAGTGTGTGAGCCACCAGCAGGCCAGCCAGCTGCTCCATAACAAGTTCATTGTGGTGATGGGAGACTCCAGTGAGTAGTAGCCACTTAAATTCACCTTCTCGTTTTCAAAATAATCTTTTAAAAAGGAACACATTATTAAAGTTTTACAGCAGCTCATTTCATTTGAAAAACAAAATGGTGACTATCATCACATTGCTCTTGAATGGCAGGCAGGATGTTTTGCTGACTGTCCATTTGCCAGCTTCCAAAAGTCAGAAGAAATCTGCATGCACCCTGGATGGTTTGGTTGTCAGCATGGGTCAGATTTTTACACTGCCACTTTTAATACTCTCTGTATCTCACCCGTAGTTCAGAGGTCTGTGTACAAGGACCTTGTTGTGCTTTTGCAGAAGGACAAGTATCTCACTGCAACACAACTCAAGAGCAAGGCAAGTGATGTGTTTAGGGCTAATATTCACCAGGTTTGCACTTAATGATAAAAAGAAGGTGCATGAAAGGAATTCGATATTCATGACATGGCATTGTTTTTGCTTACTGTTGTCATAAGATGTGATCTCCAAAAAGTTCAATGTAGCAACCCTCCTCCACTTAAACTTGGAAAAATAATTCCTGTTTTCTCCTTCAGGGTGAGATGAGCTTTGAACAGGACTGCCTGGTGGAAGGAGGTTGCCTAAATCAAATGCACAATGGAACGGGGTACCGGGAGGTTCGGCAGTTTCAGTCCGCCCACCACCTTGTACGCTTCTACTTTGTGACGCGCGTCTACTCTGGCTACATGCAGAGCATCCTAGAAGACTTCCGCCAAGGCTTGAAACCAGATGTAGTCATTCTCAACTCCTGCGTTTGGGATATTTCAAGGTGGGTAGGTGAAGGAGTAGTCTTGCAATGCCAGACCTTCCTCCACAGCGCTGCGGAGGAGGGTCTGGCTAGTCCACACAGCATTCTGGGATGGGAGAAAAACATGCTCTGGTTTATTGGCATTTCTTTAAACCAATCACAATCGTCTTGGGTGGAGCTAAGCGCTGGACGGAGCAACTGTGCCTCTGCAAAATAGCCTCGGGAAGAAACTTGTTTTGGTGGAAAATTTACATTCAAAGGTTGTTTTAGTCAGACAGATGGTCTAGCTAGCTGTCTGGATTCACCCTGCAGAAATCTGAGGAGCAGTTAACCATAGTCCTCAGAAATCCACCGGAGTTTAAAATTACAACACAAAGAAAGCGGAGGGAAACGGACATCCGGCCGAAAATAAGGGACATCCGGCGAATTTCCTGCGGCACCTGAACAATCCCAGAAGTGAAACGTTGTTGCTATAGACTAGTGAAAGAGTAACTAGATATAGTACTAGTAATACTATTTACCTTGGTGATCTGTTGTTAATGTAAACGTGGTAATTAAGGGGTCACAAAAAAGTATGTGATTTGGAATGCTGCCTGTGTTAAGATGTCTAAAAGGGTGGTTGAGGTCTAATTTATTAATTTCTCCTCACCCCTGCCTCTTGATCTAACAGCAAGGGCAAGGAAGGTGTGGGTGGAAGTTAATAGCTCTCTACAACTATACAGCTGTGCTTTTCTACAGACTCAGTGTTACTGCAACATTTAAGTGATCAGATTTAGTCAATTCTATGTTGGTGCAAGTGTGGAAAGCAGTGGCAGAGGACGAAGCACTGTTTAGCTCAAATACATTTTTTTTTGCCTGAAATAAGCACTCAATGCTGTTTAACTAACCTGTTCCCCGGTGTAAGGTGTCCCTGGATCTCTCTTGATTAGTTTGTGCATAGTAAGTGACTTTGTTCTTTATAGGTACGTCTGTGTTGGGTTTTGTAGATACAACTCCAGTTGGCTTGATAACTACAAGGAGAACCTACATAAGTTATTTGATGAGCTGAAGGCGATTCTGCCAAAGGAAACCCTGGTCGTATGGAACCTCACCATGCCCTTAGGAGAGAGGATTAAAGGTGGTTTCCTGGTCCCCGAGGTATGTCATCGCCAAACCTCTGCATAATTACTAAACAGGGAATTTATGTCTTGTTGGGTCAAATTGGCACACATCTGTCATAAAATATTTCCTCTTACACCTTACTGGGAATTCACATGAGACACAAGACGTGAGGGTTGTGAAAGCACTACTGAGGCGTACATTCATTCAATCCACCTCCTCTCCTACCTCAGTAGTGGCGTCACTTTTCACAAAACCAGCTGTCCTATATGTATTACAGCTCCTTGGGAGCTGGACGGATGGCCGTGAACAAAGTTCACAAGGGCTTAGTAACATCAGAAAGTCAGACAAAAATAATTAAGACTCCATTAGAAGAACTCAGAAAATGACAGCTTTTATTTATTGATTATTTTCTTTGTCACACCATAAATTTTAAACTGGGATGATTATAAATGTTAATACGCTCACAGCATACATAGAGCAGGAGATTTGTATGGTTTCAGGTATCTGGAGTTCAAACTAGTCTCTAAATTGGGTTAGATTACTAAAAAAGAAATGTCTTGGCTTGTGAAGACCATAGTAAGGTGTTAAACTACTTACATTTTGATTCTTTTTTCCCCCCACACTTTGTCTAATGGGGGGTAGGCTTATTTCTCTGCATTGTCTTCTGACTACTGCTGCTCTACTGTACCAGCCTTAAAACTTTGTCCCCTCTCCCTCCTTCACCTCAGATTGAGCACAAGGTTCCCCAGCTGCGTTATGATGTGATTGAAGCCAACTTCTACAGCGGGACTCTGGCTGACGCCTATGGGATGGATGTGTTGGACCTTCACTTTCAGTTCCGCTTCTCGCTGCACTATCGTACGAATGACGGCGTCCACTGGAACGCCCTTGCACACCGCAAGATAACCTCTCTGCTGTTACAGCACTCTGCACAGGCCTGGGGGGTTACTATGCCCTGTCCACTGACTGCTGTTGGTGAGGAGGAAATGTCATATACACACACAGGAGTAAATATACTGTATAGAGACACTTTGTGTGTCCCACTTTGACTCTAGAGTCGCTACTTGCTCCGAAGCTAATCACAGTCACTCTCTCACTTCTCCCTCGCCATATACACACACGCGCGCGCACACACACACGCCGGCTCGACGCACACACCAACGCACAAGTATAAACTTTAGTCCACTTACGTAAGCTACTGCGAAAGCTCTGAGTGAGCCTCCGCAGAACCATAAATCAAGCTTTACTCTTAAGCTGCCTACACATGATCCGCGACAAAACCGTGAGGTAAGGGGAGCGCAAGAGACAAAGCAGGAACGTTCTGGAATTGGTTGCGCCTTGGAAGGTCAGCGGCAGCGAGGTCAAAGTTGAAATAATTTGAACTTTGAGTGCAGTGCACGGCGCCAATTCTGAGCGGTGCGCGACGCCAAGGGTAGCGCTGCGCCTAGTTGGGCGGCACCGCTCTCCTCCATAGGAAAACAATGGAATGGCCAGCGCAGAGCGGTTTTACCACGGATCATGTGTAGGCGGCATTAGTCTTTCAACTAAAATATGCATTTATGGCTTTTTTTAAACTAATTAAATTTCTTCTTTTAAATAATTTCTTTAAATTAGGCTGACATGAGTTTGTTCTTTTTAGATAATGCTCAGGTTACTGCTCAGCAGGCAGCCAATGCAAAGGCTACCAAACCTGCAGGTAAGACATCAGATGATGATGTGTTGTTTGGGATCCTTTCTATTGGTTGATTAATAAAAAGCAAGCAAATATGGGTACGATAAATCACAATAAGCCATTATCTTCTTAATATTAATGCACTGGATATATGACATTTGGATTTGTCAGTCTTGTTAAATTGTACACTTGATGTCCATCAGGATTGACTGTCCCATCTATAGTCAAATGTAGAAAAGTGTTTCAATTTTTAGATGGCATCTAATTGTGGGGGGGTAGGGGGGTGGGGTGGAGATCTTAATTATAGCTTGGTAGTATAAAATCAGTTTTATCTCACAATATACAGAAAAATCCTATTTTTTTTCTAAATATATTTTATGATTTAGAGTTTAAAATTAAATGGGATATACTAGTATAACATAAGTTAGGCTTTTCTGAAATCTGCAGGGACCCTAAAAACATGATGGCAACACTGTTTCCACAATTTAGAGTGACTACAATTTTTTGTGTAAATCTTGTAAACTGAAGAGTTTCTCTCAGCACTTCTTGTTTGTTTGCTGATGCATGTCATGCTGCTTCTTCAGGATTGCATCGAGTGAATCCTTACTCAAACTACCACAGCCCTCCTCACATCAGCTATTTTGCCAACAATAGTATTAGTATAAGTACTAAAACATAAGTATTAAAACATCCACACGGACAGGTTGTTTAGGTTTTTATGGTTTAGTTGCTGTGTATTTGATTTGTGTTCAAAATACTGCATAAAATACAATTACATCACTTTAAATTTAAATGTTCTAGCTTATGTGCTTACCAAATATGTTTCAGTCATCTAAAGCATCAACAAATAAATGTGATGGCAATTTTCATTGATCTTAAAAAAAGCATTGATACTGTTGATCATGAAACACTGCTACAAAAATGGAAAGGTGTGGCCCATGACTGGTTTAAAAGCTAAGAGGGTCATCACGGGTCAATGCGCCTCAGCATTTCCTGTGGCGTCCCACAGGGGTCAATATTGAGCCCAACATGGTTTATCCTCCACCTTTTTAATGAAATTTATAGACTATCAAATTTACAACAATTTTTTGCAGATGACACAAATTTGTTGTTGTGGGGATGCCTTATAGCACATCTTATGATCACAAAAGAAATTATCAAATGTATTTTATTTGGAAATTGGAATAGTAATTCTTAATGAAGTAATTGAAAGAGTATATTATAGAAAAGTTTCTGCATATCTGATCTGATATTGTGTGGAAGTTTGGGGAAGCGCCTACAAAAGCACCTTACAAAAGATTTGCACATTGCAAAAAAAGAGCCATCAGGATAATAAATCATGCGGGGTATCATTAGCACACTAATCTGTTTGTTTTGTTTTTTTTAATTGACAATCGTTAAAAGTTATGGACATTGTCAAATTTAAAACAATAACAAATAAAATGATTTACCAGGATAGAGAGGGGATGTTGTTGCATTTTTGTATATGCATTATTTGTTAGGGGCAGGACTATATAAGCATTATGCTTCTGCCTGCTTCTTCTTAAACTCATCCTTTTTTTTCTTCTTTGAAATCAGTTTATCAGTTTGTTTTGTCTTTGTTTTTATCTGTTTTTTTAATTTTTAATTTTTTTGTTCGAGATAAATAAATCAAATCAAAATGTCAGGTTCTTGTGTTGTGTTAGAGTAATTTCAAAAGACAGGAGCATAGCAAAGTATTCTCTGTCTTTATTAACACCCCCACCTCCCCTGTCTCCATTTCAGAGCGACACCCATCAAAGAGAACTTACAACAGCTATGACGGCTACAGGGAGGAGTTCTTCAGTGTTGGTTACTTCAACTTTGACAATTACCCACAGCCACATACATCATACCATGAGACCAGACGGGTTAGAAATGGTAAGTTGGTATGCCGATATAAATGTGGCTGAGTGACCAAACGGATGCGTTTTCCATTAACTAGACCACTTGCACTGAAGGGTAAACGTTTGTTTTTACATTTACATTTACAATGTATCTGTTGGTCTTCTGATCTAGTTCCTATGAAAGTGTCTTTCAAAGCCTAACACGTCCTGTATGTTCTGCAGGTTTCGACTACAAGCCTCCCCACCATTTTGAGCCCTACGACGAGCACCATCATCAGGACGTGATGAAGAGCCGCCATGCCAGGCGCCACTATGCTCCGTACACCCATCACAGACCCAGATTGTACAACCACAATGGTGGCTTCTACTGAGGCAGGGAGTTTTTACAAGCTTCAGATATGGTCAACTTCCATTTATTATCTACTGCAGACTCTTGCCTCACCTGCAGTACATTGTTTCACAACAGTCCCATTTGTCTGTGATGGTTCTAAGTCGTCCAGGTCATGGTAGTTCTCTTGGATAAGTAAAGGCAACTGGACTTGCTAGAAATTCTCTCATCCAAAAGGCTTCTTCAAATCTGACTGACTAGTGGGGAGTTCCAGATATTTACACACAACCCACCAGAGGTTAAATATCTGGAACTCCCCACTAGTCAGTCAGAACCATGGATGTATTGGTCAGATTTGAAGAAGCCTTTTGGACGAGAGCCGAAACGTCTTCAACAATTTCTAGCAAGTCCAGTTGCCTTTGCTTATCACAGAACAGTCCCATTTGTTAAACACAGAACTATACATGCTTGTAACCAGGAGCAAACACAAATCCTCAAATGGCTTAGTTCACACTCAAAATTTTTAATGACCTCACATTCACATATTGCTCCTTTTTTCTTTTAGTTGTTGAATTTTTTTTTTTTTTTTGAGTATGTTCTTTGCCACCAAAAATTTGATTTTCAATATTTTACCTTCCAAAGCATTTTTAATTCAGCACTTTAAATGTCAGTTGATGTTTTCTATGCAAGTTGATGCTAAGATTTCAAGAGGACTTTTTTAAGTTTTAACATGAATCCTTTATTAAAGTTCTGAATTAATGATCCTTCTGATGGTTCTCAATGTCCCACACAGATCAAGTATGGTATACAGATTTAGTTTCCTTTAGGCCTTAAAGGTGCTGTACTTGATATTCAGAACCTTTTTAATATAGCAGTAAACAACTATTTGCTATGTAACAATATAGTGGAGTAATGGCATCCTTAGCAGAGAATGAAGACACACTCCTCCTGTGTTGAAATTTAAGCTTCTCTGTTCCTTGTTTTAATAGCCGGTCTGGCCATGCGTGCATGCGAGTGCCTTGTGCATGTTGGTATCGGATGCCAAGGGCCACGAAAAAGCATCGGTATTTTGACGATCAATCCCAGACCACTTTTTCTGAATATCGAGTACAGCCCCTCAAAACTTTTAAAATGTAATTATTGTTCATCACTTAGATGAACAGTGATTGGGGAAACAAGTGTGAGACATATGGAGAGAAGTGGTAGAGAAACTGCTTTGGAACGGTTTGCCCAAGCCTGTTAAAATGTACATCGACCTGTGCTGTGGCACTTTAGAGGTCATGTTCCGAATGTTATACCAAGTTCTGGTTATTGAGGTTATACTATTAATCTATTCATTTAATAAAATTGACTCCATAACAGAATACCTTGGCATGATAATATACAGTAGAGATGGCATGTAATTGTGTAATGTGTATACTCCACAACAATGTACACTTGGGACCAGACAGTGGAACTTGATATTAGACTGTACATTTTGGAGCAGCTCATTTCTTTTAGTTTGCAGAGGACATACAGGTACAATATATCAAATCAAAATTGACATTGACATGTTTCTTGCTCTGAAGTGAATTGCTTTTATTGTCTGAATTACTACAAATACAAAAGATACAAAGGGAAAGACTATTACTAGGTGCAAGTACAGTAAAAATGACTTAACTTTCTCCTTTTCCCACAAAGTTGGTAAAATTGGGGCATACAAACGCTTTCAGTGAAAACAGGACACCTTCATAATGTGACATTCAGGAGTCAAATCCATTTGGACTTCATTTAAAACACCAGTTTTACGTCAATATAAAGTCACTGCTGTGCCTTAATGTTATTAGTGCTATAGTCTGCAAATATTGGATACAATTTCCTGAGAATAGTGAAAAGCAAAAGGGATAAATAAAGGAGAATGTTGGAGTAAAGTGGAAGCTGGAATGAGAATAAAGAACAAAAGCTTTTCTTGATGTACTGCTAATTATATCTGTGGGCCAATGGCATGCTGTCTTAGGCCATGAGGAGGCGGTGCACTTTCTGCAGCTGCTGCTGTGATAGGACGAGGTGATGGACTTGTTCCTGTCCACGGGTGCAAGGAATGGCAACACGACCCACAAACACTGTTCCTCCCTGCTTCTCTTCCTTGGCCTAGGAAACAATGCATATATGTACATGTATTGACACCTTCTGACTAGAAAAGATCAAACTTTGTTAAATATTGTAGCTGATGGTGTGTGGGAGTACTGTTTTGTTTTACCTTAACAAAAGAGGAGGCGGGGAAGGTGGCGAAGTCAGAGGAAGCCTTAGCTCCAGGCTGATAGGAGACAACATGTTCGGCAACTTCTCCCTGAAACAGAGAAGGGTCCAAATGTTTGGTTTTTGTATTGTTAACTTATTGACATGGTGAGGAGAACAGATATGATTCTGAAGTTGTCACCTTGAGTTTGTCCAGAGCATCACTGAGGTTCTGCAGTCGAGCTGTCTGCTCCAGCAGCTGGGCACCGGCACTAACTAGGAGAAACACAGAAAGAGAGGAGAGAAAGACCAACAATGAACCAGGACGCTCAGGCGCACACAGGAGAGGAAGGTTTGGAAACTGACACACATACACACCTGCTGTCTTCCCACTGATGTCCACCACTTTAACCTCTGAACTCAGCTTGAGCAGTGTTGACAGCATTTGGTCAGTCCTGCGATAGATGCCTGTGTTTAGTCCTTCTGGTGGCATGGAGCTTTCTTTGGACACTTTTGGTAGTTTGGGAGGGCAGAGTGGAGGCAGGGAGGCCAGCTGGGCTCTCATCTTCTCCGCCTGTAAGTCGATATACTCAGACTTTAGACAGCTAGCACAATATTATAATATTAATAATACTAACTCCAACACCAGTGTACCTTGAGTCTGTTGTTTTCATTCTTGAGGTGTTTAATACCCAGTCTCTGGGTCTCAACCTGCTGCCTGAGGAGAGGGGAGTCAACCACCTGTACTTGTCCTGCCAGGGATGGAGTCAGACCTGCTGGAGAGGGACAGGGGAAATGGTGAGACATTCAATCACTGACAGCCTGTGCTTCTCCTTTAACAGTGTTGTGTTCCCCCGCTATTGCAGTAATCCAATTACACAAACTGCAGGCATAAAATATCTCACTATGCGCTGGTTGAAATAGCATCTCAGAAGGTTGAATTAGAGGCCACACCTTTTATCAGACATAAAATGATTTTGATCTCCTTAAAGAAAAATCGACAGTAATTCACCTCCTGCAGATCCCTGAACAATGGAGGCGATTCCAGAGGCAGGTGTGGCTCTCAGGCCTTCGATGGTCATCTTGGATTGGTTATTAATACGTAGTTTCAGCTCTGCCTTCTCTGCCTCTAGCTGGTCGATATCAGCCTGCAGGGCATCCATTGTCTCCTCAAACTCCCTGAAGATGAGGAGGAAAGGAAGGTGAGCGAGCAGGAAAATAAGCTGTGTTGAAAAGAGGTCCGTGTGCTTCTTTATCACTCTTACTTTTCTTTTTTCTTCAGCAGGGCGAGGTTTTCATCCAGCTTGGTCTGAATCTTCTCCACACGTTCATCGGCGTCTTTGGTGGAGGTGTCCAGCTTCTTCTCCAGCAGGCTCAGACGGACGTTGGCCTCACTCAGCTCCTCACCCTGGGAAGAGGTGAGGTACAATCACATTGGTTATGCCTGTTTCGGATGCTTTTCTATTTCAAACTGGCAGACTTCTGTAAAACACTTCACAGAGAAAGGTTAGTGATTTTTGTTGGAGGTGTCACCTTGATCTTGAGGGACTTCTTGACCTCCTTGATAACCGTCTCTCTGTCTTCTAGTTTAACTCCTAGACCCTCAGCGTCAGTCATCTCAGCCCTGACGGTGGATGCTCTAATCTCCACTGGAGGAGGCTGAGGACGTGGAGGACATGATCAAATAGTAAGAATTGGAACTGGGATTAAATCATTAACGGCAGAAATATTGCTTGAATTGCAATGTCTGAATTATGTGACTCATTAACGAGAAAAAAGTTAAGGCAAACCGATACCTTGCCCTGTGGTTTGTCAGCATCATACTCTCCTTCCTGCATGGCCGTGGCCATCTTGTTCATGGTAGCGATGACGGAGGTGCAGGACTGACGCAGACTCTCTGGGCCATTCAGGCCTTGAGAGCCATACACCTTAGAACAAGGAGTGGAGATTAATACAACAACACAACCTAAAACCAACAACCTATGTCTACTTGTCCCAAAACAGCAATACGCAAGTTTAACATGAATCGAACAGCATTTGAAAATGCTTAGAACATCTGTACCTATTGATTCTCAATTTAAACAAAAACAGAAATACCTGAAACTAAAATCGTCAGTGATAAATGTCCCGTTGTTTGGGTCAAGAGTATCGGGCAAATGGAACATGATTATTAACAGTCAAACTACCTGCTCCACGGCCTTGCAGGCGATATCCTCCAGTTTGAGAGCGTTGAGCCCCTCCTGTTCTGTCAGCGGAGCAACCATCTGAGCTCCAGCTGCAGCCACCTCCTGCAGCACAGCCACCACACGGGTCAGCTGGCGCCTGCACTCCGTCAGCGACTCCGACACCTCCCAGATGAGACAATATGTCAGTCAAATATCTACTGTAGATCACTCATTTCACTGTGAGCGTTAGTAAGTCAAAGATCATTAGACAGAGTGTGTGTGTGTGTGTGTGTGTGTGTGTGTGTGTGTGTGTGTGTGTGTGTGTGTGTGTGTGTGTGTGTGTGTGTGTGTGTGTGTGTGTGTGTAAGAGGTGTGAATCTTCACTGATCTCCCGATTTGATTACGATTATCATGTCTTCGATTCAATATCTCGATGCGTCAAATACATTTTTCTATTAAAGCCATATAGGATATTTAATTCATAGCTTTTCAAGCTTCAAAAATAAAACATTCTGCAGTGCTCTAATACTAAATAAATTGGATACATAAAACTACAGCACTGAGCACATGGCACTTCCTGAATGTGAAAAACATAACAGAATATGTAAACAGAAAGGTTGTTAGGCCTACATTCAATTTTAACCAGTAAATAATCGATTATGGCCAGGCCGATTATCGATGCAGCATCGTCCATGTCCACGATTCGATGCATCGATTGTTTGATTAATTTCAACACCTCTAGTGTGTGTGTGTGATTTTTAACTTGTCTATATGTTTGTTTCTGTATCCCGTACCTCTTGTCCAAAGTTAAGAGCAGCGGGTGCTCCAACTACATCTGGTCCAGGCATGCGACGGCGGATCTTCTTACAGAACTGTTTGATATCAGAGCAGGAAGTGTCCAGGTCCTTTAGAAGAACAGTAAGGCCTGAGCTCTCCTGACCTGCTGCCAGGAACACCCGCAGGCGAGCTACCTCCACTCCCATGCAGTCCAGTGCACTCTGGGTAAACTGGAGGTGAGAGGTGGGGATAAGTGATGTTAGGAGACGCTATTGCTATACTCTCATTTCTGTTTATTATAGGACTTTTTTTTCTTGGAGGGAAAAAAGTATGTATTACAATTAAAAGATGAATAATCTTTCTAAACAACTACATTGTTGAGATTTCTCCTGAAATTGTTTACTCTGTACTAGGAGTAAAACTCTGCTGAAGCAGCTTAACGTACCTTAATGTGGTCAGCCAGCTGCACTGTGCAGTCTTCAGTATGATCTGCCAGATGGACGCTGTGTAGTTGCTGGAAGACAAAACAACAGTGAAAAACTTTAGATTTAAGAAAAGATTATGGGCTGGTTGCACCAAAATACATAAACACAGTTGTTGAGTATATATTTGTATTTGATAGTAGTTGTAAAACAAATGTACAGCAGCTGAGAGACTCATTTAGAACAATCACATAATAGTTTTACATGAACATCGGAAGATCCTAACAAATGATGTTAAGAAAATGGATTCAGGGGTTTGATTAAGTGTGTGTGTTTAAAAGATGGATACAACTCTGGTAAGTTCTTTAACCACATTCTTTTGTTACCTGATAGTACTTGATGGCCTTAGTCAGAGGTTCCACCTGGATGGTCTCATCTAGCTGATCTTTATGCAGCAGGTCGATGAAATAATCCAGAGAGCGCTCATGGAAGCTCATTTCAGAGTAGAGGGTACCCATGCGCTTAAAAACCTCCACACTGCAGGTATTCAGAGCCCTAGAATCAGAGCAGAGAGGAGTGAAAAGAACAGAAAAATTGTTACTGAATAAGGTTTACAATATCACAGCAAGATTATTATTATTACTATTTTATTTTAGTAAAAAACAATAATTGCTGGGAGCCCGTACACAATTCTTCAAAATTCTCTGGAAGTAATACCATATTTTATTTCTGACACATTCGTGATAACGTGCTTACTGTTCATATTTGTGCAGAGTGGCCTGCAGCAGGCAGAGGGAGTAGACCAGTCCTGAGGCAAAACTGCGCTGTTCTCCTGGAGGCCCTCTGAGCCCCGTCCCCTGGGCCAAATTCCCATTCAAGTCAAACTTCTCCTGGGCCTGTTTACTGATCAGCTCGGCCTACCAGGTAAGGGACACGCACAGAAGCATTCATTATTACTAGGCACAGCAAAATGAGTTCATAGTGATCCGGATTAGACAAAAAAATGCTCGTACTCATTTGTCCACATACCTTGCAGATAAGCCTCGGGATGAGCAGAAGGACCAGAATACAGTCGTGATCTCCACCATGACGGAGGAAGGAGTCCGGCATGAAGGAGGTGAGGAGGGATACCTGTCTGTTTGACTGAGCCACTTCCATTTTCCTCAGCTCCATCTCAATGGCCTAGGAACACAGATTATAAGCAAATGTTGTTAAAAGGTGTAAACTCATCATTCCTGGCATGGTAACACATGAAGGTTTCCTACCTTGGCATAAGCCCTGGTCTCTGCAAACTTAATCTTGAAGTCAAATAGTTCAGCAGGCGGTTGTTGAACTTGTTCAGCATTTGCATTCTGCTGGGTGATCAGCTCTCTGTTGGCCTCCTGGTGCGCAGGGGAAAAGCACATACAGTGTCAGAGCATCCACCCTGTAGGCTTCCTCATCCAGTGTACAGGAGGCAAATTCCCTAACAACTAAGTTGTATAGCAAAAATGTAATGAATCCTCTGATTATTTCCTTGAGCATGCGTGTTTCCCTCCTTTCCACCCACCTGTAGGCTGGTGGTGAGGTCTCTGTATTTGCGGATGGTCTGCTGGTAATCAGCTACAGTCTCCTGGGCAGCCTCCACCCTTTTTTCAGCCTCTCTGACCTTTGCTGCACTCAGGTCCACCTGCTCCCTCAGTTCCATTTCTGTCTCCCGGCCATTCTCCTGGAGCTCATCGTTCATCTCATTAATGGCCTCCTATTGTTACAGAAAATAAATTCAGTGATAAATGTCCTATGTTTTTAGCTTATTCTACTTCTTTTCAACCTTTGTACTAATTTCCTAGTTACTTATACCATTATGTTGCTATGAATTTACCTGAAAATGAGAATCTAATTGTGAATACTTGCATAGTTTGTATTGTAAGACAGGAATCAAAATGCATTTGTACAGACCAAATCGGTGACTGTTTCTCTCAGCTCTCTGACTTTCTCCTCCAGGTCGAGGTTCCTCTCTGTGAGGGTCTCCACCATCTCCTCTGACCCCAGAGCAGCATCCACCTGGTAACAAACAACAGTCCTTGTTTCTTTTAAATATAACTCAGCCTAAACCTGTTCATACCTGTTCACTGTTAATAACAGTATTTGACTTGGTTTCTTTTATGTTCACCATATTAATGTGCAACCTCCAGAAACATCATCAGAGACTCATGAAAACATTTCCTCTCTGTAATCCTATTCCTCCTCTTTTCTTGACTTTACCTGCTCCTTCAGTTCATCAATAGTGGCCTCCGCCTGCTTAATATCCTCCTGCAGTTTTTCCTTCTGAGTTCTCAGAGTCTCCAGCTCAGAGTTCTTCTTCTCCATCTGCTTCTGCAGCTTTACATGCTCCTGCTTCTCCGAAGTAGACAGGTCACGCATCCTGAGGAGGAAAAGTTAAATTACAACAAGGTTATTTATTGGGTTCAGACCAAAATGTTGACAGCTAAAACTGCCAAATGCCCATTCCAGGCCTTGTATTCATGGACTATTTTTAGGACTAAGTTTATTTATTTATACTTTAATCAAAAACAGCTTTTTAATGACATTTGACTGACCGAACCAGTGCCTCTTTTAGTCTGCCATTCTGCTCCTCTAGCTGTTTGACATGGTAACTTGAAGCGGCTCCATCTGAGCCTGCAGAAGAAAAAGAAAAGGCAACACAGTCAGGGAAAGCAGGGCATGAATAAAGTAGAAAGAAAGGAGACACACAGATATAAGGCCTTTGCGGATTAGTGAAAAGAGCGCACACCTTTCTCTGAAATCTCATGTCTAAGGATCTCCAGGTCCATGGAGAGCTCCTCCGTCTTCTCTTTCAGCGTGTCCACCTCCACTTGCAGTGACTCGGCCCGCTCTTCAGCCATCTCTTTGTCCAGTGTGGCCATCTCTATGGCGTCTGCCGTGTCGGACATCTCTTCCATGTAGCGGTCCTTGGCCTCCTGTGCCTCACGGGCGTCCTGGGAGGAGGAGGTACAAAATAAAACTCTAGAAAATCATGTATGATGAGAGTGGAGCAGCTTCTTTAAAATACTACATGTCTTAGACATATCAATCATTACATGTCCTACAAATTAGTATTATTTTAATCTTTGTTACAATATATTGTTAATATCAATAATGGTATAATTCAGCATTAAGACAAATTGTTAGTACTATATTTTCCTGTGTACCTTCTTGGCCTCTTTCAGTTGTTTCTGCAGATCAGCCTGCTGCTCTTGCATTTTGGTCTTCCACTCCTGAAGCTGCTCCAGCTGGATCTTGTATTTCTCGAGCTCCTTCAGCTTGGCTTTGTCCTCTGTCCGTTTCATCTTCAGTGTTTCCAGCTTCTCCTCCAGGTCCTTGACCTGAGCTCGCATTGATTCCTCCTCCTGAGAAGGATGGATGGGTGGAGGGGAGAAGCAAGAGGACAGTTTAAATCTGCTGCCTCTAGTATAGTAGTATAGTATAGTATAGTATTAACTAGACTTCATTTATGTCCCAAGATTTTATTTTAAGACAGTAAAGAAACAAAAAACACTTATCAAGTACCACCACCAAAAACCCAGAACAAGATAATAAATGCTGCTCCAAATTAATTTGCCAATAAGTTCCTCACTTAAAGCTTTAGTGCGTAACTTTTTTATAATAATGAACGTCCGTTACATTGCTACAAAGCTAATAAAGACTATCAGCTCCACACCTCAGTATTTCTCAGTATGGCTATGTTCAGAAGATTGTGGTGTCAGGCGCCTTTCGCGCACAGAAACTCTAGTGAAGATCATTACCTCTTCTGAAGAGTCCATGTTTTTTTAATCCTCCGTGTCCTCCTTGGCTACTAGCAACTGTGTGGAGGAGGAGTGGGGGCTGAGCGCAATCACGGAAGGCTAGTATCATGTGGATGCGCCGACAGTTTTGTTGTCATTACTTTGAATTCCTCATGGGGGGAGACAGAAACTACACACTATACATAGCTTTAACTAACTTTAACCTCTGAATTCACCGCCTCAAAAGGAACCTAACATTTTAGAGCTATGGAGAAAGATTAATCAATTCTCTCCAAACACAATGATGGAATTGGGTGTCTGAGAAAGTTAAACCATGCATCATCATCACCACATAATTCATTGTGATGACATTACAAAACTCAAGTATTCAAGGGTCATCTGATGAGTTTGTTAGTAAAGTCATGCCAGGTATCATCAGCATGCATGTAGCCATTAGAAAACTCTACCTGCTTGGAAATGGCAGGTTCCACCTGGTCAAACAATGAAAACATGGATGTAATGGGACAAAATGCCAGATATAATGGAAAAATAGGAACAAAATGATGGAGATGTGACGTACTGACAAAGCTGGAAGCACCGAAAAAATGAATCAATCTTTAAAAGAACAAATGTTGATCTCCTGTGCTGTTGATATTGTCATGAATTCCATATGAAAAATGAAACGTGTAACATATTGAATGAGCATTTTTTTGTTTGTTGTGCAGACACTAAAATTGTCTCTCCTTATTGTCAGTGACCCACCTTGCTTGGAGTAGCCGGGACCGGGACCGCCACTGCTGCAGGCGACCCGCTGGGCTGAGGAATAACAGGAGCCCCCAGTGCACCCTGATGGGAGGACAGGCTCGCCTCACTCACATCACCAGACAGATGGGACAGGCTCTCACGAGACGCCTGTTGACCAAGGCAGGTATGTGTTAGAGAGTTGCTAGAGGGAGAAGATGAGGAATGAAACGGAGGAAGAAAAGGAAGTAATGTGTGGTGTTAAGTATTTGAATGTCAGTAAAGAGCTTTTCCCACACAACTTTGATGAACCTAGTAGAAGAGTGAACATCCAGTGTTACATGCTGTGCCGCTGGTTTCATCTCACGATAGCTTATGGGCTAAAATATAATAATCTTCCTGACTTCATGCATCTTCCAAAACCAAACATTTCACCTCCCAGTGTCCCTCACAAGAGATGTTTTTCAAGTTCACACAGACACCACTTTGAGTTTGAATTGATCTGGTAGAGCGCTGCACCTGTGCACCAAAGGACAACAAATCACCAGTTTTCCGTGACAAAACAAATCACCACTCCCAGTGAAGTAACAGGTGAGTTACCCTGATATGACAGAGCGTACCATGCGCGGCAGGTTGGAGCGTCCGGAAGAACGTACCAAGAGGGAGGGGAGGGAGATGGCAGGCGTAAGACGACTTGGAGTGGTCCACTGCCACAGTGTGATTATAGAGACTGTGTTAGGACTCAAGAGTTATTTGTAAAACTCAGCTGCAAAGTTAGCTTGACGGTACAAAATGAAACCGCTTACTTATTTGTACACATTATAATTAGCAAGTCGGTTATACAAACATCCTGTTTTTTATGCTCCCATTGTATATGACATTTGTACAAGTGCAGAGAAGTACAACCAGCTTTTTTTTTTTTTAAATTATTAAACAAAGAAACAATTATCAGACAAAGTATGTACTTATCATACGACACAAAAATGCATGGCCTTTGAAAAGATTTCAAACATTTGAAGCTGTGCCCTTGATTTAACTTGCCAAGCACCCACAAAAAGTTGGAACAATAAAATAACAAAACTTTTCAGAATCAACTGTTGTTTTTCACCACTGTCTGCTGTAGACAAGCTCACCTTGGCAGAGCGGCGGGTAGAGGACTGGAGGAGAGGAGGAGGTGAGTAGCAGAAAGAGGGAGGGATGGGCACACGCACACACACACACACACAAAGATATACATACACACACACATACATCCAGTGGTGAAGCAAGATAAGAGATTAGCAGCACATAAGAAGCATACCCACTGTTAGTTCATGTCCACTGATCATAGTTGTGACGGCTGCATGCACCATTTAAAACCATCTTAAAGAATAGCTCTTCTGGATGACTCGAGCCAAAGGAGCAGAATAAAATGTGAACTCATGCAATGGTGTTAAAACAGTGGCAAAAATATCACTGAATTGTGGGGCCAAAAGGAATGACAAAGACACCATAATACAACGTATTATGTTACACATATTATGATATACGCCTTACAACGGTCGTAATTTCACATCTAAATGTTTGTGCTGAATGCCTTTACCAGAATAAAAAAAATAAAATGAAATGAGCAAACAGATCTGGTGTACAGAATGGAGTGCGGCCACAGAAAAGCAAGAGAAAATACAGTATGAATGACATCTATCAACGACAAGAGATGTCCCGTGCAAAATTCAACACGTAAAAGAATCCAATAAATACAAAAGACGAGTTGCCACATTAGTGTGATTAAGAACAACCAAGGCAAAAGCAAATGTGTTTAATTTAAATATTTCTACCTTCTTAACGTTCACAGGTGTCTGCAAAAGGTTTTCAGAAAAACAAAAATGAGAAGTCAACCAAAAGGCTGAGAGGCAAAACAGAAACCCATTAACATTGTACAGAAGAAAAGGGGGGAACATTTTGAAACAAAGCACCTCTAGTCTGGTAAAGAAGTCTGATTCATCTTGGTTAACACATTTAAACCTACCTAACTGCTCTGTAAAGGGCAGGAATTGAATTAAAGTGTAAGTAATTAACTTTAAAAGAGTAAATAAATGGACATCTTTCTTAAATCTACACTGCATACAAAGATCCACAGGAATCCAACCATGTTCAAAGCCAAGTCATGGAAACAACACAAGTTTACTGAACTGACAAAGGACTTTAAAAAAGCAGTGCGGTGCATATAATTGTTGCCTACCTGCTTGGTTGTTCTGGGAGTCTCAGGAATGTCTGCAGAAAAGAAATTAAGAATTATTATGTACTGTTATTATTATTATTAACTTGGAGGTACTTAAGGTACAAACGTATGAATTTCAAACACAGCTGTGGTTGACACTCACCTTTTTGCCTGGGTATCTTTGCAATGCCTGATTCAGGAGTATCTGGTGAGGTTGCACTGGAGCCATCTTCCACCACGTGGAGCTGTACAGAGTGACAGAGAAACAGGTGGTGATCAGGACAACACGGACATGAAATGGGAGCAGGAACAAATGTTTGTTTGTAGTCATAAATTCAGAAAAAAAGGTTCCTCAAACAACAATCAACAAAACCATTGACACTTTTCATACTAATTAAAGTATACATGCATCCTTACATCACAACATTTTTTCTGTCACTAACCTGGGACTGTCTGACAAATATCCCGTGATTTTCCTCACAGGCGAAGTAGCGTTTTCCCTGCACGGTGCCATCGTTCTTGCCTTTGGCCTCATCCAGTATGACGCCCACCCATTTCCCAGAGGCAAAGAGGGTGGCACCGATATAGGCAACAGTTCCACGCTGACCCTTCCCTATCACCTCCACTGTAGAGCCAATCTAGGAGAGGAGGAGCAGAGACAAGAGGATAAGACTGTGAGTCATTATGCACACTAGTAATTTGTTTATTTCCATACATTTGTTCCTTTCTTTTGTCTGTATTTAAAAGTGACCTACCTTTGGAGGTTTACTACTCTCCACCGTTCCTGTGCTGCTCATTTTGCTGATCAGTGGGCTGGTCAGCTGGAGGATTTGGGATATAGATGTGGGGAAGTAGAAAGAAATATGAGGAAATGTGGAAGAGAGAAAGTATAGGAAGGTTGGTTGCAAATGGGAATGAGGGGTAAGGTGGGAGAAGTAGAGAGATAGGGAAGAGGGAAGGTGAGGTCATTACATACCAGAGAATTTACTGTTTCAATTTCTGAATTCTTCAGACATGGTGACTTTTTAGAGCATAATCTCAGTCAAATTGACATAGCTTTATATGTATGTATGACAAATAATGTTTAATACTGTACACCAGACCTGCAAAAGACCGGAACAAACAGTATTGTTTTATGTGTAACAATAGTGACCCATAATTCTCCCTGCTCCAGCTATTAAGAGCAATCTTAGAAATCAAAAATATTCAATGACAGTCTTAAGGCCACAAAGCACAGCAACACACTCATGCACCCAGTCATATGTCCTGACTTCCTGATAAACAAGGCATATCCCTGCCTTGCTCACACAAAGATGCTTATTCAAGACAAACTAGGACTGCACTAAGCCTTTTATGGAGCTGTAGGGACATGTGAATTCACGCTGCCTCACAGTTCTAAACCACAGGGCAAAAAAACTGGATAGAAAAACTTTATCAAAGCCTTATGATAGAAGCAGAGTTTTGCAGAACGCTCTAGAATAATTACTAATTGAGATTAATGGGAACAAATCTTAACCATAAAGGACAGAAACTTCATTTTCTCCACAGGATATCTAGAGTTACCCAAATTATATTCTTCTCGTGTGAGGACCCAATTTGCAACCAAGTGAACCCTGCATCAACTGTATGGTGAGTGCCACAAACCTTTAGCTTTTTATAGGTTTAGCCATTATGATGTAATGATTTCTACTGATTAAGTGCATCAATCAAAATCAACACTGATGTACTAAATGAGATATTATTTAATATTGAGTGTCCATGTTACTCACCCGGGGGGTATAAGAATGTCGTCTGTTCAAAGCCATATTAGCAAGTTATGATGGTTTCACCTCCAGTACAAAGATAAGGCTCAAGTGGTTATTTTTCTCTGCTATATTACATCCCTTGAGAGGACAATACAAGACTGTGATTTCAGGGAGGGATCCTATGTGGTGCATCACAAAACGTCACAGCTGATTTGAACGGATAAAAGGGAGGGTAATATCTAGCTGTCTTCCCACAGAAACAACACATGGATGTTAGCTTGATGCTTTACATGGAGCCACTTGAATAGTGATGAGATAATCAATTTACTGGCCTACATTTATTTAGGAGTAGGTAAATGAGTAGTAACGTGTAGAGTAATTGCTGTGTCTTCCACCTTTCTTTGATACATTAACGTTATATGCTCGTATTTCACAACTTATATCACAGCTTATGTTAAACGAACTAACATGTTAAAAAGGAGCTCGTTTAATTATTCAATTACCGTTAGTTACCAGCTAGTGGCTGTCTTTAGCTAATATTTTTTTCGCTTGGTACTGTTTAGAGTCAGGTGCTAGGTTAATTTAATGACTTGTTTTTATTCTGTCAAAAAAAACCAATGCAATAAAAACAGCAGCTTTTCGACAGAAGAGGACAAAGTGCGATAAGAAGAAATGCCATCGAAGACAATCAAGCTAGCCTGCTTTATTGTTGCTGCATTGTTAGCTCGAGTTACGTTCAAAATAATACTGACAGCCATACACAACATTACTTTAAAATCGCTTAACCTTATGCTTTACTTTGCCATATGTTTAGTTAGACACCAGAACTGAGTTAAAAGCTAACGTTAGCTAACGTTAACGTTAAAACTGGCCAAGTCGGCTTAGCAAGCCAGCTAAAGTCACAAAGAAAGGTAACGTTACAGTTACGAAACTAACACAGAATACATGTATTCAGTAATTTAGCTTACCTGGCATACACAGAGATTCCTGTCTTTAAATGTAACTGTTTAAGGTGTTCATGCAGATAGCTAAACAATGATCCTCTGTTGTTGTTTTTTTGGCTACCTAGCTTGAAAATCCGGTAGTCTTTTTCGTTTTTTGACAGGTCACTTCCGGTGGCCTGACAGACCAAAGATAAGATGAATAGTGAGAATTATCGCCCCTGGTGGCTGCACCCATTTCTTTTTTCTTTTTTTTAAACAACCATTCATTTACAGCCCACTGCACATTTGGGATGGGGTGGCCTTTCTTCCTTTTGTCCATTTTACTCTTTTTTTTCTTTTTTACAAGGTGCATGGGAGTTTGCCATTTTCAGCTTCTTGAGGACCTAAAGTTGGGGACGTTGTTTCTTTTTTGGTCATATACAACTATGACTGTTACAATTACACATGTAAAATAAGTAAAGGTAAACAAAAAAAGAGTTAGAAATCGAAACACTAGTCTTGAGCTTTTTTAGTTTTCGCAATTTGACAACTTTATGCATAAGTATCTGTAAATAATTATCCAGACCCAAACAATTCAGTAGTTTTTGGTTAATTGAAATTTGAATTCAATTATGGATTTGGATGATTGGGCAAATACAGTGTTTAAAGCAAACAGTTAAAGAAGGGAAAGGGTAGAAGTAACACAATACGATGCTTACCAGTAATTCATATTACCTAAGGGTTTTAACCCAGCATTGGGTGAAATAAGTTAACGAGAGAGAATGCACAATGTAGATAATTATTGTGAATATGGGAAATACATAAACAAATAGATAAATGTGCACAATACATTCAAACTACATTTTCAAATACAAAACTAAATATAGGCCTATTTATATTAGTGCTGCAGTAATCAGTTTATATGCTGAACGCCCTCTGGTCCCAACTTGTGAAAGTAGCTTCTGCTAATTAGGGTTGAACGCATAGAATACTGACTATAGTTGGACAATGAGATGTGTCCTCTGTCTTGTGCTGCGGCCCCTGGATGAATATATTGACGTGTAGTTAGCCAGGAGCCCATGCACAGCCGACCAATCAGGTGGCGGAGGAGAGGCTGTGCCTGGACCGGCTGGCAGACACCCCGGGGACAGTGCTTCGGCCGCAGCTCAGCCCTGTGGTGGTGACAGCACTGACAGCGAGGATCAGGTCCTGACTTCACCATACCGTCTGTTTAGAGCAAGGTAGAAAATGTTTTTTGTAGATTTTATTCTGATTTACATGGAGTTTTATAACAATCAGTCCTGGCTGAGTTTGAGCAAGTTTTGTCGGGTGTTTATTTTGCCTCTTTCGATACTCCCGGATGGGATGTCTCGAAAGCTTTCAAGCTAGCTAGGGCATACAAATGTACTTCCGGTAGTGACTTTCAAAATCATAAATTGTGTGACTAACGTGCGAGGTAAAAAAAGAATCGGCGAGTCTCTATATTTTTATTATTAAGGGAAAAAGGATGTGCTTCCGGTCTTCTGATAGCGTTCCTTAGCTAACTTTACGAGCCGCTGTCCCTGAGATGGCAAGAGGATTTAACTCGATATTACGCGCATTATCGTTGCCCAAGCTGACTGTATACTTGGCCTTGTACATTTGGCCGGTGTCATTCATTCTGTCAAAACCATTTAAGTATAGTTTTGTATAAAAAACGAAAAAAGAAAGGGAAACTTCTTCTAAATAGTTTGGTCCATGGCGGGTGTGGAGTCGAAAGTGTGATGACTTACGTCATTTATAGTTTCCCTATCCCGTCTGCTGCCTGCGCTGCAAAAAGTGGCCATATCAACAAGTGGCTGAAACGTATCTAAGGCAGAAACATTTCCCTTATAGAAAAAATCTGACAAGTTCATTTTACTTGTTTACAGTGCAGCTTTTTCACCTTTTCCTAGTACCATCCTGTGCGAAATCGTCTAAATATTTCTGAATTATTTAATTGAAGGCATAGCTTTTATAGAGAAAAGTCCAGCAAGACGATACAATGGTATTACAGACAAGGGCGTCTTTCCAAAAAGTAATATTAATGTCATGCAAAATTGATGACATGGACTCTTCCTGCGGTGTGTGCATTCCTGCGTGTAGTACACTGAGAGCACAAATATAAAAAAATATCTCTGAAATTTCTACAATGTAACAATTTTAGAGGGCGATTATAGATTGGCCACCTGTTATTAAAAACTCCACTGTTGCACTGACAGACCTCTTTTCGTTGAGGGTGTGTCTCCACGTCCGCAAACGTCCAGATTTTTCTATCATACCAAATATTTGTTGAAATATTGATATCTAGCCGTTATTACACTTTTCACAGACATTATATTGGTTTAGGTTTGTACTTTGCAGAATTTTGTGAATTCCTCTTTGGGGCGGTTTGGTTTGGCTGCAGACAAGCTGAAAACCACTGGGAGGTGTACTGTAAACAGGCTGTACACCGGGGAGGGGGGGAGGGGGGATTACTAGTAACACCTTGAACCTAAATAAAGCTCTTTACTATAATGTCTCTATGGGGCTACAGTAACAGTTTGTTGCTTTAAATAACAAGAGATCTTTGCGGAGTGAGTTTAATCACCAATCAATACCTGCTTATTAGACAGAACAGTGGAATGGTGATTGAAAATGAGCCTTCCTTTCCTTTGAGAAAAAGAGATGTGGTAGATACATGCTTGTTTTGATCATATACTATGACTATATATCGAAAAACAAATACCACTGTGAGTATACAATCTCCATTCAAAAACATTTCTTGAAATGCAAGAGTTAATAAAAACTTGCCTAACCAGTCAGCCATTGGCCCATGGGATGAACTCAATCTACTTGCAGACTATTGCCAGTTTGAATGGGCGTGCATCATCACCAGCTGCAGGCATTCTCAGACTTGCAGTGGATTGGTCCCACTTAATTCTTTTTAGATGGCTGACGTGGAGCTGGTGAAGAAGATGCTGCGTGCCGTCCTCCAGGCCAACAAAGGTGGAGTGCCACTGTCCCGTCTGCAGTCAGAGTACAAAGAGCTGACCGGGGAGCAGATACCACACAAACAGATGGGACACAACAACCTGGATGCACTGCTAGCCAGCATGCCCTCTGTAGTCCGCACCGAGCGCAGCCGCTCTGGAGAGGTGTGTGTGTGTGTGTGTGTGTGTGTGTGTGTGTGTGTGTGTGTGTGTGTGTGTGTGTGTGTGTGTGTGTGTGTGTGTGGGTGCGTGCGTGCGTGCGTGCGTGCGTGCGTGCGTGCGTGCGTGCGTGCGTGCGTGCGTGCGTGCGTGCGTGCAGGATGGTTGGTTTGAAGGATAGATGCATAAACATATTTAGCCATAATACAATAAGATTATTCCTAAATAATTATACATGTTCCTACCACAAAGTATCCAAAGTACTGTGTGCATAATTTGGATAAGATGCATACCTAGGGGTTAATAAGAGGTAATAACCTGCTCCACCTTATGACGAATCTCTTATTTATAACTGTCTGTCTACTCCTCTCTCTTTCTCTGCAGATGGTGTGTTTTGCCTCAGGAGCCAACGAGACGGCCCATATAGCCAAGGTGGTGGCTCGTCAGCGCAGCTCCAAGAAGACAGGCCGACCCCACCTGGTCAACACCCAGATGAGGGTCAAACCGGCCGCCCCACTCGTCCTCAATGGTAAGATTTTGGACTAACCATTAACACAGCTACTCTGCCATTTTCTTTAGCTGATCTTAAAAAATGATTATCAATTCTATATAGTATATGTATATATCATTAATATTTTTGAACTCCATTCAAGCATTCATTTGCATGCAAAGCTTTGGGCTAGTCACTCAACTATTTTGGTCTCACCTAAAGTCCTGAGTGTCAATTTATGCAGGATTTGAAAAACATTACAAGTTGCCTTTGTGCATGTGGGATTTCACAGTTTCTGTATGAGAAACAGCAAGCTAATATATTCAGTAATTTAGGGGAAAACAGAATTGGCAAGGCAATGGTTTTTGGATCTAATGGCGTTACCATTACAGTATTCAATAGGAAACTATAATCCAGTTACACTGCACATACCACTTGTAATCTTATAGGCTTTCCCATTTATTAGCCTCTTCTGAAGAACACACATTTAGCTCTATCCAATTACACAGGTGTTTACTGAGTCACAAGGTGGCTTAAAATCAGTTACGTATTGAATTAAATGTCATTGCACTTACTACTAAAAGTAAGTTTACATGCTACATCTGCTTTATAGTATGTATCTTACAGCGAATTTGAAATGATTACAAATGCCTAATCTTTGAAAGCTTGTGGTTATAGTTTTGATTTTGAAAGGTCCACAGCAGCCTGAAGTAGTGCAAATAAATAGGGACATTACAAGATGAACAGTGAGTCATGAACAGTGGTTAACACTGTTGCACTTTAGCTACACTGCAAGGAAAACTGGTGTTGGGTATCTTTTGTGTGTTGGGCCACAGTGTGTATCCAACACTGAAATAGAACAATACTGCATATGTTTATGATTCAGATTCAGAAAGGGGGCAAGGGGCAATTCATTTTACAGTCTATCCCATCCATGTAATAACAAGTGTAAAAAGAGTAACGACAACAATCAGAATCCATATCAACATGCCAGTAACAACAAGAGCATAGATCAGATCAACGGTTGTGTGTTCAGTAGCCTAATGACTGAAGGAATGAAAGAATTTGCATACCGATTAGTTTTCTGTACAGGAACATAATAGCGCCGGCCTGACGGCATAACTAAAAATTCACTTAAAAGTGCATGGTCAGGTGGAGTTATTATTTTTTTAGCTTTCTGAACCACATGTTTCTTCCACAGAGAGCTGATGTCTTTCTGCTGTACTCCAGTGATCTTGTAGCAGACCTTAACAATGTTAAACAGACGGTTTTTGTCCTTCACAGACAACCCATTAAACCAGCACACAAATGAAAAAGTTATTTTTTAAAGATTATAAGGCCTTTATTTTGACAGGACAGCTGAAGACATGAAAGGGGAGAGAGAGGGGGAACGACATGCAGCAAAGGGCCGCAGGTTGACTTGACTTGAATGTCATTCAGATGCGAATGAATGACTAAATGGCTGCACTATTCAAAACATGTTTGACAACATAGTAAAGAGAACTCTGGATGTATATCAGCACTGCTATACAGTACATGTGACACAAAATGCCTCCTGACTGCCCATAAGTCCTGTTATTATTGTGAATATAGAAAAACATATTTCTCATCTTAACCAGTAATATTTCAGTAAGGGTATGACATGCATTATAGTGTTATATATTGTATTACTGGCAGTGTTTATATATGTATATACACTGCCAGTAATACAATCATAAAATGATATATACTTATAGAGTATATACTGTATATACAGTATACCATATATTGCATATTGATGACAGAGCAGTATTGTCTATACTCTAACTAAACATGTGTATTGACAATATATTATACTGATAGTATAATAAGCTGTAGTAAGCTGTAACCTGGAAATATATATTTAGTTCTCCATCCATCCGCTCAATCCAACTACTCAATTTCTTGAATGTTTCCAAACCTTTACCAGACTCCTCTTGGGGCTGGTGCTACAGTGCAGCAGTGCTGCAGCAAGAGAAAACTAGAACATGTCCAGGGCTTGTATCAGTACTGTCACAATACAACAGGAGGAAATGCTTTGCTTTGGCGCAGCCTGACAGTTTGTGGATGAACAACTGACCTGTTTTAACTGTTGCTCTGTGGAGACCTGCAGTTCCCTTGGCACTAAGAATATCACACACACGTGTGCACTCAAGCAGACAGATTCACAATGTTCAGGGCTGCACAGATGTATTAGTTTCATACGTGTACAAATATGTCAGCCCACATGCAATATTACTGTATATCCACACACAATTCTTAACCTTTTTCTACCTTATTTGCTATAAACACCTTCATAAACCATACTTGCACATATGCAAACATGCATTTTCACAAACCTGCACACACACATACAGACATACACAAAAAATGTTTTAGCGCACACACCTCCGCTAGACTGTGATGCTGCAGAATATTCTCAGAGTCAAAGGATGAAGTAGGAGGTGGTAGTGCAGTAAGGAGAGGGAGAAGAGAAAAGAGGAGTGGCAGCAAGAGTGCCGGAAGAAAAGAAAAGCAGAGGGATGGAGAAATGGGAAGGAGGTAGGGGGTGGACAGATGACAGGGAAGGAGGAAGTCAGAGAGAGAGAGAGAGAGAGAGAGAGAGAGAGAGGGGTGGCGTGTTCGAATTTGAGGCTAATGCAGCCTATAGCAGCTGAGACTCAGCTGCAAGCGAAGAGCATCTGATTCACAAATCAACCTCTTCATCTCTCTCTAATCCTCTCCTCCACCACCTCACCAGGATATTGATATTCAGACAGAAACAGATCAGGGACTGTGTGTCCATGCCGGTGAGGTGACGCAGCGTCTGCTCTGACTGTATCTGCTTGTCCTTGCCTATATCTGCATGTGGATTTAAGCTTGTGCATTCCTGCATGTGTGACTTCTGAGTTTCTGTAATGTGTATGCATCTGGAAGTTTTATTGATTCATTAATTGGCTGATTGATTAACTTGATTAATTCAAATGTGCCTACTAATGACTTTAAACGACATAGGCTGATGAAGCTGCTTGTTGTGTTTTGTCACTGGAAAGATATAATGAGATTCAGCCAGAACAGAGAGGATGGGAAAACAGGAGAAAGTTCTAGATCTCACTGAGGAAAAGAGAAATGAAGAGACGGGTGAAGATAAAAGAAGAGGCAGTAGGAGAAAAACTGAAAAGGAAGAGTGAGTGTGGGAGTGGAAATGACTAAGGGTTATGCTCAACAGGGTATATTGGTGACGTCAATTAGCAGGAATGTGATGTCATGCCGGCCATGCTGTGCTTGAATGATGTAACATCACAGTGATGAGGGGTTGACTGGTAGGTGCTGTGTTGGGATCATTGCACTCTGCTTTTCAGGCTTTTTACTGAACATACAGTGACCATCACAGATTACAGTTACTAACTCAAGTTAGAATTATTCTGCTACTTGGTGTTACATGTACTTTTCTCCACTAGTAGTGATGTTACCAGTCTTAAAACTGAGAATATAATTGAGAAAAATCAAGCATACAATAATTGGCTGAAATAGATGTTTTAACAAAAAAAACACAATTTGTGTTTTTTTTTGTATACAGCATATATATTGTATGTTATATTATATTATATTGTATGCTCTTTTCCAGCAGAGCCCCACTTCATAATAACACACATACGTTCATTCGCCTTAAATGTTCTTGTTGTCTCCTGAATTGTGACTATTTCCCTTAAGCTATTGATAGCAATCACTGCAATACATAATATACATCAGAGGGTTGCTAATGTACATTATTAAAAGAAATTGTTAAACATTTTGGGAAATACACATATTTGCTTTCTTGCCGAGAGTTATATGAGATAAGATGGATACCACTCATGTCTGCGCATTAACTATGGAGCAGCTAGAACCAGGCGTTGATTAGCTAAATTTAGCATAAAGACTTAGCCTGACGTCGTCATACTCAGATTTTAGTTAGAATATGAGTCTGATACTGCTGTGATTATGGGGCGTATTTCCATAGACACCTTTTATATAATGTCAATGATTTCAACCGAACCAGGAAAGAAAATGCCTCACCACTCAATTGGATAGAACTACAACCAATCAGAGCAACGGAACTCAACTCAACTGTCAACAGAACTCAACACCGTCTCCATAGCAACCGCTCTTAGCACTTTCGTCCTAACTTTCGACTTTTAGACTTTTTTTTGTAGCTGATATATATAATTTGTTTCGTGTAAATATGAATGTGGATAGCGTTAGTGATAGTGAGATGCTTGCTACAGTTACATTTCTAGAGATGAATCGGCGAAAACACGTTTGACTTCTCTGATTCACGGCTTTGTTCTAACGCCGCTGGGCTCTCTCTCTCTCTCTCTCTTCAGTCACTCTCTATCTCACACGACCATAACGTTACCCGGGCTTTCGGGCGGACTTGAACAGCTGAGTCGCAGCGACACCATCAGCTGAGACGGGCCGGTTGAGGATTTTAAAATGAATGCGCTGTCGATATCTTATATAACAGACGTGATGGAGGAATCTACACATCTCAATTCCCCGAATTCAACCCAAGCGCTCTTTGGTGAAGTGGTTGATTACGTTACTGTTGATCATCTGTCCATCATCGTATAAAGCCCGCCCTGACAATTTGATTGGTCCGAACAGCTCAACGGATCAAGTCCAGACCGAACTTCCCGACCTCAAATGTTGTGGGCGGGGCTAAAGACTGGAAACATGGAGTTGCCTGTCTGTCTCCAAAATTCTAAAATATGCATACCAGCACCTCTATTGGTCAATAATTAACATTTTAAAACATGTTTGATTAATCTGTACACAAACAGTATTGCAAAAATGACAAGTTGTGGTTTCACAGGACATGCTATAGCTATATTATATATATTCTTCAGGCGCAGTGACTTCCTGGAGCCTCTGCTGGTTTTCCCTTTCCTTCCCAGCTAGTTAATCTAAACTGAGCTGAGCTTTAGAGGTACTGGTAGGCTACATGTTTTCTCCCTGCTTCCAGTCTTTATGCTAAGCTAAGCAAAGCTAATCGACTCCCTGCTCTAGCTCCATAGTTAATGCAGTGACATGGGAGTGGTATCGATCTACTCATCTAACACTCAAAGCAATTAGGCGTACCTTATCCACCATTTATACCACAATCCAATTGGGGATTTCAACAGGCAAATCAAAGAAAGTAGGCACAGGAGAGTTTTCTCAATGTTTAATTTGCGATATTGTGTTGTTGTTGTTATTGCTGCTGCTGCTGCTGGCTGGCTCACTGATTGGAGCTATGCTGTTGCTCATCAGATCTACTGTGTCTACAGATATTGAACTATCTGTAACACTGTGCCCTCCAGACAGACACACTACCCTGTCTCAGCATCAGGTTTAGCTGAGTCAGGGGGTGTGTGTGTGTGTGTGTGTGTGTGTGTGTGTGTGTGTGTGTGTGTGTGTGTGTGTGTGTGTGTGTGTGTGTGTGTGTGTGTGTGTGTGTGTGTGTGTGTGTGTGTGTGTGTGTGTGTGTGTGTGTGTGTGTGTGTGTTTGTGTGTGTGTGGTGTGTACTTTAAGTCCATCGTTTTACTTCTCTTGTTTGCCTTCCGTTTCTCTATGCAGCCAAACCTCAAACATCTCTGAGGCAGCCGAACCACCGCGGGCGAGGCGGAGGTCGAGGAGGAGGTGGCGGCCGAGGGGCGGGACATGGAGACTTCAGACAGGCGAGGGACATGAGGGATGGCCAGTCAGAGGGCAAGACTGGGGCGCATCCAAACAAGTTGTCCAATCAGAACACACCCAACAGGAAAGGGAACCCACCTGCAGAGAAGTGAGTGAGGGAAATGGTTAGGAGTTAATTCTGTGTAAGCAGTTGAACACAGTTACTTTACTTTATAAATTTAGATGATTTTATGTGATCAAATTGTTGTGTTTTATTGTGACAAAATACTGTTTTTTACCCTCTACAACAAAATATGGATTTTGCATTCAAGATCTAATTTGTTGCAGGCCTTTATTATGAAAAGACAACTTCAGCTCACATCCCAATGCGGAAGCTTGGTTCTCACATATTTGTGGGATTTTGTAGCACAATTATACTGTATGTGGAAGTCACCAACTAGGCTTCCACACTGCTTGGGAAATCCAAGTAGAGGAATGTGTAAATGACCAACATGCTCAGAAAAGCTAGCTGTCATGCCAGAACATATCCTGTAGAGTCACTCTGCAATGCAACATGCTTTCAATATTTTATTAACGGTTTAAGACAATATAGACCACTTTCTTATATTTTTGTGTCACTCCACCATCTAGTCCAAACTACAGCCACAGGTCAATGAAAAACATATTTCTTTCTTTCTCTCTCATTCTCTCTCACTCAGTCTGTCTGTCCCCCTCCTCTCCTCCCACCTGTGTGGTCTGAGCTGAATCAGAATAGGCTGCTGGTGAATGGAAGCTTGGTTATACTCTGGTTGGTTTCTGAGTGCAAACAGCCTCCCTGCTGCTGCTTATTCAGCACTGGGCTGATGCTGTGCTCTCTAGATTATTCTGGTTCTCTCTGTCTGTCTCTGTCTTTATATTTCCTCCCTTCACTTAGCCACTTCTTCTTTGTACCTCTTTTCTCTGTACCTCCTCATCTACATGTTTGGCACATTTTCATTGTTCACCTTGTTCACCATCATTCTTCCTTCTCTTTCTTACACTCTCTGTAAATTCGTTGGTAAATTGCTCCTTATGTTTTGATTATGCTTTCCGGATTGGTCCAAATCTATTTTTCCTTTTTAAAAATCTTATTATTTCAACAGACTTTGGCTTCAGAGTTTTACTGTCATTCACCATGACCTGGGATGAGTTAAAAACCTGATTCATTGTTATTGAAGAAGCCATCTAGAAGCATTGCGAGATATTATCTATCTGCATTGCTCTAACAAGAATCAAGTTTAATCCAGCTCATAGACTGGCTCTCTCACTTCCATCCATCCACAGCTCTGTTTGTCCGTTCAGTGTGAAAACAACTGACATCAGACCTCTGTGTCTCAGTGTCCCCATGGGTGTCCAGTGTGCACAATGGGGCGGCAGAGTGAGAAGCCTGGTGTGTTGGCAGGGGACACAAACCCATAGCAGGGGGGATGTGAGCCCTTTCTAATCCCCCCTCTATTCTCTGGTAGATTAACAATTCTAAACCAACACAGAGTGAATCAGCACATCTCTCTGTATCCCTCTAGATCTTCCACTGGACAGTACACCAGCGTTATCATCATTTGTGTGTGTGTGTGTGTGTGTGTGTGTGTGTGTGTGTGTGTGTGTGTGTGTGTGTGTGTGCCTGGAGGTGTACTATGGGATACATGGCAGTATAAATGGTAACTTCAACAATCAAAAAAAAAAAGATCCAACATAGAATTACAGTTTAAAAAATAATTTCATTAAATTAAAAACACAGGAGAAATAAGTGGAGGAGACCTGAATGGGAGGGTTTTGTGTGTGTTCAGGCTGTCTTCGTGTTTGTGTGACAGGCTGGGTAGCCCTTGGGTGTCCATACTATGACAAAGTTGTTGACACTGAAGTCACAGGTTGCTTTGTCAAGAAATTTACAAAAATGGAAGCAAAATCAAAACAAAGAAAACAGTTCAATCCCAATCTAGACCTAACGCCAGCTACAGACTGACTGTGTGACGTGAGCGTGGTGTTTCTGTTGTGTGTCAGTTGCGTGGCGGCTGCGTGGCGTTTTCTATGCCTTTACACACCAGAAATGTGTCTGACGCGGCGCTGCTGCTGCTAGCCTTGTCTGTACACATGTATGTTTCCCATTGATTTACTGCACTCAAGCAGTGGTATACTTCATGTTAAACATAAATATATATTGATTTGATTACAGCAAAGACAACGTCGGCAGTATCTAGCTACAAACAGAATATTTCGTTCTGTATTGACAGGTGCAATATTTCAAAATCGATAATTATCTGCATTTATGTCAAAACCTAGAGACTTTCAAACATCAACATGTAATTTATTAATATGTATTTGTGTCAAGATGACATAAAAACATCTTTTCCTATTCTATTTTGCCTGGAAACGCTACCAACACGATTGCGTGTCGCGTGAAAAATAGGCGTCGGTTCTATTTCTAGCATGCACGCGTTTTTGGCGCGGCTTGATCCAGCGCCACGCAGCTGACACGCTGACGCCACGCAGCCAGTGTGAAGCCGGCCTTAGACTACAAACAACGTCACCACAAGGTGCACTCAGTAGCTGTTTTGGGGTTTTTGATTATATCACAGTCTTCCATTGAAGAGGTAGTTTGCCCAGTTGTCATGGCAATGTAAATATTCAAATTTCCATTATTTCTAAGTTATTCTTCTTCTTGGATGTCTCCTGGCTGAAGACCAAAAGAGAATTGTCCTTGTTATCCAGGCATTAAGGACATACACTAACAAAAATAATGACCATTTGAATTTAATATCTTAGAATGACTTTAACTGGCAGGCACTGTTTGTGTCAATTTGAATCTTATTGCATTACTTTTTGTACTCTCAAAGTTGCAATGTTTTTTTGGAATAATACAAATTGGGCTACCAATAGAGAAATTCCTCCCCATTGCTACCAATGGACACCTCAACATTTATTCTACTGGCCAATTTTGGTCATTAGCTTCCTTCAGGAAATGATTAATTGAAGCTTAAACTAATACGTAAAATAAGAATCTGTCTCTGATAGTAGCAGTGGGTTTGTGTTCAGTCCAGAGAACCATCAGTGATGGTTGATCCTGCTGAAAATAGCATTTAGGTCAGTGGAGTGCACAGATTGCTGATGTTATGTTCTGTGATTTATGTATGGGAAGTGAAGTCCTTCAAACCTTCTCACAGCCATTTAGGCTCACAGAGTTAATAACCTTTTTGCTCTGTTTATTGATTGCTTGCTTCCATTATTAGCTATGTACCAGGATGAGCCAGTGGTTGTGACTGAAGAGAAAGACAAGAAGGGGATTGACAGGCTGAATCAGGAGTTATAACAAAGCATTTACTGTGTCATTGAGGTAACTGATCTGAACAGCAGGCACCTCAAGGTTGGAAAGAAGAGGATATGGGAGGGGTGGAAAGAAGGAAAAGATTGACCTACAAGAAATAATTACTGAAATTAAAATCAGTTCAGCTATGTCTACGAAAAGAGATGGATATTTTACACAATGTAAAAATCTTTCCATGCATTCTCAGTTTGTCGCTGACTAGGTCTGAGGAGTAGTGTCACAGCGCAATGCTTTATCCAGTGTGCTGTATCTCATGACCCATTGTTCTAGACCAATGGGGATGAAGGCAGTTTGATTAATGGGTTGTGTTGCTGAGGACAAACCAAAAAATACTCTGGCTTGTGTTGAATTTAAGCTGGTTATCTGGTTAGACTTTGAGATGTTACCAAAGTCCTTTTTAAAGATGTGCTTTGCCTAATAGATTAGGAATCAGAGATGCAGCACAGAGCCAGGCCAAGCCGAGCCTTAAAACTGTAGTCAGAGGTGAATTTCTCTAAACCATGCACAAAGGTGATGGATGGAAAATGTAGCTTATAATGGTTCAAAAAAGAAGAAAAAAACATTGTTTCCAGTCTGTCTTCTGCACAATTTCCATCTCTTCCAGAGCCCATAGAAACTAATGCTCCTCGTTCTCTTTGTGTGAAGGTCAGACAAGAGGATGACCCTCCCGTCACGGTTTCAGAAGGAGGTGCATGCTCACCTTTCTAGAAACTCCCAACAGACCAGTCGTAAGTAGGACATGCTGCTTTTTATTTAGCTGAAAATACATTGTGTGTAGCGTTTCGTCCTCTGAACGAACAGAAATGTTGCCCAGACCTGTATAACTTCAGACAATTCAAATGCTGGCCAGCTGCTTTAAGCATCACCAGAGGACATTTAACACTCAACTAAGTAAAGAACAGTTTTTCAGTGTCATGCTGTGCTCCTGTGCTGAAGTATCAAATCATGTCTCTTCCTGACCTTTTTTGACCATTTTCTAATGTGTAAAGCAAACAAACAGCAACACTATTTTACTTGGTTCTCACTACTCTTTACCTCCATTACTTTAACTGAGAATGTGTTTGTTGTCATGTTGCCTGTTTGAAGAAGGGCTATGGCCTGCATAGTCTGGGGAAACGCACTGGAATGTAATAAACTGCAACGCTTTGAGGCACATACAGTATGTTCGAAGGCTTCAGCCATTTCAGATGTTTATTTCAGGCCCCTACAGACAGAAGAGACTGTTAAAGTTTGATACTGATTGGTTTAAGAGCTGATGCTTCCTGTATGTAAAGACACATCCCTGATTGAGGAGGAAATTATATTTATGTGAGTCCCTCCCTGTTTAGAAAATGTGCAAGACCTACACCTTACAGTGCTGGTATAACAAGGCTATGTTTGATTATTCTAGGGATTCACACTTTAATATCGAAAATTAGAAAAGCCTTTGGCAATATCCGGTACTAATATCCTTATTTGGATGAATACTGACTGTCAATCAGTTTCAAGCGGCATGTTTCAGTGGAATTTCCGACAGTCTAACCACTTTTGCAGTTAAAGTTTTATTAAAGGAAAAGAAGCCTGAAGGTCAATGCGTTGGTTTCTTTGAGTTTTTTCCTCGTCTTCTGATCTAGCTCAACAGAGCAACAGACAAATTCAGAGGCAAAAGGAACTTTGACTTTGTTTTGAAGATGCCTCATTATCGTACTTATTTTGAAGAGTCCATCCATCTCTTTCAAGACTCAAGTGCCTTTGTTTTGGGGGAAAGCATGCCATGCGATCCACAAGTTTCAGGGGCAAGAAGATCAAAGTCGTAGAAGCAGTAATTGCTTGCATGTGTGTGTAATCTCCCTTCTGTGTTTTTTCTCTAACCTTCCAGCCCCCTCGAATCTCAACGAGAGCCTCAGCTCGGGGAAAGGAAAGCCCTACGACCCTCAGCAGGTCCAGGGTCGAATCACGGAAATCCTGGGGAAGTACAGTAACGGGTTCTGGGTGTCAAAGCTGCCTCAGATCTACAGAGAGCTGTACAAACAGGACATGCCCACTGAGGCCCTCAAAGACCTGGACACCTGGACACACATATGCACTGTGTGTACTCCTGATCTTACTCTATATATCAGGGATCTTCAACAGGGGGTCCGGGACCCCTAGGGGGTCCTCAGAGTCAAATTATTGTTCATTTTTTAAAATATTTTCAAAAATTAAAGTCTTAACATGAATCCAACATATTATTAGCAAATATAAATCCCCACTGCTTACTGACCTATAGGTAAGGTAGTCACTAAGATAGCCATCCACAGATACAGTTCATCCTAAGCATTCACTGTGCCACGTGTATGTTTAACATTAAAACCTGATTTATAAAATCATGCAACAATTTTGATGTTAATAGCTTAGTATGCTATGCAAAAAAGGTATGTATAAAGGCTTTAGGCCGCTCTACATGTTATTGTAGGCCCAGTTTAATACACACCTTAATTTTATACAATATATGTAGTAGGGGGGGTCCCTGCTCCATCTCTCTTTCAGTTAAGGGGTCCTTGGCTTAAAAAATGTTGAAAAACCCCTGCTATATATAATACAATATGCACAGGTAGACACTATGCACAAAATGCTGAAAACAAAAAACCCCAAAGCACTCTGCATAAAAACACAAATACTTGAAGTAATCATATTTCTTAGTAGTTTAACACTGAGACAAGTCAGTGCCATTTTTTTATATAGCAGAAGTCACAAATCAGAGGGCAAGAGAAATAGGAATTTTTGAACCATTTATGATCTGTAATTAGTTTTCCAAAGATACATTTTGGGGCTTGGCAGAGGTTAATTGACAAGCCTGTGCACAACAAATTAATACCAATCCTAAAAGTGTATTGTAAAATGCTTAATTCATGAATTTATAGTCATGGTCAGTCTGTATTGCCTACAAAATGGTTTTATAATAAGTCCTTTCCATTTATTCTCCTAGGTAGAGAAAACCTGCAGCAGCAACCCATCAGAGCTGCTACTCTACCCTGCCAAGGAACAGACCACCACATCCTCCCCTCCACCCACCCTTACCCCAAACGCCACCTCTGCCCCTACCCCCACAGACAAACCCGTGCAGTCCCCCGTCCAGCAGAGACCCCCTAGCATCCATCTGACTCGCTCTGGTTCTCGCTCTCCTCAGAATCCACCATCGTCCTCCTCGTCCCCCAGCCCCCCCTCCTCCCCTGCCACCCTCAGCCCCGACCTGAAGCTGAAACTGGAGGAGCTGCTGGTGAAGTACTCCAATGGCCTGTGGGCCCACGCGCTGCCCAAGCTCTTCCAGGACACCTACAAAGTCAGTAACATTTTGAAACACTATCATATTAACATCATTACCAAACTCAGGAGCCAGGTGCACTTTTTTAATATAAATATTTGTTTAATTTTATATATCTACAAGTTTAAACTTCCCGGACACGTCCTGGAGAACCTTCATCTCCTCTCCGACATCTGCACCATCGACTACCCGATGCCTGACAACCCCAAGAGGGCCATCCTGTACAGGAAGAGCAGCAGTGGAGGTGGAGGAGGAGAGGATGAAAACTGTAACAGGAGGAACTCCTCAGCCAGCGAGGAGGAGCTGAGGCTGAGGCAGGAGCTGGGGAGGAGGCTCAGTAACCACGCCGTGCCTTCTCTGCAGATCCCCAAAGAGGAGTACCCCTCTGTGCTAGTGGTGGAGGCCACCAACACCAATGGAGTTATCCTCAGGTAGGAGAGAACTGTATGTGCAAATGTACTGTAATGGCGCTTACCCACTGCTAGTACCAGCTCTACTCGGCTCGGCTCGACCATGGTGCCCCGTCCTCCATTTTCCATTACAGATTTAGTACCGCCTCATGCGTGAGGCGAGCGTGGCTGGTCATCATAGCGACGCCGCAGGACGTCGAAGGTGTGTTGTTTCTGATTCTCGGCATGTGGCTGTTGCCACAGCCAGAAGACACATTTTGTTTCAAAAGAAGCTGGAGGCAGCAAAAAAAAAACACTGCTGGATAAACTATTTAACAATGGTGGGTTTGTTCAGGACACCCCCGTCTGTCGCTAGCAATGATGACGCATTGATTAGTGACGTTTCTCTCCGACCAATCAGTAGTCTGCAGGTTTTCACGTCACCTTTTGGTATCGCCTCAGCTCGCTTAGAACCTCGACGGAGGTGATACTAAAAAAAGGGACTTTTTTTCATAATGGAAAACCAAAAAAGGTGAGTTGAGTCGAAGCGAGTCGAGCAGGTACCATGAAATGGAAAAACTCCATAAGACAGGACAGTTCGTAAATCTCTCACTGTCTGTCTTTCCTCCTCTCTTAGGTACATTGGTGAAGGTTACTCCCAGGCCCAGGAGTCCATGGAAGATGAAATGAGGGAGTTTTATGGCCTCGACCAAAGCAGTCCAACTCCTTTGTCATCTCCATCCTCTGGCCAACTTGTTGCTGTCAGGGCAGAGGAGGAGGAGGAAATTCTGAGGGCGCAAGTCTGCGAGGTCATGGCTGACAAGGCCAAGGTGAGAAGTCAAAAAAATAACTAAGGACACTAATCATTGAAGGCCAAGTAACGGAGCCACGACAAATTAATCAAAAAGTTTAGAAATCCTTCCAAAATCAGATGAGGCAGATGATGATTTGCTTAAAGGACAATTCCGGCGCAAAACGAACCTAGGGGTTATTAACAGATGTGTACCCACTCGATCGCTCTCTGGGACATGTTTTCATGACAAATCGCTATTTATACCACTAAAAAGGCTAAGCGCGCAAGCTAGCGCGGACCGCTGATTAGCTTACAACGCTAGTATTCGGGGCACAGGGAAAGTAAAAACAAATCGCTATTTATACCACTAAAAAGGCTCAAAATATCACCAAACCTCAACGCTAGCATAATGAGGGTCCCTAAATGTTAACAGAATACTAGCGTTGTAAGCTAATCAGCGGTCCGCGCTAGCTTGTTTCAAGCTACAAACACATTCGATTAGCATGAAAACATGTCCCAGAGAACGATCGAATGGGTACACATCTGTTATTAACCCCTAGGTTTGTTTTGTGCCGGAATTGTCCTTTAAGCTATGGGAAAGGTTAGCAGGTGGACTATGAGATCTTGAAATGTGAGGAAATGTCAGTTATCCCTGTGGTTTTTGTAGGTGCACTATGTGGATCATGGCTTCTCAGAGGTGATCAGCAAAACCAAAGTGTTTGAGCTGCATGAGAAATTTTTCCAACTGCCTTTCCAGGCGACTAAATGTAAACTTGCAGGTGAGTCTGACTTTTTCTTATTTTCCCCTACTCCATCATTTATTGGCCTCTAGTTCAAATTGATGAGTGTGTGTGTGTGTGTGTGTGTGTGTGTGTGTGTGTGTGTGTGTGTGTGTGTGTGTGTGTGTGTGTGTGTGTGTGTGTGTGTGTGTGTGTGTGTGTGTGTGTGTGTGTGTATGTGTGTGTGTCTAGGCCTGGAGCCATTCTGTCAGGAGCCGGCTGTGCTGAAGAAGTTTGAGACAATGGCAAGTGGAAGGATCCTATTGGCTGAGATCCTAGAGAGAGGGCAGACCCCTCTTATTGTCCTGTACGACACGTCGCAGGATGATGATGTCAACATCAACGCTGCCTGCATGAAAGCCCTGCAGGACAAGACGCTAGCCAGCCCGTTACAGGTAGAGGAGAGTTTGTGTATGTGCGTTGTTGTGTCAGTGTGTGTTTGTTTGTACATCACACTAAACTCTTATTACTGGCTCTCCTCAGGTGAACAGCGCTTATATGAAGGTGACTGTCAGAAGCGTCTGCTCAGATGGGACCATCTACTGTCAGCTGCCCTCAAGAGGCCTTGCCAAGCTGAATGTGATACTGGAGAATATAGAGACATACTTCCAATTACAGGTTAAATCCATGCTACATTTTGATGTCTCATTGACTTTTGAAACTGTAAAAATGTTTACTCTTTATTCAGTTGTTGATGCAAATGTGCCATAGATTTTAATTGTTGACCAAACTTTTAAAATCACACCAATGAGCTACATTGATACAAGGTATTTTATTACAACAACTATGGACATGTTAGTTTATTTTGACTCAATGAGGCATTCATCGTCCTGCTGCCGTAAATACTCATTTGAGCACCAAATCTGTAGTAATCCACGGCACCATCCATGCACTATTGACTCCGGTTTATAAGTAATGTTTGCTAAAAACTACAGCCTTTTATTTGTGTAGCTTCACATGTTCCCCTTTTTAAGTTTAGTAGCTGCAACTATTGCATTAGCATCTGCACTAGTAATTCTGTATTTAACAATATAAAATTACTGTTGGTAAATGAAACACACATGGGGTGCACACAGATGTGTTGCATACTCCTGATTGGAAACAAGAAGAGAACAATATAAACCTTCCTTGCAATGTGTTCATGTGTCTGTTAATACGAAGCTTAGCTGTGTATATGTGTTCATTCCAACATGTTTGTTAGTTATGCTCCATATTCACAAGGAGTAAACGCAGGACATTAGGACTCACACATTCATCTTCAAAGCCTTTTGTGAATTTATTTGTGTTGTGCTGCTACTTTCAGGCAGAGTTGTGGACAGATTGAGATTAGGGTTGATAATCTTACCAAGCCACTTAATCTGTTAGCAGCACAGTAGAGTTGATGCTTTTTCGAGGTGTGGCACTGCTATACTCTGAGGCTTAGTAATGCTTTACGCCAGTGTTTATGTAAACACAGTGGAAGCTTTATTGTACTTTACCAAGCTTGCAAGTCCAGAGAATTCTTTTTTTGATTTGAAGTCATCAAGCATGCAGGAAAGTAATTAGATCTTTACACGTCATTTTCATTACATACTTTATACAAATTATTTCCATGATCTGTAGCAAACTGGATGGTCTGGTTTTGTTTTTCTAGTCAGAAGGAAGTTCAGAGAATAACTTTCACAATTTGATAACCAGTTTGGTAATCCATAGTTGAGACAAGCTAAATGTATGTTGTTTAGCTGTTAGGGTAACTCCCTCTGCTAGTGTGGTAACATTGGTGTCATCAATCAACTGTTGTGAGTAAAGTAGAAGTAAGAACATAACTCCTCTATGATTAATTTGGCCCTAATTCAAATGTATGCTGTTTTAATCTCTGTAAACATCACCAACCCCTTTCCATTTCAAGGAACCACAGATCTCAAGTCCTAATCTCTGATGTCATTGCAGTGTACACCTGCAGTAGGCTGAGTGGACCTGTGAAATGTTTGTGTGAGCTTTTACAGTATCATTTTATTGCAGTCGTAAAGCAGCAGTTACACATACTCCGTAACCTCGCCAGTCCAGAGGAAGTACATTCAGATTTAACAATAATCTGATGCTACCGGTTTCTTGATGAAATAAATCTCTGTTCCAGGTAACATCAGAGTTCCTGGTGTCCAGACCCTTCTGTGGGAAAGGATGTCTGGCTCGCTACAAAGGCAAATGGTCCCGCGTAGAGGTAAGATGGCACTGTTCCCTGCAGCACACATGGTGAATTGCTAAACAAATCCACATATGATTGACGTTGGCCTGACAAAGGGAATAAAGTCACAAATGCACAATAGAGGCAGGGGTAGTTACCCTGACAGCAGAGACTAAAAAAGAAAGACCATCCATAAATACTGTATTATTCCCTGCACAATTTTAACTGTACAAAATGAGGTTTCCCTGTCTATGTTTCTGTCTTTAGATCACCAACCTGCATGGCAGCAGAGTGCTGGACATCCTGTTCATTGATGTGGGTGTCCAGGCTTCTGTAGAGGTGTTTGAGCTGAGAGAGATTCCACCGCCGTTCCTCTATGACCTCATGGCCATCCCTCCACAGGTCAGCATCTATGTCTTCAAAGCACAGAGTGTGAAAAACAGTCAAGAGCAATGATAATGCTCAAAGGAAATGTTTTTTGTGTACTGTTGTATTGAAGACAGAGTCCTCATACAGTCCTACAGGTTATCTGAGAAAATGACTTCCAGCAACCTTTTTTTAGGCTGTCAAGTGCTGTCTAGCAGACCTGGCTGTCAGTGTTGGATCCTGGAGTCCAGATGCTGTCCAATGGCTTCGAGAGAAAGTGCTTAACGCCACAGACTGTAGCATGAAGGTAAATTGCTGGCCGCCCTTCCTTAACATCTAAACATCTTCAGTTGTTTTTTTCCCCACAGTGATGATAGTTATTTGTCACTTTTTTTATCACTCAAATTATGCCTTCATTGGTTCAGTACCTCTGTTTTTCTTCCTTATGTACCTCCAACTAACCTTGACATCCCGACCAAGGTTGCCAAGGTAGATGAAACCAAGCGCTGCATCTACGTCCACCTTTTTACCGACAAGAACTTCCACGACCCGGCCCGCAGCCTCAACCATCAGATGGCCCAGTCTGACCTGTTCAAACAGCAACCAGATGTTTTCCTGACGAGCCACAGGTTTCTGCTGCTTTTTTTATTCACCTGTATTATCCCTTCACTATCTAGCTTATTGAGTTAAAACGTATGTAACTTATACACTAAATGTCTTTCACAGGCCTGCCAAGATCTCCACAGCGACTTTATCCTCCAAGACTCCCAGCACCGGCAACTACACTAATGGAAGTCCAACATCAACTTCTGTCCCAGCCAAGCCTCATCTCAGGAGGGCTTTATCAGGACCCAAAGGAGGTGGAGGAGGCAACATGACCACCACCAGCCCACCAGAGACACCATCTGCCCCCTCATCCTCTCTCCAGCTGCCACCGCTGCTAGAGCTGCCCCCAGCAGGTAATGGAGATAGTGGAAATCTTTTCTGGCCTTACTATAGCCTAGAAAATCATGTGTTCACATGTAAGTCTTTTTCTTCTCAGGAAACAACATAGACGTCTATGTATCAGTGGCGTGCCATCCAGGCCACTTTGTGCTGCAGCCCTGGAGAGATATGTACAAACTGGTGGTGTTGATGGGAGAGATGATTCTCTACTACAGTAAAACTGAGCAGAAACCACTCAACATAGAAAAGAATCATATATATGCTGCTAAAGTGGAGAACAGGTGCGTTACTTTGATTTCCACTGAGTATTTGGGGGGGCTTCTGTCTTGTTTCTGTCTGTTGTAGATATTCAATAACAAATGGAAGCAGTTGTGCGTTGCCTAAATATATCCACTCTTCCTCCTTCTCTTTTCTCAGCTGGCACCGTGTGTTAGTGAAGGGAGTTCTGACCAATGGGTTGGTGTCTGTGTACGAGTTGGACTATGGTAAACATGAGCTGGTCAGCTGCACACAGCTCAGGCCTCTGATCAAAGAGTTCAGACAGCTGCCGTTCCAGGGAATCACTGCTCAGCTGGCTGGTGAGTAGAGAGTACGGAGCTCCACCACAACAGAGTCTGATGGTTGTTATTAAGGTCACTAAGGTAACATCCAAACTCCCAGTGGTGGATTGACTTTATATTTCTACTTTACTAAATATCAGAGGCACATATTGTACTTGTTATACAATAACTAAATGCATAACTACATTAATATGACACAGCAATAGTTACTTGTTACCTTAAAGATTCATATTTTACATATAAAGCATATGATGAGCTTATAAAATATGATTCATTTTTATAAATTAAACTGTACTTTATACTACCTGCTAACTCTAACTACTTTTTACAAAATATTTAGAATTAGCTTCACTTCAACCCATCCTAATGTACTATTGTTCTTCTGTATGAATACATTTACATTTGATACATGTTGTACATTTTGCTGATAAAACCACATTCTGTGCTATCAGTTAAGTAAGATTTTGAATGCAGGACTTTTTTTGTAATAGAGTATTTTACATGATTATATTGCTATGTTTACTTAAAGGATCTGAGTATCTTTCACGACTACCAAACTCTACCTGAGCCTTAGCTCCAATACCTGCCAGGAGGGATACCGTAACAATAAATTATTGCCTTTCTTATTTTATATATATATTTTTTTTAAAGATAATGTTTAAGGCATTTTTAGGCCTTTATTTGACAGGACAGCTGAAGACATGAAAGGGGAGAGAGAGGGGGAATGACATGCAGCAAAGGGCCACATGTCGGAGTCGAACCGGGGTCCGCTGCGTCGAGGAGTAAACCTCTATATATGGGCGCCCTCTCTACCAACTGAGCTATCCGGGCGCCCATATGCTTCAACAATTTAATTAGAAAACTACCCACTCTAGATCTTATGTTATTAATGTTCTTCAGTGAAACACAATGTAATGTAATGTAAGCACATCATTGGAATGGTTTTTACCAAACAAGCAAGTGGCTACCAGGCGTTTCCTTTATTTCTCATTAAATGTTAACATTGTATCATTACCATAAAAGTGAGCTTAACCTTCACACCTGTTTTCCTCGCAGGTTTGAAGCAGAGGCAGTGGTCCGAGGAAGCTTCCATCGTTTTCAGGAACCATGTGGAGAAGAAACCACTTGTGGCCCAGCTAGAGGCCGTACAGGAAGCCACAAACCCATGGGACAGGAAGTTGATGGTCTTCCTGGTCGACACTTCACAGGAAGAAAGGGACATCTGGGTGCATGACATCATGACTGAATTTGCTGACGAGCTGACCAAAGAGCTGTAGACAACAGAAGACCGTTGACAAGTCTTAACTAGCCTACCAGTTGTTCTGTTGCTTAATGAAGACACTGTGAGTTGTGGATAGACAAAATAGAAGATGCAAAGGTATGAAAAATGAAGGAGAAGTTACGAGAAGAAGGTAGATTGAGAGGTTTGATAGCATGTAGGGACTGGCATTAACAGAGAGACAAGAGGTGTAGGTGTTGCAGCCACTTGCTCGTTGTGTTTTGGGCTGTACATCGAAGGATGTTGTGATGTGATTTTGAGTGACTGCAGTGTGACCATTGGATAATTGGACTATGCATGATGTTGGTCCAAACTTTCCACAAATACTCGAAACATGCCTTCAGCTTAGATTAACAAACTGCTGAATCTATCCATAATATCCTCACAACGCTGTTGAAATGATACAACATGCATTATTATACCATTCGGTAGGGGCTTTAATCCAGAGCAGCATCTACAGTACCGTTAGTTTTAGTGTGTGTCATCCTGGGGACGCCTGAATACCCTCAAACCTGCCAATGTTTGCACCATGCAAAGTGCACAAAATGTTAAAATGAACTCTTCTCACATGCTAGGACAACATATATGCATTTGTTTACAAAATCAGCTTTTCGGATGGTATTTCTGATTGTCATAAAATGTCCAAAAGTTAGAGCAAACATTCCACAGAGAAGTTAAGAAATAGACGAGTCAGTGACTCATGGGAGACATACATAATGTAGAGAGAACAGTAGGTAGTTTACGCTTTTTGTATATGCTCGAATAAACAGTTTTAGTTTTTGCAGTTGCCACTTTTTGCATATACATGCTGACACAGAGTGTACTGTACTTACTGACCAAGCAGGACCCAGAAACAGAAGCTAATTGGGTTTGGTGAGGAGGGATATACTTGATGTAAGATATGTTTTTATCCCAACATTACTTTTTTTTTTAGTGGTGGTACATCCTGGCACTGCACGTTCAGAAGATTGACTAACGAACGATAACGAACAAAGATAAGACTAACAGTTTCTCAGACTTCTGACTGTGCATTCCTTAAAGCCCACTTCCTGACTCCTGTGATAGCAGTGGCACGTCTATCTCTTCTCCTCCTGTGAAACACTAAGTTTAGTATCTCTCCTTTATTCTGTTTTCTGACAATGAGACTTTAATTTCACCAGATCACATGCTGCATGTTGCAGATCTTTCTTAATTGTGCATATATACAGTAGTTGGATGTTATAATAATAAGCAGATTGAGTTACCAGTTGTGTTTTAGATTTTCAAATAGGAAATAAGTTGTTCTCATGGTTGGATCCAGTACCACCATCAAATGTTGGCCGGATGTGGGATTTTATTCTAAAATGTGACTTTTTTTCGGACACACTTGCACCATGGTTTTGGATGTGCAAATGCTTCTCCATTTCTGAATCCATTTCTGACAAAGCTCAAAGCTGCATTGTTGTTAACAATTGACATGTGACATGAATTTAATTTATATATAACTTATATTCTCTAGAAGATGATAATTAATTCAACCATTTTGTTGTTTGACAATGACCTGGAGGTAATAAAAGACTTGTTTTTTGAATAAAGTCAGTTTGAGAGGTTTAAATGTGATCAGTCCATTAATTACTTATTATATTGTATATTACAGTCTTGTGTTGTTTAATTGAGAGGCACGTTTTAAAAACATTTTGATTACTTTATTAAAATAGTAAAACATCAGTCTTATTTACATGTTATATCACTGCAAAACATCCATGTATCTTTTGAAATAACTGTTGACAGCATGCACCATATTTGATGCTACACAAGAGTCATACAGCATCTTTCCCAACAATCCATCATTCATGTCATTATTACAGTTAGGCACACAAAATTGTTGTAGATGTCTATACCTACTGTACTGTCAATATTGGGTTTTAGTTGTGTGTGTCCAACCATCTATAGAATGATTCAGAAGCGTCTTTTTAGCAGCTAGCGAATGGAGAGCATCATCACAAACTCTGAAAGGAGAGAGAAGACAAAACAGAGCAAGTCGAGTCAGTGCTGAGTTATTTGACTAAACACCAAAGGGCCAATGATGTTTAGTACACATGCATAAAATGCACACTTCTAGCCAAAAAGTCAAACGTATAAATGTTCCTGAATTTCTTATTCTCACCCTCAAAGTCAATGCTCCCATCTGCGTTAATGTCCAGCTCCTTTAAGATCTCCTCCAGTTCTCCTTTCTTCAGCTTTTCCCCCAGCATCGACTTGATTGCCTCCTTCATCTCATCTTGGTTGATCTTTCCATCTCCATCAAGGTCAAACTTTTAAAAACAGACAAAGTGATGAAAATTGGTTGACAACTTTCAGAGTGGTAAAAATGCAAGGAAATTGCTCAAATTAACAGTAGAATTCCATTTGTTGAAAAAGTTTGCTAATTTTCCTACACTCCCCTCTCCTTCCTGTTTAGATTCCCTATTAAGGGTTAATATGCTGAATAAGAGCAGAATATCATTTATTTATTCCCATATCATGGATAGCTGCAACCTCTCTATTTCACATATTCGAGAACAGTGGGAAAATGACTTGGGGGCGCAGCTGTCTGATTAGGAATGGGATATGGCTATTACTAGAGTCCACTCCTCTTCCATATGCTCCAGACATTCTTTAATACAATTTAAAGTGTTACACAGGTTGCACTTCTCAAAAGCCAAATTAGCAAGAATATTTCCGAATGTAGACCCATTATGTGATAGATGTAAACAGACGCCAGCTACTTCCTATCATATGTTCTGGTCTTGTCTGAAGCTTGTTCCTTTCTGGTCATCCTTTTTTGAAGTCATCTCTAATGCTTATGCTTATAACATCTCACCTTCTCCCTTGGTTGCTGTTTTTGGTTGGTTTTCTGATACAACGGGATCTGTTCCACCTGTTCATTTACAGAGGGTCGTTGCCTTTTCCTCCTTATGAGCTAGACCCTTGATTTTATTTAAATGGAAGGCTGCTACTCCTCCATCACACCACCACTGGATTAGGGACATTATGCAGAATGTTAAGCTGGAAAAAATCAGATGTACCCTCAACGGTTCCATTAACAGATTCTACAAAACCTGGGACCCTCTGATAACTTATGTGAACAATTTACCTGGTCTGGAACTGGAACTATAAATGTTTACACCTGCCCTTGGTCAGTCCTGTAAGGAATGTTAGGTGCACTTTTTTTTTTTTTTTTTTTTTTTGTCCGTCTGTTGTCTGTGACAAGTCTGTCAGGTTGATTTGGGGTTTGGTCTGTCTTTGTCTTTCTCTTGTTGGGATTGTTTTTCTATGGTTATTTGTAAAATAGAGAATACGATTGTTTTATGTGATAATTGGAAAAGTACAAATAAAGTGTTTAAAAAAAAAAAAAAAGAATTCCATTTGTTGAAATGTGTCCAATTATTAACGGCCCCATATTATGCTCATTTTTAGGTTCAGACTTGTATTTTGGGTTTCTACTATAGAACGTTATAATGTTCATAAAAAAACATTATTTTTCTCATACTGTCTGACTGAATATACCTGTATTCACTTTCTGTCTGAAACGCTCCGTTTTAGTGCCTGTCTGTGCCTGAAGGAGCTGTATTTGATATTTAGAACATTATTGTTGCATTAAACAAATATTTTCTATGTAAAGATAAAGTGAAGTAATGGCGTCCTGAGAAGTCAAACTCTCTCTCTGTGTTGTAATCTGAGCTTCTCTGTTCTTTGTTGTGATAGCCGGTCCGGCTGCGCATGCATGTAAGTGCATGTGAGTGCCTTGTGCATCGGACGCAGAGGGCTGTGACAAAGCGTCAGTATTTGACGAGTTGGGAAACGGTTTGTGAGAGCCATGTGGAGGCAATCCCAAACCAATTTTTTTCTAAATACAGTGATTACGGTCCCTTTAAGCCCTCTTGCCAAAAAAGTCCAGTCTGCTCTGTTTAGTCACCGTTTCAGGGTCTTTCGCATCTGCGCTCTCGGTGCACCGTCATTGCAGCCAGGGAATGACTGTAACAGCACTGTAGTGGCACCTTCTACCTATACATAGTATAGTTGTGACATCACAACCCTACAGAAGTCCTGACGGCTCGTTTCACAGTTTCTTAAAACGGGCTGTGTGCATTTCCCTGTGGATTGAGCGTTTAATACTTTACACTATGCAGTATTTACAAAGCACCTCGACCTGCTTTATAATTTAAAAAAGAAACATGGAAATCTTTCTTTTTACAATATGGGACCTTACTTTTTTAAACATATATTCACTGAGATATATACAACCTGAAGTTCTTTGTTAGGTTGCATATATCCACTCATGTTAATAAAACTCATCTGACTGACCCTTTCTTTCCTTTTGCTGTAATTTCGTTACTACGTGGATTGTTTTATTATCAGTTGACTGACCTGTACAAAGGCCGACTGAAGCTCTTTGAGTCCCAGCATGTCAGCAGTCTCTCCCATCATCCTGGGTCCCATTAGCTCAGTAAAGTCTTCAAAATCCATTAACCCGCCCACTGTGGAGAGGAGACATGCCAATTTAAAGACATTGTATGCTTGTATTCAATTTTTTTTTAAGATTATTTTTTGGGCTTTTCCGCCTTTATTTGACAGGACAGCTAGGTGAGAAAATGGAGAGAGAGAGAGAGAGGGGGAAGACATGCAGGAAATCTTCACAGGTCAGATTCGAACCCTGAACCTTTGCGTCGAGGTATAAACCTCTAACTATATGTGCGCCTGCTCTACCACAGAGCCAACCTCCTTGTATTCTATTTTTTAAGGGTCTTCTATCAGCTCACTTCTCATCTTGATCTGTTGTACTATCTCCAGCAGCTCCATTTCTGTGGGCATGTATCCCATGGTCCTCATGCATTCAGCCACATCCTTGTAGTTCAAGTATCCATCTTGATCGTAGTCAAACTCTTTGAAGGCCTCTTGTAACTCTGTAAGAAAGGTCAGGGATCACAAAGAGATTAGAACAGTCTCAGATGTGGTTTATATAGATATGCCACTTAAGATGGAACTATTAACATGTTAACAATTGTAACGAGTCTGTAATCTACTATAACATGGACAATGAGCTGTGGAAGGGACACTTACCGTCCAACTCAGCCTGAGCTAATTCTCTCTCCTGCAGAAACAGTAAAACACATGTTTAGAATGTTAATCTATTTTTATAGTTAGGAAGATAAATGTCAACTGCAAATACTACCAAAGTATCAACTTTTGATTAAATCCCTGTGTTGTGTTTAATGTCAAAGATGTGTATGTACTTTGTAATTCATAAGCATGTGTATTAAGATTATGCACTTTAATGTCGGATATGGACATAATAAATTAACAAGAGACATACAGGACTAGTTTCCATATGTACAATGGAAAAGGTAGGTATTTTCAAGGTCTCACGTGTTTGGCAGTGCTCATCATTTGGATAATCCTAATAAAGTGTGGCAGTAAGCCTCAACCAATGAGCCGCTAATACTGTAGACACGTCAGGCTTAGTGATAGCAGCTCCAGAAAGATCGGGCACAAAACTGTAAACATGCTGCGTGACTTCCACCTCACTTCTGACTCTGATGTTTTAATGTCTGACACACAGTGCCTGCTTATGAGTATCCACTGTATTGTGGAGATCTATTCCTTTCGGTCTTAATCACATACATTTTAGATTTTTAAGTAATCCCCAAGCCTTTCTCAGTACATGGCAATTATTAAAGGTGTATTCAATTTCAAGTTGCCTTAAATTGTCAGTGAGGAAAACAAAACAAACAAACAAAATTAGGGCAAACATGTTATTGAAAAAAATGGTGTCTAAATATGGCAAAAATCTAGAAATGAAAGTCTTGAAAGTAGAAAGCTATAACTTAAACTGTTTCAACAGTGTCTTGCACAAGAGTTCAAGTACCATAACACATCCAATTAAACTGTACATATTAAAATCACAAAATGTTGGTGTCAGCTACTTACCGCCCCAAAAACACTGTTGAGCACCGAGTTGTAGACTTTGATCATGCTCTCAGTGGTTTTCTTGGACTTCTTCGATGATTTCTTGGGTGCTTCTGAGACTGAGCCCGACAGGGAACCATCTTTGCTACTACATGGAAACAATAAATCAAACAATAAATGGGAGAAAGGGCAAATGCATATGTTTACATGTCAACCAAGATTTAAAGACACCTTGATTATACAGTGAAAGTATCTCAACCACACAATACACATCAGCATAGTTATAAGCATTATTGGATTTACCATGTTTTTTTCCCTTGAGTTATATATTTGGTGGTAGGTCAACTAATGGTGCTATGCAAAAGAGAGCTGCATCTCCACAATATTGGCTTGTCTATCACAATCAGAAAATTGCACAAATGCTGTGAGAATTGTAAGCCATCTAAACTTACCCATCTATTGCGGCTGAGTCGACAGAAGTTGTAGAGGGTGTCCTCTGTCCTGCCTTGGACATGCTGTGGAAACAGAAACATAGGCCTATGCTGTGTAACACTGTAACATTTACTCCCCCCCCCCCAAAAAAAAAAAACATCTGCATGTGTTACAGTGCAGTTGCAGTATATACACGCATATTTCGAAATGCTGAAGAAATATTTTCATAAACGCTTTTTGGGATGCAAAACGAAAGGTTGCAAGAGGATCAAAATCATGTTTACCAAAGTATTTTAATGTAAAAATATTTTTTGTTGCACTGCCAATCTTTGATTTCTACATCTTAGATATGAATCCAATTACTTGCTGCAATTTTCTTACCTTTATTACCTTTTCTAAATGGTCAGGAAAGAAAACAAGAAGTCCACTCGTCCTCCTTGAGTAGTGCTCCACTTGTGTTGTGAATGGCAGCACACTATCCTGTCCATCCTGTTTTTCCTTCTCCTTTTGACCTCCTTTGATCACAGAGGCTTACAGGTAATTACCTGGCTAAACATGCAGCCAACGATTAGAAAGCAAAATGTGGAGCAGCAGTGTGACTTACGCGTCCTTAAAAGGATCCGTTTCCTCTTGGTTCAATCAAAAACTAACTTTAAATGTCTTTATTCAGAGGCTCTTACAATTGCAGTGCTCCAATTTTTTATTAAGTTTTCACATGTATTTCAATGCATTTTATAGTGGTTCTGGGCTGGTGACTTGATTTTTAGATTGTGGTAGGATACTCATTGTGAGGACTCATACAGACAGACATTTTAATTACAAATACAATATTTGATCACACATATATTTCCTGTCAATGCATGCCTTTCATCCAAGTTTGATGTAAAAATGAAATGCATGTTAAATACATCCTGACCAATCAGAGATTTTTGGGACCAGTGGCGATCCAACAATTTGATTGAAGAAGAGTTGCAAAGCAGACATGTAGGGCAGGTTTACTGTTGGACAATAGTCATGTTATTGTTTATGGCTCATCACCTCTACCAACTCACAATGTAGTCTAGTCAATAAACTAGTGTACTGTATCTTATAACTTATTTAGGATGAGGACAATTAGCAACAAACAGGTTTATGTAAAGGCTGTTGACTTTTATCACTTTATTGTGGTCATAATTTTTCTATTTTGCTCTACAAAGTTTGTGTTTAACCCCATTATTAAAGAATGCCTGAAAAACGTATGTTAATACTGGTGAGTAGGCCTATATCTTTTTTTTTATAGCCTATAGCATATGCTCTTGTAGCCCTGCTATTATATTTTTATATTAAGGATTTTATTTATTTAATTAATTATTATTCATTTTTAAGGATTAAATTAACCAATAATAATTCAAAGACAACATACAGGCATTTATAAAACCAAACGCACATTGTCACTTGCCCTCCGGTTCCGGTTAATTTGCAAACAAGTGCTCTGACGATTTATGCTGCCTTGTCGAAAAAATGCTACCTAATGTTTTTTTGTGTAGGCCTATTTCCGTAAGTATTATGACATATATGTTTTTGATTACAGACAGGAGTAAGTGTACGGTAAGGATATATACATTTAATATCGTATTCCCTTATTTAAGATTCCAGTTGTAGTGTATTTTGATTTTGATATTTTGACAATATCCCCTATCAATGCTTCCACGCATGTGCAGAACCGCTAAGTGTCACATTTCGATATGACAGAACACCGGTGGCGTGGCGCAGGTGTTATCCGACAACTAGTTAACAACTTTTTACCCGACTTCTTCGCTTGTCGTTACATGTGCTGGATATAGATAATGATAGCTTGAATATATTACTAGCTCTGTAGTATGTTTATTAAGACCTTTGTGGAATACGTAGTGGACGACAGCAGGAATGACCGTGACATGACTTTGGAAATAACTTTGGAGTTGGGTGGACGAGTTTTTAGCCATCAGTGGCGCTTGGTCTTCCAGGTGAGTTTTAATGCCTGGAAATATTTTTTAAAAACTGTGTAGCTTATTAAAGTAGCTTATTTTAAACGCATTTGTGTGTATTCAGTTACAGTTTACGGTGCAGAAAACATGACTTTAGGCTAACGTTGACGTAGGCTAACGATAGCATTATTGACGTAAATAGCATGTCCTTCCCAGTTCAATGGGTCATAGCCTAATTTAGGGTCCCCAAAATATGTTCACTTTACTTGTGGCTATTCCTTAAACTGTCATTCAACGAATGTAATGATTAGTCAATTATATAGCTAGCCTAGCCATTTTAAATGTCATTAAATGCAGTAGCGCCGATCGAAAAGTGGCTAACAATCCGATCCCCTGGCGGCTGCTCACTACAGCGGCATTGGCCGCTGGCTTAGTGTTGTAGGCCTACAGCGACATAAATCGTACTCCTGTCGGCACTGGCCGCTTACTACACCGACCTGTGCCAGTTGTATTCTACCGGCACACCGTTTAACGGCAAGTGGAAGTGGTAACGTTAGGCAACGGTCGGTCAGTGACAAACAGTTAAGTAATTTAATATCCTTGCCGATGTACCCAAAGTATTAAAGCTAGCATAGCCATTGTTAGCCTTGCTATCGTAGTGGCTGATTCCCACGAACGAAAGTTAACGTTGTCGTATAACGTTTAGCTACGTTACTCAGTCAAAGTGGCCTTTTGGTGAATAATAAACTTTATGCCATACTTATGCCTGGTTAATGTGCCACTACGTGGAGTTTTATATGATGGAATGAATGTGGGATCACGTTATAATATTAAACATGCCAAAGGTAATTTTATTTTTCGTTAATTTGCTCTAAAGTTGTTGGCTTTAAATATCTATTATGGGTTGGTCAGACTGTTAGCTGAGGCAAATGCCGCTGTAGTGAGCGGCATGTGCTGCAAGAGGATCGGCTTTGTCTATGTACCACAGCGGCTGCTGACCATCAGCCACTTTTCGATCTCGGTAGCGTAGCTGGTGTAGTTAATTTTATTCTCCACCAGATGACGCCAAGCTCATGTTTTTGTTGTGTTGCAAATGTTTTGTAGTACACAAACTGCTTTGCTAATTCTGCTTTATTCCGCTTTCTTTCGCTTCAAATTCAGAGGGACTGCATTCGCTTTTTACTCTGATAATATTGTTAAATATACACCTTCGTACAACAACACTAACAACATGTAGTAGATCTTTCTGTGTTTTTTTGTGATGTCTTACCTCGGTCGGAGCTCGATTTGTATTTGAAAACGGAGACACGTCATAAACGGCCAATATGTTTTCACCCGCAGAGGACTCTTGTCATGATCAGCCTTTAAATGTTAACATTATGAAAAATACACACAGTTGTAAGTACTGTAGCGTCTTTATTTATTATGATTCTCCCTTTCAATTTCCTATTGGTTTATGAGACACCACGTGACCAGGAAGAGTCGGCGAGCCACATTTGTTACATTTCTTTCTTTAAAAATACGCTGTTAGCGATTCTGTGACGTTTTCTTTGACTGTCGTTGGTCATACTTTACTGTTATTTCCCCGACTGTCCCAAAACTGTAACTTCAAATTTTAGACCCGTCAGTGAGAGTAACCGTGCGGCGAATCACCCCTTTACCGGCGACCCACTTACGGTATCGCTTCTCGGCCTTTTGGCTAAGATCAAGTGTAGTATCTGTTCTTATCAGTTTAATATCTGATACGTCCCCTACCCGGGGACCATATATTAAATTGATTTTTGGAACTGGGAGATGGAATAGGGGCTTGCTCCGTCCACTCCACGCATCGACCTGGTATTGCAGTACCTCCAGGAACGGTGCACTCCCCTCTAAATGTTTAATGTAAATCTCATCCATGTTATTACGGTGTTAGTGGTACATTTCATACATTACGTTTACTAATATTATTTACGGGCTGTATGTTGCTTTAAACAATGTATAGTTAAATGTTGTACACTTGTTTGTACTCTATTTTGTTTTGTATATGGTGTGTTTTCACTTTTCTACAATGTCTATAATTCTCGTTTTAAGAGCAGGAGGCTGCAAAGTGGAGACATGTTATATGCACGTCACTGTAAAATGAATCAAACCAGTAAACTGTTGAGAGAGACAATGGGATTGTAAAAATAAAATGTGCTGTGTTTACTGTTCTTTCCACATGTGAGAAACATGTGAAACATATTTTTGTTTCTTGGTAGATCCTCAAACATGTCTTGTCTAATTGTGTTGTAGTTGACCTGTCAGTTCAGTCTGATTATTAGGCTAGCTCATTCCCCAAAAGTGAAAATAAGCTCTGCATCATTTCTGTTGCTGTTGTTTTCCAGTCTGCTTTCTGGTGACATGTCAAAAGAGAGACAAAGACGTTCAATATGTGTGCACTTTATTTTCTGTTATCTAAATGATTTTTTTGTGTCTCTGTACTTGCATACAGAGAAGCACATAGAGCAATGTTTAATAACTAGCGTTGTTCACACTCCAGACCAGTAGATGGCACTGCAGTAGCAGGAATGGCAGTTGGCCACCAGCAGTAAACAAAGAAACAGGAAGTGGTGGTTGTAAGGGAACATTTGTGTTTTTATTCTTTCCTCTGAATTTCAAATGTGGACGAAACAACTTTTGATTACAGTATGCTTTCAGGTTTATTTAAACTTGCTGTTGGGCTGTTGCTCAATTGGTGGTTTTATTTTGGAGTGGAATAAATACAACTGGTGATTTTAGGTTAGCTTTTGATATGGAAATACAGCATTGCATGATGGGATGTTCCAGTTCTTCTCAAGTAAAATAATCAAGTAAATAATCTTTGGCAGCCTTAGTACCAGCCTGTTTCTTATGTATTGAATTCCTGGAGAGTCTCACCCCCTCATAGTCAGTGGTTTTGGTCATTTCTATATTGTCAGCACCATCAGTCAGCATGGTGTTTCTGTGAAAGAGTCCCCCGTCTCTGATCTGTACAACTCATACTTACCTGGCAGGGGAGACACCATGATCAAGAAGGTGGTTCACCCAGGGTGAGGCTTGGCCATTGCACTCCGGCTGAGCTGACCTCTGCGAATTCCCCAAATGTGGGAATCTCGACTGCATAATTTCTGGTAGTGGGGGACTGCGTTCGCGCTCTCCCCTGATAACATGTAAAAGAAAATAACTAAATGATAGTGTACTTGTGCCTGAGAATGGGGTGATTGATTAATCCCGGGTACCTATAGGATACTAATTTTGAAGTACCCATGTTATGCTCATTTTTAGGTTCCTAATTGTATTTAGAGGTTATATCAGAATAGGTTTACATGGTTTAATCAAAGCTGGTCTACGGAAAGCCTTTCCACTCCCTATTCAGCCCCATTGTACCGAATTTGGTTGCAGTTCCACCAGAGTTCCACTGGGGGTGATTGCGGTCCAGTGCAAAATGAATGGGATTCTATGGAGCTAGACGGCTAAATTTGTCTCTTTCGCCTGATTGTCCTTGAGAAATATCAGATTTGATTGTATTTTTTGCAAGTTCAACATGGATTATAGGTCGAAAGTTGAATGAACGAGTACTTATGTCCTTTCGATTTGTTACAGGTTGAGTCGTTGTTGCCCATAACACGCTAGCATTCTGCTAATGAATGCTGATTGGTCAGTGAAGGACTGATTACGATCGGAGATCCCGCTTGACGGCATCCGAAGCAGAACCAGAATGTCAGAGTGAATATTTCGGCGTGGTCTTCAAAACATTAGCAAACCTCTTTCTAGCACGTGTATTGACAGGGAGAGCCTTACCTGTCAGCTGTGTTGTTGATGCCTCGAGAGAAAAAAGGAAGCAACTCAGAGCTTGCCGTAAAGCAGTATCTCTGGCCGTATATGTGTATGACGTCATTGACATTTTAAAAGGCTTTTTAGAACAAAAAAGCCACATCTAATACCCAGCAGTGTGTATTTTCTTAGCCTCCCCTTTCGAATGCAACATTCAAATTACTAGACCAAAAATGATATCCTGAGAAAAGTGGATTTTGAGGGGTATAGCTCCTTATGGCGTTTTTCCATTACATGGTACCTGCTCGACTCGACTCTACTCGCCTCGACTCGGCACACTGTGCGTCCGTTTTCCATTGCAGATTTTAGTACCGCCTCAGCGTGGCTGGTCGTATGCCGGCTCGACGCACACACCAGCGCACAAGTATAAACATCAGGCCACTTGAGCTTGTTTTACAGTTCTGTGGAGGCTCCACGCAGAGCTTTTGCTGTAGCCTATGTAATATGTGGCCTGATGTATACATTTGTCAGCTGGTGTGTGTGTCGAGCCAGCATGTGTGTGTGTATGTAGGATACAGCGAAAGCTCTGCCTGGAGCCTCCGCAGAACTGAAACAAGCGGCGCCGCAGTAAACTGCCGTGACCTAACACAGAACGTGGAAGGTGTGTTGTTGTTGCCACAGCCAGAAGACACATTTTGTTTCAGAAGAAGCTGGAGGCAGCAACAAAAAACACAGCTGGCTAAACTGTTTAAAAATAGCGGGTTTGTTCAGGACACCCCCGTCTGTCGCTTTCACGTCACCTTTTCGGCTCGCCTCAGCTCGCTTGGAACCTCGACTGAGGAGGTACTAAAAAAAGTACCTGTTAGCAGGATACCAGGTACTTTTTTTCGTAATGGAAAACCAAAAAGGGCGAGTAGAGGCGAGTCGAGCAGGTACCGTGTAATGGAAAAGCGCCATTAGAGTCCCATTCATTCTGCACTGGCCTGTGAGTGCCCCCTATATGGAACTCTGGTGGAACTGCAACCAGTTCAGAAGCCGGAAGTAACGAGAGAGTGGAACTTCTTCCCTTATTAGAAATTCTTTGGTTTAATTCTCAAAAAACACCATAGTTTTGTTGTACAGCACATTGCTGCAGCTCCTCTTTTCACCCTGTGTGTTGAGCTCTCTGTTCTAGCTACAGAGTGAGACATCACACTTCTATCCCATCTTTGTTGGGAGTCGCACATGCGCTGTAGCTAGGTACTGCGCTACTAGCTAGATGCTAGCATTGCTAGCAGTTAGCCACCTCGTTCTCAATGGCAAAACACTGCTACAACACATGAGTTCACCCTAATCTACAAAAGAAATTGTATAGGACTACTTACATGTCCCTCGTCTGCAGGTATTCCACGCAAAGTTTGAAGTACGCCCTCATTTAGAAGAAGTCTCCCGGCTAATCCTGCCTTGTACTGACCAAAGTTGGGGAAACAGCTAGCTGATGTGGTATTAGCTAAAGTGGTTAGCACACACCAAATGTTTCGGCAGATGACGTAGAAATCCCTGCCGATTTTGACCAGCTCGCCTGGAGACTGAAGGCAGGACACATTCAGTAACCCGTATATCACTCAAAACAGCATGGATGTTTTTTTTTCCAAGTTTGTATGCGTGTGGAAGCACCAGAGTAAAGGTGCAACGATGAATCGATTAGTTGTCAACTATTAAATTAATCGCTGACTATTTTGATAATCGATTAATCAGTTTGAGTCATTTTTTTATTAAAAAAAATAAGATTTCTCTGATTCCAGCTTGTTAAATGTGAATATCTTCTAGTTTCTTTTCTCCTTTGTGACAGTAAACTGAATATCTTTGAGTTTTGGACAAAACAAGACATTTGAGGACGTCCTCTTAGGCTTTGGGAAACACTGATCCACATTTTTCACCATGTTTTGACATTTTTTATAGATCAAACAACTAATCGATTAATCGATAAAATAATCAACAGATTAATCGACTATGAAAATAATCGTTAGTTGCAGCCCTACACCAGAGACACAAAATAACACCCCAAATCCCAGAAAAGGTTATTTTTTTCATAATATGGGCAGTTTAAATTAGTTATCTATACTGTTCCACAAAATGATTGTGATGTACAGAGTTTAAAGCATATAGTGTTGTGTGCCGCATGTTCACGAATTTACTGAAGGTAAAGTAGTTGATATTGTGTTACAGTCCCTTTGCAGTCTGCATCTTTGATTGATAAGGCCATCCCAATGAAGAATGGTTAATAGCAGTGGTTCCCATAATTAAGCTCATGTGGGTCGTGAGATGATTGTCAGAATAGGAAAGCAAAACTTGCATCTTTTCAATTTCAATTACTGGACACATTTAAATTATCAGGCCTTTAAAAACATTCTGACCAAATCAATCGTAGTAGGAAAAACTTTTCGCCTAATTTAACAACTCCTATGCAACCTGCAAAAAGACATACATTTGAATGGGGTCACAAGCCAAAAAGGTTGGGAACCACAGGCTCATAGTGTACTTGTATTCATCGCAGTACTGCAACTTGGTATCAGCCAAAACATCCCCAATTTTTCTTCTTCATATAACTTACTATTTTTGGTACATGTATGATTTAACGAGAACAGTTTTCCCAATATATTTGTCTCGTGTTGTCACACTTTCACAGTTTGGGGGAGACGGTGACCACACCGTTAGGCCTATCACAGTAAAGGTTTTGTGTGCTCATTCACAAGGCTGGTTTTACCTACATGCATTTTATAAATTCCACTGTAATCATTTTTTTAAGACCTGGGACATTTTCTAACAATAGTGAGTGTTTCCACAGAAGTGCGTTGTAGCTCTGGTGGCACTCAGAAGTGCACTGTGTGTACTACATTCACATTGGTGTTGGCTGATACTTGTTCTGTAACAATCCTTTCCTTTTCCTAGTAGTTGACTCAACCCATCCCACCCCATGTTAACACAGGATAGACATGACTCAAGTTGAATCCAAAAACTTTATTTATAAAAAGGAAATAACAGGGAATTGCAACAACTAAACAGAAAACTATATAAGAAAAATATTTTTTTCATAATAACATACATGTGATAAGTAATAACAATTGTGTTTAGTGTCAATACAACTTTTGTGATGTGTGCTATTTTCAGTTTTCCTATTTCCTGTTTCATTCAGGAACATTAAGGTTGTATGCAGGTCTGATTAGATGCTTATATTTTTATGACAACCTAAGTATAATTTGCTCCTTTCTTTAGCAGTTAGGTTCCTTTTGATGGTTTTGACTGATGTGTAGCTTGTCTTCCAGGATGTTACAGTAATTGCCCTCCCTTCTCTGGTATACACTTAGCTATGCCTCACATCCATGTCCTTTTTAGTCATCGCCCCACCCCGTTATCTTGTTCAGTTCTCTTCACATTCTTTATCCAATGGTCTTCCCCCTCTTTATGCTTTCCTCCCATCTTCATCTCACACCCAGACCTTTCCCTTCCCGCTACCATTGGTTCCATGTCGGCCGCCGCAGCAGCCTGTGCCCAGGCCATGGTGCCGGGTGGCCGGCAGGTTCTTGTACACGGCCCGGCTGTACGGGATGAAGCACAGGCCCAGCTGAAGGTGTCGGGCTAGGCGACAGTATGCAGCCAGCGCCAGGACCAGCAGAGGGGTGACCAAGAGGAAGCCCACCACCAGCAGAGCCACGCAGCCTCCGTCAGTCAGCAGGTCTGAGCAGTAGGGGGTCGTCCCGTGAGGGCGGACCTGGGGAGCCGTGAGAAGAAAGACAGCAGTTGTAATTATATGGCTGCAGGATGTTGGAGAGATAAGAGGTAACAGGGCTCTACAGTGCGACCATTTTGGTCGCACATGCGACCAAAATTTGTAAGGGTGCGACTAAGATTTTTCCTAGGTCACACCGGTGCACCTAACGTCCTCGCATCCGCTGCCTCTCCACGAACGAATGACCCATTCCTTCTGTAAAGCCATGCCTGTGTTTGGCTCTCTCTCCGCGCAGCCCCGCCCACATTCCTCACACACGGCACCCCTGCAGCAGTTTGGACCGGCGGCGCTGTGTCTGTCTGCCACAGCGCCGCTGGTCCAAACTGCTGACATTTGTCTACAGTTTTAATTGTTATTAACACAGCTATATATTGTTAAGTATGAGAGGGAAACCTGTATTGGTACCAGTGTTTACGCTGGTAACTCTCTGTTATTGTGGCCGCCACGGCGAAAAACACATTAGAAGTTATTAAATGCAACTAACTTCAGTTCGTTGAGTAATAGTGTGAGATGGAGCCTGCTGGACCTGGGTGAGAGATGTGACCCATGGCCAGAATATCATAGTTCATAAAAATGCAGCGCAGTGACGATACAGACATTTCATAGCCTACACAAGACGTGTAACGCCGCTGACCTGCCAAAGCTCATTCGACCCGTGCTGGACCCAGTCAGCCGTCACTCTGTGAGTAGCATACGCTTCAGTCCATCGCACTTCCCTCTCCCTCTGTTTTTTGTGTTTTTTTTAAGATTTCGGCCTTTATTTTGATAGGAAAGCTGAAGACATGAAAGGGGAGAGAGAGGGGGGAATGACATGCAGGAAAGGGCCGCAGGTCGGAGTCGAACCTCTTTATATACCAACTGAGCTATCCGGGCGTCCTCTCTCTCTTTTAATCAGTCTGTTATTGTTGTTGAAAACAAGTGAAGGGGCTTTCTCAGAGAGATATATATATATATTTTTAATAAGCTATTTATTTCAGATAACTTTCTGAATGTGTTGCAGCTGTATATTTTCAAACTGGTAAAGGAAACCCTGTCTTCGCATTTTATTTTAATCACAATCTGTTTTAATAAAAGAGCTTGTGAAAAGTGGCTTTGACTTAAAACTGAACATTTAGCCCACTTGGTAAAAAAATACAGAGCTATATATCGTGTATCCCCAGTCAGCGTTAACGGCGATGCGAGGAAAAATTTGGGTGCACCTAAAACGAGACAATTTTAATAATTTTCGCCATCTTATTCATCACTAATTTCACACAGTCAGTGTCACACAGTCACACACACACACACAGTCTCACACACACACACACACACACAGTCACACACACACACAGTCACACACACAGTCACACACACAGTCACACACACACACACACACACACACAGTCACACACACAGTCACACACACACACACACACACACACACACACACACACACACACACACAGTCACACACACACACAGAGTCACACACACGTCTACAGCGCAGCAGGCAGAAGTTTCTCTTCAGGAGACTTGTTTAAATTATGACAAATATGCTATATACATTAGATTTAGTATTTAGTTCATACTTTTTTTGCTGTATTTGTTTTCTGATTTTAACACTATACAGACTGGTGCCGTGCTTGCATCACTCCCTTACCCCTCCTACCAGTCCCTATGGCCACTTCGCAGTGCGAATGCAATTGGAAAAAACGGTTTTGGGGGAGAGTAGTTAGTAGATCTGTTTAGAATTGGACTTTTCCTATAACTACGTTCCTGTAACTACTTGGTCGGAAAGCGGCTAATGACACTTCTGCAGTATACAGTATGTTATGTAACTGACACCATTCACTGCTCAGCTGTGCTGTATGAAAACCCTTTGCAAATGATGCTGCACTAATGCAGGATGGATACAGTGTTTGGGCCCTCTACTGCATTGGCATTATATATATTTAAAATTTGCCATGTCATATTTTAAAATGGATACAGTTGTAGCACAGAATGGGTGATATTTTTCTTTTATTCTTTAAATACTTGTGTGAAGTGCAGGGAAGAACAGTACAAAATGATGACATGCTCTATGTGGTATGTGTGTGTGAGGTGAGGACAGACACAAGTTGGTAGTCTGAGATCTCTCACACACTCACATGCACTGAATCAGTAGGCCACTAAATTTTGTTTTGACATGAATAAAATGAATCAAACTTTTAGGAACTTGGTAGAAACTACTGTTGATCAGTATAAACTGTGTGTTAAAGCATGTTTACGTGTTGCTGAGCCGAACACTGGGGTAGTGGGAGAGGAGGTAAAAGGGTCAGGATTTGAGTGTGGGAGAGGAATGGAGGGACAGCAGGCCTGAATCATCCTTATCACCCAATGAAGGATGAAGGGAACACTCGAGTGCATTAGGAAAGTGCAGAGAGTAAAAGTTTTCAGGACTGATGAAGTCCGGGGGGGAGAAGAGTATTTATTATAGTAGATGGCATGCTGACAAGGTAATGGTAAGCTAAAAAGTTAAACATTTCTGTATTTAAGATTAAGCTGGTTTGATTCATTAACTTTTTTGGAGAAAATGGAGCAGTAGTTTAGTAGTTATATAATATAAGGACTCTCAGACAGTAAGTGAAAAGCCTTAAAACAGTAATTTCCAGATCTTGATAGTTGCATACTTTTTAATCAAAAGTACAGAAATATTGTGATGATATCCTGATAGATGTAGAGTTACAGCTGGTCGGAAAGAAATTCCAGCTGGAGAGGAAAGCAAAACATTAAGGAGGGAGTTGGGGGTAAGTACAAGTGAGTGAGAGAGCGAGAGAGAGAGATGGTTTAAACTGCAGTACACAACTGCAGGTTTTATAAAAGTAAAGGGTAGAAGGAGGGTGCAGGGCAGCTTTGATGGTTGTAACAGATAAGATATACACATATATGCCAATGTTTATCTTTACTTTGTATGGCCTCCTGAAATGCTCCAGATCTGAGCCAGGTTTTATGGAAAAAAAACCCTGTTTAGAGTGTGTTTATTTTTTCTCATGTGAAATATTGTGTTGGGTGTGTTTCTGGATGATAGACAGAATTCTCTCAAATAAGTGTTCTCAATGTTTCCTGTTCAATTCCAAGAACCCTAAATACTTATCCCATCTGTCTTTCTGTGCTTTTTATTCTCACCCCTTTTTTCTTTTGATTTCTCCCCCTCTCTCCATCCTCCTAGGTCCTGGTTAATCCCTCTCTAAGCTGCTGTCACATGAGGCCTAATTGTGAAAGAGCAGGAGAACAGAATCCTGGTCTCTCCAGTCATTAAAGAGGTCGTCGGCCTACAGAAATGCCATCGGTATGCATTAAAAGTCTCTGAACCGTGATGATATTTGAGGGTAGCCCAGATTAATGCTTACTGACTAATGGGTCAAGTAGGTTGTTTTGTTTGAGTTACATTTCATACGTCTTTTATTTTTTCTGCTGTTCTGAAATGCACTTTTATATTTTGTCTGTTCCAAAGCATCCTTTCATTCTCAACTAGCTACCAAACAGTCTTTGAAAGTTTTGGGTTTTGACGTCTGGCTTCCTAGACTCCTGACCCCTCACCCCCTCCAGTTTTTCCAGTTCCTCAACATCTGAAACAACGTCAGACTTATCTGATTATAAAATCTCTCATCGCTGACGGAGCCAAACTCCACCCTAATTCCCCAGGCAGAACTATTTAAAACTTTTGGATCAAAGTTATGAGATTAGGACTTTTTGAGTTTAGATCTTTTATAAAAAGATGGATGTAGCCATCTCCCAGTTACTTTCATTTTTTGTTTAGATGTAGCAAATGTGTGTGTAAACATTTATCCTTTTTTTCTGAGGGAAAATATAAGACTTATTGTCAACAGATGAATTGTGTGTCTGATAAAATACTATGGAAGTATTTAACCAGTGGTAAATTGTGTCCAATTGCAACAGAGCAGTAATACAACAAATTTCTGCACAGAAGTTTGCACTATATGTCCATATGCTCTGTTAAATGAATTCTCCCACAGAATAAATGGGAAGCCTAGAGCTGAGATTAAAATTGTCCAGACAAAGCCAGTTACAGTGTGACTGCTAATTGGCCAGTTGTAGATGACAGCCTTGCAGAAAAAGAGCCCCCAAACTCGCATAAAAAAAAAAAAAAAAAAAAAAAATCCACCCTCTCCCTTATCTCCCCATTTCTTACTGTAGAGTGACAGAGGAAGCCAAATACCACCATGACAATGGCCGGTGTCAGGATGGTCCCGAACACCAGTCCAGCGAGGCAGGCGTTTATCGTGGCAATAATCAGGTTCTGAGCCGTCACCAGCACTGAGCAGGCCCAGCAGTCCAGGGACCCCCGCAGCTCCAGAGGAGCTTCACTGCCCCCACCACCGCTCTCCGCTGCAGAATAAGGAGGAGGTACAACTACACGTGAAGGTGTTTCTCTGCCTCCACCCACAGCAGTGGTGGAGGCCAGGGAGTTGGAGTGGTGAAGATGCTGGTGGTGGCTGTTATGGTGGTGGTAGTGATGAGGCGGCAGTTCCTCGGACAGGTCCAATGCCTGGTGGTGGGCCCCCTTCTCTAGAGTACCAGTCATACTCATAGTAAACTGGGCAGAAAAATAAACAAATTGAGATGGAGTGTGAGATGGAAATAGAAATGTTATCAGAATCAATAACAGAGCTTACAGAATTGCATGTGCTACTGCAGATGTTTTGAAACTGTTGGTCAGCCCCAATTAGCATGTTTGGAGGCTATATTTGTGGAAAACGTGTTAAGAGACTGGATGAGTACAGTGGTTAGGTGCCATAATTATACAATACTTTTGTACTTCATCAAATGCCCCTCTTCTGAGGCTTAGTGGCTCTGGGTTCACAAAGAGGTTAAAGGTTTTATCTGTCAGGAAGCAAGCCTTGTGTGATGTCCTCTGTGAGGTGATGATTATCAGACAGCTGATTGTCCAAAAGGAAAGGGGCCATAATTGCTAAATGTAGTTTGTGTAGTAGAGAGATGAAGGCCTACTTGCATCAAAGTCACATGTTTGTGTTTATACGTGCTGTCATGCCTGTGGGTTAAGTAGAGATGGTATTAAAGACAGAAGTCCTCCATGTAAAATCTACTTTGATACAAGCTCCTTTTAGTTTGCATTCATTTGATTTTATGCCAGATTATGTGGTACTGTGTCTGGTACAGGATATCCTTACTTCTCAAAGGTCTCGGTTAGACAGGGGCCATCTCTGAGTAACCAGTTTTGGAAAAATCCCAGTACGGATGACATAGTCAACCTGTCTGTATTTCCTTTTAGCCAAAACGACAGACAGATGCTGGGTGCTTTGACGTTCAGCAATCTTTACTGTTAATAGTTTTGCTTTTAAGGGGACATGCATGAATTATTTGTTAAATTTCAATGGTGGTAACTCTCAAGGTAATTTGATAGCTCAAGACGCATCGTAAAGTACCATATTGGTATACTTTTATTGTACGTGTGCAACACCAAGATGCTCTGACAGTAACGGTTGCCCGGTTGTCCTTTTCAACCAGATTGATTCAATTGGCAACCGTTTCATGGCTGCTGGTTGCCCCCTTTGGCAACCACCTGTTCAGTATTTGTGTTTTTTAATATATAAAAACAAATCAAAACCTACAAAACTGGAAATTCTTATTTCAAAAGTAGTCCATATTTTGTTTGGTTGTCTCTGTAAAGTTTAAACACTATATGTTCATGCGCAACATAACATTTCAGCTGTTGCATCGAAAATCACACTGTTCCACTTAGCGCTCCCCCTAGAGGCCTGGAGAACTTCCGCTGTGTAAACTGGATGCAGTGTTTTTGTTTTTTTTTTGTTGCATTTGTTTTCGGGGTTTGTGTTTTTTTTGTTTTTTTTTTTGTTTGTTTTTGCATCGTTTCTGTTTTTGGGGGTTGTGTGCTTTTCTTTTTTCATCGTTAATATATTTGCAGCGCATTTCTGTAACTGGTTGTGTGTATTTGCAGCGCATTTCCTAAATGCTACGCATGTGTTTTCTTAATATGCAGTGCGTTTGCCCCTGTCCGCCACCGTACATGGTAATGTTAGTTGAGTTGTGCCAGGAAAAGTGAGCGTCATGAGAAGAGACTAATTAAGGTTAGAAAAAAAGATTGTGGTTTGGATTTAAACACTCCTGAGGAACAAACGAGCGTTTCCTGTGTGAATGTTTTTTCGCTGCAAAGTGAACTCCGCTCTCTGGCTTGAGAGCGCTGTGTTTTATGTTGACACCACATTGTGCTATTTAATTTTGAGATTATTTTACATTGAATATTGGAGTCCATAAATAAGTGTTTTGGCATGGCTGGCTGAGTGGCCCTATATTCATGGTATTGAAAGAGGGATTTCATTCTTGCATGTTTTGTTTTGCATTCACAAATCGATCAATGTTGACGACTGTTTATAAATTACGAGAATTGGATTATGATGATTAAAATGGTTACAAAGCCTGTAATGGCTGGCTCCGGAAAATTAAATAAATAATTTATCGTAAATAAATAAATGTTCTTTCTTAAAATACAGGGGGCATAAGTAAGTACACCCCTATGTTAAATTCCCATACAGGCAGGCAGATTTTTATTTTTAAAGGCCAGTTATTTCATGGATCCAGGATACTATGCATCCTGATAAAGTTCCCTTGGTCTTTGGAATTAAAATAGCCCCACATCATCACGTACCCTTCACCATACCTAGAGATTGGCATGGTTTTATTTCAGTTAGCCTAATAGCTGGTTTGATTTGCATTGAGAGATGATTTTATGGAAAGTACCCCCTGTATTTTAAGGAAGAACATTTATTTATTTACGATACATTATTCATTCACAAAGAAAATTGGTGTCCTTAAAGATTGGATTTTTCCTAATTTTTTTAATTAAGGCATTAAGATCAATTTCCAAAAGATGATTTTTTTTATTCCTCTTTTCAGTCAACTTTAGCATGGGTGTGTAAACTTATGCAAGCCACTGCAAGTAAAAAAACTCCTCAGATTGTGCTTCTTTTTCACATCAGAATTGACGGTGGAAGATAATATTGACAATGCTGTCCTGGGTGCTTGAGTGTTGTTTCCACGTCTCTTTCCCATTGTTGTCCCAAGTGTTGTTTTAAGGTGGAGGGTCACGTAGGAAGGACTGGCAGGAAAGTGTGTATGCGCACATGCATGTGTGTGAGGTGACTCATTGTGCCCCTTACTGAAAATACATTTAGGCTCTCCACCCGTTTTACTCACTGTTCTTATTATTGTTTGAATAGCATTTTTTAAATAATACGTCATGTCGTTGTTTGACCCAAATTAAGAAATTCTAAATCAGGGACTATTGTCCAACTAAGGTAATGTAGCTGCCACATCGTAGCATTTAGTCACCCAATACATCTTCTTGATTGATTCTAAACTCTTCATAGTTTGCATGCCATAATGTAGATGCTCAGCTAGTTCTTGCAGTGTTGTCATGCTGGATGCTGCAGGGAGATTTTGTATTGTTCAATAGTTTATTATTCTATTTCTATTCTATTTAGCAGCTGCAATAATTAATTATGTCTGTCAAACCTCTTAGATTTGTTGCTTTATGTTCTTTATTAGTAGTAAATAAGATATTTTTGCTCTTTTTCACTGTAATCAGTTGTATGAAGATAAATTTGTCTCAGTGGTTAAATCATAATGAAATGATTTAAAAGTGTCTGAGTGATGCAGCTGCACTTGTACTCACATTGTGCTGTGGGGCCCGGTAGACCTCTTGGTGTTCGTCCTCCAGATTGTTACTGCTTTTCTCACTTCTTCTCAAGACCACTTCTGTCCACTCAGTCCTCCACGCACACGTTCTCCCCTTACACTTTAACAAAGATGTTTTTAGTGATCTCTTTATCCCTTCAACTCTCAACTCCTCTCTCTGGAAACAGGGTTACTTTTCCCCCTCCTGTCCTTGTGTGAAGTTGAAAGAGCGTTTGGTGTGTTTTTGGAGGTTCCCTCCTAAAGCCTTATCTATTTAGTGGTGGTATGTTGGCTTCCTGCAGCTCTGGTCTCCTGCTGCTTCTTCTCTCCACTATCCAGAGTTGTCAGTGGAGCTGATTATGCCCCAGACTCTCCGTTTTCTTTCCACATGCAAAATCTAACTATGCTGTTGCATACAGATGCTCCTTCCTCATTGGCTGAACACAACTTAACTCCCAATTGCTGTGGTCTTTGTCTTAAGTATGTCAAACTTCTGTCTGTCTGCCCTCCCCTTTGTACCTCCCCATCTGATTGAGTCCACAGTACTGTCTCTCCTTCCCTCCCTCCTCTACATCCATCCCACACTCTCTCCACCCACCAGGCTTATCAGACCCCTGCCTTTCTCCAGCAAATCCTCTCAGCATAAGCATTCCACCTCACATATCCAGGACATGCTACACCCCCCTTTACCCTGTCCCTGTTGCAGTGGGGGCTGGGTGTTGCGTGTTGGGGGTCAGAGTGAGGCGGCTTGCCTGATAAGTTAAGGTTCAGGAGAGCAGAAAATGAGGGGGAAGGGCAGCAGACACAGACTTGTGTTAAGAGTAGTAGAGAAGAGGTACCATGGCGCTCAACACATTATTCAGGTTGTTTATTTTGTTATGTTTGGTTGTAGCCTATATGAGTCCAAAAGGGTTAGTATACGTGTTGAACAAATTGGAACATGGTTATTTATTTTAGTTGTATAAGTTGTTCAGCAATGTAAGGAAGCAAATTCAAGATTGTTACAACGCTAAGCTAACCTGGCCTCGTTGAACAACAAAACACAATTTCTAAAAGGCTAACCTAGCTCATTACATTAATCTGCCTGCGTCTGTGCATTTGATGTAAGAGTGAGACCTAGCTGGCAGCTGCAGTGTGCTCGCTTCTGTCTTCCTCCTTCTGAATCTCCTTCACAAGTCTCCCACACACCTCCAGCTGCCTGGGTTAAATCAGCCTCCACAAACGCACCCCCCTCATGTGTCACATGTCCGTGCTCAAACACAATCAAAAGACTTCCCTCCATGAGTTAAAATGAACCTGTGCATATGTCTCAGACTTTTACTGCTTTACCTGCAGATAGCCTTGAATTATCTTATTTTTGTCTTCACTAAAGGAGCGTTTTGTTTTTAAGATGTGGGATTGTTGATGTTGAAACTATTTACGTGATCTCCAGGTATAGTTACAATGATCAAAACCAGGCTGAGGGTTTGTCGGTAGTCTCCATCTTTATCTTATTTGTTAGTGCTTCATATAACTGAGCCGGACATGGTACCTGTGTCCACTCAGGACACTCTGGCATGTCTCTCATGCATTTGTCACCAGCCAGAATAATAGGAAAATGCATTGGAAGAACAGGGCCCTCCTGTTATATGCTATGCTAGGTAATATACAGTATGTATAAGACCCAAATTTACTTCAGTTTATGTAGTGTGCACCTGTGAGAGTTCAAGTCTGTTTTGTACTGTACATGTTGTGTTTGCTTGTACCAGTGTTTTAATGCAATGGTGTTAAATACAGATTTAACACCAATGCTAGAGCAATAATTGTTAAGAATAGTTTTCTATAAAGCCGTACAGCAGACTTTGCAGGCTGTCTAACCAAAGTACCCAATGTACCGCAGGCGCCGTTGATCTTTTCGGCAACAGTCTTGTATCTTCCCAATCTATGAAATCGAGGACCGTGTGTTTCTGTGTGTGGGTTGGGTACCAAACTCTGTACTTTTTTGGGTACCGAGGACCGATTCACGTTAAATCAAATGGTGCCAAATATCGGTACCCGACCGCATAAATGCAAACATGTTGACCGAGAGCAGGGCTCAGTTCCGACACGCACGCATGCACGCACGCACACACACACACACACACACGTGCGCAGAGCTGTGGTAGTAGGCAACTTTATTTCCATAGCACATTTTAGCAACAAAGCAATTCAAAACACTTTACATAAAACATTAAAGAGCAGTTTAAAAAGAGATAGAAAATCAACAATTACCGTATTGGTCTGAATATAAGATGTTTTTTTGGGGTTTTTTTTGTTTTTTGTCTGAAAAAGTGGGGTTGTCTTATATTTGGGGTCTAGACTTTTTATGTTAATACACCCACAAAAACAGATGTCACCAACAACATGAAAACAAGTAAAACACGTGTTGCCCTCCTAACTGAAGCGAATCACCGTCCCTCACAGCTAGCTAGTGCCAGGGCCTGAAACATGGAGAGACACAGCGATCGTCTCAAACTAAATCTCAGCTCAACTCAAGCCAGCTGATGGTCGCGCTGTGACTCAGCTGTTCAAGTTTCAGAGGCTGGTTTTAGAACGTAAAGGACGTAAAGGTCACCTGTTTCAACAGCCAATAGAGAAGTCAGCTGGTAAAGTCAGCTATAAACTATAGAAATGAAATGATCCATTATCCATTTTATTTTAATGCTACAAACAGCTGTTGAAATGGCAGAGTTTTAGACGGATCCTCAACAACCGCCAGAAAGCCCGGGTAACGTTACATGGTCAAGCCAGATAGAGAGAGTGAAGAGAGAGAGCCCAGCGGCGTTAGAACAAAGCAGTGAATCAGAGAAATAAAACGTGTTTCTGCCGATTCATCACTAGAAATGTAACTGTAGTAAGCATCTCACTATCCACATTCATATTTAGATGCAACAAATTATATATCCAGCTACAAAAAAGCCTAAAAGTCGGAAGTTAGAATGGAAGTACGAGGCATTGTCATGGAGATGATACAGTCTAAAAATGCAAACAGCCAGAGAAAATCTTACCGTGGTCCTCAAAGCGGCCGCTTCCAAGAGATTGACAGGAGAGTGTGCGATTACGTGACTGAAAAACGGAATGATGGGATGCCCATTACCAGAGCAGTCATTCAGCTGAAGGCCTTGGAAATATTTACCGTTAATTTAAATGTGACCCTTTCATCTAAAAAGATATTGAAAATATTATTTTATTTAAAAGATGTTAAAAACAACAGCCTACCTTGTTTTTTTTGTATGTGTTTTTATTAGAATTATTTTCAAATAAAATTATTTTCTTTGTAAAAACAAGATTTGGTCTTCAAAAAGTATTTTTTCCAAAAATGAGTCTTGAGTTGTCTTATAATCAGGGTTGTCTTATATTCGGACCAATACGGTATTTGATTTGATAGGTTGTAGCAGTGTTACTCATTGCGTGGCTCGCGAGCCTACTGCGGCTCGCCAAGCTTTAATTTATGGCTTGCATGGCAGTAAATAATACGGTGATGTGATCATGCAGTCTATACAGATATTTCATAAAAACATTAAAAAAACATAACCCTAAGTCTGCTCTATTACAAAAAAATTCTATTTAAAAAATACCCAAAACATTGGCATTACAAGATGGAAATGTAGATTAGAAAAGATATCTAAACTTGCTCGGCCCTTCCGTCCTTAACACTGAGTCGCTGCAGAGTTTGGGCGGTCTTTCCAGCTCTCAACGCTGAATGTGCTCTTGGATGGTTAAATACATGATGGGCTGTAGAAAAAAGCATATTGTATGTTCAGGGGTGACAGATTGATAAGCAGACATGCTGTTTATGATTAGATGTAATTTCTGATACTTTGCGGTAAAGTGGCTCTCCTATTGACTTTGTCCTATCAGTGTGGCTCTCGTGAAAAAAATAGTGTAGGCCCTTTGCTGCATGTCATTCCCCCTCTCTCTCCCCTTTCATGTCTTCATCTGTCCTGTGAAAATAAAGGCCTTAGAATGCCCCAAAAAACAATCATTAAAAAAAAAAAATTCTAAGATGCATACAGTGCATATACAGTTGCATCTTTTGAATAATAGAATTATCGTTCTTATCTTCTAATTATTCATTATTTTAGGAAAACAAGTATTTTCCTAAAAGTATTGCATTGAATTTGCACCTGAGCTGAAGCTGAAAAACGTTCGCCTAATTTAAAGAAGAGGAAACCGTGTTTTAAGCCTGTTTCCTCCTCTTGAAGGACATTGTCTCTGACCGCTACGTCACCTTACTGCTCTAAAAACATCCTGTTAGGACTTGACAAACCTTAAGCTTTGAAGCATAAATGACCAACATCCATGTAGCTTTCATGGAAATTCTGTGTAGAGATTTAGTTGATTAAGACTCTATAACAAGATTAGGTTTACATCCTGCTTAAAGTTGTCAGAAACTTTGGTTACAATTTACTTGAAGTTTTCTACATAAGAGCGACATGACACTGTCATGAACGTGTCATAAAACATTATAAACAAGTCAAACGTTTTTGACATAACTCTTCTGTTAGTAAGTGTCATTCGGTTTTGTCATGACAAGTTATGGTTAGGGTTCATGTGTCATGACTGTGTCATGCAGTGTCATGTGTTCATGACTGTATCATGTCACTCTTATGTAGAAAACTTCAAGTAAAGTGTTACCGAAAATGTTACTTTTGCATAGTGGTTTGGAAGCAGAGTCTGTGGAGGCTAAGAAACTGTGTGGACTTTTTGAGGTTCAGATGGTGATTCTTTATAGCAGAGGTCAAGCCTTGGGTTTAACAGCAGTTACATGATGTAAAGATTTAAGATGTTGTGAAGCCAAGCAAGAGACGTCAGTCTGCACTGTTTACAATGTATGATGACATATACATGCGCTATCAGGAAATGTTTATTTTAGATTTGGATAACAGCTTGGATTCTCTGGAATACAGGATCAGACAAGGAGGATGAAGTAAGAAGTACAAAGATATTGAGGAAGGCGGTAATCAGTTAAATGATAAAAGATCATAGCATGAACTAAATAATTAGTGTTGTCTGATCCTGATTTTCTAGCCTTTTTCCTCTGCTTTGAGCTGCAATGTTTGTTTACTTACAGTCCTTTGGTCTCCATGCTATCCTTTTTTTGTGCGTGTGTAAGTGTAGAAACTATAACGATATTGATGTTTCTTCTTGCCCCTACAAGATATTGGCCTGAAATACAGTATTTTGAGATCAACATCCAGCATGATGGTTTACAGTACAAGGGAGGAACCCGGTTAGTTAGTTTAATCATTTCATTGTTGGCATTGCAGTCTTTGTCACTAAGTCACTGCTGTCAGAGGAGTTCACATGAACTCTTCTTTGGGGAACTTTAACTCATCGCGGATGAAATTGTTACTACATAATATTTCCTCATGCTCAACAAAAGCAGCATAAACAAGCTTCAAAGTTGTGTCCAACATGATTACACCATGTGGTGTTGATTGGACCGCTGACAAATTTGTTTTGCGGAGGAAAGACCGTTCATTCTCTCATCACCTGACTGCAGCTTGGTGCACAGATAGACGGACGGAGCTGGTCTTCCTGTGGGGTTTGAAGCAGGATTTCCTTTAGTCTGTCCAGTAATGCTCTAACCCTCTGCCGGCCCTGCGGCCCTTAACTTGACCTGAGTACACAGTGACCTTCCAATGCTCTGTCACTCTGCCTGTGAACACTGAAGATATACTGTACAGTCAGGCTTGTACCTACCTTTCCTCTCAAGGAAGATCTTAGAAAATCCACAAGATTGATCTGATTCTCTTAAGTGCAAGTTATACGTTAGTTTATATCTATAGCTAGATCATTTATTTGTTTAAAAAGTATTGAATTAATTTGTTAGCTTTTCATTCAAACATTTTTAAGACAATGGAGATCCTATCTTAAAATTGATATTGAAAATGATATTCTATGACCCTACAAATGGCATGGCTTTTCTGATGTGTTACTATACTACCATTCCATATGAGCACCTTTCATTCAGGCATAGTGTTAAACAGATTTTGTACAGGATTATCCATCTCCATTTTGACATACATCCAGGCACATATTAGTAGTTATATTTACTGAGTTTAGAGGACATCTGCATGATCAAGTTTCTTTCAGACTTTTCTTAATTTATAGATTCCCCAACATGACATAAAACACATTACCTCATACAATTCAGGTATAGTATACTGTATGGGAATAAGAATGAGGTTGTGTCATGTAAGGCAACATAGTTTACACGTTGGAATGTGATGACGATGCATTAGTGATCTGCTTTTTGTGTATAAAATTTAAAAGTGTTGTTTGACTCACTATTGAATTTAGTGAGGAAACTAAAGTCTGAGCAGTACTACTCCCTCTATTTCCTGCTCTGCTATCTGAAGTTTTTCCCACTAGGACAGTCAACTTCCTTAGTTTACCCTGGATGTCTGAATGGAAACTTTTTTATGGATTTCAGCCTTCTATTTTTTCACACGCATATCTAACAATAGCAAGCGCAAGTTTAGGACGTGAATGACAAATGTTTGGCACAGCTGAGGGATATGACTTGTTATTGTAGGAGTTTAGTGTAAATGAATTGAAGGTGGGCTTTGACACATTTCAGGGTAGTGAGCTGGCTCCCAAAGGTGAGAGGGTGTGGTGCTTTTTGTGTATTTTGAGTGTGATCAAACCAGTCGCTTCAACTCTCGCTTCATCTGTCTTTTTTCCACTACCTTCACATGCTGCCTTCACGTGCGGTCGGAAATTTTGATAATATAGTATGTCGAAATAAGTCATAGTATAGTATGTTGAAAAAAGCCATGAAAAAGCCAGAGTATAGTATGTCGAAAAAAGTGATAAAAAGCCATAATGTAGTATGTTGAAAAAAGTCAGTTTATTATTTCAAAAAAAGTGATAAAGACATAACATGTTGAAAAAAGTGAGTCATAGCATAGCATGTCGAAAAAAGTCATAGTACAGTATGTCGAAAAATTTCATAAAAAGGCCATAGTATATGTCGAAAAAAATGATAGTATATATTGAAAAAAAGCCATAGTATAGTATGTTGAAAAAAATAGTGTATATATAGCATGTTGGAAAAAAAAAAAAAGTTATAGTATGTCGAAAAAGTCATAGTATGGTATGTTGAAAAAAAGTCACAGTATAGTACTGTATGTCGAAAGAAATTGAAAAAAGTCATAGTATTTCGAAAAAAGTGGAAAGAAGTCATAATGTAGCATGTGGAAAAAAGTCATAGTATAGTATGTCGAAAAAAGTGGAAAAGTAATAGTATAGTATGTAGAAAAAAGTCATAGTATAGTATGTCAAAAAAAGTCATAGCATATCGAAAAAAAGGAAAAAAGTCATAGTATAGTATGTCGAAAAAAGTGGAAAGAAGTCATAATGTAGCATGTGGAAAAAAGTCATTGTATAGTATGTCGAAAAAAGGGGGAAAGTCAGTATAGTATGTCGAAACAATTTGAAAAAAGTCATGGTATAGTATGTCGAAAAAAGTGATAGTATAGCATGTGAAAAAAGTCATTGTATAGTATGCAGAAAAAAGTCAATAGTATAGTATGTCAAAAAAAGTCATACCAAAGCATATCGAAAAAAGAGGAAAAAAGTCATAGTATAGTATGTCGAAAAATGTGGAAAAAAAGGCATAGTATAGTACTGTATGTCGAAAGAAATATAAAAAGTCATAGTATAGTATTTCAAAAAAAGTGGAAAAAAAGTCATAGTATGTCGAAAAAAGTGGAAAGAAGTCATAATGTAGCAAATCGAAAAAAGAGGAAAAAAAGTCATAGTATAGTATGTCAAAAAGTCAGAGTATAGTATGTGGAAAAAGTCATAGTATGTAGAAAAAAGTCATAGTATAGCATATCGATAAAAGAGGAAAATAGTCATAGTATAGCATGTGGAAAAAGTCATAGTATGCTGAGAAAAGTGGAAAAAAAGTTATAGTATGTCAAAAAAAGTCATAGTATAGCATATCGAAAAAAGTCATAGTATAGTATGTCAAAACAATTTGAAAAAAGTCATGGTATAGTATGTCGGAAAAAGTGGAAAAGTCAGAATAGTATGTCGAAAAAAGTCATAGTATGTTGAAAAAAGTTGAAAAGAAGTCATAGTATGTAGAAAAAGTCATGTCGAAAAAAGTGGGGAAAAAAGTTTTAGTATAGTATGTCGAAAAAAGAGGAACAAAAGTCATAGTATAGTATGTCAAAAATAGTCATAGTATGTCAAAACGAGTCATAGTATAGTATGTAGAAAAAAGTGAAAAAAGTCATAGTATATATTATTTTCGACATACGAATGACTTTTATGGACATGCTATATTATGAATTTCTTTCCTCTTTTTTCGACATACACTACTACGGTCAAAAGTTTGGGGTCACTTAGAAATTTCCATTCCACTCCATTATAGACAGAATACCAGCTGAGATCAGTTGCATTGTTTTTTTAATCAGGGCAGCAGTTTTCAGATTACATTATGTGCTTACATAATTGCAAAAGGGTTCTCCAATGTTTTCTCAGTTAGCCTTTTAAAATGATATCAGATTAGTAAACAGAATGTGCCTTTGGAACAGTGGATGAATGGTTGCTGATAATGGGCAATGTAGATATTGCATTAAAGATCAGCCACTTCTTTCCACAACAGTCGAGAATCCTTTTTTCGACATGCTATACTATGATTTTCCACATACTATACTATAACTTTTTTTTCAAATTTTTTTGACATACTATGACTTTTTTTCCACATTTTTTCGACATACTATACTCTGACTTTTTTGGACATGCTATATTATGAATTTTTTTCCTCTTTTTTTCGACATACATGACTTTTTTCGACATACTATGACTTTTCCACTTTTTTCAACATACTATGACTTTTTTTCGACATACTATACTATGACTTTTTTTCCTCTTTTTTCGACATACTATGACTTTTTGACATACTATACTATGACTTTCTTCGACATACTACACTATGACTTAATTCCTCTTTTTTTGACATGCTATACTATGACTTTTTAATTACTTTTTTCGACATACTATACTATGACTTTTTAATTACTTTTTTCGACATACTATACTATGACTTTATTTCCTCTTTTTTTGACATACTATACTATGACTTTTTAATTACTTTTTTTGACATACTATACTATGACTTTTTTTTCGACATACTATACCATGGCTTTTTTCACCTTTTTTTCTACATACTATACTATGACTTTTCTTCCACATACTATACTATGACTTTTTTTCCACATACCATAACGTGACTTTTTTCGACATACTATAATATGACTTTTTTTCCTCTTTTTTTGACATACTATACTATGGCTTTTTTGTCAGTTTTTCAACATACTATACTATGATTTTTTTCGACATACTATACTTTTTTTTCCTCTTTTTTTTTTTCGACATACTATACTATGACTTTTTTCCTCTTTTTTTCGACATACTATACTATGACTTTTTTTCCTCTTTTTTCGACATACTATGACTTTTCTACATACTATACTATGACTTTCTTCGACATACTACACTATGACTTAATTCCTCTTTTTTGACATACTATACTATGACTTTATTTCCTCTTTTTTCGACATGCTATACTATGATTTTTTAATTACTTTTTTCGACATACTATACTATGACTTTTTTTTCGACATACTATACTATGACTTTTTTCGACATACTATACCATGGCTTTTTTCACCTTTTTTCTACATACTATACTATGACTTTTTTTCGACATACTATACTATGACTCTTTTTTGACATACTATACTATGACTCTTTTTCGACATGCTATACTATGACTTTTTAATTACTTTTTTCGACATACTATACTATGACTTTATTTCCTCTTTTTTCGACATGCTATACTATGACTTTTTAATTACTTTTTTCGACATACTATACCATGGCTTTTTTCACCTTTTTTCTACATACTATACTATGACTTTTTTTCGACATACTATACTATGACTTTTTTTACCCTTTGTTTTTCTACATACTATAATATGACTTTTTTCTACATACTATACTGTGACTTTTTTTGACCTACTATACTATGACTTTTAATGACTTTTTTCGACATACTATACTATGACTTTTTTCCACTTTTTTTCGACATACTATACTATGGCTTTTTTCACCTTTTTTTCTACATACTATACTATGACTTTTCTTCCACATACTATACTATGACTTTTTTTCCTCTTTTTTTCCACATACCATAATGTGACTTTTTTCGACATACTATAATATGACTTTTTTTCCTCTTTTTTTGACATACTATACTATGGCTTTTTTGTCAGTTTTTCAACATACTATACTATGATTTTTTTCGACATACTATACTATGACTTTTTTTTCCTCTTTTTTTTTTTTGACATACTATACTATGACTTTTTTCCTCTTTTTTTCGACATACTATACTATGACTTTTTTTCCTCTTTTTTCGACATACTATGACTTTTCTACATACTATACTATGACTTTCTTCGACATACTACACTATGACTTAATTCCTCTTTTTTGACATACTATACTATGACTTTATTTCCTCTTTTTTCGACATGCTATACTATGATTTTTTAATTACTTTTTTCGACATACTATACTATGACTTTTTTTTCGACATACTATACTATGACTTTTTTCGACATACTATACCATGGCTTTTTTCACCTTTTTTTCTACATACTATACTATGACTTTTTTTCGACATACTATACTATGACTCTTTTTCGACATACTATACTATGACTCTTTTTCGACATGCTATACTATGACTTTTTAATTACTTTTTTCGACATACTATACTATGACTTTTTTTTCGACATACTATACTATGACTTTTTTCGACATACTATACCATGGCTTTTTTCACCTTTTTTCTACATACTATACTATGACTTTTTTTCGACATACTATACTATGACTCTTTTTCGACATACTATACTATGACTCTTTTTCGACATGCTATACTATGACTTTTTAATTACTTTTTTCGACATACTATACTATGACTTTATTTCCTCTTTTTTCGACATGCTATACTATGACTTTTTAATTACTTTTTTCGACATACTATACTATGACTTTTTTCCTCTTTTTTTTGACATACTATACTGTGACTTTTTTTCCTCTTTTTTCGACATACTATGACTTTTCTACATACTATACTATGACTTTCTTCGACATACTACACTATGACTTAATTCCTCTTTTTTGACATACTATACTATGACTTTATTTCCTCTTTTTTCGACATGCTATACTATGACTTTTTAATTACTTTTTTCGACATACTATACTATGACTTTTTTCGACATACTATACCATGGCTTTTTTCACCTTTTTTCTACATACTATACTATGACTTTTTTTCGACATACTATACTATGACTCTTTTTCGACATACTATACTATGACTTTTTTTCCTCTTTTTTCGACATGCTATACTATGACTTTTTTATTACTTTTTTCGACATACTATACTATGACTTTATTTCCTCTTTTTTCGACATGCTATACTATGACTTTTTTCCACTTTTTTTCGACATGCTATACTATGACTTTTTTCAACATACTATACTATGACTTTTTTCCACTTTTTTTCGACATGCTATACTATGACTTTTTTATTACTTTTTTCGACATACTACACTGACTCTTTTTCCACTTTTTTCGACATACTAAACTGACTTTTTTCCACTTTTTTCTACATACTACGAAATTCTATAATGTGACTTTTCTTTAAACTTTTTTCGACGTACTATACTATGACTTTTTTGGACATACTATACCATGGCTTTTTCCACTTTTTTTCGACATACTACACTTGCTTTTTTATCACGTTTTTCAACATACTATACTATTACTTTTTTTCCTCTTTTTTTGTCATACTATATTTATTTTAATGAAAGCCCTGTGGGTTGGAGGTTTGTCTCATGTCTTTGTTGCTGTTGTACGTATGTTCTGTATCTTATAAATTAATATTAGAATGTAGAATAGGGTGTTGAAAAAAGTCATAGTATAGCCTACAGCTATGCATGACGGATGTTCTGGTGCTGTTGGAGAACTTCATTGACAGGTCTAGTGATTGGTTGCGCAGCATTCAGTTACCTGCGTCATTTATGAATGTTATTGATAGATTAGATAGACCTAGCAAGTTCATTGAAAAGAAAACAGACAGGTCCTTCTCACTTTTGGATTTATCAAAAAGCGTTTATTATTAATAGTCATAGTAATGTCACACAAATTCACAAGTGTTTAAGACATGTCTGGCTCAGTTTGGTTGTGTGTGTCTGCAAGTATGTCTGTGATTTCTCTAAACAGTGCAGTTATAAATAAATGACCACAAAGTGAAGGAAAAGGGTATGGTAATATTGCAACAGGAAAAATAGAATTCTCATTTTAAGAAGAAAACAGAAAAAAAAAGTTGTTCAAAGAGAACATTTAGCACCATCTATCCTGTTATCATATTCAACAGATAATATATCATAAAATCAATAAAATCTCATCTAAAAGCCCCCTACATAATAAAAAAATTTACCATTTCTCAGAAAGTTTTTTTTTTTTCTCCTTGATGAGCATTCCATTAGTCATCTTCTCTACGTGAGCGGTGTGCCTATTGTCTACAGGAAAGGTGGCGTTATACTCAAGATAAAGATATCATTTAATATATATCAGGAGGAAAAGGCAGGAGTCATGAGAGGCAAGCACCAGAGAAACAGCAGCCTCCACTCCCGTGAACACACAACCCCCACAGTTCAGTTCTTACAGAGCAATCGGTCTCTATAAAAAATACAGAGGAAAAAAACAACAAACTTGTACAACCCTATTAAAAAAGGGAGAACATTGATATCCAATAAATAGAGGAAACATTTTAAATTAAATGTACAATGCCAAAATAAATCCAGAAAATACCAAGTCTGCATATTGAAACAAAACAATCAGAGGTACAACACACAAACACCAGATGGCAATGATTTTTTTCTTTTTAGAGCCCATACAGAGATAGAAGAAATGAACAAAAGGACCTGATGATGAGTGACAACTGGATATTAATCTCCAGAGGAAATAAAAGTAGAATTAATACAAACACAAGATTTACAACACATACAAGAATCTAAAAGACAAAATGAAACCCCCCCCAAAACAACTGAAGTCGTTAAAACCCGTATGTTTTGTATTTTTTTTTTTAATTCTTAATGCTTTAGAAAAATGTTCATATCTCTATTATTAGTATTTTTCATTTTCTCTTATTTCTAAATACAAGGCCAATGTGGTATATATCTAGGCTGATCTAGTTTAGAAAAAAACAAAAACAATAAATTATTTTTTAAAAAGACAGCACCCCACAAAAATTGCAAACAGCATGTACAAATTTCAGTATTCAAGACAACAACAGAGACACATCATCAACTACCCGCTGCAGTTTGTTCAATGGCAGCACCAACTGCCCCCTGGTTCTCAACTTCAATGTTGCCAGGGTGTCTGGTTGAAAGCACCATCTGAGAGTAAACTGGTATTTTATTGGCGGCTTGGTATTTCTTTTTGTAAACAGTAATGATGAGTAAACTTATTCAACTGGCTGTTCGGCAAGTATTTGCAGTAGTAGTAGCAAAAATGATCTTAAATAACAAAAGGGTAAGTTGAAAACCAAAGTGTAACTGTGTCTTTTGTCCTGGCTTGCAGGAGTTTTGGTTATGGCTGAGGAGACGCAGGGGGGGAGCTCTGTCACCGGGAGGAGGACGAGGCCTGGTGAGACACACAACAGAAACAATTTTCCACGTCAGAAGGGAACATTCAAATTCTTAAATGGCACAACTTATTGAATCCTCAACAAAAGACAGCAGGAAAAATCAGGAATATTGAAGAATTACCAGGTTGAAGGAGTCATATGTGTTCATGAGCTCCTCTATGCGGTACTGCTCCAGCACCACTACGTTGGTCAGGTTGGGGCTACGCTGACGTGCGCAGTCCTCACAGTGAACCACATATGTTTTCCTGCTGCTGTTCTCACTTGTCACAAACAGCAAATCGAACACCTCCAACTGTAACGGAGGAGAGGACAGGTTCAGGTTAAGAAACATTCAGAAAGTACTTCTACTATAAATCTATGCCAGTCAGCTTGCAGTAACAATGATCCAGTTTCATGGTGAAAAAGAATGCACTGTAGATTCCTGCGACTAAATTAACCATTTGAGACAAGGTTATGTACTCTAAAACAGCCTTGCATTCTACCTTGATAGTCATTTTGGAGACTGTTTGTGGTGTCGTTGAATTGTAATGTATTGTACTGAGGTTTCTGTTTTCTTGTTAAAGATTATATTTGGGTTTTTCTGCCTTTTAATTCATAGGACAACTAGGTGAGAGAGGGGGAAGACATGCAGGAAATCGTCACGGGGCGGAGTTGAACCCTGGGCCTCTTAAGTATATGTGCGCCTGCTCTACCCACTGAGGTGGTCTCTAATATTTTCGAGAAGACATCTATAAGTTTAATCAACTAAGCATAATGGCCTTCATGAGATATATTGTAAGGTTGTTTTATTAAGTACTTGGTTTAGCTAGGTATACCAAATACTGGCTTTTGAGTGGTTGGAACACAGTCAGCATATAGCTGGACAGTGGACATTGTGGTACATGTAACAACATGTTTTTCATGTGACCTTTCTTACTTGCAGAGAATATTTTTATGTTTATTAGGTACACCTAACTTATACAACAGCCCGACAATAAGTCCTAGCTTTCTTATAGGGATGTCCCGATCAGAGCCGATTTTGGCATTTTTTTAACCGATCGGGGATCGGCATTTACCCCGATTACCCTACTCCGATCATTTACATCAGCTTGTAGTGAGCACCGCCCTTAATCACACACGCCCTGTGCCACAAATGCACCGCCTTGATGCCGTAGCCACTCACCAGTGTCTGTCCGTCCACAGTGTGTGAGTGTCTTGTAGCTGGCCAGCCCATGTCAACAAGTAAAAAAAGTCTCTTTCTTAGTTACCCGTTTTTTACAGAAGCGGATTACTCTAATTCTACAATTTCAGACTGTTATTCCCTGGAGCTGACATTGGTAAACACGAGAAGAAAATCAAGGATTGCCTTTTAAGCGCAAGAGTTAGTTAGTTAGCTAAGTTTAGTTTTCGTTGTCCAGCGGGAACTTGAAACAGTTTATTCTTTGGTTGGGGGTTTGCTGGGATCCTAAAGAGAACTGTTTTGGTGTTGAGAGAAAAGACTCATTTGTTGCACTAAATTAAGCTTAAGGCATATTTTAGTTACTTTTGTGTGCAGCTTTATTATCTGAGCAAATGTGAGTATCGGATCGGAACTCAGTATTAGCAGATATTCAATATTCAAAATAATTGCTCGGGACATCCCTACTTTTCACTTTTGAATATTGATTGAACTTTTTTTGTGATACTTGTAGTGTTACACCGAGTTGTTTCTATTACCCCTTTCACACAAAGGGCTAAACCTGGGTTGACTTGTGTTTGTCCACGTTGACGGACTGATTTGCGGCCCTGGTTGATTTCAATGTGAATTGCACAAGACCAGGGTCGCTAACAACCGGGTTGGGTCATTGGTTGGAAATGGGGGCGCACAGTCGTTGCTGGACCGGAGTATGTGATGTTAGCTGTTGATTAAAATTGTATGTTGTGTAAACCCCGCCCATTGCCAGCACATGAGGTAATTGGTATGCACCGCACCGTGTTGACTGGCTTCTTTTGACAAAATAAGGGGTTGAACACAGGTCAGATAGCCCTGGTTAATGAACACCTTCATTGATGTTGAGGGGGAGAAACTCATACACCTATCAGTATAAAGCAAAACATTTTAAACGGCACCACAAACTACAGCCTCCATGACAACAAAGTTGACTTTACAATTACATTTTAGCAAGGTGTACCCAATTAACTGGCAACTGAGTTTGATAGAGAGAGTTGGATGGTTAGTGACTGATAGCTACTCACGTCACACTCGTTGCAGTAGTAGGCAGGCTCGTCCTTGACCCGACTCTGATAGGAAAGCTTCTTGCCATCAGCCACCAGTTGGTCCCGCAGGACCTGGATGTGCTTCATGGACTGCAGCAAGCAGTGTCTGGCAAAAACGGTAAAGATTACAACATTAATATAAAGTTGCCATCAAATGTTTAAAACCAGGGCTGTCAAAATAAATGTGATAACAAATTCCTTTTAACGCCCCTAATTTTGTGCGATTAGTCTATATCCACGACGTTCCGCTTTCTTTGTGTTGTAATTTTAAACCCTTGTGGATTTCTGAGGACTATGGTTAACTGCTCCTCAGATCTCTGCAGGGTAAATCCAGACAGCTAGCTAGACTATCTGTCCAATCTGAGTTTTCTGTTGCACGACTAAAACAACCTTTGAACGTACATGTTCCACCAAAACAAGTACCTTCCCGAGGCTATTTTGCAGTGGCTCCGTCCAGTGTTTACCCAAGACGATTGTGATTGGTTTAAAGAAATGCCAATAAACGGTGAGCACGTTTTTCTCCCATCCCAGATTGCTGTATGGACGAAGGTCTGACAATGCGAGACTAATGTGCAATTAACACGCGCCGTTCTGTGATTTGGGCCTAGGGCCCGCTCTGTAGTTTGGGAACTCAGGAAGCAATGCAGCAGTAACGTTGTGGATGGCTAGCAGAAATGGATAAAGAAAAAAAGTCTTTTAAATAGCAAGTTCCGTTTCAAAGCCCTTCCAGATGATTCTCTTGACAAGACTGAAGTTATTTGCATGTACTGTCGATGTGAATTGAGATACCCACGCAGTACGTCGAGTCTCAAATACCACTACAGTACCTTTGAGGTTATTCTGGAGAATATTTTAGACAGTTTTTTTTTTTTTAATTGTTGCAATTTGCATAAAAGCAAGCATATTTGTCTGCTCCCATGGTGATAAGAGCATGAAAAACTTGACTTTTTAAGTACAAATAAAACAAAAGTGTGATTAATTGCGAGTTAACTATATATATATATATATATATATATATATATATATTTAGTATGTATCATTACAAATGCAATCTAATAGAACAATCCATCAATGGTATAATGTTCATATTGACTGAAGTGTTCTCTGGTACAGAGATATTTTCTTCCACCTCTCTTGGTGAGATGAAGGCTTATTAGTTTTAAGTGGGTGTAACTGAAACTGACAGTTCATCTGTACTCACTTGACCATCTTGAAAGTGTCTGGGTCGGTGATCTTGACAGTGCGGGCCACGTTCCAGGACACGTGGATCATGGGGACGATGGATTTGACCTTCTTCACTTCGTTCCACTCAAACCTCTCCAGGGCCAGCTGGTACTGGTAAGCTGAAAATGTGAAACAAACAATGTTGAACACTGTCTTACAAAATATTCTTACTATTGTTGAGTAATCTCTATTTGGTCACTAGATGGTGCACTCCTTACCATTGAGAGGTCCAACATTCCAGGCGATGTTGTTGCACCAGCCTACGGCCTGAACCCAGTGAACAGTTCCAGCGTTGATCCACACCAAGTCTCCAGGCCGCTGGATGAAGCGGTACACTGGGATGTTGGCTTTGTAGAGGTCCTCCAACACCGGCCACCAGGACCCTGTCAGATAGTCCACTCCGTGCCTAAGCACATACGAGGAAAAAGTTGTGTTAGAGCTATGATGTTTGTGTGTAGAAAGGTGTAGGGCTAGCATCTTAAATAACCCTTGCACTCAGACTTGGGAAGTACTAAACAAAGTCAGCTTGCATTCTCAGATGTGTCTCGGTCTACTCACTTTTCACAGAAGTCACTAATGGCCTGCCAGTAGTTCTCATGGACAGAGAACCACTCACAGTCTCCAGGGCCGATGTTGATGTTCACTGAGCAAAAGTTATTGTTCTCCTGGTGACCTGTTGATTTTAGAATGAACATATCTTAATTCAGATAGTAACTTATGTTTCATATTGTTTGAACTAAAGATGTAAAGAGTCCTTTACCTGGTGTTCGGCTCCCTGGAACCTTCATGTAGAGCTGGACAGTGTTCATGCCTAGGATGGTGTGTCCGACGTGGCTCAGCATGTTTCCACTAGATGCTACACGCATAAAGGCTGGCAGCTTCTGCAACTCCTGAAGCTGAGGCTTCCACCTGATCAGAGATAGCAGGTTAGAACTGAATCTTTAGTAATGTATGAAAAGTATCTACATTGATATAAACAGATGTCATACAAAGGAGCTTTGCTTGATGCTATCATGCTGCTGTATTATGTACTCAACCACCAGAGGGCAATGCAACATGTGAAAAAATATTTAGTGGCTTTCAAATATTTTGTAATGATGACCACCATTGCTCACCTCTTGGGATCTGAGAGGTCAATGTTGGTGCCAAACTTAATTATCTTCCCCACTTGTTTCTGCTCAGCACTGAGGAGGAGAAAAACATTAAGTATTACTACAAATCGCAAAACACACTTTTTGTAAACTTTGCCCTCTTTTAACAATATTCTTACCTGCTACTTTCTTTAGAGCTGTCCTTGCTTGGAGTATCAGAACTGTAAGAAGGCTTCTTCTCATCTTCGTCATCCTCCTCATCGCTGCCTTTCTCCTCCTGAAGACATAGATCACAACATGTTTTATCAACTGGATTGCAGCACAGAGTACAGAAACATGGAGAGCCTGACTCTATCTAAACCATTAAACTGAATTATACAACAAGTAGATCCGACCAAGCAATCCGATTAGTCAACTAGACATTTAGAATGTGCTCACATCAACATGACAGCACACCATGGTTATCACTAAAAATATTACTCCATTTCAATGTCAACATTCCAGAGTTGAATCAAAACCTTTTTTGAAACATTTGTAAATAAATCACGAAACACAGTGGAACACACACAAGCTCTCCAACATATTGACATAAAGTGATTCATCGGATTAAACAACTCTCTGAAGTCAACTGTTACTAGAAATGTTTGGGTGACTGCTACATGTGAAGTTTGCAGATGTATAGAAGCTAAATCTGTCAATTTTATTTCAGCAGATATCTTAGTTACAAGATTGAGCTAGTAAAGCAGTTATTTATATATATATATTTTTTTTTTTTGGGGGGGGGGGCGCTTTTCCGCCTTTAGTGGAGGGCACAGGTGAGAGGGGGGAAGACATGCAGGAAATCGTCACAGGTCGGAGTTGAACCCTGAACCTCCACATCAAGGCACAAACCTCCAAATATATGTGTGCCCGCTCCACCCACCGAACCAACCCAGCCACTTGTGTGGCATGGAAATCCCATGATCTCTACAAAGCTAACGTTAGCTTAAGTTAGCTGGCTGACTATTTTTTTTTAATTTTTTGAGAGCAAATTGCCTCACAAAATTAATGCAGTTTATTATCTTTTAGGTAACTGTTGTATGTATAATTGTCATATTATGGGCACTTCAGTGATGCTTAATGACATTAAATCACACCCTCTCTTGTAATATTGCTTAAATATACAGTGTGCTTGAATGCAGAAATAGTGGTAGCTGAAGTGGTTAGAGTAAGAGTACTAGAACATATTTACCTGCAGACTCTCTTGGAAGCTGGAGGCCTGGTACTGGGCATACTTGGCAATGGTGGTGTGGGAGCGGCTGCTCTCGCAGGGCCATGTCTGGCCCATCCCACTGGGGTCCCAGTTCTCATCAGCAGGCTGCTGCACCTGAGTCCTCACCTCTACCGCCTGCTCTGCATTGGCCTCAACCAGTGACTTTGTAGAAAACAGCCCCAGGTCTAAAAACAATGAGAGGGAACATTAGGCACATACAACCAATTGATGCAAACATGTAGTAAATATAGTCTGTAACTAATGGGTCAAAATGTCTAATACTAAGACTATTCTTTCTCCAGAAGTATCAGGAGAGCTTACCATGAATTTTGCATTTACAGTCACACAAGTGTAAACTTACTGAGTCGTAGAGATCCAGCCAGGCCTCTGATGACAGTCACAGGATTTTTAGGATCTGTACAGAACTGCAGCAGCACAGGGGAGAATGCATCCCTCTTACTCTCCAACTACAGAGAAGAAACATCACGTCAATACACAGTAATGAAAACTGCTTCAGGTAATTTGTCATCATGCACAATGAATTGCCACAAGAGGGCAGCACAGGGACATTAGGCATATTGTACACTACATATTAAACCAACTTAATGTTCTGTTGCTTTGAAGAATGTATTATTTGTGTGCTGTCTGATTAAACATTAAAGTGCCTTTCCACCTTTTTCTTTGTTTGTTAATTTATAATCATACTTTGTTTACCATGTATACTTATATATACAATGTTCATTTCCATATGCATCAAAAGAAATGAAAATGACCTACATAGATGCTGGGTGTAGGAGGGTTGAGTTTCTCTCTGGGAATGGGTTCACCCGAGGTCATGGTGGGCTTGACAGAGAAGGCTGGGAGCAAGAAAGATTCTTTGAACTTCCCTTTCACTCTGGCCCCCCTGCAACAGAAAAAATAACACATTAACAGATGCAAACTTGAAGATACAAAACAGGTTTCTGTTACTACTGTGCGCATGAGCTACCTGATGAGTTATTTAGACTAAGACTCATGAATGAATCCCTGAAATATGCAAAAAGGCCTTGTAAAATCTAGACCATTTTACATTAAATTGATTTTAAGAAAAGTTGTCCTCCATAGTGCACTTACTTGCAGGACCTGATGATTTCACTGGCAGTGTTCTTAATGTTGATTTCCTCCAATGGGATCCTCTTTTCCTCCACCTCAGATGCTATGAATGTCTCCCTGTCCCCGCTCTCTACTTTGATGAGGCGAATCTTTAGCTCTTTGGGTGGCCCATCTGACAGCGCCTTCAGTTTCAAGAAGTCCGTTGAACCCAATGAAGAACCAGATTCAGAGTCTTTTTTCTCCTCAGAAGATCTCTCGCTAGAACTTCTCGAGGTCCATTCTAAATGCTCTCCTTCACTGGTGGGGCTGGCACCGGATGGTTCGTTGCATTTTGTTTTATCTGTGTCATAATGACCCCGATTATTCTCAGACCCCTCTTTGCTCTGGAGGTTGAGGTCGCCAAGAATTCTGCGATCCTTCTTCTCTTTATCGCTCTTGCCATCCTTGTGCCGCTTGTGGCTGGAGCTGGAATGAGTGGAGGAAGATGATGATGATGAAGAAGAAGAGATGACCATCTCCTCTCTCTTTTCTCGATGTTTCTTCTTTTCTTTCCTATCTTCATGCTTCCTGGTGCTCCTGTGGCTGTGACTTTGCTTCCTCTTATATTTCTCCCTCTCTTTATCTCTGTGTCTGTCTTTCTCTCTGTGTCCCTTTACTTTCTCAGGTTTGTGTCTGTCCTCCACTTTGACATGGCCATCGGGTTTATCGAGGGAATTCTTGTTAGGAAGTGACTGTCGACTAAGCATGACCTCGCAGCTTTTGCCCAACTCTGCCAGCGAGGACTCAGAGATGGTCGTCAACAACCGCTCCTCTTTGACCACCTTAATAGGATTTATGGTAGAAATACTTTCCTTTTTGGTAGAGTTTATTCTGTCCTCTGTTGTCTCTCCATCATCTCTCCAGACATCAGCACCCTCTATTTTCAATTTATTGTCTTCTAGCAGAGGAGGAGGGGAGGACTTAAGAGGTGGGACAGCTGGACTGAATGGTGGCTGAGTTGAATCTGACGTGGGAGAACTGCTTTGCTGCTGGCGGCATATATCAGGGCCCAGTGACAGTGAAGAGGAATATTTGACCCCAAGCAGAGCTGATGGAGGGGGTCTCCCAAAAGGTCCACCACGGTAAGCATACTTCTGGCTCCCTAGAACTGTTGCTAGGGTATTGAACATGCTGTTTACACCTGTTTGGTGGAGGTGGGGTCTTTGGGGTGGTGGAGAACAAGAGGGTGTCTCAGGGTCCTCCTCGTCCTCATCCTCGTCAGCCTCACTTTTAGTTTGCTCTGGGAGGCCGTAAAGTTTAGCCAGGTCACTGTGGCGGTAATTGGTGTTCCCCACTCCCATGTCCATTGACCGTTTAGGGTTTGGAGAAGGTTTAAGGTAGTCCTCATCCTCCTCATTGAGAGAAGATGTTCGGCTGCAAGGGGAAGCCAGAGAGCCTTGGCGACTGAGCACAGGAGGGCTAGCATGAGGATTGGATCCAAAGTCTTCCTGGTTGGGCTGATGCTTCATTGCTGGAATGAGGTCTGGGGCACAAAGGTAGCTCTTGATAGGCTGGACACTAGGAGTAAACTTGTCAAGAAGACCTGTGGACCCAGTCTTTTCACTGTTATACATCTCCTCTTCCTTTTTGATAGATTCATCGAGCATGGCCATAATGTTAGCCAGACCATCGGGAAGCAATGTGGACAACTCAGAGGGCTCTTCCTCAAACTGGGCAGAGTCAGGGCCACAACTGCTGGCATTTTCCAAACCACTACTTGTCACCTGCTTGTGGAGGATTTCCCTAATGGAGCTGGAGGATAAGCGTGGTGGTGTGATATTTTCTCTGGGAAAAGCCTGATACAGTTTGGGGGGTTCTCTAAGTGCCAAGGTAGGTAGAGAGTGTTGGCTGCTGTCTCTCACCGTGGCTGAGTCTTTGGATTGGTTGGGTGCGGCTTGCATTGTCGGGGGCTTGTTGGGGTATGCCGACTGGTTCATCCCTGAGGTATTGTGTGTTGATGAGGGTCTGAATGTCGTTCCGCCATTGTTGCTCCACATTTCCCTCTGTCTCTGCTTTTCTCTGGCATACTCCGTCTGAGGTGTAAGGGGGGGCGGCCGAGGTGTAAGGGGGGGCGGCCGCAGTCTTTCCACAGGAGCAGTGGTGGTAGGTGTCTGGCCTGGTGGACAGGGGAGCGCGCCACCACGGCTTAGCCAGGGGTAAGGGGGTGAAGCCTGGGAGCTGGGGGGTGATGGGTCTGAAGGAGGTGCAGTAACAGAAGAGAGCCGAGGAGGTCGCCGTGTTGGGGAAGTGTTGCAGGAGAGTAGTCTCTCCAGATTTTCAATAGCAGTCTGCTCTTTGCCTTTTGCACTGCACAGTTCCTCCTCCCTCTTTCGCTCCATTCTTTTTTTCTCCTCCTTTTTCCTCTCCCACTCTCTTTGTTTTTTCTTTTCTTCCTCCTGCCTCTCCAGTTCTCTCTTCTTTCTCTCCTGCTCCTGCCTCTCTGCTTCTCTCTTCTTCCTCTCCTCTTCTTGCCTCTCCCACTCTCTCCTCTTCCTTTCCCGCTCCTTCTTCTCCCATTCTTTCTTTTTCCTCTCCTCTTCCTGCCTCTCCCATTCCCTCCTTTTCCTCTCCTCCTCCTGTCTATCCAGTTCTCTCCTTTGCCTCTCCTCCTCCTGCCTCTCCGCTTCTCTCCTCCTCCTCTCCTCTTCTTGCCTCCTCTTTCTCTCCTGCTCCTGTCTCTCCCATTCTCTCCTTCTCCTCTCCTCCTCCTGTCTGTCCAGTTCTCTCTTCTTCCTCTCCTCCTCCAGCTCCTTCCTCTTCCTATCTTCGTCCCGCTTTTGTCTCATCTCCCATTCTTTCTTTTGCCTTTGCTCTTCTCTCATTTTTCTCTCGTGCTCAACTTCTCTGTCCCTCTTCCTCCTTTCTTCAGCTTGCATGTGACCCTCTAGCTCTGCATCAAGCTTGTCTAGAGCCTCTTCGATGGACTGAGGAACAGAGGTCTGAGCTGGTGGACAAATCTGGGGCTCAGAGTACGCCTGTGTCACGGCAAATTCTAAATCATGACCCAGTCTGGATGAGAGGGCTGGAATGGATGGATTGGATGGCTGGGATGGCTGAGGTGCAGTATTGCCAGTAGAGCGTGGAGCTGAGCGGTATGTAGTAGGAGAGCTAGGAAGAGGATTTGAAACTCTGCTTGTAATCACACTGTCCCCTGCCCTCTGGTGCCCTGAGGAGAACAACGAAGATGATGAGGAAAATGTAGGAGGTTGCTCCAGCTCTGTCTGAGCATAGTATGACGTCTTCCCCTTCGTGGGCCGGGACTTGGTGGGTCCCTGTTGTGGTCTGGGCAGCTCCTGTTGGTGAAGCTGGTTGGCAGTGGTAGTTTGGCCTCTCTGACATCCTGGCTGCAGCAGAGCATCCAGCTGAGAGATGGGGCTAGTGATGCCACGGGTGGAGGTTTGGGTTACTGGCTCTCTTCCTCTCTGCCAACTGGTATTACTGCTGCCATTGTTCACAGGGCAACCAGCAGGGGGGGACGTGCTCACCGTGGAGACACCAGTCATGGTTACACCAGTAGAGCTCCTGCTGTTACTATAGCCACCGATGGCGCAAGAGGCCTGGGATATGGGAAGATTGGCTGTGATGACAGGTGTTCGAGTGGAATTGGTTTGGGGCAGAGGAGGGCTAACATGATGGTGATGCTGGGAAGGAACTGGAACCCGGCTATCCACGACCTGATTGTGGCTCTGCTGGCTCTGAGGTAGCAGTCCTGGAGGCCTGTAGATGCCCGACTCCTGAAGAGACACATACAGAACAATTTTCAATTAATAAATGGAATCATGATCACTATCTTAACAACTGCAGCTGGATTAACAGATGAAGTGTAGTACTGTTTATTTAGTAAAAACACCTGCTGCGTCATATCACCATAGCATCTATGACTGCAGAAGAACAAACTATATATATATATATATAAATTGGTACAAATGAGCATAAAGGCCTTGTACTCACTAGGGAGTGACTGCTGGGCCTGCTCTGGTATCTCCAGGCCTCATGGGGCCTACTTTGCAGATGATGAGGTACTGAGGTGCTGCCGCCAGGAGGTGGAGGTGGAGGGGGACCCTTGTGCCCCAGCCCTGGATGAGGCTGGAAGTGGCTGTAAGGCACACTGCTGCTGCTGCTGTTGCTGGTTGCAGAAGGGTTTGCTGGTGACAATTGGGCATGTAGGTGTTGATCTCTGTCTCCCCTGGTTGGGGTAGATGCCGTGTGAGAGGTAGCTTGGCCGCCACCTTGGCCCCCAATGAGAGGGCCTCTCTGGTTGTGAGCACCACGAGGCTCCATGGTCTGGCAGGGTTTGGAGCTGGGGTAGGAGGAGTGAGGGGACTGCTGGTTTACAGCCTGAGGTTGGAATGCGTCTTTCTGGAGCTGAGGAGCACATCCCTGGTTGTAGCTTCCCGGGGAGGAGTTTGGTGGAGGGGAGAAGTTTGAAGGAGTGGAAGAGGCAGGAGAGGACTTTTGGGCATAGCTACCAATTCCTTGTTTGTTGGTTTCCTGTTATACGATAGAGAATGAGCAACAACGCAACAGAGGATTTGATTAGAGTAACATAAAACTAACAGGATCTGATCACTGTTGCACTTAACAAAAAAAAAAAAAGGAAATCAATTTTGGGCAACGTGTTATTTACAGCCCAGCAAACAATACTCTCTGTCAGGTTCAGACAGTTAATGGAATCAATAGATCTTTATGGCACCACTCAATCCAATAAAGACTGCGGTCAATAGTAAAATATCAACCCCTGGCTCTAAGTACCATATAACTAATGAAAGGATATTTTCTTACTGTTCTGAGCTGGAACTCCTGCGATTGTGGGTTCTTGCGGTCAGAAGTCTGGGGCTGCCAAGGAGTGTTCTTGTGAAGGGGATTCCAGAAGGCAGCTTTTGGAGGGAGGTGGTGGACTGATGACTGGTGCTGAGATGGCAAAGACTGGCCAGGGCCAGGGAAACGCTGCAGTCCAGGATGGGATACCTGCACAGGGAGTGGGACATTACAACATTTACAACTCAATGGTCTGACTAACAAGAACAAACTAAAGTGTAGAGAAAATCTAGAATTGAGGTTATACAATTCTACTCATTGTGGCTGTTTTGGTACAACATAAAAAATTATACCTGATCCAAACTCTTTTTTCTCTTGCTGGGGCTGGGACAGTCCTCTGCAGCTGGGCGGGAGGACGTGTGCATGGATGGCAGAGGAGTGTGCTGGATAACAGAGTGCTCTCCCAATGGAGGGCCTGGCCTCTTCAGCTGACCCCCTAGCATCTTCCCTGGGTAGCCCCTCTGCTGTGAACAGAAAAATGAAAGGATCAGTGCTGTGGCAGATGAAGATAACTAGTCCAACTATTGCAGTGTCAGTTCAAAAACATTCCATTGCTAAAATATTCAGCCAAAGCTCGGTGACAGTGGTTTTGAATTGCGTATGTCTTTCATCTGTCTGGTTGCAGCAGTAATGACAGCCAGAACAGAGATTCTTCTGTGTCTATATGGATGATGAAACATGATCATAGCCAATTAGAGAGCTCCTACCTGGTGCACCTGAGCCCACATCTCATCTCCCAGCAATGGTGGACCCCGGGGAACATGCTGCTCCTGAGGACCCCCAAACTAAAGCAGACAGTAAAGACAACACAGAAACCGTGAACAGAGTCAGTTTTTTAATCTATGAAACTCTGGTGCGTAAATCTACCATATCGTCACCTGTAATATTGTCACTGACCTTCAGCAGTTGGTTTGGCCTGTTGGGGGGAAGATGGGGGTTGGGGGGAGGGCCGCTGCTGCCTGCATAGCCTCCATTATGGGGACGAAGTGAGTGCTCATTGGGCAGTGGCACAACAGGATGTCCTTGAGGAGGGAGGTGGGATTCATACAGCTGACCTAGTTGCTCCCATGCTCTGTGGGGAGGTGGAGGGTGAAGATGATGATGAGGAGGTCTCTGCTGCTCCCTCTGCAGACCTGGTAACATTGGCTGTGGGAGCTCAAGTTTTTCACATCCTCGCATGGGCCTGGACAGCAAAAAGAAGACAAAAGGGTTCAAATATATTACAACAAACTAACAAAAAACAGATCTTGATTACACCACATGCTTTCTTCATCATGTCACTTTCTAAATGTTGTTCTTTCACTGATGATTTTGTGCATGACTTACCCATTACTAAAGAATTTACTGGGATGGTTCAGTCCGCCCATAGGACCAGGAGGTAGATGGGAAAGGAGCTGGTGGTTTATTCCAGGCGAACACCTGCAGAGTCACAGAGACAGCACACATGGTACAGTCAGATGACATTTCCTAGCAGTTTTTACACCAAGGTTGTTAAGTACATTTGAGCTTTTACTTCAGTTCTGCTATAAAAACTTAATTACACGTTAAAGCTGATTAAAGATTAAAGTTAACAAAGAGGTTCGCAAGAGTTTGTGTGTGTTGCCATGGACACAGACCTGGCAGGTGGCTGCCAGGCACGGCCGCCCACAGGAGCCCATGGTCCCCGGTTGAGTCCGTCCAGAGGGAAGGAATCCCGTGTGCCACGCCCGCCAAACTGCTCTACTGCGTGATGCATCCAGCCTGCGGATATTAGTATTATGACTTTAAGGTTATCATTAAATATCTTAATAAATAGAAAATATAATCACTCTGTGTTACTGTTATAAAGTACCAAGATCTTTCAATATTATGACGTCCATGGTGGGTTTGTGGTCAAATGACAGACTTCTCATTTTGCAACAAACACCAGTGTTCAACAGATTACCTTAAAATCTATTGCACTACAATTACTAGTTAGTCCATGAAAATTATGGGCTGTCGCTGAGACTCAGAAATGTTATTACTTTTACATGTTTTTATCTCTCATCTAACTTAAATATAGCAGTTTGAAAGAGATGATTTATTTGAATTGGCATTCTTTACTTTAAACATGTTCACACACATGTTGCCACATATTTCTATAGACTACTGGTACTGTTTTTTTTTTAAACTTGCATAACAGCAGTATGTACTGTATATCATATACTTACAACACAATGTCTGTCAGTGAATGTTATTAAAGTGCATTAGAGAGCTCTTACTCACCAGACTAGCTGTGTCTGTGAAGCCCTCCACTGCAGCACAGAGAGGGCCTCACTCCAACACTGAGAATATCTGTACTGCCCGACTCCTCTGTCTTTAGCACCAAGAACCCCAAAGCCTATTAGCTACAGTAAGAGAGAGAAGAACAGGAGAGTCACTATATGACAACGAGTGAGACAGAGACACACTGAAAAGCCAATAAATGCCAGTGGGTTCTCTATTATATAGGTGGTGCAAGTCAAATATAGGGCAATGAAGAGCTTACTGTGACTGGAGAGAAAACCTTAATTAAACCCTTTTATTTACTATTATTTACATCTAATTCCCACCACTAACATTTCCTCTGATTCTGTTTTTGTTTAGACATCCCCCCAAGCAAGATTAGAATAACTTAGATTCTCTTGAAGACTTAAATCACAATGGATGTCTTTGTCTGTAGCTGGCTGCTATGAGCCAGTCAGCCTGTAAGAGGCGCCAGTAAGCCACTCGGAACAGAACAGAATTATTACTGAAGCCCAGATGGCTCAATAAGGAGCTCACCTATGAGGACAGACCTGGGGTTACTGTAATCCTTACCATGGGCCTCCTGATAACAACGGACAGAGGGAAAGACTAAGAGTGAGAGGCCTTGGTCACATGCCAAGTGTGTCTGTGTGAGTGTGTGTGTAGTGTTGGAAGCAATGCCAAGTGTGCAAGCTGCATGGTTGTGTCAGCATTTGCTGATTTAGTGCATGTGAGAGAAAATACTGTGCTCTCTTAAGTGGATGATTGTGTGTGTGTGTGTGTGTGTGTGTGTGTGTGTTGCAGTGCTCTGAACGGTGTATATATAAAGTGTGTGTGCATACCCGGTGGATACACTAAGGTTTAATCTCATTACGGCAGGCGTGATGGAGAGGGAGGGGGGCAGCAGCGACAGACGGTCTGAACAGGATGGAAGGATAGATTAAGGAAAAAAGAGAAGAAGGGATGAAGGGAGGTGGAGTGGAGAGTAGGAACAGTGCCATGAAAACGCCCACACACACCTTACCACATACACAGAGACAACACAAAGAAAAACGGTTGAGGGGAAAACATAAAAGAAGCTGAGAGATAACTCCCTCCCCTCCCTGCTTTCTGAAACACCCCACACACATACACAATACAAAAGACAGAAGGTGTCAAGATACAAAGATGTGCATGTACCTCGATTAAAAAAAGACAACAAAAGAGATCCTTGACAAAACCTGAGAGGGTATGTTGTATTAGGAGGGATGTATTTGCACCTACACACATTCACCACTTTGCTGTTAAAAACACATACTTGCACTGAAGATATAACAGATAAAATTATTTAAAAATCCGAATGTTTTGTCATCTGTTAAATTGTTATGCTAAAGATGATTTATCCGTAAATAACAATATCCCACCTTAATCTCCCGATTACTTCAGTCTTAATTAGGATGACACCAGTTCAAAGATGTCAAGACCATTTGATTGGATATATTTGTCACAGTGGAAGTGTAACATAAAAGTAACAAGTTGTTCAATGGCAAGAGAAATGAATCATAACCTGTGTGTGCAAGTCTCCAATTTATGCATTATACATGACTTGTCCCTTATGGCTCCAAATGTTAAAGACACATAATGTGACATTTAAAAAAAAGTGACAAGTGATGTATAATGCATTAGTTGGAGAGTAACAGACATGCACACACAGGTTATGATTCATTTCTCTTGCTCAGTTTTCCACCAGTTTTCCTAAATTAGCTCTGGTCATACGCAGTCCTTCCTCCCACCAGTTCCTATTCTCTGCCTTTCTTCCTCCCACCAACTCTGGATGTCTCTGTCTCTATTTTAAGCCCAGTTGGGGATATTTCAATCGACACACACACACCTACACCTACACCTACACACACACACACACACACACACACACACACACACACCTACACCTACACCTCCACACACACACACACACACACACACACACCCCTTCCGACTCACTGGGATCATCATTCACCAGGCTCTGCTGCTACGTGAAGATAGGCTGGCATTAACTGTCAAGGCTGCACATGACATGCTTTAAGACAAACTGATACACACACATACTCATGCTGAGCTTACCTTTAAGAGTAGCACCAAGTTTTTGATTCACAGTTGTGTTATGTCTTAGCTTTGGCTGCCAATCATCTCTCTGGGGCTCCGCAACCCTGAAAGACAAAGAAGACAAAAACATTCATGTCAAGCTGTCATTAAAACAATATGAAGCCAAGTGAACAGAATACTCAGAAATATGATGATATACGAAGCCTCAAAACACATGATATAATTCAGGGCTGAGGGTGGTATTTGCTTTCAATATGAACCGACAACCTCTTTGTCCTGCTGCTTCTCTTTTCTGACTTTCTAGACAGAGAATCGTCACTAAACCCTCCTGACTTCTGAGGTGGCACCTGGTTTCAGAGCAGCGTGGAAAACTTGAAGGTGGCTCAGAGGCGAAGGGAGGCCGACACAATGGGAGCGAGGGGCTCTTGTTCGCTCACTCTCGCTTTCTCTTCTAACACAGACACACTGTGCAGCCTAACAGGCACGCAGACACACAAACAAGGCTCATCTTGCCCTAACAGGAAGAGCCGGGACGGCTAAGTCAACTATCACATGTGAAAGAGTAGCGCAAACATAGTAAAATAATAAAACACATGGCATAAAGGAGAAAGGAAAGGAGAGTGTGACATGGGAATCAGAAAAAAATAGGAACGAGAGATACAAAGAGAAATGTCGCAAGAGACCTGGTTGGGACTGGTGAGTGCAAACAAGGACACAGTGGGGAGTTTTGTAATTACCACTTTTATACAGGGTGTGTGTTTATGTCTGCTGTGACCAAACAGTCGTCTATTCCCGTCGCTACCCTGGCTATCACATTGCTCACAGCCACTCTACCAGCACAGTGTGAGGAACTCAGTACTCTGAAACCAGATAGTGTACACGTCTGACGGCAGACAGTGTTACATACCAGCTCGGGTTCTTTCAGATGATACCAAAGTGATGAAATGTGGTTATACCAGCTATGAGTTAGCGTTCAGTACTGTATGTATACGGAGGAAACAGTGAGAGTGTGTTTGCGAGCATTACGCATTTTATTTTTTGGGGAACCCCCTCATGACTCAGCGCCCTGCGCAAGGGCTTACCCCAAACCGCTGGCCCAAAACGCCGCCCACCTGGGACACCACTTACAGTCAGGTGACCGGGGGCGTATTTTCGTTCAGCCCCAGATGTGACAACAGCGGGAATTTCTCGGACTGTGTGTCATTTCTGCTTCATATGCAGTGCGCCGCTTGGGTTGATTATGCATGTGTGTTTAGATAGACAAACAGGATGTGATGACGAGAGATGAATTAAAGGGAAACGATGGGGTAAATTCCGTGAACATGTTGTTCAATCTGTTGATCACTTTTAACAGCTGAGCAATCAAAAGTTAGAATTTGACTGATAAAACAAATATTCAGATTCAGTGGCACTCTGAATGCTGCGAGTGCTTAAGTGTGATTGCTTTTAGCTTCGACCTCAATTTAACCACAACAAGCTGTAGTGTTCCTCTCTATAGCTGAGTACAGTGAGTCGAATGAAGTATACACAGCTGATATATTTATCAATTTCTCACAGATGTCGTAGATGACCTAATTCACTGTTACATCAGAAATTCCCCCACTGTACATCTTCAAGTGAAATCCCCCACTGACACAAGACATCAAAGAGTTATTCCTGTCAAAACCCTTGTTGTTGTAGTAAAGCTAGATAGTTGTCCCAGCAACAGCAGCTATCAGCTGGGAGGCGGAGCCAATCAGGGAGCTTTGGCAAAAAGACAAAGTTGTGCCAACCGTTGTGCCAACACAGCAACCAGAAAGCAAATAAAGGAGCTCTGTTGAATCCTCTGTGGCATCTAAAAAAGAAACACACAAACAAAATAAATAAATTCACCGTAGTCCCACGTGACACACAAACCAAAGTCACACGTGTGGCTGCGCACAGGGAAACTTGCTTAGACACTACTAACATGAGCTGGGGGGAAACGAATGGCTGAAATTAAGATGTTCAGATGACGTCTGTCTTTGTGCAGTAGCCGTAATTTATTCGCCCTCACTCTTCCCTGCCAACCACTGGCCTGCTCTGTTCCCCAGCCAGACAACCACACTGAGGCCATGAGAGGAAAATAGACTGGAGATGAGGGGAGGCAGTAAGGGAATACACTGCAAAAAATATCCATTGGTACAAGTGTAAAAATTGTCCTCCTTGCAAAACCTAAATCATGAATAATTTGTTGAGCTGGAGATTTGACTTCTTGCAGCATGGTATTGTCAATCAATATTGCCTGAGATAGATGGGTAAACAGACAGCTTACACTGAAAGTGCTGGAGTGACCATTTGAAAAAGCACTGACACGATGAGACCACCAACAACTCTTGAGGGGGTGATGCAGACAGATGGAGAGTGTTCCTGTCCTAGTAAAGTCATTGTAGAGTTTGTCTGATAAGAAATGACCAGATAAGGCTGGGAGAAGTGGCAGATAACAACGCGAGAGAAAAAGTTCTGACAGCAATGACTTTCTGGCTGAGGATGACGGAAAGGCCATGCATGGTCCTGTCTCCCTCCCTCGCCCTCTCTAGGCCATTGGCCATTACACACCAGATCTCTCTCTCTCTCAGAGGAACACACAGCCCCTGCATTCGTTCTCCCCCAGCTCATTGTCAGGCCTCCATGTGTGTGTATGTGAGTGGTTGTTTGTGCGTGTGAAAACGTGCATGCCTTTCCAAGACGGTGACGTGGGCCTTCTTCATCATGTCCACATACTAACACACACACACACACACACAGAATGAGTCCAGAGAGGATGCTGTTCCCGCCATCACACACACAGGGCCGTGTTGGTCGGCCGAGAACACGGTAAGCAAACATTGTTCCGGCACACAAACACAGAGGCATCTTACCTCCGTAGTGGACGATTACCTCCTGCTAGCATCCATCTCAACAACACAACCTTCATCTAGGGGACAGAGCTCTGACCTAACCCTTAACCCAGTTACACCCAGGCCTTCCACACTCAGCAGCATGCCAGCACACCATAACAGGCCAGATAAAAGCTCTTATTTGTCTTACTTTGCCTAACTTACTTTGTCTCCTCTGGCTTAAATGTGCACTTCTGAACATCTGCTCTACATTCAGGTCAAAGCACAGGGGGAGGAAGATCTCAAATCTTCACATTTTAACTGCTGGGTTGACGATGCTTCTTATTTCAACGTCGAGTAGCCTTTGAAAAAACAGCGATAAGCTTCAGTTTAGCACCAACCACTAACCAAATGCTGTCTAGTTTTGGCTGTTTGTGGTCGACTGTCAACGCGCTTGATGGCTTGTCAACACCTCTTTTTCCATCGATTTTTTAATCTAAAGGAGATTGAAAATGTTGAATTCCAGATCCTCAGTTACACACTGACGAGAAACAGTTAGCCTACATTTTTATCTGTTTGTGGGAAAAAGAAACAGGACGAGGAGAAAGAGGAAGGGGGCTGGTAGAAAAACATGAGGCCCCTTTTGTCTCCTGCACTCACCACCCTGACATCTGGGCCTGTGACTGACAACACACAATTGGGTTAGTGTGGTGCATCTCCTTTTTCACACACACACACACGTGACGTTAAAGAGAAGGGGAACAGAGCTCGGAGAGGAGAGGAAGCTGTCGTCACAACCACAGGAAGAAGGCCTCCCTGAGGGGTGTGTATGTGTGTGTGCGAGAGAAAGAGAGGCCTTGGGGAGGGGTTTGAATGCTGAGGCTTCCTGTTGTAAAGATATGAACTGTTAGGGTGTTGTAGTGTCTGAAAAAGCTTTTGGACTGTAATAAAATAAATAAGTGACCTTAAGTGACTAATGAGTCTCTGATGATGTGAAACAAAGAGAGACGATTAAAAAACCTGGTAGGTTTCAGTCCTAAAATACACCTCAGACACACAGTCATCTTGTATGAACCGCACGTGTGTCCAACTCATGACTCGCACAAGCTTCGTCAACAGAAACAAGTGAACTGACTTGGAAAGCCATTTACTCGCCTCTGACTCTGTCTTTTTAGCTTCTGGTAAAAGTGAATGACGAAATATATGTTGGCAGTGTGTGTGTGTGTGTGTGTGTGTGTGTGTAACAGAAGAAAAGAGTGACTTAATACCAGGCCTGCGACTCTAAGGAAAGGAAAGCGGCGTGTAAATCCCAACAAACCGGAAATCTAAGAGGACGTGGGCGACAACTGACAATGACTTGATCATCGTCACTCTCGATTTCCACACTTGAGCAACCTCAAAAGCCCCCAAACTTTTCTTTCTGCTTCTATGTGTGATTATTTTCAATAACAAATCTAAGAAAAGCTCAGAACAAAAACAGAACATCACACTGCCTCGGTTCATAAAAAATAACCAAAATCCCCCTCCCTCATACTGCTTTGTCTCTCCAGGTCATTCTATTCCACATCCAGGACTTACACACACGCAGACTAGCTCAGAAATACACTTAAGACAAGATACTCTGCTTCCTAGGTAACAGTTGCCAAGGGAACTAGTCGCATCTTCACTAACAGTTATTAAACTACTGATAACCTAGAGAGGCAGAGATGGACACAGAGAGGAATTCATAACATGGTTTTTGTGAGATCTTTACTGATCAACATGTTTACTGAGACACAGGGCAGGCTGACCTCACGCACCATCCTCTTCCTCCATAGTACACAACAATATGTCTCATCAGCAGTCTCTCACACTCACACACACACACACACACACACACACACACACACAAAACAACATGTGTGAGACATATATAGGCATCAGAGTTAATGACAGCATGCGTACAGATGGCCGGTGCAGCGTTGTTCGTACAGTGGGTGTAATTACGCACAGATCATTTTGACTTTATCAGAACAACTGTGACGCAGGCTGGCCGTTTTTGTTATGACTGCGCTGTTTGTTCATTTAGTCCTGAGAATCCGAGGCTTGTTTACAGATTCCTTGAATACCAATCTTTCAGGCATTTTTTTTTAAAAAATAAATCTCCCATGATGCACACAGGCCTACTTGCTGTCTGAGTTATCATTTATTTTGCTGACGTGGTCGAGGTGGGTAAAAGTAGTCACAGGAGGTGAGGGGAGGTAAAAAAAAAAAAAAAAAAAAAGAAGAAAATTCTTTCCAAGGTGTGTGAGTCACACACACAAACACAGTGTGTAGGTTTGAACACCCCCCCCCCCCTTCCACCGTGGCATCATCATCAGTGGCTCAGCGCCAGAGATAACACAGAGGAACTGAACTCAGAGGGAAAACTTTCCCTTTTTCTCTCACTCGGCTGAACAGGCAAACAGGACATAAACACCCTGTTACCCTTTAACATAGCTCTATTCACTCAGGATGGATGCAATCTCCAGACAATATTCTTTTCTTATTCTAATAGCATTGTTGATTCCCTGTTGAAAATGCTGCCATGTTCCACATTAGCCTATTTGCTTGGCTTGTGGCTGCATTTCGCTGCCTGCTCTCAGTAAGTTCACTCCTCAACTTCTGGACTGAATTACACTGATGTTTTTCCCTTGCTGTCCTCAGGTCCAAAACACAGCAAGACCACAGCTGTATGTATGACCCATATTTATAGTTATGATGTATAAGCCTCATGGTTGGCTGGCAGTATAGCTGGACCATAGAAACTAATGAGAAATATATAATAAGGACATGAAATAACCCTTTGCCTATTAAGAACCCTACAGAAATGGGCCGCTACCTGTGTTTTGGGGTCTGGCCATAGAGTGTTTAAAATATGGATGTAGTCTCTGTGACGTCACCCATAAGTTTCTAAAGAGCCAAAATGAAGCTCAAAATGGGCAGCTCCCAGTGGTCGCCATCTTGGCAGTGCCTGACGTCTAATCTAATAATGGCTAATCCAAAAATGGGCAAAGAGCAAAGCATCGATGGAGCCCCCTACCCCTCTCTAATTCTGTTGTAAAGTTGGGCATTTTAACATGGGGGTCTATGGGGATTGACTCACTTTTGGAGCTAGCCTCAAGAGGCCACTCGATGTAATGCAGTCTGTGGCACTTCTGAATTGGCTTAGCTTGCGACTGGCCCACGCGTCTGCCAGGATCCACAGCAGGCGCTCTAACGGTGCATGGTGGAATTCCACACTTGCTTGACTGAGTTTTTGACCCCATTGACCCTGACAGAAAACCTTCATCTTGCTGTCTGAAAAAGTGTTTGCACACACTGCAGGAGAATAAATAAACTGACCGGTATTTTACTGCAGTACTGAGGGCAGCCAACCAGCACTGTGCCCAGTTATAATGTAATACATTTAGTTAATATTGTACTATAAATACTACTGTACTTAATGCCTATCATGTAAGAAGAGGAATTCAAACAGTGCCCCTTTAAATATTCAGTGTTTCTGCTGACATGAAGGGACGGGAAATTTTTCAACTGTTTTCCAAACAATGTGCCAGCTAACACGTAGAACTTGTGTTTTAACGCCTGACCTGTTGGGGCGTGTGGGGAGTGTTTGAGAAATCGTCAGCAGGGCAGATGTTGTCCTGCACCTCCTTCATTCCCTCTCTTTTTTGGAGGAGAAACAACACCCTTTACTGGAAAGGCTGCAACAGCATGGTGTCACACAGACAGACATTTCATCATGACATGACCACTTCCCTTTGAAACACACACACGGTTGTATTTGTCTTGTGTAACAGGCAACAAAGGCAGTCGAGAGGCAGGAGAACCCCCCAAAATCTGATGGACTGTCACACAGCCAAGACACACACAGCTCTTGTTTCATCACTGTCAACAGTCAAAGCAGTGTTAGATGAGTAAGCACTTTAGCCCAGCCTACTGAGCCATTCCCCATGCCAGACTCGCACACAAAGGAAAAATCAAAGTAATTCTTAATTTGCTTAGGACACCCCATCAAAGCTACATACTGTATAGGGATATACACACTCACACACACACTCTCTGACACACACTCCTCATCTGCTTACTCAAGTTGTGTGACTCACTATTGTTGAGTTAACAGTTTTATTTCCATCATCTCTCTCTCCTCATGGCGCGTGTGTATCACTTTAATATTCCTCCACGTTCATCCTTACTCATAGTAAAATGGGCGGCGATTGTTCATTCAATGACACACACACACTCCTATTGAGATCACGAGACAAACGGGGGCGGGGGAGAGCTGAGGCAGCACACAGCCGGGCAAGAGTGTGTGTGTGTGTGTGTGTGTGTGTGTGTGTGTGTGTGTGTGAAGCGATTTGAAGTTTTAACATTTTACAACCTCCGACATCAAACGTAGAGACAAAACGCCACTGCTTTCCATGCCGATCGATCTGATTGATAGGAAGTGAACCTTCAAAGGCTTTTTTGTTTTTATTCACGACCCCATGCCAGCACACTCCGCTCTTCCTGATCTGGGCTCCATTATTGTGGGTAATAAAGTGACAAATAAGCCCCCCAGCCAAATTACCATCAACTACTTGTCCGATGACCAGAGAAAAAGGGTGGATAACGTTTAACATCTGTGGGCGTTGAGGTAATAACCACCACCAATACCAACAAGACATGACCCGCCCCCAAACTACTCTACTTTCTCCTCGTTTAACATCCATTGTTTTGATTTTTTTTTTTTTCCCTCATCGCCATGTGTAATTTCAATGCAATATTTTTTTTTTTTTTTAAACAGAGACATGCGCGTCAGCTGGGTGTGTTATTACGGTGTGGGGACATACCTGACTCCTGTGGGCTTTATTTATCCTCATAGGACGGCATAGATCAAGATAAGAGCGCCAGAAATGTGTTTGAAAGACGAAAAGTCACTTTAGTTTGGACTAGTGTTCCCTCTAAGGTGATAATACTTCAACGATCACGTTGACCAAACAATACTATGTGGTCAGACTTTAAGGGCTCTGACTGAAACCCAGACCTAAAGGACAGCGCAAACACCGCCCCTCCCCCCAAAACGAGAGGTGATGCAAATCACTTCCTTTCAATCCGGCTCTTTGTGTGCGTAAGGATTGACTGGGGGGTGGTGAGGGGGCAGCTATCCATTCACTTTATACGGCTGCCGACCTCAGTGATCCTGCCCACCCCCTACTCCAATTCTAGAAGTGCCACCCACTACTACTACCACGCACACACAATGGCGTGAGATCTCCTTACACAGGCAATTTTATCTCCAGCTCTCCTTCCCTTTTCTAGCCATGGGATGATCAGGAGTTTTCAGGTCAACAATGACCAAACTAGGACCCGGGGTGTCCCACAGCAATATGATGATTAGATCATTTTCACCATTTCATGAATATATTAGGACGACCACTTTGTACTTTGTGTCATTACCAGCGATGTATATGGGATGAATTCTACGATGAAACACAAACAGAAGTACTGTGATAGCTTTCCCTGGGACAACACCTTAAATAAACAGGGGGTTATTCTGTGGTAGTTGATACAAAAATCCCAGGAACCCCACATTCACATCAAAGCCAATTTACAAAAATTACTCCGATCCACGTGCACTGAATGATTAAACATGTCCAGTAAAGATGATCAATCGCGAATATGAGTTAAACAATTCTCCGAATCGAGACACGCACGCGTGGGATTTTAAGAGTTATGCCTACTTGTGGTTAAGAAAAAGCACAGCGAAATTCCCCCACCTCATCGATTATAGACGATCTAAGGGGTTCCGCTTTAATCAATTACAATAATTCAATAGGCTAATTGCTGTCATGAATAACAACATATCCCATTTTAATCAACAAGAAGAAACCATAATGAAACAACATATCTATATCGAATGACTTAATAACTCGACACATTGAGAAATATCGTGGTAAAACGGACTTCTCCATGACCACTAACTTGCCTGCTTACAACCAAAACAAAGTCGACTGGACTTTAAATGCTCCCAGTTCACACAGCACTCACCGTTCATTGAAGTCCTTCGAATGGACGCTCCAGAAATAAAATAGCCCTTTCAAATATAAATGGCCTAGTTTCTTTAGTAGGCTTTGTAGTCTTTGTATCCGTAAATTTGGAGCTCCGGGTCTGCAGAGAAATTTCCGAGGAGCCGGTTGAGGAGAGCAGCTCCAGCCCCGTAATCCCTGTTAGTCTCAGTCGCTTCCTCTCGAAACAACCATGAAATTTGAGCCGCCTGACGACCGATGGTCCTCTCTGATGTCCTTAATAGGCTTGTTCTTCTCTACATTCTGGTTATTATTCCGTTTGATGGCTGTCTTTGCCATGTAGCGACAGCCCCGCTGTGCCGGGTCTCTGTGTCTCTCCTCGTCGAACTCCTTTTTTCCTCTGCTTCACACACAGAAGTAGCCAGGCAGGGCTATACGCGTTGAGCTCTGTTTTAAAGGGACAGAGCCACACACACTCTAACACACGCAAATCGTGACGTCAGCTCACGACCCCGGAATTCCCTGAGCTGCTCCTCCTACTTCCTTCTGACGTTTGTTTTGTATTTTTTCCTATTTATTTCACTCCACATTTTTTAGGCGGACTCGTGACCGAGTGTTGGACTAGGTGAACAGTGCTCTAGGTGAACCGTCTATTTTTGGATGAGGAAGAGTGTTACCCCCTGACGCCATATCACTACAGGAAGACAGATACAGTAGCCTATCACTGTGTTATGATTAGATTTAGTGCACTATAAATAGGTCCAGGTATCAGCTCTACAGGCTAAATATTCTAAAATAAACCTATGTAGGGGTTATAACCTTCAATGTAGATTTTACCACTGCATGGGTTAAAAAAGCAAAGATACTGTAAGATACATATGGATTATGAATAGACTGGGGTATTGGGAAACATTAGTAAATTGTAGTACATGTTGTCCCTGATATATTTTATAATAACAGGCACCTTTAGGGTGTATGAGCTGTGTAACTAATGGCTTTATTAATATGAATACACAGTTAACTAATGATTTACGGATCAGTTAAGCCATTTTTAAGAATAACATTCTTATAAATAAATGAAATAAATGAAAATAGCCTACTGAACATTTTTCACAACCTACATGGCCACCCCAAAATTGCTTTCATAAATAGCTTATAACTGATCTACAAAGCATTACAAAATGATTTATTAGCCACTAATAAAGCAAGTAGTTACAGCTTATTAACCATTTATAAAGGTGCATTATTAAAAGAGAGGTATTATTCTGTATGCAGTCTTATATGTAAAGTTGTTGAAAAAAAATCTAACTATACTATATATAAATATAAGATTTTATGATGATATATAAGCCACTGTGAGGTTTGTGTATAGATTATGCATAATATATATACAGACTAGTGTCAGAATAGTGTTTATGCAGTATTAGCCAATGGAGAGAGAGATCTTTAAACAATATCCAACTATGTATTGTATATTATTACAATACAGTACACATGGCTAGGGTTATAAATAAAGCCTAAGTTATGCGGCTAATATATTTTTCGTTCCTGTCTAGTGGGTGACATTAACCATCTAACATTTCATAACATGGAAGTACAATAACTATATGGAATAAGCTCAGAGGCAGCCAGCTAAGATTTGTTGTGAGGTAAACAAGGCTTTAAAAAACTCAAATGGGTCTCTCTAAGACCAGCAACATTTGTTCAAGCTGTTTCTTGCCAAAGTAACCATCCTGTACTCGGTAACACCAAAGAGTGCGCACGCATGCACGCACGCACACACACACACACACACACACACACACACACTCACACACACGTAGAGGTTATATTTAGAAAGCACTGCCTCAGCAGGACAACAGGAGGCAAAATTAGCCGACGCGGGGAGGATGGGAATGTGTCATGAATGATGCTGAGACGATGACATAAGGACAGATGAAGTTTTTTTATGGTCATAACAATTCTAAATAAAACAACATAAACCATAAAATCAGAACATAATCACACTTCTGCCTTGGTAAAGATCAGTGATGCTATCATACTCTCACTGTCTGTTCTCTCTCATATCACAACAGGTTACAGTTTATTTTGAGATAATTGAAGGCATTTGTAAAGAGTGACAAAAGATGTGTGTGTGCTAGATTCAAACTCCTGGTGAAGTAAGTGCATGGCATGTGTGGTATGTACCACCAGGGTGGATCTGGAGTCTATTGTCAAGTGACAATGAATGTTCAATAATGTGTTTTGTGTTGAGAAAGAACAGGGATGCAGCACAGTGGGGGTCTTTATGACACTGGGAGGCAGTGTGCTTGAACATGGCTGTTTTGTTGGTTTAAGGCTGTGTGGAGAAATCAGCAGTCTCTTTGGACAGATTCAGTTCAGTTAAAGGAATTTTTTTAGGTGTGTTGGCCAAAATAGGAAGCTTTAAGAGCTGCTAGTGTGCCTGCAAAAGTGAGTTAAAGTAAGGGTCTAGTGCACAAATCAAGAGGCCACCTTCTAAGAGACTGTGGAACAAAAGCTTGTAGCAGCTGAAAAAGTCTTAGCATGTCGATACAAATTTCTCTGTAAATTGATGGAAGTTGTGAAAAAAACTGTTAAGGTAATTCAATTTCAGATGATGTAATTACATACTCGGAAAACCTGCATCCTTAAAGTTATAATCAGTATGCATTTTATAATACATCAAGTCAGCTGGAAATACTTTTTTATAATAATGTAATATAATGTTTTTAATCACATCATCTGGAATTTATTGCATTTGAATTGCTGGACTCCCTAATTACCTCTCATAGAGTTGCAAACTTGTGCATTGTGTATGTGGGCTATATATATTATCTGCTTCTCACTGTTGTGTATGTTGTCCATTCTATTTCTGCACTGGTTTCTTCCGGACAAAAACAGACCGACAGTACTATTTATTAGGGATGCACGAATCCAGAGTTCGGGTTCGGCCGAATATTGGGCTTTTTGACGTGGTTCGGTTTTGGCCGAACCTTAGAATTTTTTTTCACCGAACTGAACACTACGCTTGCACTGCGCGCGCTACGCTGGTCGACGTAATGTAGGTGGACTGTTCAATGCAGTAGGCTGTGAGAAAGTGAAAATGGAACTCGCAAGCAGAAAAAGCGCCGCCCGGCAACACCCCCAGCCAAAAGAAAGCGACCCAAGCCGAGTCACACGCCCAACCTGCAATGCTGACCTGTCCCACGGCGGCAAGGACCCCAAACAACACACTACATCGCCGCTGCCAAAACACCTGAACATGAAACATCCAAAAGAATACGAGCCGCGCATGAAGTTCTCTCGGAGTCTCCCTACAGTGGGAGCAGAGCGACTGCTGCTCCTTAGCTAACGTTGACTTTCTAATTTCACCCACCCAACATGCCTTCATCATACACTGGTTAACTATTTTAGAGGCTGTGGACGTTGTTTACTTCATTAATGTGTTTACTGTGTTAATGGACTGCGGATGGGAGTAGGATTCGGTTTGGTTTCAGGTTCGGTAGAATCTTAACCAGTGGATTCGGTATTTGGCCGAACCCCAAAAATCTGGATTCTGTGCATCCCTACTATTTATGCAAATTATATGCTGCACATGTGCCTTTTTTTGCTGGTGTGTATGGAGTTATGTTTTCTATTTTAGTTTTGTTTTCATCTGAAGTTGTATTCTCATATTGCTCCCAGTGCATGAGATTATTACACCATATCTTCCTTTAGGTGTCTGGATTGTCTCAAGTGTGTGACTTTGCTCAGGTTTAAGTTTGTCAATGTATGTGCACTGTAAAGAGTGTGGTGGGATACCATTAGCCCCTCAAAACTGAACAGGAAGAGGATTGCTGATTGATGTGGGCATGGGTGAGACTCTAGTGTACCATTTTGTGTAAGTTCTTACAGCTCCTATGCATGGCTAGCAATCCTGTATGTGTGTGGAAGAGAGGCAGACGTGTACACTCACTCACACACTCACACACTCACACACACACACACACAGTGTGTGTGTGTGTGTGCTCTGCAGCCGTAGGAGACCGTGTCCCTGGTACAGATGGTACTTCTCAGCCTCCGATATGTAGGATTGTGTGTGGGACTGTGGGACTGTGTGTGTGTGTGTGTGTGTGTGTGTGTGTGTGTGTGTGTGTGTACATGTGGCATACCGTGAGTCAGCCTTTTGGGTACACTGAGACACCGACAGACACGATAATAATCACCTCCACGCACATACTCACGCAGAGACACACCACAAGAGACAGAAAGCCACACAGGCTGTCAGACAAACAGACTGGCTTAGCACACCCACATATAGCAGCAATGTAGCCGGCTGAATGGAGCACTACAGTCTGATAATTAGGGCCCTTATTCAAGGGGAGAGGGGTCGATGGGGAGCCCGGCTTTCCTTCTAGTTCCTCAAACAACCGGCTAATCCCGACTGTAGCTCTATGATAGGCTAGGACTGCAGTCCTGTTTAATATACTCACTATTCCAAAGTTATACATAGTAAAAAGTAAACTCTACTTAGAGGAGCTTAAAAAGCTCAGTTGGCTCTTAAAGGAGTACATCCTGTTTTCAGGAGATTATCTAACTGGTCAATTTTCCTCTTAAAAGTTGAAAGCATGGGTACCAAAATCATTCATGGGTCCCTGGTTGGTAGGTGTTGGTGCTACATGCTAATACTTTAACATACACTATGTTGAGTTTAAACAAGCAGAAAACATCAAGTAGCGTGAAAATGAGCTTGTAGCAGCACTGAAGCTAAATGGTGACAATGCCTAAAAAAAAAATTAAAAAAAAAACTCTTTATAGGAATTTTATAAAATACAGAACGAAAGAATCTGAGTTAAAATATAAGAAATATAAAAACAAATGATCTAACATAATGAGGGTATGTAAGAAGGTTTATTATAATAATAAAGTACTAGGGGATAACAAATATAATGTGAAAGGAATATGGAATACAATAAATACCATTATTAGAAAAAGACTTAATAAATTGAATTATCCGGAAAACTTCAAGGATAACGACATGACGTTGACAAATATGAATGAGGTGGTTGACAGATTCAACAATTTCTTTGTCAATGTGGGCCCTAAACTGGCCAAAGATATAAAGAACACTGGGATGAAATGCTCTGTCATGGACCATACTAAACCCATACTAATTTTTTTTGGGAACTGTAGAAAACAAAGAAATTATAGAGACTGTAAGTAAAAGTATGAATAAAACTTCAAAAGATTGTGATGATATTGATATGTCTCTAGTAAAAAAAGTAATAGACGGGATTTTAGACCTACTAACATGTATATGTCATTTATCATTTAAAACAGCAGTATTTCCTGACAAGATGAAAGTAGCTAAAGTCATCCCATGGTATAAATCTGGTGACTCATAATTCATGATATTTGGAAATTGTACTATACAGATGTTAAAATTGTAATTAATAACAAAATAATTGAAAGAGTCTGAAAGTAAATTTCTGGGTGTTGTACTTGACCACAAACTGTGCTGGAAGCCCCACATTAAAGGGGCGCTATGCAGTTTTGGCCATTTCTTCGCTGTTTTCTGGCTTTTTGCTCGCAGGTTTCTCTATAGAGCTCCCCCTACAGCTTCAGAATAGATATTTGACAGCTCCTATGTTTACTTGTGTCTGATTCCTCGCTCGGTCAGTCTGCCGTTTCCTCTTTCTCTGTTCCTCCAACAATGCTTTCCTAGCTTTCTGCTTCTCTTTTGCTGACTCAGCCATGACGATTGTGTGAAAAACTCCATCGCTACCTTGTTAGCCGGTTCTTGAATGGGCGTGTGTGTGCAGTGCCGTGAAGCAATTCGTTACAACGCGAGACCTGATATCACGCGATACTTCATGACGCTGAGGCTGGTGGCTCACCGGCCGAAAGTTGCAAGGGTGGTTTTTCTGCTCACAGGCACTAGGGGGGAAGCGAGACGACCACCATTCAACTTGAAAAAAAGTTATATAAACATTCCAATGACTCCGAAGCTGTTCAGTTAAGGTAAATTAAGCTAAAAAAAAACTGCATAGTTCCCATTTAAATATCTGTGCATGAAGATGGCCAGGAGTATTGGTATATTGGACAAAACTAGATACATATTCAACCAAAATACACTACATATTCTGTGCTGCACGCTTATTTTACCATACATGTTAAATTGTGTGGAAGTTTGGGGAAATACCTACAAAAGCACCTTACAAAATATTTGCACATTGCAAAAAAGAGCAATTGGGATAATATATCACAAAGGGTATTATGAGCACAGTAATTATCTGTTTTTGAATTCTGATTTGCTGAAATTTATGGATATTGTTAAATTCAAAACTGCAAGTGGCCGGATTGGCTCAGTGGTAGAGCAGGCGCACATATACTGAGAGGTTTATGCCTCAACGCAGAGGTCCAGGGTTCGAATCCAACCTCTGACGATTTCCTGCATGTCTTCCCCCTCTCTCTCACCTAGCTGTCCTGTCAAAACTTAAAGGTGGAAAAGCCCAAAAAATTCAAAATTGCACAATTTATGTTTAAAGTTAAAGAAAATAATTTACAATGTAACATACACGCAATGTTTAATGATAGAGACGGGGGATATCATCTAAGAGGACAATGTATGTTTAAACAACCTCTTGTGCGAACTGCTGTTAAAAGCATGTGTGTTTCGGGGCGACCTCTAGCTCACCCAGTAAGAGCGTGCGCCCCATGTTGGCTGAGTCCTGCAGCGGCATGGGTTCGAGTCCAACCTGCGGCCCTTTGCTGCGTGTCATCCCCCATCTCTCTCCCACCTTTCCTGTCTATTCATTGTCGCTATCAAATAAAGGGAAAAGCCCCAAAAAAATATCTTAAAAAAAAAAAAAAAAAGCATGTGTGTTTCAGTTTGTGGGGCGACCTTATGGAATGGACATCAAACAGAGCCATAATATCATTCAGTTCAAAAATAGATTACAATACAGAAAGGGATAGACCGAAACATAGCAATGGAATTGTAATGTAAAGGTATTGTTGTATATTGTTGTAAGTTATTGTAAGACCTGAAAGATTGCATGCTGTATTTGCATATCTATTTGTTTTGTAATAATATGATATTGTGAAGTAGGGGCAGAACCTAATAAGATGTATGCTTCCGCCTGCTCCTTCTCGAACTTATCCTTTATTTATTTTTTGGTCTTTGGTAAATTCTGATTGTTTATGTTTTAATTTTGTGGTTTTAATTTGTTTTGTTTTGTTTTGCAACATTGTTGATTGTTCGAGATAAATAATAAATCAAATCAAATCAAATGATATGGACTAAGTCTGGACGTTTTATGTGGAAGATTGGTACAATTTACATGAAATATAATGTAAAATAACTTTACTACTTTGAACTACATAGTAGATAGTAGCAGTAGTAGTAGCACTACTGTATCAATCTAATGTATCTATCACTGTAACTAGTTGTTGGGGAGGGTAGTGTGAAAACCTTTCAGGGAGTATCCTAGTAAATGCAAACATTGGTTGAAATGTGCTGCTTCTATAGCACTGGCTTTTCTCAATTTATTTTCTGGTCTATGAAATGTCAGAAAAAAGTGAATTATAACCATAATATTTTAAATCCCAAGCTGACTTATTCAAAATGCTTGTTTTGTCTGGCCAACAGACCAAAGCCCAGAGGAAAGTAGTTTACCATCATAAAAGACTAAGAACATTTTAAATATTCACATTTGAGTGGCTTGAAAACACAATTCAGAGGAATAGCTGATTTTGTGTGTGTGTGTGTGTAAGAGAGATTGTTTTATTATTTCACAACCACTTCTTTCTTAACTATTGAATGCATGTGTGCGTAATATTCTCCGTGTTTTACTCCTACTCCTGTCTTACTCACTCTCTTTTGACACATCTTGCACTGTTGCTCTATCTATAACCTCCATACTATACAATAGAGCTTGTGTGTGAGCATGTGTACATACACGTATGTGCTTAATGTACTTAGGTATTACCTGTTATTAAATATTAATATATATTCAGGATCCAGTTCAAGATTCTTGTAATTACCTACAGAGCCATCAATGGTCAGGCACCAGCTTACATAAGTGATCTGCTGCACCGTTATGTTGTAAGCAGATCAATGAGGTCCTCAGATCAGGGTTTACTGGCTGTTCCTCGTACTAAGCTGAAAACAAAAGGCAACAGAGCTTTTGAAACAACTGCTCCTAGACTGTGGAAGGCTTTGCCACATGTTTTAAGAGTGACTGCATCTGTTGAAATCTTTAAAAAGCAGCTAAAGACGCATCTTTTTAGGCATTCATTTAGCCACATTGCTGACGGTATTATTTTGTATTTACGTTTTGTGTTTTACTACGATTTATTGTGATTTATTGTGCTTTTTACGACTATTGATCTTTTTTAATGTATATATTTATTTTGCCTGTGAAGCACTTTGTGACTCTGTCTGTGATAAGTGCTATACAAATATAAATATAAATATAAATTGCAGAAGGTGGACACACCACATGAAAAAGTACTCCAAACTAACTTAATCGTTAGAAAAACATTAACACTGCAGTATGTATATGTGTAGGCAGTGTTGTTTGTTTGTGGATGAAAGAAATGACATTAACATATAAACAGAGAAAACAAAGGGAGAGGAAATGGTGTAAACTGTAAGCTAAAATAGAGCCTTACCTGGTGATCATAGGTAATGTAGTCTGTCTCTTTCAGCAGGCCACCATTACACCTCCCACCTCCTGAAATCACAACATGGAGGAACAAAGGTCAGTCTTGAGGTCGAACATTGTCAGCAGCAGCCAGGAGCTGGACACAACTTCATTGGATACTGGTTGGTTACTTGATCAACATTCACACACAAAAAAAGCAGTCACTATGGACAGAAGTCAACGTAAAGTGTACCCTTTTATATTATATCCGTCAACATTTTTTGGTAATCATATTGAGCCTTTTTAGTCAATGACTTTTTTCCGCAAGTCTGTGGTTTAAAATTGGTCTGCAGTGATGTATTGGGGATGATGGAGCGTTTCTATTTATACCTTTTGTCAAAACTAGGTCAAACATGTCTGTGACATTCCAGTGCAAGTTGAAGCAGTGGTCAGCAATCCATAAGCATTTTTGTCAAGGGCTTAAAGATCAACACCTTGTTCTGCCGGCACATGACAACCAGAGCTCATTTTGTATTCTATTCTCTTGTTTCATCATATATGTGTGATGTTTGCTGACTGTTATGTGGTCATTCTGTTGTCAATATGTAATTTGGTGTGGTTTATGAAACCACAATGTTGTGTGTGTGTGTGTGTGTCAGCCAAAATGCACAGCAGGGCCTGGACCAGCGCTGTGGCCATCTGTGTGTGTGTGTGTGTGTTTCTCATGAGCCGCCTGTTCAGTGATTCATTCACAGTGTCAGTGCTGGGCCACATGACTGAGAACAGGTGGCACTCTGGTGTACCTCACCACCCCCAACACACACACACACACACACACACACACACACACACACACACCTCCGTTTGCACCCTGAGAACACACAGCACCTGCCATGTGTTCACAGCGCGAGGTGCGTCAGCCCTAAAATGACGTCACCACAGCAGTGCGTGGCCGTGCACCTCTGAATTTTTGTAACTCGGCGCGCGCTGCACTGTCAGTTCAACATGGTCGGCTGGGAAGCCTCTACAAACATCTGTATGATTTTTCATGTACAGGCCACAGGTAGTCAACCAGCCTTAAGTATGTGGTCAGAGAGAGACACCAGACTGCAAGTTATATCGTTTTCACAATATTCAACAATGTTATCGCATATCGTACATTTCCCTCATATCGTGCAGCCCACACACACACACACACACACACACTTTCTATATCTCTTATAAACTAAGAATGTGACCTTTTAACAAATGGTTGTGGTTGACAGCTGTCGCAACCTAAATGTCACCAGCTCTCTGGTCCTCCTCCTCACACTTTACATGTAACCCACCAGCCTGTCCTCTCTTCCCTTCTCTCTCCTTCTGTAACATCTATGTGGCATTTGACCTTGCTTTGTTAGCAATATGCAAACTGTTTTGACTGTACTGTTGGTCAATGTTCGTGCTAAAGTGTTAGCATGGAACAGCAAAGTGAGTGAGCTACTGTACTTAAGACACATGGATGAATTTGGTGTCTGTTTCCACAAACCATTCCACTACAAGCGGAAAACCTCTCTATCTTTCATTCCTCTCCTCTTTCCTTTCTCATTCTTCTATTTTCTTGCTCTCCCGTCTTTCTTTCTCTCACTCTGATATTCTACCTACAGGGCTGCAACATAAAACACACCCACACATGGCGGCTTCCATATGTTTCTCTATTGAGCTTGTACACACAGAACCAACACATTATACATAGCCTTAGGCAGCATGTGTGTGTGTGGAGGGGGGGGGGGGACAGTTGTGTCAATACGAGGCAGATATAGCTGGCTCAGCCTTCACTGATCTTGCAGCCCGATGGTTAAGGCCCCAAACCTTTGAACTCAAGGTCAAAGGTCACACCCCCTAAAGGGCCACAGCTGGCCACACTATAAAGGTGGACTGGCTGTGTGTGTGTGTGTGTGTGTGTGTGTGTGTGTGTGTGTGTGTGTGTGTGTGTGTGTGTGTGTGTGTGTGTGTGTGTGTGTGTGTGTGTGTGTAGGTGGGTGAAGTAGAATGTGGGGGAGCAGGGCCATCTTAAAAGAAGGAATGCCAGAGAGAGCAAGTGTGTGTTGGAGGCTGAATTGTTGCAAGGGTAGAAAACATTCTTTCATGACACATCGAATAAATGTCACAAGCTTTGACATAATCATTTGACCTTGATCGATATCAGGACTGTGGGAAGAGAAAGAGGGGGGAGGGTTGTGAGAAAGATAAAGAGAGAGAGACCGTGAGAGAGGGAGGAAGGAAGGCATGACAAGGCAAGGCATTAGGGAAATACAAGTTTAGAGAAAAATGTGATGAAATACAGTTTTAAATGGTAATTGTATTAAAACACACAGCGACAGATAAAGAACAAGACCATGTGAGCGCGAACATGAGAGAGATAATGAAAAGCGAGACAGAGTGAGACAAAGATAGAAAGATATAGAAAGTTGTGTTTATCTTTTGTCTGTAAAGGTTAACCAGTGGGAGCATCTCCCTTTGCTCAGAGGTGGAGAGCAGCAGAGATGTAGAAGCTGAGAGGGATGGGTGAAGGATGGAGGAAAGGCCGTGAGCCACACAGACGATGAAAAAGGAAACCAAGATAAGTAGGTTAAGAGAGATAAGGAGGAGCAGGGCTGTTTTGACAGAGACCAATGGGGAGAAGAGAGAATTTATTGTTAGTATTGTGCAGTCGTCTAACCTGACATTCACACCATACAGCACTGTGTTTTAAAGCAAAGGGCTCTATTGGAAGTATGTTGCTAAAAGGTACAGTGAAAACATGAAGTATGATCCAGGAAGTCCAGTTTGAGTAGTAGACTTATAAGACGCCAAAACACAACACAATGATTTACAATACAATGCAGAATGATTTTACGCCTCAGGAAGGTTATCATGGCAACAATCAGTCCATCCACCTTTTGAGGAGTCAAAACAGTGGAAATATGGAATTAATGTTACATAGTAATCGGTTATGGGCGCTTGCTTGTATTTGATTGGCCAACGCAGTGAGTTACTGGATGCACATTTCGTTACGGCAAATGTTGAGCCAAAAAGCTCTGCACACCTGAATGTGTTAGAGACCAGTACAACTTTAATAAAAGTTAAAACTTCTGCAGACTCATTGCAGGTTGATTTATTGATACAAATTTAAACTTTTTTTAATTGATTATTTTTTAAGATGCTCTTTATGGCACTGACAGTTAACCAGTCAGCCATGATAGATGTATATATATATATATATATATATATATATATATATATATATATATATATATATATATATATATATATATATACATACACACACACACACACACACACACACACACACACACACACACACATACATACATATACACATTATATATATATAATGTGGCTGTCAAAATAACACGTTAATTTCGATTAATTAATCTGAGAAAAAATAACGCGTTAAAAAAAATAACGCAGATTAATCTATTCCATATTGACATTTGACCCGGAGCCGTTCTAGCCACCATTCTACTGTAACATGAAGGAGGGAGACGAGAATGTGCTGCCTGGATCATTAATTGGAACATTTACTTGTAAAAATCTTCTTCCTGCCAACCCTGGCTACCGAAATCTGGTGCCACTGATATGTCTGCACTTCTCTCTGATGCTCTGAAACAGACGTTACAGGCAACACAAACACCGCTGCACGTGACGCTAGTTAACACTACATTCAACAGCAGCTAACGTTAGCCTACCGCTAGCTAGTAGCTGGATTAAAAACGGTTAAAATGCTGACAGCTAACGCTAAACGGTGTAAAGTTTGACTGTGTTTTACTGTAGAGGATTCAACACCGGGATGTAACAATCTGCAGCTGCCGTCGGAAAAACAACACAGACGGTGCGTTCAATGAAACTGGTAAACTACAGCCTCGTGGTGCATTTGAAGTTATTGTAAATGTCCTTTTCCCATCTGGTGGTTGTTTTTGTCGTTCAACAGCAATTTACTAGTGAAATAAGTTATTGTTATTGTTATACATTATTATTAAATCATTTAATTTTGACCATATGGCCTTAGCAATAAACAAGCCGTTCTTTAATGTCGCCAACTGTTGTTTAGTACCCTTTTTTTTCTTTTCTTTTTTTACTTTCTTAAAAAGTATCGGTTCAGGCACCGTTAATTATGTATGCGATTAATTTCGATTAATTAATCACAGAGTATGTCATTAATTAGATTACATTTTTTAATCGATTGACAGCCCTAATATATATATATATATATATATATATATATATATATATATATATATATATATATATATATATATATATATACACATTTTCTAATCAAGGCATTAAGATCAATCACACACACACACACATATATATACTGTACAAACACACACAAACTGATGAACATATACAAAACACATATCCACATTCTGTATATGCAATTAAGTACACTCACTCCTGTTCAACAGATGCAAAGGCACCATTTGACACCTGTGTTCCTGTCCTACTGCTTTGCTGCATGCTGTACATACTGACCTAGTGTACAGTAAAATCAACTTAAAGCATTCACGTAATGGCAAACCCACACACCCCTTAGTGTGTGTGTGAGCCTACATGGCGTGAGTAGAGTAGCCATGCTTGGGCTGCTCCAGCCCTTAGTCACTAGTGATTCAGTAGGTCCCTTCAAGTTAGGGCAGTGAGCTTCATACCTGCACACGCACGCACACACACACACACGCACGCACACACACACACACACACACACACACACACACACACACACACACACACACACACACACACACACACACACACACACACACACACAAAATAGCAGGCTGCTGCAGGAGTGGTGGTATATGACAGGGTTTTCTTCCACAGTGTCTTTCAGTCTAACATTCACTGTCTGTCAGTGTGTCTCTCTGTGCCATGGCCATTTGTCTGCTGTTGTGTGTTTAAAGGCAGTCACTCAGAACAGGTTAAATCCTTGAATGGAGCTTTAGTCACCACCATGAGCACTAATCAGCACACATCAAGAAACTAATCATGAGCGTGGACACTTTGTTTTGTGAACAACTTTAGATCTCCTTGAAATGCAGTCAGACCACATCCTGATCTTGTGTGTGACATCAGGGGGTAGATGAGGACATTTGTAAGAGGGTACTGTTGTTCAAGTTGTTTGAATGACAGAGAGGGGTGGTTATGCCCCCAATGCCAATAAGGCATTGGTTCACTCACTGTAGCCTGTTTTACAGATTCCATGAATTGCAGGTGATCATTCAGCTGGTTGGTTAAAACTGTTCAGACAGGATGTTATTCATGTGTTTTCATGTTTTTATCAAATCTACATTTCTCTCCAAACCTCCAAAAAGTGAAATAGAGATAGTAAGACTCACCTGTTTTTGCATTTTTGGTTAAGAACTGTTGCTAAATAAAAAGCTTCATGGAAAATACCAGTATATTAAATGTCACACCACTCAAGCCCAATAGACTGGATTTATTTTTGTGTGTGCGCATTCATGAGAGAGGCAGTAGGTCTGTTTTCTGTCTCATTTGCCAGTAAACATTCAAGTGTTTGTGTGGCTGGAGTTGGCGGAGCTACAAACAGTGAGGAGGAGTGTCAGGTTGACTGTGGTCGGGGCTGTTTGGTTCAGTGAACTGCTGCCACACTGCTTCAGTAAAAGGTCATGGTCAAAAAAACCACGCCTGGCTCACAAACCACCACACCCACTCTGACTCCCACACACACTCACACATGCGAGAAATGAATGGATAGACAAGACAGACAGGCTGACTTCCTCTTTGGGGACAAGCAGGAACATGACACCCACTTAAAGAGGAGGGGGTGACAGACAGACTCAACGACTAGAGCCACACACCCCAAGACTGTCTGAAAACTCACCGGCCGTGAGCCCACAACCAGACAAATAGGAAGACAGAGAGACAGACACAGGGGAGGAGAGAAGAATGAAGAGTTGGTATTAAATCGTGTCTAGACAGACGCTAATGAAAGCAGCTCGACTGTGGCTGCTGCTAAAATCAAGACATGTGAACAGTATGATAAAGCATGAGTTTGTGGTTGTGTGGGTGTGTGTGTGTTAGAAAGATGTTTGAGCAAGTACGTGTAAATGAGAGTTTGATGAATATAACCCTTTAAACACGTCATGTGCTGTTTTTACCCTCACTCTCCTTTCTTTCTTTCTCTCTCTCTCTCTCTCACACTCACACACACACACATACACACACACACACACACACACACACCTAAATTAAACATGGCTTTGCCATCAAGCCCTGAAATGCTGACTTGTCACTTTTATCCCTAAAAACATCATCCAACATACCTGAGTGCAGAACACAAACACGCCTGGCCAAATGTGAATAAGGCGTCCGGTATACTCGCCGTACCCGACCTGTCGTGCGCCAATGTGATGTCATGGGAGCGGCGTAACTATTTATACTCGCGGAATGGTGGTCGCAACACTAGTTGCAGTCTTCTCCTGAACAGAGGTGTCGCTAATGAGGAAAGGCTACCGACTTTGCTATTTCTATGGACTAGAAGAAGAAGAAAAAGGTAAACAACGGCAGAACTGGCAGCAGCATTGACGTCAATGTTTTCGATTTGATTCGATGACCTACTTCGTCGGATCAAGCCTTTCATTTACCACAAAAGAACTCATCTTGACCCGGTAAGTTTACAAGAGAGACTTGCAGTCACTCTGAGAGTCCTGGCATCCAGTTGTCCTCGAACTCGCCCATGCTTCCTGTTTCCGCTTTGTTGCGCGCCACTGAAAAAAATAGAGTGGTGCACGACCTCCGGTTGCGCACTTAAAATCCTGGCGAGCCAGCGAGATCTACGTCATTTTGACGTCACATTGGTGTGCGCCAGGTCGGCTGCGGCGACTGTAAAAAGGCCTTAACACAGCAGTTGGATACTTGAATACGTCTTTCTCTAGTCCCACCATCAGGCCAAGGTTTCTACTCGTACAGACAAATGATTATCAAAACTGTGGAGTGGAGATTTTACAGAATAAAACATGACAGCAGACATCCATTAAATTTGCTGACCACAATTATGCTCCAAAGGGGTTGAAAACCTTGGGGAAAACTTTGCTTTTTTTTGACTGCCACCAAAAATGCATTCCTGGCTGTATAAATTGTGTCTCATCTTTAACAGACAAATGGTGGAATCATGGCTTTGTTACAGCAACATGGTGAGAGCTGGTCACCTTTTAATGCCAAACAAACATGAAGAGACACTGGTTGTGCTGATCACTCAAGCTTATAACATGCTCGCTCTACTGTAGTGTAACATTAGCGTTACTTATTAGCCACACAACTCATGTCTCTGAACCCTAGATAACACAAGTGTTATGACCTCTATCTGAAGGTAAAGCATAGCAAACCATGTACCTATGACTCATTACGGTCATTGGTATGCAGGTCACTTGATGAAAAATGGGTAAATATATAAGGCCCCAACCGAAAGGTTTGTGATAGCAGGTAACTTCATGTCAAACAACAAGCTAGTTGCTGTGATTGAGAAATCAGCAGCAAAATGACTGACACCTCATCAGTTGCAGAGTATGGCTTGTATCCAAAATAATTGGATTCAAAGTCAGAGTCCGATTGAAATGTAAGAAAAATACAACGCACCTTCAGATTCTACAGATCTGCATTAGTCAGTTTTCCCCATTTCTGAATAACAGGACAATACCCTAATGACCCAGAAGACTGTGTATTCTGACACACTGCTGGTAGCTCAAAACCAATAACATTCGAATGAAGAGATGCAAGCAGACGGCATGCCTTAACTCACCCCACACACACACACACACACACACACACACAGGCAGACAGAGAAATGTATCCTCCTGAGGCATCCCCTTCATACAAGCTAAACAAAATAAACACATTGGAAAAAGAAGAAAAGAAAGGGATCTTTTTGATGAGGGTAATACATGGTGGGACTCTGTTAATGAGTCATAACAACAGCATTTTCCTCACCCTTTAAAAAACTGTGTGTGTTGTTTTGTGTGTATGCGTGTGTGTGCAATATGATTAGGGAATGAAAGGAGTTTATGAGGAAGGTGTGTTTAAGGCTGTAGGCATTACATTAGCCCAGGATGCACTCTTACTGTCTCTGGTGCTAAGTGTGTGTGTGTGTGTGTGTGTGTGTGTGTGTGTGTGTGTGTGTGTGTGTGTGAGAGAGAGAGACAAAGCTGGAGAGTGGTCAGACAAGTCCTGCCAAGCCCACATACCAGTGCAGAAGTGCTAAACTATACTATCCAGTTGCACAATGCCATTTAAGTTAACTGTCACATACCAAAAAGACTGACTCAGGACTGTATAATCACACTGCTGTGTGTGTGTTCGCTCCAAACCGCAATGATTTCATACCTAATAAATATAAAAATGATAATTTCTAATTTGCAATCAGCCACACTGGGTGAGCTTAACAATGGTGTGTTTGAGAGTGAAAGTGAGCTAAATAACAGCGCGTGAAAGAGCAGTACTGTGTAGGTTACACTGGTGTATAGCTTGAGCTGCATCTTCTGCATCTGCTCACAAAGACTTCTTTATCTGCTGTGGCACACGTGATCCCCACATGGTGGCTCATACCGTCTTCACAGGACCACACACACACACACACACACACACACACACACACACACACACACACACACACACACACACACACACACAAAGACTCTCACACACACACATACTCTTAAATATGTACTTGCACTATATGACAAGCACTCAAATCACTTTCACCAGCAAGTAAGCATACAAACCCATAATGTATAAACACCAACCCCGCCCTTCTCCTCCTCTGTGTCTGTAGGGTAAGTATCTTCCCATAGTCATTTAAAGGGCTCCCTCCAGACACTGTGACCCCACACTTCCTGCACTGGGTAGGCGCCAGAGCAGATGGGAGCGCACGCATGCATGCATGTGTGTGTGTGTGTGTGTGTGTGTGTGTTACTTGTCAGTGTGTATCTATTAAAGGTACTTTAAGCGATGTCATACGTTTTTTAGGCTACAACATGTTTTGTCACATACAGCAAACATCTCCTCACTATCCGCGAGCTGCCGGTCCCCTAAACACACTGTAAAAAAACATAGGGTCCACACACGCCAACAAAAACAAAGTGGTCCAACCTGGACCATGCAAACATACACAAACCGTGTTCCAGTGTTCAGCCAATAACAGACAAGAAGGATTGTTTTTTTGTTTGTTTTTTTTTTGGGGGGGGGGAGGGGGGTTAGTGCGCTAAAGCACAGAAGGGAGTGGACGGGATGAGGAGGAGGGAGGAGCGAGCTAGTCTTCGTTTTGTTTGAAAATACTTTGAACGTCAACAAGAAGTAACGTCACCCAACATCGCTTAGAGCACCTTTAAGGTGTAACTACCATAACAAAGAAACTAAGTCAAGCGGGAAGACAGAAAGCAGAACAGAGCAAAACTGAGAGAAGCTCTGCAGAAATTAATTTCATGGTGTGAATGAGAAATGTTTCACATCCTCTATCTCACCATACCTAACCCTAAAGAATATATGAGAGGTAGATAGAGTAATAGTATCTACATTGGAAAAGAATGCATTCTAATACTCTGATCTCCTTCCTTTTGGCTGATTATAATATTGTAATATCACTCTACTGTTGCACTTGAAATAAATCAGTTAAATGCCTGAAATAAAAATGAAAAATTAAAGTGGGGAAAATGCTTGGACTGCTACTATTTTTTGAAGGCCAAGGACCACCTCTCCTGAGTCTTATACAATTGTGCCTTGACATTAACACGAGAGCTGCTGATGTCAGCGGGTGTTGTTTTGTGTGTGTCTTCATGAATGTGTGCCATGATCATAATGTTCCTCTGGTGTTGATACATTTGATACCAACATGAAAAATGGATGGCCAATATGTGCGCTGTCAATTATAAATAACCAAAGACAGCTATAAATATTGTAATGGTGAGGGTAGCATTACACGTGTGTGTGTGTGTGTGTGTGTTAGATACAGTATGAATATCACATGCAGTGGGAGGGACTTAAGCAACTTTATAGTAGGGCCGGATTTCAACCATTCGCAAATCTTTCAGCGTTGCAATGAATGGCAAATACTCTGCCAATCTGTTGTAATCATTCTTGTAATCCTCTTCCATAGGAATTCAAGTGCAGGCAGCCTTATGAACACGCATCACACACGCACACACACAGTTTATGCTAATGCTGCATTTGATCCTTCTACATCTTGTATTGTGTCCTTATTTGAGGTGTGTGCAGTATGCATGTCTCTGTTCTTGTATTTGAAGTGTGTGTGCGTGTCTAAGACAAGCCTGTGTGTGTAAATGTGTGTCCTTGACCAGCTGCACAGGGCAGAGGAAATGAGGCGGAACTCAATCTGGTCCACACCTGTCTGTCTCTCTCTGGAGGGAGGAGCCTAGGGCCACCCACCCACACACACACACACACACACACACACGCGCACACACGCGCACACACACACACACACACACACACACACACGCACACACACACACGCGCACACACACACACACACACACACACACACACACACACACACACACACACACACACACACACACACACACACACACACACACGCGCACACACAGCAAATAGATTATGCATGCAGCAGCCAGCTAAGGAGATTGGATCTATTAATGTATACCGAGACAGTTTTATGTTTGTGTACGCTTCCTGAGAGAGAGGAAGGACAGAGAAAGAGAGAGCAATGGTGTCTATTTGTGTTTGTGCTGCATAATGGGGTGAGAGGGAAAGATATTAAAAGAGTGACACTCATTAAGTAAAGAGAAAGCGAGGATGACAGACACAGGCGAGAGGGAAGACTCCTTTAGGAGAAAGCAGACAGGAGCGAGGGATGTGGTGGAGGCAGGGAAGATGAAGAGATCGGGGATGACAGTGTGAGCCACGCCACACAAGGACAGAGAGAGAGAGAGAGAGAGAGAGCGCGCACTGGTATGGGAGGGTGGGGGGGGTTACTTCGGGACGCCAGAACCCAGTGACATGACATAGATGCACTGTGCTACTGTGCAGAGAGCAGAAGGGATGAGGGTATAGAGCGACAGAGGAGGAGAAGAAGAAGAGGGGGGTGGGTGTGTGAGAGCTTACTGCCTCTCTGCTCTGTTTCCACACAGTTCTGTGGAGAAGACGATGGTACGCTAAGTGTGGAGATGAAAATGTGTTTCTTTATGTTAAAAGATTGTAACACCAAGCCAGGCTACAATTCTGCTGCCTGATTCATAAAATCCGACAGTGCACAAGCATTGAATAGCAGGACCTACTTCTGCAATCTCTCTCTCTCTCTCAGCCTCTGCTGTTGTTCAAACATGTGTCATGTTGAATGCTAGTCTCGCATTGCCAGACCTTCCTCCACAGCGCTGCAGAGGAGGGTCTGGTTAGTCCACACAGCATTCCAGGATGGGAGAAAAAGATGCTCTGGTTTATTGCCATTTCTTTAAACCAATCACAGTCGTCTTGGGCAGCGCTACGCGCTGGACAGTGCCGCTGCAAAATTGCCTCGGGAAGGAACTTGTTTTGGTGGAACGTGTACGTTCAAAAGTTGTTTTAGTCGTGCAACAGAAAACTCAGATTGGACAGATAGTCTAGCTAGCTGTCTGGATTTACCCTGCAGAGATCTGAGGAGCAGTTAACCATAGTCCTCAGAAATCCACCAGGGTTTAAAATTACAACACAAAGAAAGCATAAGGTAACGGACATCCGGCAGAAAAGAAGGACATCCGGCGGAATTTCCAGTGGCACCAGAACAATCCCGGAAGTGGAACGTGGTGGATATAGACTATGTTGAATGTGTTACAGAAATGTTACTAGGTCTGACCTAGTAAGATTGCTGTCCTGACTTTTACCTAAACGTGACTTAGGTGCTTATTCAGACATGAGACTAACATGTTAAATTGCCATCAGATTAACGTAAAGTCGCGCATGTCTGGAAGAGGCAAAAGGATAACATGTTTATCTTCTTCTGTAAAGATTCAGTAAACAGAGAAACACCAGGGAGAGACAGAAGAGACAAAACGCATGCTACATGCAGCAATTTTAATGCAAAACAGATTCAGATGCACACATTGTAGCATAGAGAAAATTATATATGCTGTCTTGTCTGCTCGATACCACATACACCCACACATACACACACCATCAAATTTCCAAGTCGCATGCAGAGGACCTTACAGCAGAAGCTTCCACCCACACACACAATCATTTGTATTTCTTTTCACTACAGAATGGTAGTGAAAATTAGCATACATATATGCATGCAGGCGTGCTATCAGTCTGCCAACATATAACAGCAGAGCCCTCCATCCATCCTTCCTTCCATACATACACCCTAACCCCTATTCATCTCATCCCCTGCTTTCCTCCATCCCTCCCTTCACACCTGCCAGGCCTACAGCAAGGTCACACACCTCAATTACCCTGTACACACACACACACACACACACACACACACACACACACACACACACAAAGAGCGAGAGAGGGTGTGTGATAGGGAGGGAAGATAAGACAGGAGGGGGTGAGAGCGGATTTCACGCTACCCTGAGCACTGGCTAGCGTGCACCAGTGTTTCGGACATTTTATTTATGATGTACCTGCTCTCTCCTCTCTGCTTTATCTCCCTGTTTGGGTCTCTGGTTCAGGCAACCATAAGCATTATACTTTGATAAACACCTTTATCAGCCAACCATATGAATAGTTACCAATTATGGTACCTGCACATATTCTGTGTGAAAAAACAGGAATGCTGCTTCACTGCATGATCACAAATCTGTGTCAAAAGTGTCATGTTCAGATTGAAATATTCACAAAACAATGTGTCATCACAATTTTTTATCACAACTGCATGCAGCAATGTAACGTGAGCAGCCGCAAAGAGACTTAATAATCACCGGCTTAACATCACTACAAGTCTGAATATCAGGCTGCAACATTGACACTAATGTGCCTTACAAATAACACATCATGAATCCCAATGTGCCTAATAGCCATATTAATGTACTCGTGTTAAATGTGATCCTCCTATTAGGTCTTTTTGTATCTGCAGGCAGACTGCTGTTCACCCATGCAGCCACAGGATGCAACCAGCTGTGTTTACACTGTGGGCTAATACAGCCGCCATATGGCAACAGAGTACAGGACACACACACTGCTCCTGGAAACTGCAAACACAGTGCCCAAACAGTACACAGTGCATGCACAGGCCTGTGTTTAAACCTCCAGTTTGATTGGAAACTTTGAATAAAAGACTCAGAGGAGTTGGTCTAAACCTAAAACTTGGGAATAAATAGAAAGATTTCTGAAAGAATATTTTGTAGCAGTGGGAGGGTGGAGTCCAGTTTCGGCTGTAACACTCATTAGAACCACATCCCTGCTCCAATATATTAAAACCACCTACACATGTCAGCCAATGGCCATCAGCTGATGAATGTAGAAGTTTTTATTGCCTTAAACATCTCTTATTAAAGATTTTTCAACTCCCAAAGCCACTTGAATGCATGGACATGGGTTTTTTTATGCCTCAAGAAGAATATATTTAGGGTCATAGTTTCCATTTTTCTGCTGAATGAATAAAGAGGGAATAAGACTGAATATGCAGTGTTGAGAATCAGACAGAGAATAGATTGAGTACAAATACTGTGAAGCCTGTAACTCTATTCTCTACATCAGTGATAGCAATCCTGTGGGAGAGAGCGTCAGCCTGTCTCATGACCTCCTCCATCACCCTGCCCCACCCAACCCACACACACTCTTTACCATATTGTATCAGTGGAGTACAGTATAGGCAGCTTCCAGAGTGACATCTAACACTAGTCAAACAAAGGAAACAGAGAAAATCAATTACAACACCAACACTCACCCCCCCCCCAACCACTCACCCATCCACTTCTCCCTTTTCTGATCTTTGCAATCAAAGCCATCTGATCACAGTGTGTGTGTGTGTGTGTGTGTGTGTGTGTGTGTGTGTGTGTGTGTGTGTGTGTGTGTGTGCGTGCGTGCGTGCGTGCGTGCGTGTGTGTGTCCATGCATTCATGTGTGTGTGTGTGTGAAAGCGATAAAGATGCAAAAAACCAAAAGAGGTTTTGGACAGATGTATTTCTAGGTTTTGATTGACACAGATTTACAAGTTTATGATTAGGATGAAGAAAGGGGAACAGGACCAGGGAAGGAGGAATAAAAGAAAAAGGGGTAGACAGAAAGAAGAGAAGGCTGTGAACCGATGGAAGAGAGGGAAGGAGAGGCACAGTGCAGACAGACAGAAAAGGGATGGAGGGCTCAAGTCCTCGAGACAGATCCTGTTACGGGTCTGGGGGCAAGCAGGCGCGCAAGCACGGACGCTCCTGCATGCGCACACACACGTGCAGGAACACACACACACACACACACACACACACACACAGGTCACAGTGCACCCGCTGCCCTCCAGACACACTCACGCAGAGACACAGATATCCTCGTAAACGCTCCAAGACAGACGCAGCTGCCATTTCTACAAATGCATGACTGACACAATTGCACTTATGAAATAAAGTCTACACATACGCACAAAAGAATCTGCTAAAACACTATAAAAAAACAGGCAAATTTGAAAGATTTGATTGGATCTTACCAAATAAATTTACTCCTGAGTGGCTCAGCTGTGACTTATGACTTCTGTATTGAGAAGAAGTGGAGCGAGAGACATTGTGGGACACACAGGCGCACACACAAAGGCACAGTTATCATAGAAGTTACACAAGTGACAGGGGTCAGTGTTCAGTGTGGAACTGGGTTAAAGAGACAGGTGATGTAACATGAGAGAAAGCAAGAGTAGGAAAAAGACAGGAAGAAAGGGGAGAAGAAGAGAGCAAAGAGGAGGTAGCAGGTTGGGTAGAAAAAAAAAATGAAAAAGAATAGAAGAGGGGGAGAACATAGAGGAATAGGAGGAGGAGGAAGTAGACATTGGGAAGAATGGGCAGAAATGAAAGAGGAAAATTAGGAGAAGACACTTCTAACTAAATAATCTACAAAGCAAAACTTCCCCCTCCTCGTCGATCACTTAATTACAGCTTTCACCCTCCAGACACACACACACACACACACACACACACACACGGACTGCACAATATATCATTTTTTTTATTGTTATCGCAATATCAACTGCCGCAATATACATATCGCGAAAGGCTGCAACATATCGCGAAAGACACTCAGAGATGTGTTAGTTGAAAGAAAATATCAGCAGAATACTGCACTTTAAAATGTAACTGTCATTCTTTTTTTAGTGCTGCCTTTTATGTTGATTCAATGTTAAATCTTTTCTGTAAAAGCAAGTTGGAAATTATTTCCTTGTATGTGTTTTATATTCAACAAGCAATTTGTTGTATTTTAGCAGAATACTGAAAGCAGCAGAACTGAGAACACTTTAATATGTGTTTATTTATTGCAAGTTATATCGTTTTCACAATATTCAACAATGTTATCGCATATCGTACATTTCCCTCATATCGTGCAGCCCACACACCCACACACACACACACACACACACACACCCACACACACACACACACACACACACACTCCTTCTCTTTTTCTTCACCTACTTGAAACATAATCAGGTTAATGCATTACCATAAGTCAATCAGATGGATCGATTGAGGTCACTGTGGGGTCACTCACATGTCATAGCCAGTGTGTGTGTGTGTGTGTGTGTGTGTGTGTGTGTGTGTGTGTGTGTGTGGTTGTGTGTGTGGTTGTGTGTGTGTGTGTGTGTGTGTGTGTGTGTGTGTGTGTGTGTGTCTTGCCATTTTTTATGTGTCTGTAATAAACATCCACAGATGTGTACTAATCTGATCACTGGAGTCAGATGTAGAGTTTAACTGGTGTGTATTGCTGCTTTCCCATGTTGCTAGGCTTCTGCTGAATGCTGCTTGAACAGATTGAACCTTGGGGGTCAGAAATTGTCTCTTACTGTACACCTATTCCTGAAGCAAGTAAAACCAGTGAGACCAGGCGGGACTGAACACTACATTTAAGTCTTGCATCATTAACAACAGAAGCTAAACACATACATGGGAGCAAACCCAGCTCCCTGACAGAGGTTGTGAAAGAGACTCACCTTTTCATTCACAAAGATTCCCAGGCACAAACACTAAAGTGCAAAACCTAACCTGCATCTACTTTTGAAGGTGGTTCCAAGCACATACACTCAGCTTCAAACACAAACACAGATGCAGACAAAAGTAATGAAAACAACTTCACATGCACAAACAATGAGAAGCTGGGCATGAGAAACACCAGAAATAAACGAATACAGAGAAAACGAAAAGGAGAACAGCATTGGAGCAGAAACATTCAAGAGCCTGCACATTTGTTATGCGCACAATTACAGAGTGCAGTAAAAACACAGGGCATGGGCCAATCATCATGCGTTTGTGTGTGTTTATGTGAATCTGTGTTTGTGCACTTATATTATACTTTATATACTATACATTTTAGGCATTTAGTAGCTGCTCCTACCCAGAGTGCAGCAGTAGCATAAGCCTATATGCAGATATCATTACAACCAGCTCATAATGAATACAAGTAACAACACATTCCTTTTTCTTAGGAATATTCATGCATCATTCTCAGGCAAATAAAGACTTACTTTGTGCAGAAATAGGAGCAAAGACAGCACAATCAAATCAAATAACTGACAAATCTAAAACTCAACAATCTCTAGTGTTTGACCCTCCTCAACATTCCCTCCTCTTGAATTATAAGATATAAAGGATTCTGCATCCTTCATTACAGAGCTAGCAAACTTTAACAATCCACAACCCTTTACAAACATGATGCAAGAGACGCTATATCCACACTGCACCACCATTGACCTTTGCCAAGAAGTGATAATAATCAGCCATGCAGCGAGGACTCGTGCATGGGACACACACACACACACACACACACACACACACACACACACACACACACACACACACACACACACACACACACACACACACACACACACACACACACACCTGTGTACGCCAGTCAAATGCTCCTTGTTACAGAGGCCACAAGAAACCCATAGAACAATCACACAATCTCTGTGTGTTCAGGTGCATAAGTGTGTGTGCGTGTGTGTAAGTGTGTGATAGATTTCGTCTTCACTCAGCCTGCCAATCCCCTGTCTATCCCCAGTAGTAGTGACACAGCCCTCTCCTGACTGAGACAACTGGAAGCCATTACCTTAAATCAACAAACCTCAGCTTGTCTCCATCACACAAAGACCCCATGTGCATGCTCAGCATACTACATCTGCCAATGGCCCTGTGTGTGTGTGTGTGTGTGTGTGTGTGTGTGTGTGTGTGTGTATTCAAAATGTCTCAGCATGGATATTTTTCTCTTAACCTGCCATATATCTCTTCATCTCCAGCCCTTTATCTTTCCTCTTGTGCATCTCTTTGACTGCAGCTCAAGTCCAGACGAACTTGGGACGTAGGTTTGACTTTCCACCAGACTGCCTAGCCTTTCTGTCTCTGTATTTCATCATGTCTTTCATGCTCTCGTTGTCTTACTCTCTGCTAATCATATACAGCTACCTACACAGGCTAGTTTCAATGGTGGATATTAGCTCCAAGGCCAAAGCTAAACTGCCTGAGCCCTTTGACCCCGCATAATAGAATTAACCACCTAAGCCTTATCCCTCTGTGCCTTAACAAACTGTGCTTATGAATATAAAACTAGTGTAGTCATAGATAATAAGCCTCATAGAAAAAGCCTCAGACCAGAACATTTAGCCACAGAATTAAATGCAACTACTGTACTACTGTCTGTTTTTTGTGTGTGTGTGTGTGTGTGTGTGTGTGTGTGTGTGTGTGTGTGTGTGTGTGACAGAGTAACTGTTTGCACAAATTCTGGCAAGTATGCTCTGAACAGCTTACTCTTGTGTAAGGAGAATACTTGCACTTGTGCAGTATTTAATACACCACATTGCACCTTGGAAATCTTTTGGAGACAAAACAAGGCCAGCTGGTACCACCCACTACCTATAAAAAAACCCCAATATTTGTTTCAAACACATTCCAAAGGATGTAGAGGACTTTGTCGAAACTAGCGGGAACATCAGCATTACCTTCAAAAGATGAAAAACACTCTGAGATGAAAAATATGTAGATAAACATAAAATCAATGAGCACATAACAGCAAAGGTTGCTGCCAAAGATACTGTATATATACGTTATATATATATATATATATATATATATATATATACACGTATATATCATATAACATTCTATCAATCAGAGTAACAAATAGGTATTTATTTACATGAATGTGTCTCTAATTATTGCTTGAACACAAGCTGTTATTAGCCCAGCTCCCCTCTGTCCACAGACACAACCCAGCCACGGCGCCAGCCAGCCAGCCTCCCCTCACCTCCACCCCTTCACCTCCTCTCTTGCCTGTCTGCTCCTCTCCTTCTCCTCCCCCTTTTCCCGTTTTAAACACAAGGCAGCCCACCCCTCCCCCTCTCATCTCTCTCTCTTCTTTCTGTCTCCCTTTTTCTTCTTCAGGCAGCACACTCAATCAACCTCACCCTCCTCCTCCCCGCAGCCATCTCAGCCTCCATTGCAATGAATGCACAATCTCCCTCCTTTAGCTGTGGGGGGAGTGCCCCGGGGCTGAGGAGGGGTAAAGAGGAGAGCAGCACAAATGCACACACACAAATTCAATCACAAAAACACACTCCCCCCTCCCCCTCTATGTGTGTTTGTGTGTATGTGCACATCTGCAGAGGAACACAGGAACACCGTGGGTGATAGACGGGGGTGGGAGGTTTGGGTGGCGTCCTAATGGCTCTCAGTGCAGGAAATGGCTTGTTGCTACACAGACAGCTCCAGAATCAACTGTTATCACAGGCCAAATCCCCATATTTTATCTGCATCTGCAAAACACACACGTTTACTCACAGCTGGGCCCCCTCCCATCCCTCGCCCAACTAATGACTATGCAAAACTGTAGCCTACAGAGAAAAAAAAAAACAGCCATATTATGCCATTGCCATATTATATATGATATTATACTATATAACTTATGCTGCATCTTATTGTATCTACCAGTATATTTTTGGTTTTTGTTGTATGTGTTGTTTTCTCATGTCCTTTTTACTGAGAAGAAAGGAAGGTTGTTTAGTAAGGTAGGCTGTTACCTGGAGAAAGCCTGAGAGATGAGGAAAAAAAGATTTTAGCAGGATAAACTACTTTAGGCATGACTTTAAAAAATCTGCACATAAAAATTATTTCTTTTGAAAGTATAGTTATTTATGTATTAAACACAATAAGGTTGGCATGACACGGAAATAAAAACTTGAGAATTTCAATTCTACTATATACCATATACTGTTCTCTTGTATGCCATACATTGTTCAACTTGCTATACAACTGCTCATTAAAGAATACTAGTACAGTGCCGTTCAAAATGTTTGGAATGGGCCGTTGCTTGGTCTGTGGTATTGCTGCTTGTAGCTTTCTCCCAAACCATTTAACCCCAAAATGACTTACAGAAGGACCTCAAAGCACTTAATATGCAGTCACACTCTATAGCCTAGGCTACTACTGTGTTCTCCTACTTCAGAGAAAAAAAATATTGTACTAATTCACCTGACAGAGAATGTTGCAGATTCATAATTTACATATAACAATATTTATATTTATATAATTTATAATTAAAATGTGGAGTAATCATAGACATTGGCTTCATGGACTGATGGTGGTACGCCATGCTCGTCATATATCGTTAACGAATTTAACACTTTAGCAGAGGTGTTCATTTCCAAAAAGGCTTAGTGGCTTGAAGGTTAATGTTGAAGTATGGATTTGTTTTGGATTTTGCAGATGGTAATGTTATTAGGGTTATAAGTTAGCAACACACTTAAACAACCAGTGAGCATAGAGGGTGAGAAGGAAATAGTGGTGAATTTACAGCTCACAGCAACTTAATACAATATATAGTTTATCGATATAGTGTTCATACGATCTAGTGTAATGCAGAAATGTTATTGAGTTTCCTCTTAGTGAAATACTGAGTGAATTTAAGCTGGACCTTTATTGTGAAGGGTAGACACGGAAGAGCCAGCGTTATGGCAGCGCTTTTTTTCTCAACCTTTATTGTGCGGCCGTTTAGTTTTATTCACAGTTTTTTAATATCCAATATCCAACGCTGTCCAAACCTTTCCAAATTTCAAACCCCAAGGTCATTGGGTACCCAGGAACCCAATTGTAAAGTAGATTGGATGAACAGTCCATGAGATATTTTTCTGACGCGCACACACACACACACACTCCCCAAATTTATTAGAAAGATGATTTCCCCTTCTATAACATAATAGTCCATTCTAAATCAGTTATGTTCAACCATTTAATATTTTCATTTATCAGATCACATTTGACTGTCTATTTAACTGTACAGCACAGTTTAAACAATTAGTTACTCCATTTGATCAAATATACAGAACTCCATCAAAAAGTAATCCATCCTAGCATAATCAATTCTGCCATACCACAATGTAATATATCATGCCTTATCATATTCTCCTGTAATACATAGTTCTCTGTATTTAGTATATGAACCAGCAGCACAGTATAAACAGATTAGCACAGCATTAGCGCTGGCTGTGTCCTGTGTACAGTTTATCCTTATCGGGCAAGACTGAGGTAGTGAGCGAGCAGCTATGATGTATTCCAGCCCACAGCAGGCGACCCTGGCTGAACCGCGCCTGGCATGCCATTGGATATTGGATAATCACAGTTGGACAGGAAATGGTGGAGTTATAAAAAAAATTGAAGAAGAAAAAAGTAAAGAGAAATGTCAGCGAGTAGAGGATGCTCTACTTCCGCTGGTAATGAACTAATGAAAAGAGAGAAAGGAGGAAATTCCCCATGGGGAACAGGAAGGGTGGGGGCGGCAAATGGAATAGTAACAGTGATTTTGCTTTGTGTGTGGAAGTCTCTGTGTGTGTGTGTGTGTGTGTGTAGTATTGTAGGGGTCAGTTTACAGTAGTATGGGTGGGATGCCTTTCTAGTTAGGCTTTTATTCTAGGAATATTTGTATTGGTTTAAACACGGGGGGCACAGATTTAATTAGGACAGGGACACACACACATACACACACACACACACACACACACACACACACACACACCCCAATATTAGCTCCAGGCAGACGCCGGCACAAGTGTTGTGTTTCTCACACCATCGCGCAGGGAGGACACAAGGACACACACAGACACACAGACAGACACAGACACACACGCACACACACTTACAAAACGGGTGCTGCTACCGCAGACCAGACTACTGACAAGAACAAGCTGAAAGCCCCCAGTCCACAACACACTGGACAGGATAAACACACACTGCAGTACTGAGCTGTGTGTGTTTAACTATGTGTAAGAAGCTAATGGATGCCGGCATCTGTGTGTGTGTGTGTGTGTGTGTGTGTGTGTGCAGAAGAGATAAGCATTAATCAGTGAATGCCTAGGCAGCAAAGTCACAAGACCCATGTTCAATACAGTCACCTGCCTATTTCACGATGAAAGATAAAGTCGGGAGAGATACTAGTGGTAAAATGAAAAGGAGACGAGGAGGAGAAAGAAAGGGAGACCTTTTGTGCAAACTGGCATTTAAATCAGCAAAGAGTGAGGAGAGAAGATGAAAGAAACAGAAAAGAAGAAGATGCCAAAGGAGTGAAAAGTGATGAAAAAAGGAGACAAAGAGATAGAGAAGTAAAAATTGACTACTTTTGTATTTTGTTTTCCGCACCGGTGAGCCAGCTGGCTGCGGAGCCGTCAGAGGGCATTTAAATCACCCGGCTCTGACATGAACCACAGATTTTTAAACTTACATGTTGGGACTTTCAGCACTCTTCTTGATATGATTTCCTTTTGTTACACAGTAAATGTCTTCATTTGTTTTTATGTAAAGCACTAGCATACACTATTTAATAACTAATCTAATAGGACCTTTCACTCTCTCAACCTCAGTACACAATTAGCCAGGACAGGAAAAATATTTTACCAAAAAGGGGCTCTGTGGTCCAGTGCTTCTCTATTTTGGGGCATTCTTCACATGCAAAAGTTTGGGAAGCCCTGTGACATAAACATTCAAGTCCGTCCACAAAGACACACATATAAAGCCCCAGCTGGAGCACACAAGCTCCCTTTGTGCTGCATTCCACACGCCTTTTAGCCTTAGCTTTAGCCTTTAGCTTAGCTTCTCTCCATTTGCACACACACAGCAACTTTCTGCTGCTTTTGTCTGCAGAGCGGTAGCGGGGAAACAGCTGAGAGCTTGTGGATAGGAAGCTTGTCTTACCGTGGCCAGGCTGAGGTTGTGCTCAGAGGGAGACGCAGGGTCGGCTTGGTGGAGTAAAATCCCAAAGAGGTTTGTTAGTTACAGCGTCAGCCAGCTCAGCAGATTCCTACTACCTCTCCTTTCCTGCTGCCTGCCTGCGCTCCCAGCTTTGTGTGTGCCTTGTATTTTCCCTTTAAATTGCACAGGCTGCCTCCCCCCACCTCCTCAGCACACACACATACGCACCGAGCCAGCACACAAAACACACTGCTCCTGAATATGACACTGTTGTCAAAAGGATGCAGCGCTGTTGTTGTTGTTATACATTTTTTTTCTTATTCTACAGCCTGCAAGGAAAAAACTGAAGGGGAAAAAACAAACCAAAAACAGAAATCCTTTGTCTTTCTTCTTCTCTCCCTCTATATAAAATAAAAGTGACTCTCGTTTTAGATCCTCTTCTTCCCCCCTTTGTCTGTTTCTCTTCCTCACCCTCTCTCTATCTCTCTATATTCTGTCTTGCTTTTTCCCACTCAGTAGTCAAACAAAGAAAGGAAAGGAACAGAGTGAGTGCACACACACACGCACAAACACACACAAAAATACACAACACACATTCGCTTGCTGCTTTCTCTCTCCCTCTCTCACATACACATGCACAGGCTCCGAGCCCAACCCCCCAGCCTACCTCCCTCTGATTTTTTTTTCACTCCCTGCCTTTCTCTAAACAGCACCTCCCCCCTTTCCACCTCCCTTCCCTCCCTCAGCCTGATCTGGCCTCGTTCTCATTCGTCTACCACCCCTCCCTCTCTCCACCCTCCCTCTCTCTCTCTCTCTCTCTCTCTCTCTCTCTCTCTTTCTCACTCTCCATCCTTCCCCTCCCTACCTCTGTGTCAAACAGATGGGATTGGAGAGCAGAAGGAGCCTCTGTGTTCTCTCTCTACCTCAATTTCTCTTCTTCATTAGCGTGATGCAAGCCTGATGGAGACGTCCTTTGACCTACAGTACACACACTGAACAGATACATACAGATTGCAGCTAACCTTCGATCAGGGTTCTAAAACTCTGCAGCGTGTTGCCGCGCGGATGTGAATTTGTTGCACCAACATCTTCTTACCACCAGATGTGTGAAGGGTTTAGCAAAAAAAAAAAAAAACTAACATGTGCCTCAATGAGAACAAAGGCTTCTAGGTTCAGAATCCAGATCTGGTACAACATGACCACTGGAAGACTTGGTAACTCTTTTCCTGCATTTACTGACTTCTGTCAGCATGCGTTTAGTGTTTGGATTGGATTCATTACATCTAATTTCTGTTTCTAATTCAATGAATTAGATGATTGTTTTACTGCCGTTTCCTCTTTGTAAACTCCGTTTTGTGTACTTGTTTGTCAATTTTAAATCTTAGGATCATTACGGTTCATTACAACTTGGGTCTTATTTTCATAGGTTTGTCCATCATGTTCATCAATTATAATTGCATTGTATATACCCTAATAATTGCTGGGATGGGACTGAGTCAGTCAGACGATCAGGCAGGTTGTAACCATGCCAACAGTTTAGCCAGATTATCTAAAGCACTTTATTTGAAGGTAAAACCAAAAGTGAGCACATCCAAAATGTCAGTAATATTTCCTCACTGCACAGGAAAACTGTGCAGGTGCACAACTACTGCAAGTATGGCAGGTCAAAGTCGAACCAGGAAGTTGGTCTATTAACTGGATGTTTACAACGGACAATTTAGATAATGTTTCTCTTCCAAATACATTTGGCTGACCTGGGGGTTTGTTTGAAATCTGTCTGATCGTCTGACTGCTCATGTTTCTTGCTCAGTTGTACCCGTTCTTTTATTTTTTTCAATAAGAACTACAGAAGTAAGATGGAAGTTGTTCTCTAAGAGAACGAAAGTTCTTGTTTCCTCAAGGAAATCACATGACATTTGTTGAACAAAGGAAAAGCTTTCCAGATCAATATCACTTAATGTGCAACTTGAGAAGTCTGACAAATGAACAAACAACCAAAACTATTCAAAGTGATATTTAGAATGTCTAATATAATGTTAATAACCTTTTGATTGCCGTTTACTAAATGTGTTGATACAAAATGTACTGCATTTACAGTGAGCACAGATATTATGAGTTCGACAGAGCTTTCAAGAGTGGGACAGTGGAACAAGTAATGCACGCACAAGCGTGCGCGCACGCACGCACGCATGCACACACACACACGCACGCACGCACGCACACACACACACACACATATATATACACACACACACACACACACATACACATATACACACACACACACACACACACACATATATATACACACACACACACACACACATATATATACACATATACATACACACACACACACACACACACACACACACACACACACACACACACACAAATGCTTCACATTTCCTTTTCTTCATTAGGAGATGTTTCCTATAGCTCACGTTCAGACAGGAAGATGGAATTCCAGAGCGGAGAGAAAAAGTACAGTTGAAAAGCCAGAAGAGAGAGAGAGGGAGGTAGGGGGTGACGGTATGGAAAATACAGCATGGAGCCACTGCACTCTCTGACCAGGCCATAGGCTGGAGGAAATATAGGAACTATTACTGCACTCACTGACTCCTATAGACTGCCTGCCCCCCCCCTCTCCATAAAGAAGCCAGGGCACCAGGAGCCACAGCTCCACACTGCGTGACTAGAATGCAAAGCTAACAGAGAATATTGAGTCTGTGCCAGTTAGTTGAATGTATCTTCCCTCCGAAATAGGTTAATTTCATTTCAGCTCCTGCTGTATAGCATCATGCATTTTATCAGAGAACAGCTGCGATAGAAAGTTATCACAGCTAATAACCACTTCTCATTAGTTTTATCTTGGTTGAGTCAGAAGATCCTTGAACTCTGCACATAGTTTGAATTAACACAAATGTATACTAGATACATGTTTGAACCTGTTGTTGAAGCTGTTGGTATCTTATGCTATGTGTCATTAATTTCCATCTGGTGTGTAACTACTCAATGATAAAACATATTCTCCACCTGATGCTCATTACCTCCGCCATGGAACAAACACTCTGGTTGAGCAGGGTAGCACATCCCATATCACTGGAGCTTGGCCAGCATCCAACAAGTTAGTTCAACAATGAAGCAACTGTGAAACTTCACATTATTAATTTGATTAATCATTGAAACATTTAAATATCTGCAAACAACACTGGTGCACGATAACAGACTTAATGGAGCAGAAGCACTGTTCTGACTTTAGCCTATAAAATTAGAAAATCTGCAAACTATTGCTTCAACATAGAAGCAGAAAGACCTTAATTACCAAGTTTTTAGATGAACATAGCATTTGTCCTCCGTATTTAACCCAACCTTAAGCCTTGTTTAAACTCGCGAGACACCGTAGCACAGGCCTAAACAGATGGTGCGTGAACTACAAGCATGCACAAAGATGTTTAAACTAGGGCTGTCAAACGATTAATTTTTTAAATCGCGATTAATCGCCAAATTTCTATAGTTAATCACGATTAATTGCATGTTTTATCACATGAATAAAATGGTCTGTTTTTAAGTACATATTAACAATGGAAAGCAATTCTTACCAGTGTATCTTAATTGGGAATCAAATTAATGCAAAGAAAGTTACTTTTTGAACTTGACTTTAAGATTTGTATTTGTTTATTATTTATTTACTGTAAACAAAAGAAACGTGTGAATCTGTCATTATTGCACAATTCCTCCAAGTACCTAACCTAACTGAGATAACACTAACACTGCTTCTGCTTCTACAGTACAAACAAAATGGTCCAAAAACCAGATGCCACAGCAGGACATTTGTAACACACAGTCCTAAAACCATATGCTGATATACATAGTCACTATAGTGTGCAGTAACTCCTAAATAATTTTGATTACTCACTGATGTCCAGTGATCACCGGTTAATGAAACAGCGTTTGCACTTTGCAGCAGTTCCAGTTGGGCTGCTTTCTCCGTGTCGTACAGGCTGTGTATGTGTGAAACTACTGTCCCCCTCGACAACTTTTTAAAAGTAAACTTTCCATTCAGAATCTTATTGGCATCCATTTCGGCGTCTCGCGCTCGCCATCCACTCAAAACGTAACGTTAGCCTACTACTCTTTGGCCGGCTCGCAAGCCCAAATAAGTGCAGGCGTGCCTGTTGTTTTGTTCCTGGTCTAGCTAGATTCGGTGTGGTGTTGTAGTTTTTCTAATGTTACAAGTTGTTGCAACAGCATGTGAAAAAAACTACAAAGTTTGCTAGGCCAAAAAGAACGTTAATCTCGCGATAAAAAAATTGACGCCGTTAAAATGTGTTTGCGTTAACGCCGTTAATAACGCATTTAACTGACAGCACTACTTTAAACTAAACATATAACTCCCTAATGCTGAGGAGGAATTGCAATGAACTGTAAACTCATATCTCATATCAAATTTATGGAAATGTTTTATCGCCTTAATACAATCCCTGTAATGAAATGAGTCAAATATTTGGAACAACAAATGTATTATAATAAAATTAAGGATTAATATCCTGTAAACAATTTGATTCGGCTGGAAAAAAATGGACTCAAATGTAAAGTGTTAAGATCTCTTGTTTTTAAAGCATTTAAAAAACAAAATTGGCCATCTTTCTAAAATATTGAGACATATTAATAGTTAAAAGTAATTATTTGTTTTACTTCTTAATTTAAGTTATTTGCTTTTATTAGTATTTGTGGCAGTCATGTGTGAAAAGCCTGGTGTGTGCAACTGGCACCTAGAACTTGCGGGGCCTTCTTGCTTTACAAAAAATACGCGATGACATAATTTTTGGCTCGTGCAGCCTCACGCTAAGAGCACTACAGCAAGCATAAACCTAACTTAACTGAGCAGACAGTGAGCTCTCCACCCACTGGGACCAGCTCCAGTCTGAAGCCAGCGCTTCAGTAAGAAGTATGCCCTAACAACCACAATGAGAACCTGCAAACAGAAAGGTCAAAGCCACGATTCAAACCTAGACAAATGTTACTTCAATGAACCGCCACTGGGTTTCAACTTCTTTGCTCCAGGTGAGGCTTAAATTCAGATTACTAAGTACTCCACACAGACCAACTGCACCACTAGAGTATAAACACCAGTTTCATTTCTAGTGTACTGCCTGGGGCTCTGGGTGTATGTAATTAAGCACTGCACAATAACAAATGAACCAGCGTACACACAGACCACTTAAACATCTCCTTCTAAACTAAGCGGTTTGTTTCTGAAAAATTAGTAAAACCTTTGCTTTCAATTTCTTCTGTTTAATAATTCAAAGTACTGTCAGGTTGAACGTCTTATTACATTTTATCACACATACACTAAAATGTTTTCTCATTATCTGGCAATAAGTCTCATATCACTTTCAACAGGTGCCACTTGTTTGACGACAGCAGTTGTACTCTGTATGAACCTGCACATCAGCGTATATAACATGCCTTCTCAGGAGAGAAGGCCAGTCAATATGGTGGCACGTTACATAATTCTCTCGCTGTATTGATTTATCGCCTTGCTGATTTGGCCCCTAGCCAGTATGCACTAGCATTTGGAATATTTGAGCTGGAGCCCAGACGGAGAGAGAGGGAGTGAAAGACAGACTTAGATGGTGAGGGCAGATAGATGGCGACTGATAGAGAGGACAGTGAAAAAGAGGTAGAAGCTGAGAGAGGCTGAGTAATAGCTGGAAATATTGGGATGCATCCAAGTGACACTGATAAAGAGAGCAAAGAGAGAGAGAGAGCAGCGATGGATAAAGAAAAGAGACAGAAGGAAACAAAGCGTTTACGAGAGCGTTTAATTGAGCGAGATGGAAATAGCCGAGATTTGGGGGACAGGAAACAAGTGCGCGCAGGGATGAAGAGATAGTGACAGATCGAGGGAAGGCGGGAGACAAAGAATGTGTGTCAGTTTGTGCACTGCAGGTCACCCTTGTTACTGTAATCAGTACTGTTATATAAGAGCCAGCAGCGCTGGGCAGAACAGCCCGACACACTGGATCTGCAGGACAGACTGGGTTTACTTCGCACAAACAGTATGTCTTCAAACAGTAGGACAGAAAGTGCCTGTGGCCACATATGCTAGATATAAACTTCAGCAGCATTTACAGGTTGCTCTGAAAGTACATCCACACTAATTGGCTACATTTGAAAATACAATTTTTAATTTTCTTAAAGTGTGGATGTAGTCACACACACTGTTCACTGATATTCCCTTCATGGAGGAGCATCAGGGCCTCTCCTTGCTCCTAAATCCCTACTTTCCCTTCTGGCACTTCCTCCTTGTTGTGACATCTCTCTTTCAATCCTTCTCTCTCCATCTCTGGATGAACTACAGACGGATGAGGGGAAGGAAGCAGAGATAAAGGCAGAAAACTAGATTAATGGGCTGAATGGAGCACAGAGAGGGAGAGAGAGAAGATGGAGCAGAGAAAAAGTAGAGAGGGAGAAGGAGGCTGAGTGAGAACAGGCTTTCCTTGTGCTACTGTGAATAATTTACTTTATACCCCACTCTATCTCTCTTTTGAAAGATATATTCAAGATATATTAAACTGGGGATGACCTGATTAATTGCCAATTAATGTTTAACGAGGTACAGCTGTGTTCAATTAACACTGGTTTAGGCTCCGTCTCTCCCGACACCCCCCCTCTCATTCTCTCCCTTCATCACATATCATACCCTCTCCTTCCCCGCTTCTGCTGTTGATTCCTCACTACAGCAAGTCTTAGAGAGAGATGAGAAAAAAAGAGAGCTTGATCCGAACTAAGAAGCTGACTGCAGAGAGGAATATTTGATCAATTCTTGCAAAAACTCTTTTTTTCAAAAAGCACTTTTTGGTCAGTAATAAATCTATCCAATAAGTATGTGTGGATACAAATGTGTTAGACCAAGGATGGAAAGTGCTTGCCTGAATTTCCACGCAAGTGAACGTACAGGGTGTTGTTCGAAGACGCCTGCATAGCCGTTTTATACTTTAAACTGCTAAACAGATTTGAGTTTTTGACGCCCAGGACCACACAACACATTGCTAATATTTGGGAAGTATGCTTGTAGTTACCCATAAAATCCTTCTGTGTGAAGATCATAAACTGTAAAAATAATGGATGTAGCAGCAGTGACGTCACCCATTGGTTGGTGGACTGCCGTTTTGAAGCCGAGAGTTTGCATTTTGTCCGTCGCCATCTTGGTATTTTAGAGCCAGATGTGAGTCATCCAGTGGAGTTTTGCCGGTGGGTAATTGTGAACCTCCGGGTACTGGTGCCGTTCATTTGCATGTGCACTTACACAGAGCCGGTTGCAAATCGGCAGACATTCTCTTAAGTTACCAGCTACCGCTAGCTAGCTAGTTGGCTACTTGGTTGGCAGAACGCTGAACAAGACATTTTTCGGCGACCAAAATGTTCCCAGTCTTTATGCTAAGCTAAGGTATCTGGCTGCTGGCTGTAGCCTTATATTTACCGGACATTTCAGAGAAATATTGATCTTCTAATCTTACTCTCACCAAGAAAGCATTTAAGTGTGTTTCCTAAAATGTCAAACTATTGCATTAATAGGGGTTGCTTTAGGCATTATTGGTTCACTGTTATTGCAGTAAAGATGGAGAAGGGATGGGTTGGAGGTAGGGCTGAATGATTAATTGCATTTTCGATAATATCGCGATATGTTAAAACACGATTTCCTAATCGCAAAGGCTGCGATTTGGTCACATGACTCACGAGAGCAATCAGTCTGCACTCCGTAGAGAAAGCATCAACTAGCATGCTAACGCTACACTGTACCTTGAGCTGATTTCTGTCATTCAAACAACTCTGAGTTGTAGTTTAAAACTTTTACAGCCATTTTAATAAAATGAAGGGTTTTATTCGGGCTTGAGTCTATACATGCAGTTAATGGATACAGGCACACAGAACTGAAGGCTTGATTGGCAACGATTAGCTCTGATTAGCAGTTAGCTCTGATTAGCGGTTAGCTCTGATTAGCGGTTAGCTCTGATTAGCGGTTAGCTCCGTTATAAAGATATGAGTGGAGGAGCTGCCACTGAGAGGGGTAACAACCAGACTGATAAATGATGTTCGGGGAGCTTTCACAGCAGCGTGGCTGCGGTGTTTCAACGGTTTTATTAGTACAGTTAATCCCACGGCTAGAACACCAGCAACTAGCTAACGCAACGATAGCCTCTCTGAGCAAGTGCACACGGCAGCACGTAACTTCACGAGGGGGAGGGGCTGGAGGCAGATCCTCTCTGTGCACTGTAAAAAATTACACGTGTGTGTGTGTGTGTGTGTGTGTGTGTGTGTGTGTGTGTGTATAGATATACTATATTTTTACTTATTTAACTGTCTAGTGTGTAATTGTGTGTTCATACTATACATTATTATATTATTCTTTGTTGAATAATACAGAAGACAAAGAGCTTAAAAAAATAATCGAATATCGAATCGTAATCGCAATATTTGGGGAAAAAATCGCAATTAGATTATTTTCAAAAATCGTTCAGCCCTAGTTGGAGGTTCTGAAAGACTGCAAGATTTCATGTCCAAGAAAACCCAACACTGATCCATTGTTGAAAGACTCTTTTAGGCCGTTTTGTGAATGTTTTGGAAGGAAGTCTTTTTTTTTGATTATTTGTTTGGGCTTTTACGCCTTTAATTTTGACAGGACAGCTAGGTGAGAAAGGGTAGAGAGAGGGGGAAGACATGCAGGAAATCATCACAGGTTGGATTCGAACCCTGGACCTCTGCATCAAGGCAAAAACCTCTCAGTATATGTGCACCTGCTCTACCCACTGAGCCAACCCAGCCACACAGGAAGCCTATTTTTATTCCCTTCAAACTAAGTGATGGGAAACACCTAATGTGCATTTTACTTGTTTTGCAACATTTCAAAAGTTTGCATAAAATTCAATTGACAGCTAGATGTAAATATAGCCAGATTTAGAGATAGAGGATAGTCTGGCCAGAAAACAAACTTAAATCAAACTAAACTTGTTGGGCTGGGAACACAGAGTCCATGCTAGCAGTACATTGGACCACCATGCCCAGCAGATAGCTGACAATGTATAGACTCATAGAAGCAAACTATACATGCACAAGCACACACCTGAAACCTGTGGTAGGTCAGACTGTGCACATGAATTCCAAAAATACGTGTAAAACTATTGGTAATAAGTTGGTGTTAGTGAAAAATAGCATCGAAAACGTGGAAAATAAGTGACAAAAACATTGAAAAAAGTGACGAAAAAAAGTGTCAAAATATAATAATAATAAATAAAAAAAACGGTCAAAAAAGTGTTAATTTTGACCCAGAAGGACAATAAGTGCATGGTCGACCAGAAGACAACACAAAGGTTAAAGGCAACACTACTTGAAAAAGTTGTTTTGCCACATTACAGAACTGCTTTTGAAACAAAATGCAGCCAACCTGTCAGCCTAAACTGAACACTCATGCAGTTTCATCATTTGCCTTGAAGAAATTATGTTTCATGGGTAAGGAATCACAATGCAGAAGAATTGGGATCAGGTGTAGTTTGGGAAAAGTGAATGTACTGTGTGCAATTTACTTGTTACAATGTCAAGGTGGTGAGGTGCTTAAATGCCAAACTCTTTTCTGTGTCATTTGAAGTTGCCAACACAGAAACTTCCCTGGTGTAGCTTTAAAATTTTAACACCACATGACAAAAATTAAATCAGTATCATGTACAAGCCAGAGTGTATGTTGTGATGTGCGATGGATTCAGCACAGATTGCCGGTGAACTCACTGACACCAAGACATTTGAATTCTCCACCATGCCTCCATTTCCCCTCCTCCCCCTGCAAGCAAAGACCCACAGGGCTTGCAAGTTTGATGCCTTTTTTTCTCTCTCTTTCTCATCCTCCTTTTTCTTCATCTCGCCTTATCTCTTTCTTCCCACTGTTCATCTGATTCATCATCCGCTTGGAGTCTCTCCCTCCCTCTCTGTGCCTTCATCTTTTTAAACAAAAAAACATCAACTTCACTGGCTGGCAATTCAGATTTTTTGCAGTGTGTGTACAGTGCCTTCACTGTGGGAACGAGATTGTAGAACCTGTCTGACCTGACTAGTTCATGATCGCTATACACAAAACACACGCACACAAACATGCTGTGATCATGCTCTATGTAAATATAATAATAGGGGACATAACATGAGGAGACAGAGAGCAACAAGGGATGCAAAATATTGCATCTGTCTGTTGGAGGGAAAATGCGTGTGTGCGGCCATATGTGACTACCGGGGTGTATGTACTGTATGTACGTGTCTGTCTGTCCCTTTTTGGCTTTCATCACAATGTGATACCTCCACCCATCTGTTCACAAAGGAAAGAAGGGAGAAAGGTGGGAGCGTGCAGTTAGCTATCACTCTTCATCCCTGCTCCTTCTCTTCCTCTTTATCTGCTCTCCTTCTTTGTCCTCTATTTCTCTGACCACCTCCCTCTCTCTCCTCCTCCACCTCCTCCTCCTCTCCTCTAATCCCTCCTCTTCTCACTCCTGCCTGTCTCTCCACTCTTCTTCTCCTCCTTTCATCTTCAGATACAGGCAGAATGGAGCTTGGCTTCCTCTAAAGACCCAGCAGGTGTGTGGTGTGTCTAATTGCACGTGTGTGTGTGTGTGTGTGTGTGAGAGAGAGAGTGTGCGCTTTAAAGTCCTGCACATAAGAGCTTTTTTCTATGAAGTCATTGTGCCTGTGTTTGTATCTATGTATGTGTGTGTTAGCTGTGCGTGTGTATTGGAGATATCTTGCTTCCTCAGGGGAGTCCAGACCCATTTCCACTGTCTGCTGTAGCCAACCAACCCAGCCATGTATCGATAATCTATTATGGTGCGCGTGCCCACACACACATACACACCCACACACACATACACACCCACACCCACACCCACCTCTCTTACCTGCCATTGCGGAGCACACTCTGGGTGTGTACTGATTTGCTAACTGGGTGGGCCAGATATTGCCTGTACCTGAAAAGCAAGCATACCACAGATATAAGAATTGATAAACACATGCATCATGTATCAGTGACATTGGTTCATATATATTTTAGGGGAAGTAGTGCAATGCTTTAGTAAAAGGCCCCTTCAAACAGCCAGCCACATATATTGTATCACATCCCTTTGTGCAGAACGGCACGTTCAATGCAGTAAACACCCATATGAGATTGTTTAACATCTCATTATAAAGCCATAGGCAGAATTATGCTGCAATCACAACCTCCACTCTTCTGTGAAGGATTTCCATAAGAATTTGTAACCTGTGTCTTCTTGTTTTATCCTCCATGGCAGTCTCAAAACACGATGAAACAATTAAAAGAGGAGGGTCACCAATATGCAGAGCAAAAAAAGGGGAATTTATCATTTTGGTATTTTCTGCTTTCCTATTGTTACCTGCTGTAAAAAATTAAAGTTATTTTTATTTGAATATATTTCATGGAACTGTGGAGTATTGCATACACTGACCAAAGTAACAGGTTATGAACAGGTTAAAACAATTAAAAGCCAAGATTGTGTTCTTACAGGAAACACACCTATTAGCTAACGAGACAATCAAGATTACGAAGGTGGCCAGGACAGGTTCTATCATCTTCGTACTCTTCTAACTCTAAAGGAGTAATTATATTATTACATAAATCTATTCCACTGCAGATTGATGTAATTTAGGATCCCAACGGTAGATTCTTAATCATACAGGGCCGCATTTTGTCTACACATCTTACTTTAATGTCTATACGGACCAAATGATGACAATGTCTATTTCTATAATAATTTGTTTTTAAGAATTTCAAAACTACAAGGAAAGAATATTATCGCAGGGGACTTTAATTGCGTTCACGATCCAAGTAAAGATAGGTCCTCTAGGGTGGACAACACTCACACAAGCATTACATCACTTTATAAATGAAATGAACCTAGTGGATATATGGAGGCATCTGAAGCCATCAAAGAAAGAATTTTCCTGTTGGTCTAGTGCTAACAAAAGCCACTCTAGAATAGATTACTTTTTGGTGTCAGCAGAACTTCTTTCTAATATCAGAGGCTGTCATTGTAACAGTACAGTCATATCGGATCTTGCAGCTGTATCACTGGTTGTAAAAAGGCCATAGTAACACTTGCTCTCTCTCCTGAGATGATCGACCAATCAGTGACGAGAGTCATCTCTTTGATCTCCTGCCAATCACTCGCGCTCAGGCAGGAGAAGGGCACAGACCGCAGCGGCTGTGAAACTGACTTTTCTTTATCTTTTCTTTCAGTTTTCGGACTTGTTGAGTGATGTGTGTAGCCCAGAACGTAAGTTTAAACTATCCCGTAGCTTGCTAAACTGTCCTGGGTTTTTACTACCTCATTATCTGTGTAAATGTTGAAACTACGTAGTAGTGATGTAGATAAGTTTCGTCCGTGTTACGACGTGACGCTTACTTGGAGAGAGGTATATTATCGCCTTGATAATATTGCTCTTACTGTGTTTCTCATTGCATAGCTGATAGATGTGCAGATTGTCTAAAATTACTTGTTGATACTCGCATTGTGTTAGGGCAATTTGCTAGTAACGTGCAATCAACAGTGAACAGACTAGCGCTGTGGAGCCACGTGCTCGGTTATTAAAGGTGTATTACACTGTTTGCACCATGTACGGATATGTGTGCTGTAATAGATTTGTGTTGCTGAGCAATATGTTACGTTTTTGTTGATTATTTCTAATGTTGATTATTTCTAAGAAATGTATGTAACTCTTCTTAGTATTGCTTCTTGTTATATGCTGGTGGCTATAACATTTAGTTTGGAAATAATGTTCATAGTAAGTCTGATGCTTATTAAAGTGCATTATTATTTTGCTTATATTCCAGAACCACATCCAACTTAACTTCATGTTCAAACGATAAATAAATCTTCCTGGATCTCAAGTCAGACATCTGATTCAAGTTCTTACCGGACACGCTACAGCGGGCCAGTATTTCAGTAGCTAGTTTTAAGGTAGTTTTTACACTGGTCTATGTGGAGCCAAAGTTGATTACGCAAATAAATGGAATCTTTTAAACAAAATGGATGCAGGACAAAACATTTCTGCAGTTCGTGGAAAAGCAAATTGATATTTACTTTGAGTTCAACACATCCCAGACAACGGCCACAACTAGATGGGAAGCTTTTAAGGCATTTATTAGATGTCAAATTATAAGCTACACAAGCAGGAAAAGTAAAGAAGCACAGGAAATAATTAGATATCTGGAATCTAAAATCAAAATGCTTAAAAACAAAAGCTTGCAGGATGGACAAAATTAAATCTCCAAACAGTTACTACTTCTTAGAACTCAATATAATGAGATAACATACAATAAGGCTGCTGTGAACTTATTGAGGCTCAAGCTAATTTTTTATGAGCAGGGAGAAAAGCTGGGTACTCCTTACATGGCGGATTAAACAGGAAATCAAAAGGGCAATACATTTCATTGAGGATGCAAATGGAAATACTATTGTTGACCCGCTGGAAATTAATACAGCTTTTTCATTTTTTTTTATGAAAATCTCTACAAATTTACTAATTTTTACTAACATTACTAATGCGGATGTCCAGACTGACTTTTTAAACAAACTCAAAATCCCCCAAATCTCTGACGAAAGTAAAAAAGGCCTGGACAAACAATTAAGCATGGTTGAAATAGTCGCTTTATGAGATGTATCTAGAATCCTACAACAATGGTTATCTCTCGGTCTAAATGAGAGAGGCCTCATCCTGCTTCCAAAACCAGGAAAACCAAGAAAAATACTAAATGTGAGAATATGCAACCTATAAGTTTAATAAACACTGATACAAAAATCCTCAGTAAAATGTTGGCGAAAAGGCTAGAGAATGTGCTTCCAAGTATTGTGGGGGATGACCAAAATGGATTTGTAAAGGGAAGGCAAGGATTTCATAATGTAAAGCGTACTGTACTGCCAAAAAGAAGAAAAAGGCTCTTCTCTCGCTCGATGAGAAGGCCATCGATAAGGTTGAGTGGACATATATCTTTGACGTTATAGCTGGATTTGGATTTAGAAATACTTTCTTTAACTGGATCAAACTATTACATCTCAACCCTATAGCTGAGATACTGACAAATGAAGTGATGTCTGAGCCCTTCAATATTACAAGAGGTTGCCCCCAAGGTTCACCTCTATCACCACTTCTGTTTATACTAGCTATTGAACCACTAGCAATAGGAATTTGTTTTAGCAGGCAAATACAGGGGTTTACAATTGGCAACAGAGATCATAGAATAGCTCTTTTTGCTGACATTATTGTATTCTTAAAACAATGAAACACATCCATACCAGCACTGTTAGATCTAATCTGCCTGTTTGGTAGTATCTCCGGATATAAAGTAAATGCTTCAAAATCATCACTGACAGTGAAAACACACCGGGCGCATATAGGCCACGTAGCGTAGATACGTTCTTGATCCCGCGCCTGGCCATTCATACTGGATGCTTATTTCTATGCGTCAGTCACAAAGCGATTCTCTCTCTCTCTCTCTCTCATAGAAAGAGACAGAATGAGTGGGGAAAACTGTCGTAATTGTAGCCTATGTGTGGCTGTGCGTGTGTGTCGGTCTCTCTCAGCTGCACTGTGGTCTTCCTGTATGCGATTACCTGCCTGGCTTGACACATTCACTCGTGTGTCGCGCAAGAAATAGAGGTGACGCCGAAATGATCGCTGCAGCGCGCTCAGCCCTCTTCAGGATATTTATATGGAATAAGAAATGTCCTTGAATCCGCTTATCTCTGCTGTATCTTCCATTAGATAATGGGGGGCTGAAATGTCCAAATCTTTATTGGTACTATTTAGCAACACATATATAATGTTCTATTTTTCTTCTGGAGATGCTCCGTATTGGATGGACATAGAGTCAGGCTCCTTTAAGGTACCATTGCATTTGCACCTGTATTCAGCCAAACTAAAGTACTTAAGAACACATACTGCTCATCCTATAGTTCTTAATATGGTCAATGTATGGCATGCAGTAAAAGAATATATGAACATATTGGACTCTCTGTCACAATTCAGCCCAGTGTGGGGCAAAGAAGCGATTCTAATGACCTTTGAAGAAATCTCTCTAATGTATGACATTCCAAGGAAAGATTTTTCTTTTTAATATCTCCAAGTGGGAAACTTGATTTCTTCTATGCAAAACCAATCAGTCGGGATACCAGCACTCACATCCTTAAAAGACATTATGACAAACAATTGCAATGACAGAGATTTGATTTCATCAATATATAACTGGCTTGCATCTGACTCTAAAGAAACATTGATAGTTAGACTTGAGATATGGAGGGCGGACAACTCAGAAAACGATTGGAAGAAAACTCAGAAAAAATTGAAAATTGTATTTGCAATGAAAAATAATAACACTGTTAAAAAAAAAACAAGGAAAAAAAAAAAGATTTTGAAACCTGACTGCAGGGATGTGCTCCAATTCAACCACAGAAGCATTAGTGATATCTGGCACTGATGTTAGGCGACAAGGCCTGGCTCTCATTCAGAGTTCCAGTTAATCCCAAAGGTGTTGGATGTGCTCTGGGCCGGCCAGGTAATTTTTTCCACCAAACTCAGAAAACTGTTTGTTTATGGACTTTAGCTTTGTAGACAGTGTCATAAAAACTTCCCTCAACAAAGAGAAACATTTGACCATATAGTGTATCAGAGTGCTAGGACAAATCCGGCGCAAAATGAACCTAGGGGTTAATAACACATGTGTACCGAGTCGACCGTTCTCTGGGATTTGTTTTCATGCTAATTGAATGTGACCAGCTTAAGCGCAAACCTCTAATTAGCTTATAACGCTAGTCGTCGGCACGGGTAAAGTACAAAGAAATCGCTATTTCTATACCACTAACAAGGCTCATTCCATGGTAGCATAATGAGGGTCCCTACATGTAAACCGAAGCATTGAGAACTTTGTAAGTGTACAGACAGTTTTGTCTTGAGCTATGTTACTGGTTACACGGCGTTCGTTGTTCGACTGGTCCCAAGATGGCGCCTGCCTGTATATGTGAACGGTACTGTCTTTATAATCTATCTTTTTAATAAACTGTCTGTACATTTACAAAGTTCTCAATGCTTCGGTTTACATGTAGCGACCCTCATTATGCTACCGTGGAAGTGTGGTGCTATTTTGAGCCTTGTTAGTGGTATAGAAATAGTAATAACTTTACCCTCTGCCCCGACGACTAGCGTTATAAGCTAATTATTGGTTTGCGCTAAAACTGGTCACATTCGATTAGCATGAAAACAAATCCCAGAGAACGGTCGACTCGGTACACTTGTTATTAACCCCTAGGTTCATTTTGCGCCGGATATGTCCTTTAACGTACTTTTCTGGCACACATGTCAAAACCATCATAATTAAAACATCAAAATCAGAGCCAATGTTTATTGTGGTAAAAATTAAGGCTGAAGTTGGGGAGCAAAGGATGCTTCTTTTCTTTAAATGAGTGAACTTGATGACACGTATGGCACATTTACATAGACACAGAAAAACAGTAAGTCACCACAGTTAAAATATTAATCAACAAAGACAAGAGGACAGTATAGCAGAAACTATGCAGAGGCATTCATAAATACACAGGATCTGATGTATTCCTCCTTGTACATATGAAATAATAGACACACACTTATAGACACATACTTCTACACACTTTATACAGATACTAAGGTGAACAGAACCCAATGTACTGACCAACCACACAGTGGTAGTGATTACAGCTATCAAACAAGACATACACCCACTGTCATTATATCCTCAGACATCGAAACACACACAGAAAAATTGTGACGGACACGCACACACAAACAACACACGACCAGACAAAACACATAAACAAGATACTAGCATGATGTAAGAAGGCGCAACATCAGACATCACCATGATAAAAGCTCAAGCCTGTTTATCGACCAGTTAAGTAGGACAGCAGGAGCTGAGCCCCAAAGATGCAGCTTGTTTACAATAACACAGCTATACCCTGACAGTGTAACAGTATTTTAAACACCATGTTGCCAACCTATGTTTATTGTAGCCACATACAGAACACTTTTGTGTACAATATACAGGGGGTCAACTAAAGTCCAGAGGGATTGTGGGAATGTTGCTGTAGTAGGCACTGGCAGATACAACATACTCAAAGTTTAAACTAGAATATATAGAGTCAGTGTTTCTTGGGGGGACACCCTTAGTCTTTTATTTAATTTAGGTTTGGTTCGATTAGGGCTGCAGCTAAGGATTATTTCCATTCCAATTCATCAGAGAAATACAAACTGCACAAGAACAAAAACCCTCACCCACCCCCCACCCTCTGCGGTCTCGAGGAAAAAAAACAACAACAAATAAACAAACAGAAATCACATCTTGCCTAGTCACTCTCCTCTAGTTCTTGTGGCGCTGAGGTCATTAGGTCTGATATTTGTGCTGCTGCACTTTTCCATAGGTTGATAGTTGATGATTTAGCTTTGTTAATCCTTGCTGTAGAGAGCTCAAGCATAACTATGTCCAGAAAGTATGTTCTAGGGTTTTTGTAACACCGTTCATGTTTGGCATAAGAAGTTCACTAGACCTGTTTCAACATACCTGTGACTTTAGACAGGAGGGGTAATTGTGAGCTGGAGTTTGCGCGAGCTGCGTTTGATGCGGCCACGTATCTTGCAGATAGGGGTTGGGGTCTGCGGTCTCAGAGGGTTAGGGGATTTATTTTATTTTTTGTTTTTAGCACACTTTGCTCAGAGCTAACAGTTCACCCTTTGCTACAAATTTATCAGCGAATTCTGGTAGGGTACTCGAGACATGTATGCGTGTACATTTTGAAGATGGCTGAGCTTTCAAGCCTTTCAGTCAACATCAGTGGGCTAAACGGGCCGATCAAACGAGCTAAATTCCTGGACTATTTAAGAAGGAAGAACATAGATGTGGCACTTATACAAGAGTCACATTTATGTAAAAGAGATGTAAATCATCTACAAAATAAATACTTCAAGGTTGCTGCCTCATCTAGTGACGACACCAAAACCAAGGCTCCATTGTGTTGCTGTCGCGGAAATGCGCACTCACCGTAGACAAAGGTAGTAAAGACCTATCAGGTGTATTTGAAGGAATTGGCAGTTTTAGCGTGCCAAGATGCTACCAAAAAGTTAGAAAGTATGGCTATACTACACGCCTGCGGCGATTAAAAAGTAAAATGAAAAAAATGTGGAAGGATCATTTTAAATGAAGTACTCTATTGGTATCGGTATTACTTTTTAAGGGTAATGGTATTGTAATTTCTTAAACGATAACCAGCCCTAAAAATTGTCAGAAAAAAGTAGGGCTGTCAAACGATTACATTTTCTTAATCGCGAATAATCGTTGAATTTCTATAGTTAATCGCGATTAATCGCATGTTTTATCACATGATTAAAATTCTATTATTTTGCATTTCAGAACTGTTTTTAAGTACATATTAACAATTGAAAGCCATTCTTACCAGTGTATCTTGATTGGGAATCAAATGAATGCAAAGAAAATGACTTTATGAACTTGATATTAAGATTTGTATTTGTTTATTATATATTTAATCTAGTCACACATTTGAATCTAGAGTCAATATTAGGGTCGGGTATTGTCTGGTTTGGATACCGGTGCTAAAGCGGTACTTTTAAAACGGTACCGGTGCCTTAACGGTGCCTGAACCGATACTTTTTAAGAAAGTTAAAAAAAAGAAGGGTACTAAACAGTTGGCGACATTAAAGAATGGCTTGTTTATTGCTAAGGCCATATCGTCAAAATTAAATGATTTAATAATAATGTAATCACTATAACAATAACTTATTTCACTAGTAAATAGCTGTTGAATGACAAAAACAACCACCAGATGGGAAAAGGGCATTTAACAACAACAATGCACCACGAGGCTGTAAATTACCAGTTTCATTGAACGCACCGTCTGTGTTTTTCCAACAACAGCAGCTGCAGATTGTTACATCCCAGTGTCGGAATCCTCTACAGTGAAATACAGACAAACTTTACACCGTTTAGTGTTAGCTGTCAGCATTGTAACCATGTTTAATCCAGCTACTAGCTAGCGGTAGGCTAAAGTTAGCTGCTGTCGAGTATAGCGTCACGTGTAGCGATGTTTCTTTTTTTTTTTTCTTTTTTTTGTGTGCAGCGATGTTTCTGTTGCCTGTAACGTTTCTTTCAGAGCATCAGAGAGAAGTGCACCAGAATGAGGCACCGAAATCCACGTTGCTAGTCCTGCAGCAGCAGGATGTGTTACGAGTAAGTACGGCAAAATAGTAGCCTGTTAGGCATGACGCAAAGCCAAGTGAAGTGAAAATAAATTAATAAATGGCGGCATGCGATTAATACGATTAAAAAAAATTAACGCATTATGCTCGGCCCTTAATCGCATCGCGATTAATGCGTTAATGCTGACAGCCCTAGAAAAAAGATATTAAAATTACAGTAACATAAAACAGAGAAAGGCAGCAAATACTGACATTTTTACTTGACAAGTGACTAATATGATTAATTATCAAAATACTTACAAATTCATTTTCTATTATGATTGACTTATCAAAAACATCAACTAATGAGTCCAGCTCTAATTTGATATTAATAAAAAGACCATAATTAGCTGTTGCGCAATCATCTTGGACCTAGATAAGACAGGTTTGGCTCTCATGGTCATACACAATGTCTGATTAGCTGAATAAGTAAGCATTTAATCCATTTTGATTGCTGAAACAGAATACCAGATCACTTATATTAATACTGATTGATAGGAGTTGACTAAGGCTAATGTAACTTCATTCTGACTTATTAACATGACTATGACAATGATTATTAACAGGGCAGTGTTACTTGACTTCAAACTAGGTAACAATGAAAGAATGGAGTCTTATTTTTAAAGATCACGCCTGCGTGTCTAATTGGTAGACAACATATGGCCGAAATATAAAAGTATTGAGCACATGCCGTTGTTCATGTTCATGAGGATGCACATTTTTATTAATCTTTGCTGCTTTAATTTCTAATGTTTTGTTTTACAAATAAAAGTTGAAAAACCCTAGGTATTTCCTGTATTTAAATAAACATTTTCTGTCTGAGTTTAGAAAATGTATATTATAGAATTTCGTTGCAGAAGGACGAAGATGCAAAGGGGGAAGAGGGGAGTCTTGTTTTAAGCAGTTGGAAGTCTGTGAATCTTGCTGGGCTTGCAGTTCCCCCTGCGGACATGTTTTGTGCGCGTCAAGGAATGCGCTCACTCCGTCTCTGTTGTAACCCCCCTCCTCCCACCTTTCCTTCTCCTCCTTTCTTTCTCCTTCTTTAGAAAACAGAGGCATGTAGGTAGACACAGACAGCTGGGCTAACTCATAACAGCTCCCGTGATCTGCCTGACAACAGCCTGAGGGCCCACACATGGGCATACATACAGACACACATGCACACAGTCACAACAGAGACGTGAAAAAAGAGACCAAAGAGGGGCCCTGGGACTGAGCCTTGAGGCACTCCAACCTGGTGACACAGCAGGCATTCGTCGTTAAGCTTAACTAACCACCAGTTGGAAACTGCTCCACTCCTGTTTGCTAACTGCCTTTGTTTGGTAGTAAACAATAACCAGCCCCCTGCTCTCTAATTTACAAGGGAGTTGGCTCATTCCTCTGAGTGGAATGTACAGTGGGAGCAGCTTGCATTTCATGATGGGGTGGAGAGATCCGTGATGAGGGGGGGTGGTTATCCGGCCAGAGTGGGGCTGAGTTGAGGGAAGGGTGAGTGAGTTTAGCTGCTATTTTTAGATGACATGTCATTTTAAACTCGTGGTCTGTTCCTGTACTGTGGTCAAGGACTGAAACACTAATAGATACGTGGACTAGCTTGCACTGTATTCATAAATCTGGAGGACAAACAACTGAACCCTCAAAGTGGCACTTTAATAAAACTTTTAACGACCAAACCTGCTGTACTTTGACAAAATGAAATCCACTTCCAAAGTAAGTAATGTAAACCTAGGACAAATTAAACAACAACAAAAAATATGCAAGACAAATACTGAAATCCATATATACAGCAAATAGAAATCCCAGGGTTTCCTGCAGCACTTTGCAGTTAAGGCTAAGCAACACACGCCTGCCGCCTTAACTACGTCGTCAAAAAAAATAAAATGTATATGAGCGATATCAGCCGTGTTACTCTGTTCTGTTTTCTCCCTTTCATTCCAAACCACACAGTTGACAACCTGCAGGTGGAGGCGGTGGAGACAGGCTTGGACATACACGCCACGGGCTCGCAAGTGGTTTCAGGAAAGTGGCTGCATGTGTCCGACAACGCACAAAACATTAACCGGTGTTATGTCTCTACTGGTTTCCAAACTAACTGGTTTCCGTATATTGTGTTTACCTAACAGCAGCAGTTGATTCTGCCTCTATCACCAGATTCGTCACACAATCACAAACATACTGGCGATTTTCAGGTCACATCTCATATCTATTGCAGCTCAACACAATCTTGCAATCGTATTTTCTTAAATTTCTTTTTTGTATGTGGTTGTGATGTAGTGCTCACTTATACCATCATATTCGCCGCAGTAGATCTGGAAAGCGATTACGAAATAACCAGTAATATGTTTGTGATTGTGTGACGAATCTGCTGAGAGAGGCAGGCAACAACTGCTGCTGTAAACACAATATATACGGAAACCAGTTAGTTTGGAAACCAGTAGGAACATAACGCCGGTACAAGCCTACAGCTGTCCGCGGACACGGAGTGCAGAAAATGTGTCAGAGCCTCCCGGACAAGTGAACTGAGACTCCGTTTCCTGCTTGTCGGTCAATGGTTAATGATCGGTTAACATTTAATTTCATTGTTCTATCTTTTGGAAGGCTTTTGGAATCACCACTTACTAGCTAATTAAGTAGCCTGAGGTAAACGATAGCTATCAGTAAACAGAAGTTACGTGGTGGCTGGCGTCTGGTGTGTACGTGTGTCGACCCGCCCAACGCGAAGCTCTGACATGCAGACAGCAGAGGAACAGAAGAAAGTAGCTGCACCTTCGCCAAAATGAAGACTGAAAAACAGATAGCCACATAGATATAGATAGATATGATTTATGAATTATATATATTATTATTTAAATTTAATATTTAGTGTTTAATAAATAATTGTTAAATGTAGTACAGAGTCTGTACCCCCCCCCAAACAAAAGCATACTGTAAACAGCCACCCAATCACTCTGTCTCCAAACCACCGCCCACTCAATCCACAGTCACCTTACTTAACCTGCACTACACTGCAATAGCTGACAGAATGGTGAAAAAGATGTACAAAGAGAAGGGAAGCTATCCAAGTTCAGCTTGCCTCAGTGAGCAAGTGCAAAGCCTGAAAAGAAAGGGAATGAAAGAGTGAGAAGAAAGGAAAAAATGGAGAACATATGGTGTATGGAGACCTAGTTTCCTTCCCCTTCCCTGATCTCCTCCGTTTCCCCTCATCTCACACACCTGGGACCATTACTCCTCATGGAATCAACACCCAACTAAAACTCCACTTTCTATAATTAGTTCTCGCTCTTCCTCCCCCATCCATATGCTATCATCATTCTGTCACCTTTTCTCTCTTTGCCTTTTCTCCAATCTGCTGCGTGTCTTTAGTTCCCTGTTGTCATGGTGTATTACTAGAGCGGCAAACATTAATCGATCAGTTGTCAACTATTAAATTAATCGGCAACAATTTTAATAATCAATATTTTCTAGTTTCTTCGTTCTACTATGACAGTAAACATAATTTGAATTGTGGACAAAACAAGACATTTGAAAACATCATCTTGGGCTTTGGGAAACACTGATCAAAATTTGGTGGTCCGGTGATGTCTGCATTCACGTGCATATTAAGTAGCCATGCTGGGGGGAGGGGCTGGTTTGTCTCCAGCAGCAGCTAAGTTTACAGAAATTTCAAGATTAGTAGCAAACTAATACACAGTTAGATTACAAACCGGAAGCTTTCGTTTTAGCTTGTTCGTAAAATATCGGTATTTGCAGAATAGCATGCTGTAGGCTAGTTGTGTAAAACGAGAGACGAGAGCAGCAGACGTAAGTTAGCTACCTTGTGTCGGGTTCGTTCCGTGGAATGGATGAGTACACTGGATGTTTTCTACTGAGATGATGTAGCAGCATGTTTGCAGCTTAAAATGATCCCAAACTTTCTGTCGTTTTCTCTTGCCTGTGTCTTCTCTTAACCCCCTTACTATTTTCACTGTCTTCCTTCACTTTGTAATCTGCGCCATCAGTCCCGCCCTTCAACAGCATTTATTGGCCAGGCATCCATGCTTATGCAAGGTAACGTAACTCCATTGGTACAGGTCCAATCCCCTGACCAATCGGCTTTCCTAACCTTAACCACTCGAGCTGCTTCGTAGGGTGGGTCTTGGTGTGGGATTCTTAAATTTGCATGCGGCGATGGATATAATATCACACAAACTTTACAAGATCAACTTAAATAGACATAATAAAACAAACAACTCAAAGTTTGCAACAAAAAAAAAATTCAAAAAATCAATATCTCGTAAAATGGCGATTAATACCTTTTAATGGCCTTAATTTTTACTAATTTGATTTACTACCTTTTAATACTTTTTTCGGGCTCGGACATAAATATCATAATGCCTGTCGGGCTCGGGCCGTGTTCGGACGGAAAAATTTGGCCCGATCCAGGCTCTACTACAGTCCCCGTAGGCTATGATGCTTTTTAAATGATGTATTGTATTAAGTATAGAGTGTTTTCTATAACAATTTACTTTAATGAGGTTAACCGACAATTCCCGAATTTAAGGACGTATCAGAATTCCACACATGCAAAGCACAACCAAACAAGTGCAGACAGAGCGTGATGCCACATATAGGCAGGCTATTTATCTTATAAAGCGAGACGTATCTGTATATATGTGTGTCCGTGTTTGGGGGGAAGGTAACCTGCACATCAGCAGACACCACGTGCAGAACGCTTTAGAACAGCGGGGTGTGCAATGCGAGAAAATCTCAGAGTTTAACGAGGCAGATACATCAGTTTTCATCAGACTCACCCTGGGTCGGGTTAATTAAGTCGCCAAAATAACTCCGCGAATCAAATACCCTACTTACCCGTTAACCGTCAAGCCACTAAACCTATACGAAAATGAACACCTCTGCTGAAATGTTAATTTCGTTAACGATCCGACACAAGACAACACCGTCTCTCTCTCTCTCTCTCTCTCTCTCTCTCTCTCTCTCTGCGCACACCCACACACACGCGCACACACACACACGGTCCGGTTCTGGTGGTTGATGAACGCAGATGTGCTGATTAGCGCTCATAACGGGCCAGGGGGGTAGCGCACTGCCATGAGTCCATGATGCTAACGTCTGTATACTGTCTGATATTTTGTGATTACATTTTTAAAAATGTAAAAGAGAGTATTATATTTCGAACATATTCAAGCGCGAATGAGAACCGTTTGGAGGGGGATGCCAGGTTGTGCCAAAAACAAAATGTCGAATGTCAAATTTTCCAATCGAATACCAACCCACCGAACGAATATTCGAATATTCGGGTCCAGCCCTAGAAACCTTCTGTAGTTTAACCTTCTGTAGTAATTTAATTCCGAACTGAGCCTAGTAGCAGTGTTACGGAAATGATATCAGGTTCATAGTTTCAAGAATTGTCTGGGTGACGTTTGCATAAAAATTACTCAAACACGACGTGGACACTAAGATTGCCAGCACAGCTACGGAGTAAAGTGCATGTCTGAAAGTGGCTGTCTACTTGGCTTTGATGTCTGCAACCCTGACCTCAAAAAGGTCAAATCATTATGTGTGTGTGTGTGTGTGTGTGTGTGTGTGTGTGTTTGTGAGGGACATAAACAGGGCATGAAGGAATTTATTGCTTACTTAAATCACAGTGACCTAAAACCTGTAAGCCCACATCAAAGTTATCCTCTTGCTATGTACAACATGTGGTAAATTTCTCTTTAAATTAGAAAAAAATACATACATATATGAATACCATGTGTAGGTTTGCCAAAGACAAAACGAAGTGTCAAGAAAATGCACACTTAAAGCAGAGATGTATAAAAAAATTCAGTTACACCTGGGAAATATAATCAACTTTAACACTTCTTATAACTGTCAACTGTAATTACAAGACACCCTAGAAGGAAAGTCATTGTAAAACATTACCTTTTCATGCAATCCATGTGACAGAAAAGCTGTGGATAAATGTCAAAATGAGATAAAGCATAACTAAAAAAGTAAATGTCTATGTTGGGGGATGTATGTAATTTAAATATGGGATATGAATAGGTGGTATAAATACACTACAGTAATCGACTTGTGATTTATGCTTCCTAAAAAGACCTCAGCTTGCTTGGGTTTATGACAGCCATTATTATGAGTTATAGTGGTCTTAATGAGAGCTGTGGCAGGGTCTTTACTCATGGCCCAGGTCTTGAGAGTGAAATAATGCAAACAAAAATGACAAAGGGAAAAAACCTTTACATGACCAGCAAGTGACTAGACTTGCCATCACACAAATTACAGGTACACAGATGCCACAAGTTGAATAAGTCACGATGGACGCAAGAAATGTCCAGTACAGGTACTGAGTCTATTTGAAGAGGATCAACTCTTCAGATTGAATGTGTAACTACACAGAGTAAATTAGGCAATGTATGCAACACTAAGTTCTAAAAAGAACCAAATATAAAAGTAAAATAAAGTTGTTTGTTGTGAAAATGCCAGAGAAAGTTGCAGCCAAATGGGCCATTTAGTCAGTTTTGTCACACATTACTATAAAAATATACAGCGGATGATGTTTTTGTTGTACTAATTAGATGATGGAATGCAATAAAAATCAGTGGGTGGAGACAACTAAATCACGCAAAAGCACTAAATCAGACTTCAGAGAAGTACAATCCAACAACTGTGATCATGTTCAATATGTTGGTGCATGTGTTGCATAATGGTTCTAATTTTGTGTGTGAGAGATAACATGTGTGTTTGAATCTTACTGCTTACATTTGTTTCTCCTGTGTGCATTTGTAAACATCACCTCCCTCCTGCCTGGCCTAGTTGCTAGGACACCTGCTTTGGGCACGTGCAGAGGCCTGACCTTTGACCCCATAGAGCTCTTACCCTCATGACCTCAGCAGTGGTCTGGCCCTTGATCTTACTGACCACTCCCACCACACTGCTTTCCCTCATGAAAACATCCAGAATCTATGAATAGACAAATGTTTTTTCATTTCAAAAGTTTGACTGCTGGACACAAGATGTTTCCTACTTCACTGAAAAGTCCAATCTCTTTATGTGTGTGGGAGGCTTTAGGTTTCCACATCACACTTGTGTAAGCAGCATATTGGACTATGATTGGCTTGCAAACTAGTTATGTCACAAAATCCTGCTCGTACCTACACATCTTAAACTGAGATTTAAGGTGAGCATAGAAAAACTTTCCCCCAAACTCTGCACATACTCTGCACATTCAAGCTCCAACATTCAAGTGGACTAACAAAAACTTGAACTTGTGGTGATCTTTGTGGCGGTGTGTAACCTTCTAGCTACAGGTAAGAGTAAATGGTTGCAAGTACATATGGCCTGTACAGTGTTCAGATATTAAATTATGGTAGCGTTTCTCTGCAAGCATGTGGATCTACACAGTGTTAAACTCTAAACAAAAAACTACAAACTTAGCATTGGATGCAGTTTGGAAACACAACCAAAGAGGCTCCAAGCTAGTGGCCACTAGGGAAGGGCAGGGACCTACACACATATCTAGATATGTACATGAATGCAGAGGCAAAGAAAAGGTAGAATTTTGGGTCAGAGTAATGCAGGGAACCAACATTATTCCACTGTGCAAATATAGCTCTGCAAACAGAGTGGCAGATAGCTTTGTGTGAGTGTGTGTGGTGTCATTCTTTCTTGCTAGCAGCAGACACAGGCTAACTGGGGAAGCGTCACGCCTTTATTTATTCATCAACGATCTGGGAACTGGCAATGAGAGACAAGGTCAATACATAATTGCACACACATACTCGCCCACCCCTTCAGTCTAACTATATAATAAGCACATATATACAGTAAATACTTTCTAGGATACCTCTGCCAACACATATGCTGTAATGATGAACGGTATCACAGCACACACACACACACACACACACACACGTTGGCTGACTGCGCTGTGAATCTGAGCCCAGAAAGCACACTGACCCTATTAAATGCTGCCGGATCTGCAACACACACCCTACTAAACACTCAAGATCAGCTGAGTCAGCACGCCAAAAGAGAAAAGACTGGAGGTTTAGACAAAACAACAAGCCCAATAACCAGGAGACACGCAGCACACACACATAAAACTTTACTCATGAGCACGTACAGTATGCTGACATACTGCATGCCCACAAGTACAGAAATGTGTGTACAGTTACAGAAACACCCAACAACAAAGAAAATTTAAAAACACAAAAGGAACAGGCACACATAACAGGGACACACATAAAATGAAAAAAGACACAGGAACACACACCCACACCAGTTTGGGGAACACAAGCATGTGCTACTTCGCATCTGGCTCCTCTTAGACCAAGACACAAAAGAAGTAGTATGTGTAGTCAATGTAGCATTGTGTGTGTGTGTGTGTGTGTGTGTGTATGTGTGTGTTCTTCATTTGGTCAATGCTTTGATAGCTGGCGAATGAGAAGGAGGGCTCCAGACAGGAGAGAGAGAGAGGGGCCAGCCGCTGTCAGATACACAAATGCAAACCACATGCAGCTGTTCAGTGTCTGCCTGAGAGGCACATGACACGCACACACATGCTGATCCACACACACAAACAGACAAACGGACACTGTAGCAACAGAGGTAAACATATATCTTAGTTACTTGAACAGAGAACAAGTATGTGAGACTTTATCACCACCATGTGCATCTCAGCGGAAATCCTTAGGTTGTGTGTGTAAGTGTGTTTTGCTCGTAGTGACTAGTGAGTGTCATGGGTCTGCGTGGGGGGTAAAAATAGCCCTGTGTGTCAAACATGGTTCTATTTTATACTATACTATTTTCCGCCCTCTAACTGGTTTTGCTGTTGTTTTACCCGCCTCGACACCCTGAATTTGAATCGAGATTCAAGCTCTACCGATTCAAAATCTATTCATAGAATTCCAAAAATCGATTCATATTTTTTTTTCTTTGTTTTGACACTATTGTCCTAAAATGACATTACCTCGCCATTCCCATAGATGGCGCTGCGTCAAATTCACACTGACGCCTGGGCACTCTTGTCATAATCAGAAGAAGAACGAGTGCAGCGGAAGTAGTTTAGTCGGCGCAAACAATGGCAAACCTCACAGAAAGAATTATTCAACCTGCTCCATCCTCATTGAAGGCAAGAGTTTGGGCACATTCAGCTTTTATAACCTCGAGGGGAAGACGGAACTTGATAGGAATCATGCTATATGCAGGCTTTGCAAAGCGAAAGGTAAGTATTTTGGAAACACCACAAACTTGAGAACTCACATGGTACGGCATCACCTGGAGATTAACATTAGAGACGTGGACGAACAACAACCTAAAGTACCGTGCCAGTCAACCAATGCATAAGTACTCCTTAAACCACATTTAGCAGTATTTTTGTTTGATCTGAGTACAGCACTTTAAAGGTAAATGTAAAAGCTCTTTTTATTTAACAGTTTTATACTTGAATTAAATGTATTTGAAAGCTGGCAATTTGTGTGTGTGTGTGTGTGGTGGTGGTGGTGGGGTTGGGGGGGGGGAGACACACGACACGCTGTTAGATGCTGTCTTCTCCTACTTCAATGCCCAATGAATCTATCTATCTCTCTCCCTGACCCTGTCTTTCACTGGTTGAAGCCTGAAAATATTGTAAACAAATTAATAGCATAACAAATTACACTGGTCGGACTGTTCAGCTCTGTTTCAGACTGATACCTCCGGTTCAGGCTGGTCCTTATCCTCAACACGTGCCTTTTTCAGTCGCGGAAAATACTGTTCAATACTCATCTGGATTGAAGCAGCAAACATTCAGTGTTTAAAAAAATGACATAACATTGTTTATAATACGTTTATTTTATTCACAGCTGCTATGTACTATATGGTGTTTTGACCTCGACAACCCAACTGCATTTTACCGCAAACTTGCGACTATTTAACTTTCTAAAGCAGGCACAATCGCTTGTTTGCTAAGAGTCAGGTCGGGACTCCAACATTAACACACTGACAACATTGTATTCAGAATATAAAATATTTGTATAGCACTTTTTAATGTGTGATTGTGTAAAGGTGTTCACGAGATAGATACCAACCTTTCATGAACTTCGCCAGCCGTCTTCTCTCCTATATGGAGACAGACGCTGTGTGCACGGTGGGCTCAATGGTGTTTTAAGCCTCCAATGTCGTCTTCCAGGTAGCTAACCCTCAGCTTAACACTAAATATAACTTTTTTGACATAACCATTGCCGCGCTGCCTGGAAGGCGACGTTGGGGGCTAAAAACACCAAACACCCCACGGTGGGAGGAGCTGTGTGTGTGTGTGTGTGTGTGTGTGTGTGTGTGTGTGTGTGTGTGTGTGAGCGAGACACAAGTGACAGAGACGGAGGAGAGCAGGGAAAGAAAATGCAGCTGAACGTGTTTTAAATAGCGTTTTAAAAAAATAATTAATAACGAAACGCAATGTGCGGCGGCCGGTGTTGATAGTGCGGCGCACCGCCACACATTAGTCTATGTGTGGGAAACACTGCTGTGAATCGATTTTGAATCGAATTGTGAGCCTAAAAATTGGAATCGAATCGTGACATTTTCTGAATTGTACACCCCTAGTAGCAGGCGTCCAGCGACCTCTCCATACATAAACCCCGCCCCCAGCAGCTCATCTCCCTTTTTTATTCAGCCACATTGTATTTGGAGCTTCTTCTTTGTCAGACCTTCCTCCACAGCGCTGCGGAGAAGGGTCTGGCTAGTCCAAACAGCATTCCGGGATGGGAGAAAAACTCTGCTCTGGTTTATTGCCATTTCTTTAAACCAATCACAATCATCATGGGCAGCGCTATGCGACGGACAGAGCCACGTTGCCGCTGCAAAATTGCCTCTGGAAGGAACTTGTTTTGGTGGAACATGTGTACGTTCAAAAGTTGTTTTAGTCGTGCAACAGAAAACTCTGATTGGACAGATAGTCTAGCTAGCTGGAGTTTAAAATTCCAACACAAAGAAAGCGGAAGGTAACGGGACATCCGGCCAAAAGGGGGACATCCGGCGGAATTTCTGGCGGCACCAGAGCAATCCCGGAAGTGGAACGTCGTGGATATAGCCTACTTGAAGCCTGACAAGGTGGATTTTCGTGTGATATGTGATCTCGTGATATCACAAGAATCCAACTGCTGTGCAAGGTAACTGAAGTCCTGTATCCGCTGTCCTATGCATTCACGTCTCTGTGGGACAAAACTAGGGGGCCGCAGGCTGAGGTTCCCATCCGTCGCTTGGTTACTGATGTTGCCACCCACTCGTCATGACCCTGACGTCAGCTAAAAGACATGGGATTTGTGTGCACTCTGTGTATTCCTCTTACTTAACTTCTAGTAATGAGGAAGAGTTGTTCTCTCCGACCGAACCTGGCCTTCAGGCATAAGGTCATCACCTCCTTGTTCAGTTCACGGGTTTGCTTGAGGGCTTTCTTCCCCCCTCCTCATGCTGACGAGGAGCAGAAGCATCTGCACACCGTGTGTCTTGTGCGTGCACTCAGATGTTATGTTTGGTTCGGGGGTACATCTTAAAGGAGAATTCCGGTCGATTCCAAGACATAGCTGTTGTTTTTAAATTTGGAGTGCTGTCAGTAGCGAGAAAAATGAAAACAATCGGTGTTGCCTACACCGTGTTATCCTCCTGCTAGCAATAGCACCCAACAGGCTTAAACAGGGCACGTTTTAAACTTGTCTTTAGCCTCATGTTCAAAATGTCATTAAAAGTGCCTATCCATGTGAAGTGATTCCTTCCGAGTGAACACAGTGAATCTGACTGCAGTAAATGTGAAAGAAATGCATAAAAATTCTGCTAATTCAGCTCTGTTTAGTTCCAGTGTTGTCTACAAACTACAACACTGAAAAGAGACCCGGTGCTAATACGGCACCGGTGCCTTAACAAACGTTATCTACCGGACAAAATGGCAATGCGGATTTTGAAAAACAGACTCAGCCTCGCCAGCCTCGTGGTGCATTCAAAGTTATTGTAAAATACCCTTTTCCCATCCAGTGGTTGTTTTTGCCGTTTTGTGCTCCTTTTTTATTTTTAGGTCAACTTTTTATTGTTTTATATTTTTGAACATACAGAACAGACAAATACAACTGAACAAGGTGCTCCTTTTTTAAATATATATATATATATATATATATATTTAAATATATATTTTAATCGTTTGACAGCACTAATACTGACCCCTTCACAAAAGTGGAGTGAAGAGTTTTTATGCTTTTACACCCAATATTTTGTCCGTGGGACACTAGCACTATGTACAAAATTCACGAGTACTATGAAAGTACTATGAACCGTGAATATGAACATATAATATGTGTACTGATAGATTACACTCTTTTGGGACATTTTACTTAGTAACTCCTGTTGTAAAAATGCACAATGCAGAAACCCTAAAAAACAGTGTCACCAGATAAGTGAGTGTTAAAAGGCTAAAAAACTAGTCAGCATTAACGCGTTAATCGCGATGCGATTAAGGGCAGAGCGTAACGTGTAATTCTTTTTTTATTTTTTATTTTTAAATCGCATTAATCGCATGCTGCCATTTATTAATACATTTTACACTTCACTCTGCTTCATGTCATGCCTAACAGGCTACTATTTTGACCCTTTGCCGCACCTTTACTTATCATCAAGCTGCCACTTCCTCCTAACACATCCTGCTGCTGCAGCCTGCAGGCATGATGGAGAAAGACAGCAGCAACACAATTCTGAATGCCGCTTTTTATTTTCCAAAACTCCCGGACGGCTCTGAGGTCGAAAGCCATATGCACATTGTATAAAGCCGAATTAAAATATCACCGAAGCACGTCAAACTTGAGCTACCTCCTACGAGCTAAGCATAGTACAGTTAACGTGACTGGAGAGTGCTACTAGTTGCCGACCTATGGATGAAACCAAATCCAAAACAATTACTACAGCCCTTGCAAAATGGGTGGCAAGTAACTGCAGACCTGTCAGCATCATAGAAGACTCGGGTCTTAAAGACGTACTACGGTTGGCATGTTCTGACCCATCTTATACACTGCCGTCGAGGGGGACAGTAGTTTCACGCATACACAGCCTGTACGACACGGAGAAAGAAGCCCAACTGGAACTGCTGCAAAGTGCAAATGCTGTCTCATTAACCGGCGATCACTGGACGTCAGTGAGTAATCAGAATTATTTAGAAGTTACTGCACACTGTATTGACTCTAGACTCAAATGTGTGACTAGATTCACACATTTTCTTTTGTTTACAGTAAATAAATAATAAACAAATACAAATCTTAAAGTCAACTTCATAAAGTAACTTTCTTTGCATTCATTTGATTCCCAATTAAGATACACTGGTAAGAATTGCTTTCCATTGTTAATATGTACTTAAAAACTTAAAAAATATATATAATTTTATTCATGTGATAAAACATGTGATTAATCGTGATTAACTGTAGAAATTCAGCGATTAATCGCGATTAAGAAAAAATTAATCGTTTGACAGCCCTATAAAAAACACAATTGTAATTTAAAGCAGTACGAGTTTAGCCTGAGCCATTCATTAATAGAGAGATCAATAAATAAAGAAAAGACTGAAGAAGTATTTAAAGTTAAAACTAATCTTATTCAGATTCTTGAAAAGGAATTAAGGTAGTGTGCTGTGTGAGATAACTGTCAGTATGTGTAAGCTCGCATATACAATACGTTTTAGAACCCGGCTTGTGTGTGCGTATTGTTCTTACATGTGAGGTGTGAAATTTGTGGTTCGGAGTCATTACGAGATGGGCTGAGTGACATAGTGGTAATTAGAACGTTAATGAGAGTAAATAGTGCAAATAAGAGAGCAAATTAACGAAAGTTATATATAAGTGTGATATGAAGGGCAAGTGACAAAAGAGAAAGAAACACTTTTCTCCCTATAAAGTATCCAAGTCAACCAGAGTTGTTAGCAGCAGCAGCACCGTGGGTGGTTGTGGAGGATGGAGCACACACAGACTCACACACCCTTAGTGAGTGATGCATGCTAGCCAGTCTGAGCCTGGTGGCTAGAGCTAGCCTTTATTGGTTAGGCAGCTGGTTTGATGTGGAGCCCACACACAGCGACAAGATGACAGACACACTGTAACACACAAACCACAGATAGAGGGAGGGGGGGTGTATGTGTGGGTGTGGGAAGGGGATGTGTTGACTTGGGCTATATGTGTGTTTATATGGGAAAAACTGCGATAGTACATCTGTGTGGGGGGGCTTATAGAGAGACTGAATGTGAGTGAATGTCAAGTGGGTTGGAAGTTATGTGTGTGTGTGTGTGTGTGTGGGAAGGTTAAAGTTTGCCTATGAGCCTGTATATGTGTGCAGATGGAAGAAACAATGACTTTGTGTGTGTGTGTGTGTGTGTGTGTGTGTGTGTGTGTGTGTGTGTGTGTGTGTGTGTGTGTGTGAGAAATGTCACTGGTGAAAGATTAGGAGCAGTGCAGATAGAGTGAGATGGTAAGATAAACAAGACTAAGAGATGAAAGACAGGCATAAATTAATTTGAATTGAACGAATGAACAAAAGGAAAAGAAAGAAAGTGTATACAGGGAAAAGAGATAAAATAGTGTGGAAAAGAAAAAAACAACAAAAAATAAAAAAGGGACCGCATGACCCCTAATGATTGAGAAGAATAAGAAAGTCTAGAGAGAAAAGGTGGGAAATGATGGAGAGATAAACAGAGAGCATGGAGTGTCTGGCCGTGTCCCAGCTTTGTCTTTGGTCTCAGGGGAGGAAGGCTGGCAGAGGCAGGCAGGCAGGCTGCTCTGGCCCAGAGCCAAGCCACGCACTGTGCCACGCTGCCTGTCTGAGAGGGACAGGGGGTTGAGGGGGGTTGGTGAAGAGACCCAAAGTCCAGGCGCCCCCCAAGGCACTTCAATAGGCCCCGGGGGCCCATTGTGCCCCCATCTTAACCACTTGACACATCTGGTCCCCTCAGCCTGGTGAGGACTCATTCACCTTGGCTCTGTGCTGTGGCTGTGGGGCTACACACCTGTCTGCGGTCTAACCTGAGCTGGAGTGGCCTGGAGCTTTTGCCATTGGCTCTACAGCACAATATCACAATTGAAAGCATTGAATTGGCTACTGGCTGTTCAGAAAAGTCAAATTCAAACATTGGAGTTTTCCTGGAAACAAACACAGTTATGTTTAGGTTAGTATTTAATGCCCCAGCTTTTGCTGTTGTATTGCTACACTTCTTGTTATCATGCCGGTGATGCAACACATATACAAAATATACGTATTAAAACAATGCATTATGGTGCCACTAGTAGTCAATATCTCTACAGTGTACAAGGGCTGCAACAAGCACTTATTTTCATTATCAATTAATCTGGATGATTTTTTCAATAAATGGTTTAGTCTTTTAGGCCTTTATTTATAGGACGGCTGAAGACAATGGATGATGAAATGGGTAAGAGAGAGGGGGAATGACATGCAGCAAAGGGCCGCAGGTTGGAGTCGAACCTGCGGCTGCTGCGTCAAGGAGTAAACCTCTGTACATGGGCGCACGCTCTACCAGGTAAGCTACCCAGGCGCCCTCTCTTGTCTTTTACGGTTTCTAATGAATTAAGTCAGTTTACTGGTATGACTGCTTGTAAGACATATTTCCATTCTGTGTACAAACCTTCCAAAAACACAGACAAACAATAGTTTCCTCCACTCAAACCATGCTGAAAAGATTGAAGATTGATGTTTGAAAACATGTTATAATACAGAATCCTCAACAGGCCATAACGGTAAATTGAGATCAGATGTTTCCAAAACTAAAAACATGCATGTTTTCTCCTTTGTTTGTTTCTACCCCTAATTGTGAATCTCTCTCATTTCCTTTTTTCCTTCGCTCACCCTTCCTCCAGCTCATCTATCTGTGTTGAGTACATGAACTGTATGTACATTCATGTGTGTTAGAGCATGGAACTAGCCTGGCTCCACCCTCCTATGTACTTCTCCTACGAACTCCGTCTGGGTTCGCGGTATATTCTTGGGTTTTCTCTGGCCAAATATTTGGCGATCCAATCAGCGAACAGAGGGAGTGGCTGAGAACAATGACATTAGGACGTGCGCGAGAAAGATGCAAGCGAAGCCATTCGGTCCGTTGTGGCAACGCTGCCGAATATCCAGAAGTTAAAGCCCGAGCAAGAACAATCTTTGCTGAGTTGTGTTGGTGGCCATGATGTTGTGGCCCTCCTCCCCACGGGGTTAGGGAAAAGTTTGATTTTCCAGCTCGCTCCGTTAGTGGTGAAGGAATTGGCTAAGGCTAACGCTAGCGATGCTGATGCTAAATATAAGCCGACAGTTGTCAGTCTCCCCTCTTGTTGCACATGCGCATGACATACGTCACAACCAAACGTTAGCGATTGGTTATGGCAGATCCAGAGTGGCTCTGGGCAGATCCAATAGTTTTAAACTTCAACAGAGTACCCGCCTTCGAGGAAGTTAACACTTGTCAATGGAGAGAGGCCAGACTCTCTGTACAAATTAAATGTACGATAGTCTGGTAGGACCAGGCTAGCATGGAACAGCCCGAGGGCACAGAACTGACTAAACTTCCATTTTCCAACAAGCTTATCAGCCACAAACCTCAGAGCCTGTTTCTGAAGGATGGGAGAAGACAATTGTCATGGTGATGTTGCATTAGGATTACATCACCGATATGGGAAAGAAAATATGCTTTTCAAGCAGAGTTTCACATATATTTTGGGACAGGTCGGAGACTCTGTGTGTGTGTGTGTGTGTGTGTGTGTGTGTGTGTGTGTGTGTGTGTGTGTGTGTGTGTGTGTGTGTGTGTATTCACCCAGATCCAGTGTCTAAAAAAAAATGACCTCTGTGTTGAATGTACAATCACTAAAGCTCAAGTTACTACCAACCCTTCCTCTCTCTGTCTTTCGCTGTTGAGATATAAGGTTACCACTGGCTCCAGACAGTGAGGCTAATACTCCTCCTCCCTCAACTCCCTCTCACCTGACCGGAGGAATAGAGAAAGGCAGGGAGAGTGGGATGGAATTAAAGGATGAGGGAGCAGAGACAGGAAGGGGGAGAGAAGGAGGAGGATAAAGAAATTAAATGGGAGGGAGGCGCACACAGACAGGCAGAGATGTATATAGAGGGAGAGAAAGAGATGAGAATGAGTGATTGTCTTGTCTACCCGCGAGATTGCCATGAGGAAAATGGACAGCAGATACAGACACTGCACACACATGAGGACACATGAGATCTTGGGCAGCCACAGCAGTCAATAGACAGAAACCTAAGATGGCGGAAGATGGGGGGCCTATATGACCCCTCCCTGCTTGTTCCCCCCCCTCCTCCTTAATCAAACTATGCTAGGGGCCCCATCAGGGTCATGCACACACCAACACAGAGAGACACACACACCCCTGACCCAGGCCCTTCCCCCAAACAAGCCCCTTATTGATGAGGTCACCGGCCAAGAGGTCAACACAGAAAGATAGAAAAGTGGATTATTGGCAGAGAAAAAAAGGAGAGAAGAAACAGCTAAATATATATATAAATAACTATCAAGACAATTTTACAAAAAACATGTTATTGCACAAAAAAAACTAAATATGGTTTAAAATATATTATAGTTAAAAATGCATATCAGAGTTACCTTGAGTAAAGAGTAGTGTTGAGCACAAGCTGACAAACACCTGCTTGTTCCTACCATATTTCTACGACACCTTAACCCTGATTCAACTGGTTCAAAACTACCTAACACCCACTAGAATTTAGTGTTGTTAATGTGCGCGGAAGTTAGAAAAAATAGGCCTTTTGGTCCAGCCTACATGTCTAACATGTCACAGTATTTATGTGTGACAAGTGAGTGATTACAAGAAACAGCAAAGGAAACTAAGATTTGATGAAAAGCTAGTTTCATCTTCATCTCTTATTGTCTGTCTCACTGAAACAGTAGCATTGTCTGTCTCACATAAACACATATACGCACATGACTCGTGCAGATAAACATTTTACGAGACACCAATGGTGTTTAGCGCTCAGCCGAACCTCTCAGACTGGAGAGGTTTAAGATTCATCAACATGTAACAACAACTAATAACAAAACAGAGTCCAGACCCATAAAAAAGTTAACTTTTGGTGGCTGTTTGAATTTAAAACATCCAGCAGTGGAGTGATGTTTGGTGCATGAACAATATAAAGAAGGGAGGATGAGCATTTAATGCATTTAATGTCAAGGCTTGTTCAACTCATTTTGGGCCCAACAGTTGCTATTTAAAAAAAAAAAAAAAACTTTAAATTTCCAAAACATTTTAGAAATTATGAGTAGCAGGCTTGGTGTTAGGTCCATGGACATACTATATTTTTATAGTCACTTCTGCTCCGTTCAGACCCACACAGTGACACTGGTCAAGCCTGCATTAGCAGTTTATCTAAATTGGCCAACACTCATTAAACCAGGGTAACAGGGGTCGGACACTGTCAGGCTTTTGTGATGGGGTGTCTCTATTTGGGATGGAAACTTAACCTCATGATTCTGACTTTTAAAAGACATTTAACTGACCTCTTGAAAAGAGAAAGAGCAAGAGAGGGAGAAAGAAAGTGTGAATGTGCGAGAGTTTGAGCAAAGAGGCAGAAGTGTAACTGAAACTTAACTTAATTTGGTAATTATGTACTGTAATTCTTTGTAGTTATATGGTTTAACAGTGTGTTTACTCCCTACCTTTAGCAATTAATGCCTTCTTCATGTGATGTTTTTGTTGTTTGAGCTTTCAAATCATATCACATCAGCAGATGAGGTTTGTCCAGTTGCAATGGAACTGTAGATGATCAAAGGCTCCAGAGCAGCTACTAAATTGGTCTTGTAGTTAGACTGTTTTCTCAAATGCCTAGTCAGGAATGAACTTTGAACCTCAGTATTTCTCTCACTTAATGCAAACAGCGTCTAATCTGAATTCCAGTTTTTCGTCATAAAAGGTCTAATTCCCCCAAACTACTGATTAACAATGCTTCTCCAGACTTGCTAATCTCTGGACTGAAGGATTATATTTGTGTATATCTCAAAAGACTGAGTTTAACTTCTGTTTGCATCAGTACAGTGTAATTAAATGTGGGCGGCTGTGTGAATAAGGTGAATTGTAGTCCTCTGTCCAACCTACTCAACAACTCAGATGTCATAGAAACACTTCCACCTCCACAGTCTTATTTACTTCATGTTGTGTCATTAATGTGCAGTTTTGCTTAGTGAAAGAACAAAGTGGAGGAATACATAGAAAGAGTGCAGTTGATGAAACAAAGATGTATCTTCTTCTCTCTTCAAAGCCAGCATTATCTTAAACTGCATAATCATCTCTCTCTCTCTCTCTCCTTCCCTTTAATCTTTCTCCTCCCCCTCTCCTGCCTCTGTCTTTCTCTCGTCTCTGACATGAAATTTTTACTTCTTTATCACTCCTCCACCTCTATTTCTCTCTCTCTCACTCTCTCTGTGGAGGGGCAGTTAGCAGTGATCAAAGGGATGATAAACGGTCACTGCAGCATGCATGGAAAACACACACACAAACAGAGGAGATGGAAAGACATGCAAAGTGGTGAAGGGAACTTTTCTGTGTAAACAGATAAATATTGGCAGTCACAGTGTGTTGTTATTCACCATGACACTTGCTCTACCCTCACACTAAGTCACTCTCAGTTTTTCCTTCCTTTTGAACCTTTTTTTCTGCCTCCATCTGAATCTTAGCCTGTAAAGCAGAGCGGGAGATTACTGAAATTCCATCTTCCAAAGTCTAACTATCTACCACAGACATTTCAATATATGCCAACTCTGCTGTTCAAACGCATATGGCAACATGCTGAAGAACATCAAAAACACAAACTCACACTTGCATGTGCCTATGACCCAATCACTCGCACGTGGCGCTGCGGAGATGCAAACTTGGCATGTCCGATTCCCACGGATGCTTGCTTTAATGTTAACACTTCTCTTTCTTTCTTGCTCACAGTCCTTTGTCTTACCTCTTCTTTGTTCTTTATTCTCTGCTGCTGTCTCTTTTTGTTTTCGGTCTGAGACGGAGTGTACAGCGAGCCGAGAAGGAAAAAGAAAAAAAAAATAAAGGGGAGAAAAAGAGTGGAGACTCAGATGCTTTTCACTTCTATTTCTGAGCTGCAAGCCGAGAGTGTGTAAACGTGTGTGTGTGTGTGTGTGTGTGTGTGTGTGTGTGTGTGTGTGTAAACGTGTGTGTGTGTGTGTGTGTGTGTGTGTGTGTGTAAACGTGTGTGTGTGTTTCCTTTACTTCTATTTTTAAACCACTGCACAGAGGCTGACTGCTTGATCCAATAAGTCCCACTGACTGCAAGAGTGCACACTGGGAAACTTTTTGAGTGTGTGCGCCCATGCACGTGTATAATGTTTCCCATTGTCACAGAGGTGGAAAACATGTGCAAGTGTTTTCTTGAAAAACCATCCTACGTTTACTAAAGCATGCCTAAATGCTCTCATTCCTGGTTATTTTTTATATTTGTGTTTCCATTTCAAGTTAAACCTGTTATGCCATGTGAATACTTTTTTGCATAGAGGAAACACAAACTATCAATAAGAGGACCATGGTGATAACCCAAATGAAACTAGCGGGAGAGCTACGAGTCAGCTGGGGCTCCTGCTTTTGATCTTATCCACACACACACACACACACACACACACACACACAGCTGACAGGACTGATAATGCCTATAATTGCTTTGTTTTCACATGAATGAGTGAGTGCCACCCAGTCCCTCCCTTTCCCAATTTTTCACTCATCCTTCTTCTCCCTCCATCTCTCATTCAGAATAACTGATTGTGAGGATTATTATGAATGAATGATTGGGGGCTATGGGATGGCCACGGTGTGTGTGTGTGTGTGTGTGTGTGTGTGTGTGTGCGTGCGTGCGTGTGCGTTATGTCATCTCAAAGGCAGCCATTCATAAGTAGGAAGCCTTACTTCAGTGATTCCCCTGGCAGCCATCGGCACAATAGATCCATTACACACACACACACAGACAGAGTAGAAAAAAAAGGCAAGAAATGACAGCGGAAAAAGAAAAAGAATTTACCCGTGAGAGAGAAAGCTGAACAAAGAGAGGATGAGAGCCAGGAAACAGGAAGTGTGGAAGGAGGAAATGAGAGGAGGAAGGAAACAGGAGGGGGAGAGACAGAAAAATGTGTAGAGCAGATGCTTTGTTACTGCTTCTGTCCACTTGTGGGATGACGTACGTATATTCCTGCCTTTCCAAAAACGAACAAAAATTCTTTGTGTTGCTGCTGCCTCTTGGCAAAGTTTGATCATTCGCTATTATTACAGAGTATAACATGACTCAGTACAGATCTCCTTATTCATCTAGCTTGATCAAGATATTAAACTCCACTTGCACTGCCTGGAGACCAACATGCACAAATCAAATGCTGCACAAACAAAGTTGGACAGTTGACAACTCATCCAGCAGCTCTGTCATAAACAAATAATTAATGATGACTCTATGTGACTGACACTAACCCACATTCTCATGAGTGGATGCACACGCAATACCTCAGCCTACTCCTATGCACAATGAGTGTCATTAAAACACATAATGGTATTGGAGGCAAACAAAGTGACATTAATAAAGTCAGACAGATCCAACCGAGGCTACTGTTATTTAGTTTTATGTTCAATAGGTGGGAAATTTAACAGCGACAAACTCATTTCAGTGGCGTCAACGCAAGTCATTTCCAAATGAGCATTAGCATCTGAACAACATACGTCACTATTTTATCCTGAAACCCTTGATTCATGTAAGGAAAAGATTAGCAATGACAAAAACTACAAAACCACATTATAGTTATGACTTTAATACACCATTAACTTAACCTTATGTATTGTGTATGTATATCAGAAAACCTGTCCAGGTTGCATGAAAAGCTACAAAAACAACCTTAGAAATCAACCAAGACCATTAACTTACACCATGTTTTTACAAGAGTTGGCATGGCAACCACTAAAGCACATAAAGCCATGTGTTATGGGAATCATCAGCAATGAGCTGAAACATGTCATAGACATGTCATCAGATTGTTTGAGACGAGCCATCCTGTACTGTATGCGTCTATCCACTAACACATCCTGGAGGCTACACTTTTATATGGATGCTAAGGATTTACTATTTAGAAATATGGATTTAATATTTCACAACATTATTATGTATGTATTCTATTTGCTTAGTTTCTTATAGTAATATAATTTAAGTTTTAAATAGCAAACTATTTGTTTATGACATTAACATACTAAACTCGTAGTCAAGGTGTCAGCAATTGTGTTCAGCAGGGTACGGATATATGGTGTGAAGTGAATGGTGGTAATGATCCAGCAGTTGGGTATGGGGTATTTATAGGGTGGGGTGGGGGGGTGGGGGGGGTTCAGCCCTACGTGACGCCAGGCGCGTACCCAATTCTATCTGGCTCGCGTTCAAACACACCCCACTTCAGCTAGAGAGCCCCAAGTCCCTGGAGAGCTCCCTGATATGAACCCACAGACGTTAAACACACACAAAAACATACCACCCCTTCAGACTCCTTAAAGACGAGAAAGATTCAAACACTAAAAGGTAAAAGACAGCATTGGTGCACATGAGAGCACAAGCACATAAAGAAAGGTACAAAGAAATAACTAAACACACAAAGGTGAGGACAATCTCACATAAACCTCCCACAACCGCTCAGCCCACTCACCCTGACATCTCTCCATTAGTGCATGTAAAGGACCTGAGCGTGTGTGTGTGTATTTCAGGCTTGTGTGTAATAATTTCCCCAATGGGGATCAATAAAGAGTATAAAGTAAATTAAATTAAACAAAAGCCCAGACCAATGCACATACTCAAAAAACCCTCACAATAAAATAAACAAACAGAAACAAACATGTAAACCTTAATGCACGAAGATAAACACACACACCACTTTGTGTGCAGGGCTTCTTTGGATATGGGCCCAGCCCCACACAACAATCTGCATTAAATATTCAGTGAATTTTTCAACATGTGCTCTTTCCCCTTTCGCACGTGTAGAAGTGCAAAAAAAAACATTTGGGGGGAGAGCGATGGGGAGACAGGAAGGAGGGGTAGAAGGAGTCAATGAGGGCAAAGGCAGAGCGAGCAGCAGGAGAAAACGGACAAGCAAGCCAGAAACTGACTGAGATGCAGAGAGAGAGAGAGAAAACCCAGCTGACTCTGTTCCAAGCTACTCCCCTTAGCAACAGCCCTGGCTCAGCCTGCATCCCATTGGCCAGCTGACACTATGCATCACAATCCCATGCATGGCTCCTCAGCCAATCAGGGGTTTCCTTGCAACTCTGCATTTTGGATTTCATTTTCACCATGGCAACACAACCCTGCTCTTGGCCCTGGGATGTGGCCTGTGTAGTGTATGTACACACAGACACATGCACACAGTATACTGTATATACAGTACAAAGTTGACCAACCCTTGATGAGCTCAGGCCAAAGCAATTACTTTGAAAGCACCAGATATATAAACAAAACTCACATGGCAGGCAAGCTAACTCAGCTGTGTCGCCACACCTGTGAATGTGTAATCGCATGTGCCCAAGTGTTCACAAACAGAGAAGAACACTGGAGAGCTGGAATAATAGTTCATCCTACACAGACAACCCAGGAAATGCTTTGATCAGTACCCACTCCTCATAATGAGGAGAAGGCATTTCTCCACCTGTCAGTCTGCATCCCAATATTAAAGTTAATCATCCTCAAAGTCCTCCCTCACATACACTCTCAAGGCTGGAAGGAGAAGCGTCAACCTGAAGTACATTTCACACATGTACAGTTACTCTGTAAATACTCTGGCAATTATTATGTTAGTGTCATGTTTGAAAAGGACCTCAAGTAGTGTGTCCTGTATAGGTTGTTCTGGCAGACTGCCTTCCCAGCACCTGGTGACATTTCAATAACTCATTCTCTACACACGCACCATGGATCAAGCGTAAATTAAATCAGCAGCATTCATGGATAAAGCATTGCACACCGTTACTTCACAACAAGGAACTCTTTCTGTTCTTTACATCGCTGGTTATTGCAACCCCAATAATGAGGCTTATGGTGAGTAAACTTACATTACTCATGCAGGACAGCTGTATCATAATGTGTATCTAATTATCTATAATTATCACTAAGGCTGTCAGTCAGGTCATTCTAAAATTTCAACGTTCTGCTTACATAATAAAAATACAACAACACAGTGGGTGAACACAACTGGATTAAATTACATGAGATAAAAGTTCAAAGCTGAAAAGTAAGTAATCTTTTGCACAGGATTACTATTCTTGAACTATTTCTAAACAGCTTGGCTATAAAGAGACACATACAGTATTGCTATGACGAGCACCTTTGATTAGTGCATGTAAAATATATAAATCCCTGAAAAGGAATAAGGGACTACAGAAGATAGATGGATGGGTTGAAATAAAAAAAAAATATAACAGCTCAAATGATCAGAAGTTGCATGCTGAAAACACATTTATGTTCAACTGGTACTTTTTTGTGTGTAAGTATATGTAATCTTCCTGGTACTTCTACTGTATGTCCCTGTTCACATGAGTATGAGCTGCCATAATAGGAGCCGATATTAACTGAAGGGCTACAGCAGGCTACATATCAAGTGTCTGTTCAGGCTTCTTAGCCCTCTATAATCCATAAAACACTAATAACAAGTGATGTCTGTGTCACTGGAGAAACTAGCTTTGTGGGATGAGTCCAACATCGCACTTCATAAATTTCAAACACACACAGGCAGACAGACACAAAAAAGGTAACTAGCTATGTCCTCTTTGTTCTCTCAGTGAGTTGAGATATAAAAAGGGTGTGAGAGAGAGAGGGAGAGTATCAAATATATAGACACGAGGAAAGAGATGGAGGGGGGCAGAAAGACAAAAAAGTAGTGAGAGAGGAAGAGAGATGTATGAGACATGCCAGCTCCTAAAGAATAAGCATGAGGAGAGACAATGAATAGCAGCTCCTTTACACACAGACACATGATGTATGGGTCTGCCAGCATGTCTGTTCACCCCACAGTATGTATGTGTTTATTTGGGAGTGTGTGTGTAACTACAGAAGCGATCCATCTGGGCCACTGTGGCAGTGGCCAAACTGAAGGTTGATATCCAGTATCCCCTTCCCCTCCCACAAGACGAAACACAATCATCAGCTCCAAAAACAGCACTCAGGGTCAGCTGTCAAACTTAACAGCAGGTAATTAAAAGTAATAGCAGAGCTTCCCCTTGGGTTTGATGATAGGCAATGTATGTATCCCACCAACAGCAATTAGTCAGCCAATTACCCGGGGCCTAATTGTAACTGCTGTCCATAGGAAGGCTTTGGGAGGGACAATAATAAGCTCTTGTGGTAGCGTGTATTTATCTAAGTGATCAATGATTAGCATGATCACTGGGAAAGGTCAGCACCTCACATGAAAGGCTGGCTGCCTAACTGACATTTCTGCTTTGCTGCGGTTAATTGGTAAAACAGTAGCAAAGTGCTGTTTTCTATTAACGGTTTGTAAAAGTAGATATTAGGATGCTACATTGTGTGCAATGAATTTAACGACCGACACGCCAGACATTCCTAAAGACACATTTTCATGGTTTAAAGCTACATTGTGTAATTTTTTTGAGTTGATTCTTAGCAAAAACCCCTTTGTTCTTTCACAAATATGTGCTCATTCATGTGTAATTACTTCCACCAACTAATCAAAGTATTCTCGTAAGCGTAGAATCTGCCATTCAGAATACATACGAGCGAGTCGCTCGAATGGCGGCAGCCATGTTGCGCCTCCATCTTTAAAATACATTAGCCAAAGAGGGACATACCTGGAAGTTCAAGCTCTGCCTTTCGCGCTTTTACACTCAGTGGCACCGTGACGAACGCCAGGGGGAGATTACTCGCGACTGCCGGCAGATTTGAAAGCCTGTTGAAGATGGTGGATCACACCTATTCATGTAATGGAGTCGCCAAGGAAGCGAAAAAGAGAATTAAAACGACAACGCGACAGGCAAAGCAACAAGACCAAAGTTAATATTGGAGCGGTTTTTCCAAGATGGAAAGAGCTCATAAGGAGCAAGGATTTTAAAAGGGACGCCAAAGTTGCCTGCTTTCTTCTCATTCAGACTATTTGTGTAAATTCCAAGTTTTATAGTTGCTTGGCAGACAACTCACGTCATGCAGTTGTAACACAGTCTAGGCTATAGCTAGAACAGCTGCGTGTAAATGATGGCGATACTAAGAGCTCATTTCGGTTTCATTGACATCGTTCATACTGCTCAGAGAAATATATTAAAAACACAAACCTCTGTTGCTTCTCTCCTTTGTCTTTGAAGGGCTTCCACTCTCTCCTCGTCATCTTTGGAGAGTGTCTCTTTAGTTTTTCTTTGCCTAGGAGGTCTCACCGATCCACTGCCACCGGCTCTGTCTTTTGGTTTTTCTTTACCTTTCCCTCGCACCTCCATCGCATCAACTGATCTCTGACTCTGCTCACGGAGAAAAATATGTAGCCATAAACATTGCCTTACACTATTAATCTCGTACAATATACAGAATAACGATAGCACTGATACTTTACTAACATTAGCTTGCATTCGTTTGGGAACCTGATAGCTGATGTTAGCAATGAAATGGTACCAAAATAACGAAAACGTAAAACTATTATTCATTTTACATAGAGGTCATAACTAACATGTTAACTGACTAAATAACTAAATGCAATTTGTAATTGTTTTCTAAAGTAACCTCATCACTGGAAGGAACACTCATGGACGAAGTCGTACTGGAAGCCATGTTAATCTTGGCATACGGCCACCGTAGGAGTTAAAACACAATTGGAATGGGAGGGGCTAGAAAGTAATATTCAGTTGGTTATGATATACAATTTCACCGCTAGATGGGAGACATTCTTACACAATGTAGCTTTAATGTTCCTGAAATGTGAACAATGAACCTATGTATTTGTATAGCCAGATTGGCAAGCTAAGCTAGGACTTTATTTAAACTTTATTTCCTAGAATATTTCTGTGTTGAGCTTTACTTGTTTTGTTTAAGTCTCAGGCAGCTTTTATAATAATGGTACAATATATACAATACGTGTGACTAATGAAGCTTTACTGGCACAAGCTTTAAGTGCAATGGTTACAATGTTGCATTAGTTGATGTACTTTATTTTGGCTGATTCAATTAAATCAAGAGTAGGGATCCTCCAATGTGTGTGTACCAATGGGTGCGGTGTGCATGTGCATGTTGCAGCTCTCAGGGCAGAAGCTCCTCTAATCAATTTAACTGTGATAACAGGAGTGGCAGCTGGCTTTTCCTTCTACTGAGACTGCACTCCCTGCAAGTGGATTTCACCCATCGTACACACAGATAAGCATGCACCCAGCATGACCCACCTTTCTGTTTTTTTTAAAAATTCATGTGTGGTGCTGTGGGTCTTTGGACAGTAAATGCAAAATGCATGTACACATACTAAGACAAGCCTATTAACACATTCATCTTTACATTCACACACAAGCTTTTATCTTTGTCTTGCTCCGTTACACTTTAACCACACACACACACACACACACACACACACACACACACACAATATGTGCTTGCTTACATGTCACTCTTTCTATATAAATTTTTTTTGAAGCAGGTGATAACTGAGGTCTGACATCTATGTCTAATGGTATCAGGTATTGTATACGGGCCTGCAAAAAATAAAAAAAAATTAAGCAAGTCTACAGAAAGATTGAAGATAACATCAACAACATTGCTTCTGCATAATTAGCCACTCCTTTTCCCACATGTATTTTAAAAATGGTGGTTATAAGATATATTATTCTAACACAGTAAGGTAATGCACATAATTACTGTATCTGTGTCTGTACTGCTTTATATCGCCCCCTATTGAGCCCTTCTTGGATATACTATATAGCCTACATATAAATATAGTGAATATGTTCCTTCAAATACAGGGCACACTAAAAACCTTTTTGTGCATGTCTATGCATGTGCTGATGTCTGTAAAATACCACGTGAACGCATGTGTTTAAAGTTAAACATGACATGGTAGTGCAGATGTACACACCATCTGCAAATGTGGAAAATGTGAGTGTATCATTCATGCTTGTGAACCATAAACCATCTAAAGTACGTAGTCTTCTGTGGTCATCACTGACATCCTGTTTTAATAATTTTGTATGTGTGTGTATGTGTACTGTACATGTTTAATATTACAATTAGAGCTCACTATACAGTCCACACAGAAGCTCCACATGCAAGCTAAAACAAGTCAAGTTAACTATGAAAAGCTATACTGTGGCTAAAGTAGAACTAACCTTTCTCACCAGATAGCCTACCTATAATAAAAAATGGAAAAGCGTGCATTTTAACTTTGACCAACATATGAACATCACTAATGTTTCATATGGTCACATCAATTTGGATAAATGAGATTGATATGCAGGACTCTCAGGTTGGGTAAGTAGTCTGCCATACTGATCCATTTTTTTTTAACATTAACGTGTGTAGCAGGTACAACAACTATGCTGTGCAAGTTCAATAAAAAGTGAACTTGAAATACTTAAATCATCCCAACATTGTGTCAGTAATTTTCATTTTTCTCTGTTTTTTTAATCCTTTGCATCATCAGCCTTGACTGGACAAAACAAATATCTGATTGAAAAAGAATAGAAAATGACATATAAGGAAAACTAAAGTTTAAACCCCCCTTTATTTCCTGTAGTCCTGTAGCTGTCTTTTTAAAGGACTGGTTTATATTCCTAGTACAGTAAAGTATACATTTTAAGGCCAATCAAACTTATACCAAATTTAAATTACTAGACCTAGTAAAAAAAAAGTAAAGCTTGTGATAAAAATCATCTCTATGGTGCATCACTGTTCCTAGTATATTACTGTTCAGATGTACAGATGGGGGACAATTGAAAGGAAAAACCAACATAGGGCCCTTTTTTATAAATCTAAGCACACGGCGTGAAGCGCCTGGTGCGTGTCCAAATCATAGACTTAATATTAATGGACAACGCATCCGGGTCGGCAAAGTGCTGCAAATGCGTAAGTGCCTTAAACCTGCATTCTATCTGAATTCCAGCAGGGGACAACACGTGCGGTTGCAAAAGGAGTTCGGTTTCTGTAGAAGTCTATGAGAAAGTGACCCACTTCTCACTTAACTTATTACCTCAGTAAACATTTTCATAATGAGTTTATGGTCTCAATCGCTAGTTTTAAGTCTTCTGCAATACAGAATGATGTTTTTGCATGTTTGTGTGCTGCTGCGCTTCCCTGTGTGTGTGTAACAAGCATAGTGTGTGCATGCTGTGCATAAGCCTAGGCACATTTTACTAATTTGCTGTTAAAATAACAATGAAATGCTGCGCTATTGACTTTAGACCAGGTTTTTGTTGGTCAATGGCGCGATCACTTCCCGCTGCCTCAAGATAGCAATACACCAAGAATTCACCTGAACACACCTCCCTGTAAGAGCAGCACGCCCATGGGCGCAAAGATGGTCGCAGGTGCATTTGCTATTTAAACGACGCAGGCGCTGGACGGGAAATTGACAACTGCGTCAGTCTTAAACTAGCAAAGACACCTGCCTCAGGCTTTGCACTGCGCTGCGCCGGGTACAAGATAGTAAGGTGTTCGGCCACCACGTGCTGCCAACACAGCTTTCATGCGCCTTGGCATTGATTCTACGGTACAAGTCTCTGGAACACCATTCTTCCAAAATACATGCTCGATTTGGGTCCCAGGCAAACAGCGTCTTCCTCTACTTTTCACCCTTTCTCTGACTAGGAATGTTGGTATTGGCAGTGATAAAAGAAGTAGGCCTACTTAAAACTTTTTTTTCTTTAAGTACAATTATTGATACTGTACAGTACAAGTCCTGCATTCAAATGTTTACTTAAAGTGAAGAGTGAAAGACAGGCATTATCAGCACAATGTACTTAAATGTACTTAACGCCTGTTCAAGGTGGAGCTTAGTTTCAAATATAATATACAATACAATGTTTTTCTCTGAAGTAGAAGTTCACAGTACGTCAGTACTATACAGTTAAGTTGCATATTTGCAGTGCTTTGGGGGCCTGTAGCAGTAGAGTTAACCCTCACCTAGATTTCATGTTGTTCACAGAGATGGAGAACCCGGAAATGAGTAGGAGGAAATGCAACGCTACCATGCCACTCTTGCAATCTTAATACAAAATCAGAATCAACTGGGCCTGCTCAGCATTTATTTTCACAGAGCATGATTGGATGTTAATCGTTTAATTGTATCATGCAGTGCACCTGTGTGGAAGCAGCTGCATTTGTTATGTTTCTCCACTGGTTTATTCAAGTTTGCCCTTTAATTTATCACCCATCTGTATATGAAACGGGGACGAAAGGTCCTTGACAACACTTGCACTCAATGTGCAAATCCACAAGTCAAGTAAGAGCACGTAAAAATAAAAGGCTTTAAGTTCTAGTTTTACATTTGAGCTACAGGATCCCTCTCTTCTAGCTCCTGTCTTTCACTCTCTCCTCCTCTGCAGCCTGCCTCTTCTCTCTCCCTTTTCTGGCCTCTCACACACAAAGGCAGAGGGAGGCAGAGGTGGAGGAGAGGAAGGGGGAGGAAGGCACAAAGGACTGGGAGCTGTGGGCTTGCCCTGGGGAGAGGGAGGGTGAGGGGGTGGATGGGGGGTAACGGGTTCAAAAGGGGGGCCACGGGGTGTAGAGGGCTGGGGGGTGGGGAGAAATCTGAGAGTCAGAAAGCCAGAACAAGAGCTGTGGTAGAAAGAAGGGTAGCAATGGTTGGAAGGGAGGGTCCGAGGGTGAGAGAGCACAACACAAGACAGCCTATAGCTGCAGTGATTCTTTTTGTTTCCACTTTGAAGGGGGGTTGGCAGTGGATTTGTTCAAGAAAGGGATATAGTTTGGGAAATGCACATCCACTATCTACCAATGCCTGTATAAGCATTCTAGCCACATCTCCTTTTTAGGCAGATAGTGTTCACGCCCTGTGCTCTCTTTGCCACAGCTAAGTTTCTTACTCAGAGCAGCAACAACAACTAAACCTACATTTTCTTCCCATAACACAACATATAGGTTAAAGGTGGCAATACGCTTGCAGCAGAGAAAAACCTGCCTGAAAGAAAAATTCCAGATAGACATATGTGGACAAGTCAAGTCAAGTGATATTTTAGACCAATTTAAGATGTTAACTCTGTAGGTGCTAATTTGTGAATTACTCCACCAGATTAGCAAGAAAGCATAGCTTTTATTGTGACTTTAATTGTTATCGTTTGGCTGCAGTTTGTATTGTTTTTCTCTCTGCAATGTTCTTTGAAATACAAACTAGCAAACCATTTGTGTTAGGGCTGCACGATATTTTGTTTCATCGTCTACATCGCGATGTGCGCATGCGCGATAGTCACATCGCAGGACGTTGCGATGTTGAAGCTACAACTTCTTTGCTGCTTGATAAAAAAAAGTAAACTTTCACCGTTCTCCTTTTCCATGATTGTTACCGGCCGACCCTTCCCCTTTAAGGCAGGTGGTCATGTGACGTAACGTTAGTCCGACGGGGGGGGGGGGGTTGTTATGGGAAGTGAGGCGCTCCCGTGTTAAGTACCGTAAGCGGCAGCTGCCGCTGACACAGTGATGCACATGCTTTTCCATGGGTAGTGAAGCTACAGTAGTCAGTGTTTCACGTTCGCTGCAAAGACAAACTAAATCACCTGATTAATGCAACGTAATCACGACATATCCCGGTCACTTTTCACCGCAGAAAGCTGCTACCAGCCAGGCTAAAGCTAACATAGTTAGCCTAAAGAAACAAGGCGTCTGTCCCAACTAACTCTATGGTTCGGAGCTGCGACGCTGGAAACGTAAAACTAATCTACAACAGCAGTCTGTTTCTGATATAACGTCATTTACACTGATTTAAGTGCTCTTGGATACACAGTTTGTTGCAAGAGTGACATGCAGGCTCTGCATGCACAGCAAACCAACAATCATGATCAATTTTAATGAATTTATCAAACAACCACAGCAGGCCCCGCTAGTCGACCACAACCTGACATTTAGAGGAAGCAACATGCATGCATTATTAATATCATTCACTTTAGCCTGGATTGATATTATATGAATACAGTGGTGTCATGTCAGTCAACCAGTGTATTTCTTCCTAATGTCCCTCTCCAAAATCACTTCAGAAGAGTAATCACAGCGCTTACTTGCTTTGGTTTTTGTAAAGCATTAAAGTTCAACAAAGACTGGTTCACATAAGAAAATTTCCTTTTTCATTTTTATTTTCTTTGTAGATGCACTCCCCTACAAAATCACCCCAGTAGTTGAGAATTATTTAGTATTTCTAAATAGGGCTATTTATGTCCTCTTGTAAAAATTTGTCTTTTTTTCATATTGCAATATATATCGCAGGGAAAAAAAATATCGCAATGTAAGTTTTTTCCAATATCGTACAGGCCTAATTTGTGTGCTACCATGAATCTGATTAAACAGTTTCCTCATACTGTATATCAGAATATAAAATGAGAAAGATTTACAAGGGACCTAGCACAATTCAATCATATTAATAAAGGCATTCCAGGTTTTTATATCAATGCGTCCCTTACACATCTCCCCACACACCTCATCCCACCCACTTGCTTAAATAACCACAAACTTGCACTAATCTTGCACCATCTAACCTCCCCTAACTGCCTCCAAAACCCTGTGGGGCGGAGAGAAACGTATTTTCGATTGCTCTGTATGTCTGGCACATATTGCAGAATTGACAATAAAGTTGACTTGACTTGAGAGTGGTGACACAGGTGCACACATCAACACTGAATCACTTCATAATACACGTCCGACTATATATATAGCTGCACAGTTAAAACACACATAGTTACGCACAAACCAACAGAGGCCTGTGTTCAATAACGCAGGCCAAACAACTAGCAGAGCAGGGGACAGGAGGCATGTTGGGCATCTTCCTCTTGAAAATGGTTTCCACACTACATTTACATTCTAGTTCATTTCAGCCGCTTTATTAACAGTCTCATAGTTTTGTTACAACCAGGCCTGAGAATAGGCCAATTTGAATTTGAATTCAGCATGTTGCTATGAGTGCCCCCCTCCAGCTGCCACCCAACCAGAGACCACCAGTGCACACACACACACACACACACACACATGAGAAAGAAAGCTTAGATAAGAACAAGCACACACGCACACAAACCCCTCTTTTGCAGGAAACTTATGTAACCAGATAGGCAGAGGAGGTCTCTTTTTGCACATCTATTTCTTCCACCACATCTTTCCATTCCTCTGACATTGAGAGCTCTATCTGTTCTTCCGTCTCTGCCTTTCTGTTCTCTTTTTCAGTGCCAGTTTTCTTTACATGGACTCAGCATTTCTTCAATGAGATGTTTTTCTCTGCCAGCTGTTGTTTAAATACATTAAAAGCCCTTTAATGGCATAAATGGGACTGTAAAAAGTTTTGATTATAGAGAATGTGGTAATACGCCCTCACAGATCTCCAGGAGGTGGATGATGTCAGCTCCACCTCTCCTCCTTTCCTCCCTATGCCACTCCTCCCTCAATGACACCATTGATGATGACAGAAGAAGAGGAGGACAATGAAGAGGAGTCTCTCCCGCTCCCTCTCTTTCCTGTCCTCCTCCTCACCCACTGCTTCCTGCCATCCTCCCCTCTGGCATCCTTAGTCAGCTCTCACCACCTCTCTTCCTGAATCTCTCTCTATAGCCTCTTTCAAACCTCTTCTCGTTTGAAACAAAAAAAAAGAACATTTCTCTTTCTTTTTTTCTCATGCCCTTCATTCTCGGGGTCTGAGGCCATTTCACAATTCTACAGAATTTTGGTTTTATTCAACATCAGGTAACCGCGGTAGATGGAGACTGACAACAAAGCCAAGAAGGGAATTATTGTTATAACTGAAATATCCACAATTCTTCATTACTGGTGTGATGAAATGAAATTAACATTAAATAAATGAATGAGAAGAATTATCTTAAAACTTCACTAAATGGTCTGAAAGCACAAATCCTTTTCTATGCTGCCTCCACAGGGTGAGTGGCACATGTGCATGGCACATGGATTGGAGCATTTAGAAGAAAGAAAAGGAGGAGGAGGAGGAGGTTGTAGACGAAGCAGATGGGAAAAACAGATGCCAAATCCTAATGTCTTGTCCTATAGCCTGCACGGAACACTCACAAACTGTCACCTGCTTGTATGAAAGCGGGCGTAATGCAAACTGAACAATGGATATCTAATGTTACCTATGGTATTGGCATTTCTGGGGCCAGTGAAGTGCGAGTCATACTTCAAAGCTTAATTAACTGGAATTTTCACTATTAACTGCAGTACAACAGTGAATGTAATGTTACATCAAATCAGATGAAACATTTTTTGAAAATCATCAATATTTCATCAATATTTTTCGTATATCACGGCTTTCTATGTCGTCCTCGTTTTTAAAACTAAATTTGTGGGTTTCTGCCTATATCAACATCTGCAGGACAGAATACTTACTGTAGTCTATGGACTCCTACTGCTCTGCAAAGCAAAGTTTTGCAGCTGAATATATGTCATTCATCTACCACGGTTAAACTAGATCCCTGTCCAAATAAACCATCTGACAAAACTGGACCCAGGTGCAGCATATGGAATTATTTCACTTACAACCAGCCAACATCAAAACCCTGGTGTAAAGGGTGCTGCCAAGCTCTGCAAGTCAAGTACGGTGACATCATCATGGCCTTAGATTTATTATTCGTATAAAAGTTGATTTTCTGAAATCGTAACAACACTAGAGGGAATGCCACACAAAAAGGACGTTATTTGGACTCAAACCTACAACGTTTAAGGTACATAGTAACAACATACAAGCCTTGTGGCACATAGCTAACATTATCTCTGGACCCAAGGCACCGTGAGGGTGTGCACTGTGCACACCTGTGTGTCCCAGAGACAGATGTAAGCTGATTGACTGCGCAGTCATGCTGATTGACGCTATCACTCACAGCTATAGTTTTACCAAAAAATGTACAGTAACACTCTCGCAAACATATTAACACGCTCAGTCATTCAACTTGACGGTCAGGGTAACAGATAACGTATGACATCCACTAAACAAATGACCACAAGCTGTTTGAGTAAGAGACAGGGACCAAGGGTGGGTAAGGCACTAGAGTTTCATCCACAAATCACTGGATTGAATATAAATATTAGGGCTGTCAAAATAACACGTTAATTTCGATTAATTAATGTGAGAAAAAATAACGCGTTAAAAAAAATAACGCAGATTAATCTATTCCATATTGACGTTTGACCCGGAGCCGTTCTAGCCACCATTCTACTGTAACATGAAGGAGGGAGACGAGAATGTGCTGCCTGGATCATTAATTGGAACATTTACTTGTAAAAATCTTCTTCCTGCCAACCCTGGCTACCGAAATCTGGTGCCACTGATATGTCTGCGCTTCTCTCTGATGCTCTGAAGACGATTCAGGCAACGCTATAACGCTAGTTAACGCTATACTCAACAGCAGCTAACGTTAGCCTACCGCTAGCTAGTAGCTGGATTAAACACGGTTACAATGCTGACAGCTAACGCTAAACGGTGTAAAGTTTGACTGTGTTTTACTGTAGAGGATTCAACACCGGGATGTAACAATCTGCAGCTGCCGTCGGAGAAAAAACACAGACGGTGTGTTCAATGAAACTGGTAAACTACAGCCTCGTGGTGCATTTGAAGTTATTGTAAATGTCCTTTTCCCATCTGGTGGTTGTTTTTGTCGTTCAACAGCAATTTACTAGTGAAATAAGTTATTGTTATTGTTATACATTATTATTAAATCATTTAATTTTGACCATATGGCCTTAGCAATAAACAAGCCGTTCTTTAATGTCACCGACTGTTGGTTAGTACCCTTTTTTTTCTTTCTTAAAAAGTATCGGTTCAGGCACCGTTAATTATGTATGCGATTAATTTCGATTAATTAATCACAGAGTATGTAATTAATTAGATTACAGTTTTTAATCGATTGACAGCCCTAATAAATATGTACCAACTGTCATATGCAACGCAGGGCTCCTTGCTGAACCTGCATTGCAAAACTATAAAAATAGTATTGGACAAAAGGTTGTAGAGATTTGTCACAGAAATAAAGACTGGGATGTAACAGTAAGTGTAATGGTAAATACAAGTGAGTGAGATGTGAGCTCATCTTGCTCTTTTTCCATCAATCCCTCCTCTCTCCTCACCTCCAGAAAAGCTTGCAGACAGACTGTGCTTGTGTGTGTGTGTGTGCGTGTGGAATGAGAGCGCACGTATCCGTCTACAAGCGTAATGGTGTCTACTTGGTCTTATGCAGGATTGTGTGTATATGCGCATGTGCATTTATGTGTGTAATGGATCTGATTCATGGACAGCTGTAAATGTATGTAATAAAGCTGAGAAAGCTAAGTGATGGAAAACCCCAGGTGTGTGAGGCTCGGCTGGCATTAGACAGTGTGTGTGTGTGTGTGTGTGTGTGTGTGTGTGTGTGTGTGTATCTTTGAGTTCAAAACAGTGAGTGAGAAAGGTGTGGGGGTGTTTGAGATGTGTGTCAGAGAGTGTTTGAGGACTGTGTGTGAAAATGAAACAGAGCTGATGTTAGGTGTGCATACGTAAGGGTGTTGAATGTGTACAACTCAATTAAAGTGCGTGTACTTGTCTCTGGCCCCAGTCCCAATCAATTTAGTAGCTTTGGTGAACATGGCAACTTCTCTAGCGAAACAGACAAAGACTCATCTCTACAAAAAACTGAGTTGTAATTTAAACATTTAAAACGTTTAGTTTAGTCAAGTCATGAATGTGATCCACCACTGCAGAGCCTTTAGGAAGGGATGATACTAAACCAGGTTGCACGGAAGCACAGTGGCAGCTGGAAACCGATCACATCACACATAGAAAAAATATAACAAATCCAACTGGTTCATGGAATATAATGTTCAAGCAAGCAAACAGCAGGACAAACAGAAAATAGAAGAAAGCTTTTAGTGTGTCTATCAGTAAATGTAGCAAGTAGTAGTTTCAGGCCTCAAAACAAATCATTAGTCACAATGACTCTGGTTCAATCCAGAGGTAGCCTCTTTACCCCAAACACACCGTAGGCCTCAAAACTATCGGCCAGTATTATAGATAAAACACCAATAACCTAATACAGTGCAAAATCGTTGGAATTTCCTTTCTAATGGTTGCAATTGAAGTGGGGGATTTTGCCCAAATGCTGTTGTTTTTTTGCTGAGGCATTAGGGGAAGTTGAGATGGAAAAAGTAGAGAAGACAAGCTTCTATAGTGAGCAGCGATTCATATGTCTCTGGATATTTCAATAAGTTTGAGATATTAAACATTTCATTGTTCTAAAAGAAGCTCAGACAAACATATCCACTGGACAGACAAAACAGGAATGGCAGACATCCCAACATGACTAAACAGTCAAGTCATGCCCATCCCATGTGCACATCCTGCAGGCAGGTCAAAGTCTGGGTAAAAGGTCAAAAGTCTTACCTGGGCAGGTTGGTGCTTGCAGCAAAATGCAGATAGCTCCCCTGCAGAAAAAACACACACAATATGTAAACAATGGGTCTGATATGGATCAGTCCAATTAGTCTGTTATCGGCTGAAAGTCAGTTGTGGGAAAAGACCTTTACTTTAGTGAACTGTGATGTTGACTCTGTAATAGAATACATTGCAATTTTATTAGAAACATCAATTGTATTCCTGAGTAAAATGCTATAAATGTAATTGTAATGTCTTGTAAAACCTACAAAAGGAAACAGAAATGTTACAGTAGTGGTTTTTTGAGATTCAGTAAATGTAACACCATGGTGAAAAGTAAGTCCTGTGTCCACCCTAAATAACAAACCTTGGCCCTGGCTGATTATTGTTCTGTTTTTTGACAGTTTGCAGATTATCTGTATCTGCGTTGTATTGGCCTGATAACCGATGAAGTTCATTAATTAAAAAGTGCTCTATTGCCCATTCTTGCCTACAGTAGGTCAGACATTTCACTTATGACTTCAGTCAGGGGCTGGTGGTTCCTTAAACATAGCACAACAATGCTTGGCCATGATCCTCACTCCTTCTCTGTGAATGAGAAAGATATGTATTAACTTTTTTGATCAGGCATGAAAAAAAAACAGTAATCAAGTAGAGGATTATTATCTGGTAACACTCATCGATATGGAAAAGTACTCAGAGTATGTCGCTCACATACATCTACGTGGCCATTTAGTGATACAACTTGGACCAGAACTGCACTGGATTAGTTGGTTTTATCTACTGGTCAAATTCATACAACTGATCAATTACATATATTCAGAGACCACAGTCTGCTTTCCATCCCTGCACTGTGAGAAATTAGCAGGTGTTCCAAAGGTCACACACAGATCCGGGTTGGACTGCAAATGTGTCGCCATCTAATGGAGAATGCACACTCTTGCACTCTTAGCTTTATACAGTAGTGCTTACTTATAGTGGTAGAAAATCAGAGAAGTACTGGATACACTGCCTCAGTGTTGGCATGTAATTACTTTTATCATGAAGCACATAAATTATGCTACTCTATGTAAAAGCCTTAACACCTTTTTGATTTCCCTCCTCAAATAAATTATCCATCATACAGGAGATGTAGATAAAGAGCAGTTGGCAAGAAACAGATGGTATTTGCCATTTAACAACTGAGATCTGGATGGGGGAAAAGGGACAGTACTTGGGCATGCCTTTGGGAATATACTAATGCAACATACATCTTTGTATAACTGTATGGCAATACAGAAGAAAATGGCTCACAGAATGCCAGCAAACCAGTGGATTCAGCCAGCCTAATGTGTGTATGTACTGTCCAGTAAACAGGTGTGTGGCTTAGATGCCCTTTTAGCAACACTATGGACTCTATTTTCATGTAGACAAACTGACTGAAGTGGCAGATACCGGTTGAGGCACTGTAAGGGAAGTGCCACAGTCAATGACCATATACTGTATCTGTGTTGGCTACATTTCATAGTGGTGTGGCAGGAAACCATTTTATAGAGGAAAAAGGACACAATTAATGTGGATATTAGATAGGCTAATGGGGAACTGTAAGTTCTGCAATGTAATATTGTTTCAGTTCCGGTTTCAGGCAGGCAGGGGCATTATACTGGTGCATTTAACTTTAAACGCAGCCACTGTAACGTTAACCTTAATACCGGTAATTATTCAAGTAAAACAAGGTTTAATTTAACCAGCAACACAGACCATGTATTCGTTTATATAAGTAAAATACAACTGTTCGGCATTAGCTAAGCCTGGAAATATGCGGTCACTATACTTTAAAATATGCCAAGACGTGAATTCAACCGCTTAGCTAGCGCACATTGAGGGCCATTCAGGCCATAATTACCCTACGTACCTGGGCAGAGGCATTGCTGTGTACAGTAAAATATTTGCTGTACTAAAAGCTTCACATTGTGCAAGAAGCCACGGTACAATAAAGCTAATTATTTACCCCCAGAAATTTAATTTATGTTCCGTTTTGGCTCCCCGGAGCTGTCCCGCCACTGCCTCCCCACAATTACTTTTACTTTTTGCAGCTGTAGTTCCTCGAATTGCACTGCATTGTGGGACATCAGCAACACACTCAGAAATTGAGAGGATTTCTTATTCATTCTGACATTTACTTAATTTTGTCACCTTTTAACGTGGTAAAGCCTACTCAAACACCTTTTAAATTGTAAATCATGTGGTAATGGCACCCAAATTGTAATGTCACAGGTGCTGCGCCTCCCCAGCAAAAACGTTGCACTGACTTGCATCACTTCCACTTTGCGCCAAGTTTTAATCATGTTGCAAATCTCTACCTGCTCCAGGTGTTTAGCTGACCCAAAACTGAGGTGACTGCTGTGTGGATAGAATCAACGAGGGTCAGTACTTCATAATGGTATTTAGTAACGTCTATCAGATGTCAATACTTGCTAACTTTATTCTAATATCTAAACGCAAAGTGTGACATGGGATAGAGAGGCCTGACTGGCCTTTAACTTCAAGCTCCGCCCGCCACAGACAAACAAGCACCGAATCCCGTACAGATCTAGAAAAGTCTGTCTTACCCTAACCAACACTGCCCTGGATCGCCATCTAGTGGCAAAATGTCCCAAGTGCTACAGGAACAGCAAAGAGAGGGGTGGAGACAAAAAAAAAATTCAAGAGAAGAAAATTCAAACGCTCTTCCTGGAAATAGTACAGAACCCGCCACAACTTCACCACATGACATTTCAGAAAGAAAATGCGACACTCCTTCCTCCACCACCAGCGAGCTCGCATTTCACTCAATAAGCCGCTATTCTACGCCTAACAGCACAATATCACAGCCACACGTTGTATATCACACCCAGGGACACGATCCATCGCCTTTTTGTGCATTTAGAAACGTGTAACCGAGATCAACAAGGCGATTGCGACATCACCAACTCATACTTTCCCGTAAACTATTCCTTCCTTACCGTAAAAGCGTGACATCACCAACATACGTTGCATATGAATTTGGGCAAAACAGCTGTCGGCAACACAGCAATATTAAACTGCTGCAGTATCGAAACTTATCGGCCCTATCCCTGTTAAGTTAGTAGGCCTACCCATTAAACTGTATTAGGAATTATACCATTAAATTAGGCGACCCTCTTAAAATCACATTAGCCTTCTGTTTTTAGATGCGTTGTGTTTTTGCGCTGCAAAATAATTTTATAATTGTCCTCTCCAGTGATAATTTTCTTGTAGTGGCTTACATTTTTACTGTAGCCTAATGTTGGTCGCGTCCTTTTAAGATTTATTAGCCTACAGGTTGAGGATACTGTAGGCTAGTTCAGGTTGTTTTCAATGGACTCTCATTGGTTCCCCATTTGCAATTAGGTAACACTGCCCGTACAGCCTCACGTGCCAGCATGCATGCCTGATACTCATATGCGTTTTGCTTACCTTTTATGTGCAATCCCAAATCTGCTGGGGAGGTGAGGTGACTCTCACTGTTAAAACAGTGTAATAGTGGAAAATCTGCAAAGCAGTCCATCTTCTTTTCCAGCCACGGATGACGCAGCCCCCTAAAGCCCTCTCCCAAAAACATGAAACCCCATTCAACATCCATAACGCGTTTAGGTGCAAACGTCGACACGGGGAGCACTGTACACGCAGATAGATACAGTCCAGGCTGAGGAAATGTTGATGTGTTCGCCCATGGGCAAGGCATGACGGATAGACTCATCACTGATCTGGCATCTCTGCACAGTGACATCGCCTTTCTAAATGATTGCACAGCTCGTTTCCTCCTCTGAAGATCATCTGGTTAAAAAAAATCGCCAGCTTCTGTAACCGCCAAGGTATCGGGTGTTGCAATGAGCAAGGATTCCCTAATCATCCAAAAACCCCACTGATATCAATTTCCTAGAGAGGAATGGTCCACCGCGATCAGAGCAGGCAGTCCTTGAAGAAATTGCGCAGTTTTTATTCCATTGAAACGGAGACTCTTTCCCTTCTGTCCCCGTTGAAAGCCTCTTTCCCTTCCTCCTCCTTCTCCTCCCTCCTCTCCTTTTCTCTCTCTTCCCTCATGCAGGTTTATTTTCGGTGGAAGAGTCTTGGACATTAACTGCCCCGCCTCCATAGTGACTGGCAAACACACTGTACAACTTGCCCAAATCCCTTTATTAACTACAATACAATGGAGAACAACTGGACCCCAGGTTTTCCCCTTATACCTATTTGGTTCAAGAGTCAATCACTCGGTTGGAGGTAGTTATTGAAGGCGCCAAGAGCCACTTGAGGAATCAAAAGTTGTGCTTTGGAGATGTCTGGTAGTCTTGTCAGATTCCTGTCATTTCCCAAGAAACTGAAAACTAGGGCAAGATCATGTTGGGAAATCAAATTAAAGCATAAGGCAAACCCATCAAGCCAGTACACAAAGAGGTTCAGTTAGCTCCCCCGGGTGCTTGAGGTGTCTCAAGGGGTCTCTATCAAACTGGAGATTGATTTCATTTCACATTCAAAAAGAGACGTAGTAATAGTTTTCAAAGATCCTTATATTAGATGAAAACGTTTGGATTCCCTCATCACAGATATTCAATAAATGTCCAGACTTCCTCAAAACATAGGAATTTCAGAAGCTGCTGTTTTACAGTTTGATTGGAAAAGCAGATGGAAGAAGTTGGCTTCAAATGCCCTCAAGAAAGGAATATTTCTGTTGACTGGGAGCATTTGAAAACCTTGGCTCTAAAATAAGACATCCACTGTTAGAACACAGAGATACCGCTGCTTGCAAGATGATAAACAATGCAAGTTTGCACTTACAGTATTTGAACCATAGCAGCCACAAAACTTTGGATACTATATTCCTGTGCTGGAATACACAAATCCAATTCAATTGTTCGACAGGAATGTTAATTACAAGCACACAATAAATATATCTAAATGGTTTCCACACTACATTTAAATTCTAGTTCATTTCAGCCGCTTTATTAAGCTTTTATACATAAAAAACAGTCTCATAGTTTTGTTACAACCAGGCCTGAGAATAGGCCAATTTGAATTTGAATTCAGCATGTTGCTATGAGTGCCCCCCTCCAGCTGCCACCCAACCAGAGACCACCAGTGCGCACACACACACACACACACACACACACAGACGTGGGTCTGATAAAGAGGCTCTTAAACCCTGAGGAAGTTCGTGTTCAGTCTTTCAGAGGGACAATCCTTACGTCTGAATACAACCTTGAACTCAGGCCCCCCTCTCTCTGGTTCCCCTCTCTCATTACTGGACCATTCTTCCTCCCGGCTCACTTTCTCCAGGGTCCCTTCTCTTGTTTTTCGCTCCCTCCCTTTCAGGAGTTTGGGCTGAGTCCTTTCCAGTGGGGAAGTCCAGACCTTCTCTCTCACAACGCTGACCGACTCCAAACGTCTTGTGTGAAGCTTCATTAGAATTCATTTGTTTGAATAGGTTCATTTCTCCTTCAGTCTCTCCCTCCCTCTGTCCTCTTTTTTTTTAGCTTGGGGGAAATGTATATTAGCATAAAAATATGCTTTACCTCACCTTGATTAACTACATTGTTTGCATGTGTGTGTATGTGTTGTTACTGTGTGAAAGATTCTGTGTATCCGAGTGTGCAAAACCAAGGACGAATCTAATTTTCACAAAATGAAAATATTATTCTTTGGTTTAAGGATGTAAAACTAGCAGTAACTGACTTTTGTTCAAATAAAGATTGTAACTGATTTGTATATCCAGGACTGTCTGGTCAATAAGTGCGCAAAGACAAAACATGATATATTATGGGCTTTGTAAAAACATTGGAAAGTCAATGTATTCCAAAACTGAAGCGCTCATTTTTAATGATGTAATTAAGCACTTTTTTTTTTTTTTTTTTTTTTTACAGCCCATGGCTGTCTTCACACAATGCATAACAGCATATTAGATTACCAAGAAATTCAATGAGCACAACAGACACTTACATGACCAGACAGTCACTTGATCCAGATGTTGCATAGAAGCAAGTTTCCAGTAAAACAGAACTTCACAGTAGACCCTGTGTATGTGTGTGTAGGTGTCGGTGTGTAATATGTTTGTGTTTGAGCAGAGTAAAAAGGGGTCAGCATGGAAAGACTGATGCAGGTCTGTGAAGAGGCTGACAGCCGAGAAAGGAGACAAGAAAGAAAGAGAAGAGAAGAGAAAGAGACCTTACCAGAATTGTGTGAGACTAAATCAAAGCGTCAAAGAATGACTCGTCCATTTATTGTTAAAGCTCAGGTGAGAATACAATACATTTGCTGTCTATTGGAGCCTTTTGTCCCAAACTCGGCGATCACAAATAACAATAATATCAAATTCTATTAAAAAAAAAAGAATATAAAGTAATAAACAGCTAAAACAATAAATATAAACAGCAGTAGAAAAGTGTCAGAGTCAATCTTTAGTTGTCCAGGCTCAAGAGAAGAGCAGTCCCTCTCTTGATCCAGTGATCTGGTGTCACAGCTCCAGATTTAAGTTCTACACCAACCACAAAAGATGGGCGGCCTGCCCCACCTGAACGCACCGGGAAGTAGTAACATGGACACAGGTATATACCTACACACACACACACACACACACACACACACACACACACACACACAGAGGCAAGAAGAGAGACAGTATTTGAGACACTGAAACCACAGGGCATGACATTACATCACAAACTATATACAAACAGATGGAAAAAAAACAAGAAACCAATGATGAATCATTCAAAATAAAATAAAACAAAAAAGAGGGGAAGATTTTAAGATGTTGGTATGGAGTAAGGAAATCCTTGACAAAAAAAGTCCCAAACAACTCACTCTTGGCTGCCTTCTTGCGGTTTTCCACAGGTTTGAAGTGGATAGTGGGAATGGGACAGACCATCTGCATGGGTTCAGCTTCCACCAGACAGGAGTTCCTCTTGTCCCAACCAGCCCCCTCCAGGTACAAACCTCGGACAAATACTCCATCCTGTAGGGGGGAGAGACAGGGAGGTGAGGGAATGAGCAGGGAAACAAGGAAGAAAGGGGAGGGAGGCAATCAAAGAAGGGTAAAGCGAGATATATAAACACTTGTTTGGAGGTGACATTTTGCATACAGCTTTGAAAAAAATGTTCATGACAAACAGCCATGCCAATTAGTTAATGAAACTGAGAAAGGAAAGAAGTGGGAGGGGTGAAAAGAAGGGAAAGGGAAGGCTGCAGGGGAAAAGAAGGAAGGAGGAGAGACAGAAGAGACAAAGAGAAATATAGAGATAGGGTAGAAATAATAGAAAGGGGAGAGTAATGGGAAGCAGTAGATCATGAGGGAGTGAGGGAAGAAAAGGGGCAAAAACTGCCAATGGGAAAGATGATGGGGAGAAGAGGGGTCAGAGAAGCGAGGAGGAGAGACAAGGCACAATAAGATAGAGGGAGGGGAGGATGGGAATGGCAGAGAGTAAGGAAGGACATTGGTTCTGGAGTAGCATAGGAGGGTAAAGTGTAGAAAAAGGAGAGAAGTGAGGGGAGACTTGATACAGAGAAATAAGATGAAGTAAGAAATAAAGAGCTACGATGATAGTCATTCTGAAGTGAGAGCAACAAACAAATTAAAACATTTCCACTAATGTCAAAATTTGAATTGTTAAAGTGCTGTAAAAGAATTAAAATGCAAGAGCAGAATTGAGGGATGGGAAGAGGGAGGCGCAAAGCGGCATGCTGCTTTCAATGTAAATACGTTTTTTCAGGAAAAAACAATGTTTGAGTAGAAATGAAAAATGTGATGGAAAGTGCTGATGACAGCTGAAAGCTAATGGCTCAGAAAAAGTGGTCAGATGGTAAGTTTATGGAAATCTTTATGTAAATAGAAACGTTTCTATAGGGAGTCACCTTGGGGGGATAAAGCAGGTTGCTGTCATCTACAGTGGACACTATAAACTCCCAAGACAGTGTGTCCACTGATATCTGCAAGGACAGTTTCACACAATGTTAACCGTTAGATGGACAATATATTGTTATTACAGGTCCAAAAGTCAAACAAGGACATTTCTATTCATTGCATGTACTGTAGAGCCGTATTATTTATTCAAATAAACAGTCACTAATCACTAATATCTGAAAAATAAATAAAATAGAAAATAGAACATAATTGATAGTAAAAGCTATCAAAACTGAATTTAAGCTGTTGTTATCCGAACATCTTGTAGTTCTGATTTTGTTCATTTTTTACAGTTTAATCTTCAGCTGTAGAATCAAATAGTTAAATGGGTTTGGCTTATGAGATCCTTTCAAAAGATATGGCCATTATTCACAAACAAGACAATACAAGCAGTATTTCCTAATGTAGTGTAACTGTCGTTATGCATATGTGGTTGTGTGAACTCTCACGTTGTGCTGTCGAGCAGAGGACTGCAGCACAGCGGTAAGAAAACCATTGGGAAAGGTGAAGCTGGAGAGCCAGAACAAGGTGGGGGGCTCTGCCGTCTCTGCCCAGCGTGCAAAGTGATTGACTCGCTGGCAAAGATCCCTGGTCCATGCTGCCAGGGGCTTCAGTGAAGGGTACGCCTAGTGGACAGAGAGTGATGCAGAGTGTGAGAGAGAGAGAGAGAGAGAGAGAGAGAGAGAGCGGTACATGGAAAATCTATACTCATTTCACGCTTTTAGCTGTTGGCAACCATTCATAATGCGGGTGTGGTGTTGGAGAACTGTGTGAAAATTCTCAAGTGAGGTGTGAACATAGTTATGCTTAAATTCTAATATGACAACTTTTGGTCAACCTTTGGTTGATGTGATATTGACATGATATACAGAGTTATAAACAAAAATCTAAAAAGAATCTACTATATGAGAATCATGATGCAAGATGCTGGGGGACGACATGTTACAATTAGTTATATCAATGGTATCTAATTTATTATATAGTACGTAAAAGAACGATCAATCATTATTTGTATAATCCCTTAATGCACTGATTACATTTTCAAGTAACTGATACTGAACTGATTTGTTGTTGAAAGCAACCAGCACAGTTGCAGTTCACATCCAAGTCTGTCCAGACTCATATATGTAGTGAAGACTTCGAAGCAATTTAATAAAAGGCACACAAAATAAAAAAATACATTTCTTTTGTCAAAACGTGGACGCTTCACACTTATCTTCAACCCACCAGTACAAAAGATCTAAACAGTCACCAGTTTCAAGATTACTGTCACCAATTCAGTATCCGACCAAATGTCTCCCCTTCTGTTCCCGAGTTATGGCGTTGAATAATGGCCAGAAAAGTGTTTTTGAAGAACATTATGACACATGGAAGTTGACCTTTGATCTTTTGGATATAAAATGCCATCACTTCATAATTTTATTCTTTTAGAAGAGATTCCCTCCAGGGGTTGCTGAGAGATCACATTCACAAGAATAGGTAAGACGGACGGACGGACGGACAACCCGAAAACATAATGCCTACGGCAATGGCTATCGGCGTCACAGAGGCATAAAAAGCATTGTAGTATTAACATGATTTAGTACATGAAAAAAAAAATCTTCATTATATGTTGCATGCTTTGTCTGATTTAGGCCCCATTTAACAATTCACCATTCTTCAGTCTTGCAAAGTCTGCCAGTAGGTCTATATACTGTAAGTGCTCCGTCAGTCTTATTAGATTCCTAGAGTGGAGGTTGTGGCTGTCGCGTCAGTGTTTAGGTTGAACTCTTTATTCCACTTCAGGAATATTAATACAATTAGATAGAAATGAGAGTTTATCATTATTAATTGTGCCTTGCTTTTATCACATAATTGCTGTATATCACAATTTCCTTGCCTTTAAAAAAAACCCCAATGAGAACAGACTTTAAAATGCAAAATGATGCTGCTACTGACAATTAAAAGCACAGATGTCACTGACATTTAACATTTTTGCACCGACACCTGTTTCGTTTTTGAACTGACTTAAGGATGCTATTGATAACTTTCTTCAGCCCTTTATTGCCTGGTATCTAGCTTTAGGTCTAAATGTTAGCTGGTCCACAGCAGATCATCTTCTAGACTGACGGCTGTACATACTGTATGTTGTACATGTACTTTTGGTTGTTTGTTTCCATACTCTGCCTGATGCCCATATGCAGACACACGCTACAAGACTGTACAGTATGGGTACACAGCCTGGGCTGAGGGCCTGCAGAGCCACCAACATTAGAGTAACCTTTACTGACATACAATTGATTTCCTTTAATTTATTTTATTGAACTAATTTACACAACACACCAACTCTTCATGGCATGAAACACACAGACACACAAACAGCAGAGCCTTGTGAAGAAACCAGATAGAAAATGTCCGGAGACAGAGAGGCAGGCAGGCCAAAATTAAAGCCATGAGTCTGTGAGCTCAGAACTAATGACAGGCTGCCATGCCAAGGAGGGGCGGAGAAGAGAGGGATGAAGGAAAAAATATGGACAGAGAGTCTATGAGGGGCTGCTGTTGTTGCTTAGACCAGATGAGGCATGAAGAGATTGAGAAAATTAAGAGAGCAGAATGGAGGGAACACAATAAGGAAGATGACAATCAAATGAGATACAGATGAAGATGAAGTAGACAGTGAGTAGACCAAGAACACGTATAAGAGAAATAGAGTAAGTGGTCAATAGAATAGAGAAGCTCAGCTGGAGGCAGCAGCCATAATAGCTGTCCAATATTGCTATAAAAGGAAACACACACACACACACACACACACACACACACACACACGTACACTACATCCAGCAGTAATAAGCCGCTGGCTAAAGCACAATGAGCTCAGGGTCTTTTAAGGAAAGTGGAGCAGGCCTTGGAAGGTTTACTTTGATTATTACACTACGATAAGTCTACAGACGGTGGCTTTGTTCCACCACCGAGGGCCAAGGTATGTTCCACCTGATGAACAGCTACTCATAAATATACACAGACACACAAACATACACATACACATGCATCTGCATACATGCTTTCATGCACAGCCCATAACAAGGACAGAATCAGACACAAACTGCCCTGAATGACCACTGTTCAGTGGACACACGCACATTCCACTGAGCCATACACTACACCCCCCAACCCCCACACACAGTTGCACACACTAACTCACACAATTATACACACACACATTTGAAGCCAGAATCTTGTCTAGCCCCTTGACCCAGGCTGACAGCACCCTGTGTTCTCTCCCCACTGTAAAGAGAGGTCCAGTGATAATGAAGCCAGAATGGAGTGTTCGGACAAAATTACAGCTGGAATGCTGTCAGAGCCCCATCACTGTGTGTGTGTGTGTGTGTGTGTGTGTGTGTGTGTGTGTGTGTGTGTGTGTGTGTGTGTGTGTGTGTGTGTGTGTGTGCACGCGCGCGCGCGAGCGTGTGCACATGCAGTTGGACAGAGGAGAACAATACGTGTGTCTGTGCAGCCAGGCAGAGTGATAGATAAATACACCTTTAATAACAGACCGTTGAGTCAGTACAGAGACAGGCCTGCAGTTGTTTGACTGGCTGAAGGGAGCAGAATAGATTAGTGTTGATCAGATCGTAATCACAAAGATCAATACAGCAAAACCAATAAATGTTAGATTTTTTTCATTGTTTACCTTGGATGTTATCAGGGTTCATACGCATTTTAACCAATACTTTTCCATGACTTTTTCATGACTTTTCGGCAAATTTCCATGACTATGTATTCCTGAAAATGTCAGTCGACATTATACAATAAGAATAGAAATCTGTGTTAAAGTTTACCCTCAGAGGTTTAACAATAAACTGAAAGACAATTAATGTGGTTCATAGTGGGATTCGTAATATCGCGCCCTGAATAGAACGTTGAGGTTAGGACGACGTGAAAATACATTTATTAATCACATATTATGCTGTGTTAAAAAAATAATTCCATGACTTTTCCAAAACTTTCTGGGTCTTTTTATGTTTCCAAAACCTTTCCAGGCCTGGAATTTGCATTTTTTAAATTCCATAACTTTTCCAGGTTTTTTCAAAACGTATAAACCCTTTTCATAATTTAATCCTTACTCAGCATAGTCTTTGGCTACGTTCAGACTGCAGGCAAAAGTGGCCCAAATTTTTTGGGGTCAAGTGACCAGGTCAGACTTCTTCAAAAGTAGTGTGAACAATCAAATCTAGCCCAGATCTGATTTTTTCAAATCAGATTCAGGCCACTTCTATATGGCTACGTTCACACCGCAAGTCTTAATGCCTAATTCAGATTTTTTGCTCAGATCAGATATTTTGTTAGGCTGTTCGCATTACCTATTTAAAATGTGGCCTATATCAGATTCCAGTGTGAACTGTTTGTGGTTTTGAAATGACCCGCATGCGCAAAAGAACAATAACAATGACATCAGACGCAGCGCGCTGTTGCACTAAAGTTAGGGAGGTTTTGGAGTAAGTAAGCATTTTCATTTCAACCCTTTCATTAAAGCTATAGTGTGTAGTTTCTGTCATCCCCATGAGGAATTCTAAGTAATGACAACAATTCTGTCGGTGTATCCACATGATACAAGCCTTCCGTGATCGCGCTTCACCCCCACACCTCCTCCACACAGTTGCTACGTAGCCAAGGAGGAAACGGAGGATTAAAAAAAACATGACTCTTCAGAAGAGGTAATTATCTTTAGTTTCTGCGTGTCTAACTGCGTGTCAATCACTGCTCCGGCATACGCATTCATTCTCCCTTGTGGGGGGAGGGGCTTAGGAGACCGTTTTGGGCTTTAGCGGAAAGGGGGGAGGGACTGAGAAGTTGTCGATGTTCTAATTTTTTGGCTAAGTCCTGGATCTTCGTAATCCTACCTACAGCACCTTTAAGGAGATTGTGTGGGTTATTGTGGCTGCTCTGTGTGTATGTGTGTGTGTCTGGTACCTTCTCCCACAGCGGTGGTACACGGGCGTCATAGATGTACTGGAAGATCTCCTCCAAGCTGGATGACATCACCACAAAACCTTTGATCCCTTTCTCCAGCTCCGCCAGGGATGAACTAACACACAAACATCCACAGTTACAGCACAAATCTGTCAACCCATTTTATTGTAGGTGTTTAGAAGTCACTGCTTCATAGTCTGGCTTTATTGGAATTACTGTGCACTCAGACAGAGAGGTACAAATTAACAGGCTGGGTGATTTGGCGATTGTTGCTGATTTGCATCTTTGCCAGTAACTTTGCTAGTGCCTCCCTGTGTAGCAGGTTTCCGTTGAAAATTACTGGTTTTGATGTTTACATTGCAGCAGATACTGTACACTTGTGTGACTGGTTTGACCATTGACCCATTTTGACCACCCCATTAGGGCATGAAACATGTTGGTAAATCATCTCAGAAGGTTTTGACCAATTGCTTATATCTTCTCAAATCACTATAATTTAATCTCACTTCAGGTTATTGATACATGAGAATGATATTTGTGCACCTATATGGTATTAATACACTGTAAATACAGTTTAATTTGTTTCCTGCAGATTTAATATCTCTATTATCTTTATTTAAACTAGCAACCTGAAAACAACCTGGTGCTTAAAGAGTAACAATATAAAAATGCTTGAGATTAAGTTCTTATGTGAGCCCAAACCTGTAAGTCTAATTATTCACTGATGACAAATTGCAAAAAATATTTTGATTAACATTTTTTAAATTAAGGGAGTAATTCAGGTTAATAACCACTTCCATTTGCTCTCCCGCCACTCTGCTAAATGTGAGCCTACTCACATAGTTCCTCTCTCTATCCTACATTTTTTCACATTTAGTTTACTTTATCTAAGTTTAAACCACAGCCCTCTTTCTTCGAGAGTTGAACCATTTGTACCTGATACTGTATGACACGCACATCCCTATCCCATTTGAGGTACAGTACATACGACACACATGGCCAGCGGAGATTCTTATAGACAAACAAAGAGAGACATACACGCACACACACATGCATAGACATAGAGTTCATACATGATGGTGTCCAGCAGAGAGTTGTATCTCTGGATCTCCTGCAGCAGGACTACATTAAGAGGTGTGGGGTTGTCCTGGAGGAGGGACATGGTGCTTTCGTAGTCAATCACTTTTGGGATCTTCCCACGAACGTCTGCCAACAGCTCTAATACCTGGAGGCACATTGCAAATGTTTACTCCATTGGCCAGCCCAGATATCGGTACCATCTACCAAAACACATTTTACCAGATGACTTAAATAGCTCTATGTGGAAATAATTAATCATTCTTGAATTACTAGGGGGATTTTGTAGGGAAATATATCTGCATAGAAAATAAAAATTAAAAAAGGTGAAAAATCCTCACAGTATGTGAACCATCCTTTCTTGAACTTTAATGCTATACAAACACAAAAGCAAGTGAATGCTGTGACTATCCTACTAGGCTAAAGTCAATGATATTAATAATGCATGCATGTGGCTTCTCTAAAATAAGGAGGCTCCGTTATGTTGTTCACCTTGTGTTACTCGCTCAATTTTAGGTTGTGGTCGACAATTAGCGGAGCCGGCTTTGGTTGTCTGATAAATTGATGAAGATTAAAAATGTTTTCCTATTGCTAACATGCATGGGTCCAAACTGAAGTCATATTGTCAAAACTCATCACACAGCCAGTGAAACAGAAGTTTATGTGGACCAAACTGTGAATCATTTTTCATTGCTTTCACACAAAATGCATTCAATGACCACATTCACCAAAATCCATGAACTCTTTTCTCATTCACACTCCACCACCTGCAAAACACCTTTTCACTGCAGCACATTGTTCAAATGCTAACACACTGTTTTCAAAACTATATATAAATAATATATAAATATATAGAAAGTCTTAGCAGAATATTTATATTAAAATTTAAAAATAATCATTCCAAACAACTGATTTCAGCTGAAAGAGAGGAGATAAGATGTGATGTTGATGAGAACCTGTGGCCAAATGCAGAAGAGAGGGAGGAACCTTCACAGTACTGTACAGTATGAGTGATTTTACCATAGCCTACATGTTGATATTGATATATACATATGATATTTTGATACAACCCGGGAACTATATTCTCAGAAAGGCTTGCTGCAAAGCAAATCACTCGGCCCAAGTAGCAGAAGTAGCAGAGCTTCGCCTTTCTGAGAATATAGTTCCCAGTTTGTTTACGGTTAGAAGATGGCTTTGTCTCATGTTACGTTGTTTTTTGTACACGCTGTGACTCTACAAATCACAACATGTAAATAGGAACATGTTGGCGTTATTTTGTCACTTATTGGGAGCAGTAGGCTAGTTGAAACCAGTTACCTGCAGGTTCTATGCTAGGCTAAGCTACCGGTGGAACCGTCAGACAGCGTTACAACACGCATGGACACGAGAAGGGTATGTATGGACTTGTCTTACTCTGGGGGTTACGGTGAATAAGCTAAAGTCTCAATAAGTCGGCGTGTTCCTTTAAACATGCAGTGTTCTCCATAAAGGAGCACAGATTCTTAGATCTGTATCTTATTACACTGATGACCGTCTGCCAGTGTCGTGTAACCATATGGATGTCTCAGCATTGCTGGGAAAAATCTGTAAAATATGGCAATTGGCTTCATGAAGAGAGCCTTTTCCAGCTCTAACTATTAACTGATCTGCTTCAGAAACAACCGGGCTAAAAATGGCACTACAGCCATGGCAAATATATCTCAATCACAGATGCTTTGTGGCACGTTATATGCCGTGGTTAATGAAAAAAATAAGGGTCAGCTTGTGATCAAGCTGTAAATGTTTGATCCACACAAACGCCATCCAAACAAGGAGGAGAAAAAACAAACTACTGGACATGTAAGAAATACACCTGCAGTTAAGTTTAAGAGGTTTTTGCAACTAGCTTTTACCCTGACCTCAATGCTGAAAGATTACAGTATGTGTATATCTGACAGACATGCTGGGTTGACAGAGTACATGTCTAAACATGTAAAACCTTTGGCTAATGTCAAGTTGCAGCTGAGTGCAATTATGTTGTAGAAATGTACAGTATGATCCAGAATAGGGTTGGGTGATATAATGATACAGACCATCAACCGTCCAATTTTGTCATCCCATTTATACCAATGTAGCTATTGCTTTAATACCTCAGGGTGTGTTAGGCCATTGTGGCTAATGTTTGATTGGCCAGAATTCAATGTGATTAAATAATTTACCAAAACATTTACCACATCAAAATATGATGTTGGGATATAAAAGTGTGTGATAGAGGATTTTATCCTCAACATCCAGTCCAATCTAGAACTTTGGCCAGAGAGAACCTTTATCCATGTGCCAGGCCAAATACTCCTCTGCTATGAAGCAGCTGATCTCAACTGGATATATTAGTACTCTTACTATCCAGATTGGTTAACACGGTAAAACAACTCCAAATGCCATGGCATTCAACCCTGCCATGATATTGTTTTTTCTGTGTTCTGTTGTGATGACCACAAACCTATAGCCCTTTCCAAGGTAATCAAGAGAATTCTGACAGATAGGTTAGATTTTATTAGATGCCTATCAGGATTCAAAAATCAACTATGAAAAACTTTCTTTAAAAAAAATTAATCGAGATTTCCTAAATTTAGCGTACCATCAGACCATGCAGGGAAATAAGGCTGAGTTGCTGGGTGGGATATTACAGGAGATCCAATCTTGTTGAAATTACATGCAATATATGTCTTGGATAGATACATATTTTTAAACATGATGATAATCTCATAATCATTTGTATTTGGTATGCAGCAGGTTTAGTTATATTTCCTCCTTCAGTTATTGAGCACATGCTCCCACTATGGCATGGACTGTGTCCTCAAATTTAATGCTGCTAAGAGTAATGATGCTAGATTAGGAGGAGAGAAAATTGGAATTTCCTAAATTCTCAAATCTCAATACTCTACATACTCTATAATAAAGATGACACTAACTGTATGGCCCAGTATACTGCTCAACTATGGTATGGTGCAAATTCTTTTAAGTGTATTTCCACTTAACTAGTCACCCCCACACTTACCTTATCTTCTCTACTGGGCCCGGCCCCCGTAGTGGTGGAATTGGTGACCTGGGGCTGCAGGGAGAGCAGGGTGTCAAACAGCGTCCTGGTCTCAGCGATCTGGCTAGCAATGTCAGCATTAGAGTGCTGGCCAAACACCTCAGGGTACTCTGTGGCCGGCAGCATGTTGATGTATTCCTTGTATGCGGACTGGGGACCGTCACGGGGGATGTAATAGGAGTTTAAGGAGGACAACCTGACAGATAAAAGGGGGTTGACAGAATACTAAGTCAGTAATATATAATGCTTTTTTTATAAACAGTGGTGTACAATAATACAACAAAGTAAAAAAAACTTACTTTATCTCCATGGAAATGTAACAATTTTATTTCCTGCCAGTTCAATGACCCACGACCCAATTTCCCTGTAGATTATTTTCATCTCATCTAATGACATTTGATGTAATAATGAAAGTACAGCAATATAAAAACCCCTTCAATTTAAATGAGAAAGCACAATTAAGTGTTAGTGTATTGACGATATCTAAATGAATTCTATTGAGAGTAGCTGTTGAAAATGGTAATGGTTTCATTATACTGCAAGACACTCACTGTCCCTCACCCCAGCTGCAAACAACCATCCTATAACACATTCTGCCTGAATGTATAAAGTGGGAAAGCTTATTCTTTAAATATACATGTACAGTCTTCTTTGTATAATTTACATTGGTTTAAGCAAATGCACTAAATGTTATTTGAAAAACAGATTTTCCATTAAATATTTTGAGTATGGTTGATTAGAAATGATGGGAGTGGACACGGCACAAAAGAACATTTCTTAAATTGTAATAATCTGATTGCACACTTGGTGGTGCTGGCACTCTGCAACCTGCAACGAGCTTCAGCAGGGAGTTAAAGTGGCCTCTGCCACCTTAAAGCAGCTGCAATTTGCTTCCACCAGGGGAAAATGGACTGTTTGCATTCGAAGACTATAAAATCGACATCTCTAGGCACGTGCATATCCGCAGTACATAGTTTTTTATTGAAACGTAATAAATTATTAACAGTGTGCACTTGAATTTATACTGCTTACATTGGTAGTAACTAATATATGGCAGAATAAATGTGAGTGTGTATGTGTGGGTATTACAGTGTCTTACCTGAAGAAGGGCTGGTTTACAGCAGCATCACAGAAGTAGTCATTGATGTATGTGGTAAGAAGACGTCTGTCATAGTCATCTGTTACATGACCTCCATAGTTGACCCCAGCGATGAGGTACTTCAGTGCATCCCAGGGAATCTCCTCATACTCATCCAGGTACAGACTCAGCAGACTCTCACTCACCTAGGGGAACATCACAGCAATGATATTAACAGACTGACTTTGAAATGCTAGATATAGCCCAAGAGCAAATACAATTCTCATCTGCAGAAAATAGACAGAAACAGTAAAAATTGACTGGCAAGAAGGAATGTGAACTATCCATTAGCCTAACTGGCCCTCATTTTTGACAGGGTATGAATGGCATTTCTGTCTTTGACTATCAATGTTTCCTTCAGTATCAGATGAGGTCCTGACCTCAAAATCAGAATCGTTGAATCCATAGATAATGTTCCAGCCCAGCTGTAAAAACTTCTTCCTTTCCAGCAGGATGCTGTGAAAAAAGCAGAGGGAAAAGAGCAGCTTCCTGTAGACTACTGGTCTTGAGCAGCGGTTGAACTGAGCCTCTGTTACCAGCTGGTACAGACGCTTCATGTTGGCTTTCAATCCCTGAGGACAACAGGGGGCAGTGTTAATATTATGGAGGCAGGGTCCAAAATTTGCACCATCTACTAGCCAAATGCTGATAAAATATGCAAGTGGCTGGTAGATTTGCTTCACTCACCAGCCAAAACAAACAATGGTAATCTATTGAGTGGCTGGTAAAATCTGAACATTCACTAGCCATTTGGCTGGTGGACAAAAAAAGTTTATTTTGACACTGTATAGAGGGCATCACATGAACACATTTGTTGACATGTATATCATGCATTTATGCCTGTGTAGTAGATATCTTAAGGCTGGAAATCTGTGTGTGTGAGCACACGCACCTTCGGTGGTTCAGTGGTCATCTTGATGCCAGCCTGCAGGATGGTAATGGGAAATTCGGGGTGTGGCGAAGAGCTAAGCCAGAGTCTGAAGTTTGAGTGGGGCTTCTCCACCTGTAGCTGCTCCACCAGCTTGTCCAGCTCAGGCATCCATGAGAGAGAGAGGTGGCAGTTGGCAAGGAACACCCAGTGACCTGGGTAGAGAAAATGAGGGCTTGAGATAAGCTGATATAAACCGTTTAGATTTTTTTATTATCATGTCTAGTTGTTTTTGTGTGTTTGGCTAATTTGGTGGTGATGCATTACCCAAGTACTATGCTACCTGGTAGTAAGCAGGCAGCACCAGAACAAGAACACATACACATCACCGACAGTATGATAATACTAACATCCAAAACACATGATTCACTCTCAGTGGTTTCTGTGACTCATTCTCTGAATGAGTATGTAGTTCTGCTTACAGTTGAGTAGGTGGTCCTTAATGTGTCCCAGGACACATACCCGTTTACACTGCTATAAGAATGTGGTCAGATGTGGCCTAGACCATTGTTTCCCAAAGTGGGGTCCAGAAACCGGGAGAAACCGGAAGAAACCGGGTGGAAACCGGGAACCGGGTGAAAAATTACACTGCTTAGCAACTGAATGAATCTTGGACAGAAGAACAGGAAGAAAGGCAGAGCAATTGGTGTACCTTTCTTGATGCCCTCCTCTATCATGCTCTTAGCGATGGGGGCCTGTCCCTGACCCAGAGAGAGAGCATGGAAGTCTTTGCTCATACCAGAGGCCTCAGCCAGCTGGAGTAGGGCTCCTGTTGGGTCCACCCCAGGAGACAGAACAAAGATCAGGGGAGTCATGCTGGTGGATTCCTCCACAACCTGGGGATAGGGCAGAGAGAATAGAGTCAGTAGAGAAGGATAAAGGAAATGAGAATAGATGAGCCAACAAGGTGTAACTCACTTGACACCTAAAAGAAACAATGTGATAGGCTTTGTGAAGTTTTCAAGTGAGCTACAATCAAATAAAATTACACAAATGAGATGACATTCAAAGCTTAAAAATCTTATACTCAAGACAGAAGAAGCAACAGGGATTTAATAGAAAACAGCAGACACTCACAGCCTTCATGTCGAGAACAGGCGGCTCCACAAAGCGAGAGCCGAGGTTGTTAACAATGAAGGAGGTGACGCACATGGAGACACGGTCCTGACGCAGAGAGCGCACTATCAGAATCTTTTGGAGCTCATTACAGTTATTCTCCCAATCACCTAGAAGGAAAGAAACATAGAGGAACGGTAAAACCAGGGAATTCAGGGGTGAAGGATGGCATGATTAACATGATGTGGAGAAGGCAGCTGCGTAAAAATGATGTGAAAATGGTAGTGAACAAAGGATAAAGTGAGGGAAGGCTGAAAGAAATGTAGGATAGAAATACACTTTAGCAGCCTTGAGCAGGGGCATATTCATACAGAACCCAACTTTGTCAAATCTAATTCTAATAATGAAATAAAGCAAAAGAAGACACAAAACCCATACATACAAACCCACACACATTCTTGCTTTCTACTATCTCTTTGTGAACCAACCATTAATTAATTGTCAGTTATCAGAAATAGCAGAGAAGATGCATTCATCATCACTGGGGTATAAGATACTGTATACACACACAATTCAAAGGTACAAATAGATTCTACATGACACTGGTCATGTCTATCACATAATTGTATTTTATATGAAATTGTTGGGTGGTCTTCTCTCCATGAAAGACATGATACTCATTGGTATCTTTTTTTATCTATAAGGCTCTTGTTGAAAAACTACCATACAGAACTCTGTTACTCAGAGGAACATTATCAGACTCGCTCTGCTTACTGGCTTTTGCTTCATGTTCCACGAGCTCGGTCTGAACTTGGAAAAACTGCTTTTAACTTTAGCGTACCCGACTCCTGGAACAAATTACAGCACTTCCTTAAAATCAACTCACTTGTGCCTTTTGACGATTTAGAAATCTGGTTTTAAACCTGCAAACTTCTACTTGTACTTGCTTTACATAGTTGTACTTTCTTTTGTATCCTTATTATCCTAATTTATTTATCAAATCAGTTTGATAAATAAACACACCAATGTCAGTCGAGTATGCTCCAACTTCATTGTTCCTAGTGGGAGGAGTTTTCTTTTGTAGCAAAGTACCAAAGAAAAAGAAAAACCTCCCACAACACATACAGACCTGGTAGAGTGGCATTCTCTGGCTCAGCACTGGTAAACCAAAGGTTCCAGTCTTGGGGGTACTGTTCAAAAGAGGCCATGATGCCATGGAAGTTTAGCAGCTTATCCAGCTCTGTGATGTTGTCCCAGCTGGAGTCTACGAGCCAACTGGTACAGGGGTTGTCCATCTGATCCTCCTTATCAAGTACCTAGAAACACACCCATTAATTATCAGTAGTCAAACTATCCTTACAACAGTGTATCAATAAATAGACTAATCAACCCAATCATACAGCACCAGGCCTGTCCCAGGGATATTAAGAAATTCACTGGCGAAGAAAGGTAGCTATGAAAAAGTATCCCCTAATAGCTATGCAAATCTTGGAGAAACACATTGTGAATGAATGGGCTGTCTTTAAAGGGGAAGTTTAACTTCACAGTGGAAGTTCTTTTGGGGCATTTAGTGTGTTCCAAGCCTTTGAAATAAAAGGTTTGTCCTGTTGGATTATCTTCAATCAAATAAGATGAAAACAAAATGTTTGTGTTTGTTCTATGTTTTCTTACTAGCCCTCCTCGGAGGAAGAAGCTGTACTCATCCATGTTGAGTTTGCCAGCTACCTCCAGGATTTTGGCACACATCTGGAAGCTGAAGAGCAGCTTGTGGACCTCAAACAGACCACGGCACGTGTACCTGCAGAGGATAAAACACTGAGTTAGCTAAAGTAAGTTCACAGACTAAGTGTATGTTTTTTTTTATCAGAAGTTATCATTCCAATAAGGGAACTGATAAGTTATGATTTTATTTTACTTTATCAAGGACACAATTGCTTGCTAATGTAGCATTAAGGGCTATGATGCTATAATATGTCTGACTCCACAGCTGTGGCTCAGGAAGTAGAGCAGGTTGTCCACTAATTCTCCACGTGTAAAAGTGCCCTTGAGCAAGACACCAAGTTGCTCCTGATGGACAGGCCAGAGCCTTGCATGGCAGGTCTCAGAGTGTGTGAATAAGTAAATGTTAAGTGTAAAAATTGTAAATTGCTTTGTCCATTTGTCAGCACAGTTATGCAGCAGCTACTGCAGTCTAGATCAAAGGAAGTACATTACAATAATTGCCTGAAATCCGGCGCACTCTGTGTGTGGCCGTTCTCAAAGTCTGTTCGCTTCGGAAAACAACAACAACAAACTTTGAGCTAGCAACCTACACACAGAAAACTGCAAGTTTTTAAGAAAATTTGGATCGTGCAACAAGGATGACCTGCTTGGTTCTTTCTGTGAATGATAGTAATGATTTACAAAGAATATGTTTACAGCATATACTCTCTAACTGGGACGTTTTGGGACCGATTGGTGGGAATTGATGTGGACAAAATACACACAGCGATACACCGGCAAATTGGCTGACAAATTACATTTAACCATGTATCCAGCTAATTTAAATAGCTCACGTTACTGTTTTGTGTGAACAGTTAACTTCAGTTAATATTGTTTGTGGCAGGGTTTTTTGCGGGGTGCAAATGTCCAAAACATGTTCCTTCCCGAGACCATTGTGCACAGCCACCGTCGCTACGTCCGGGCTTAGCGCTGCCCAAGACGATTGTGATTGGTTTAAAGGGCAAGTACTATATAGCATTTTCAGGATAATACTTGCATTTTGTGTTTGAACTAGAACATGTTTACATGCTTTACTGAAAAAAACACTTTATTTTTCTCACACTGCCCATGGCTGCTGCACCTGTATTCTCCCTCTGTATGAGATGCTCTGTAAAAGCGCCTGTCTCTTTAAGCCTCCTGAGAAAGCCCAGTCTGCTCTGATTGGCCAGCATGCTTCCTGGAAACTCCGGAGCTTCCACTCCATGCTTTACTAGTTGAAGCTGGAGCTACTGCAAGAGTATATAACAGGACTTTCTACTGTGAAAAATCACAAATAAAGGCTTCTAAACCAAATTTTACACAACCGGACATGTCCCAGCAGTAAAGTGACTGCAATTTGGGGATAAAGGACCAGCACTGGCCAAGATTACAGCGATGTCGCATTAGCATGTAGCAGTATGCTAACTGTTAGATTGTAGTGAAAAGAAGCCACACTTTCTACCATCAAAATATTAAAAAATTAATGACACTGGCAGCTCAGATTACATTGCTTACTGCCGTTAGCATGTAGTTACATGCAACAATGTTAACACCGCAGTGGCTTAAAGACTTAGCTGAGAGTAGAAATAACTGTTGGAAATCTGAACGTTTTAGCTCACAGGGATTTGTCTAAAATATGTTTACCTCATTATTTGATTTTTTGATTAATTATTTGTTTTGGCCACGTTCAACATGAAAATCCAACATTATAACATTGTAGATATGACAGAAAACACGGAAAAGCATAATATTACCACTTTAAAGAAATGCAAACACAACCGTCTCACAAGTTATTTAGCTACAATTATGTTCTTAGTAATTCTTTGAAGATATTGAATCAAATAAGAAAATTCCTTGGATTACCAAATGTTTCGGTAAATGCCCCAATAACAGGCAATCACTTGTTCAAACCAGGATTGACGGATGGGGTTTTTTTGGACTGGAGGGAGAGGGGCCTACGTTGCATTTCAGATTTTTACATAGATAACAATTTTGCTTCTTTTCCTATGCTCCAGGCTAGATATCACCTCCCTCAGTCACATTTTTATCGATATTTACAAGTGAGACATTTTGTTAGGGAACACGTTTCTAATTTCCCAAACAGACCACACAATTATAATTTTTATGATACAGAGCGGAGCCGAAGGTTCACTCTCACATTTATTCTGGTACTGCCCAGTACTGGATGATGATTTACTTGATGATGACCAACATATAAAACAGGCTTTTATGTATTTGTATGGTTTTATTTTTTTTTTCTCTTCTCTTTTGTATTTTTTCGGCACTGACTAAGGGTTTGATTCTCCTCTCTGGGCCTTTTTCTTTTTTTTTTTTTTTCTTTTGTGAGTGTGTGTGTGTGTATTTGTTCTTTTTCTTTTGTTTTGTTTTCTATTTATACTCCTGACGGTATCATGAGACAGGAAGCACTGGACTACTTTGGCTATTGAATATATTCTCATATAGCCTCTGCCTTTCTTTTATTACTTTGTTTACTTCATGTAACAATGTCAGATGCTGTATACCCATCTTGTATGTAGGTTTTTTCTATTTTTTTTAGGGCTGTAAAAATAACACAGATTAATCTATTCCATATTGACATTTGACCCGGAGCCGTTCTAGCCACCATTCGACTGTAAAATGAAGGAGGGAGACGAGAATGTGCTGCCTGGATCATTAATTGGAACATTTACTTAAAAATCTTCTTCCTGCCAACCCTGGCTACCGAAATCTGGTGCCACTGATATGTCTGCGCTTCTCTCTGATGCTCTGAAACAGACATTACAGGCAACACAAACACCGCTGCACGTGACGCTAGTTAACACTATACTCGACAGCAGCTAACGTTAGCCTACCACTAGCTAGTAGCTGGATTAGACACGGTTAAAATGCTGACAGCTAACGCTAAAGGGTGTAAAGTTTTTCTGTGTTTTACTGTAGAGGATTCAACACCGGGATGTAACAATCTGCAGCTGCCGTTGGAGAAACAACACAGGCGGTGCGTTCAATGAAACTGGTAAACTACAGCCTCGTGGTGCATTTGAAGTTATTGTGAATGTCCTTTTCCCATCTGGTGGTTGTTTTTGTCGTTCAACAGCAATTTACTAGTGAAATAAGTTATTGTTATTGTTATACATTATTATTAAATCATTTAATTTTGACCATATGGCCTTAGCAATAAACAAGCCGTTCTTTAATGTCACCGACTGTTGGTTAGTACCCTTTTTTTTCTTTTCTTTTCTTTTATTACTTTCTTAAAAAGTATCGGTTCAGGCACCGTTAATTATGTATGCGATTAATTTCAATTAATTAATCACAGAGTATGTAATTAATTAGATTACATTTTTAATCGATTGACAGCCCTAATTGTTTTGTAAAAGTTTAAAAAAGTTAAAAGAAAAAAAAAAAAAGAAATGCAAACAACCCAGAGCGTTTTTTTTCTCCTATTGCAGTATATGTGTGGTTTAGCCAGACCTTACTCCACAGCGCTGTGGAGATAGGTCTGGCAATGCGAGATTATGCAGCAGCTGACTGGCATTCACTTGACCCACGAATACCTGCATGCAAACCAACATTATTCATGAAAAGGGCCTTTCTTGATATTTCCTTGCTTACCTGTATACTGCATATGTGTGGTAGTCATTGAGGTTGGTGATCCTTTCCTCCAGCTTGTGGCTGCGCTTGCTCTTTTCTATGCTAAGATTGAATAGGTTAATGTAGGCATCTAGTGAGAACTGGTACATGGGGTCAATGCGGCCCATGTCGTTTAAGATGAAGAAGAGAATGGAGGCTCTCTGGGCACATGGGCGATAGGCCTGTTAAGAGAGAGCCCTTTAAGTTATGTACACATACAGTACTGTATGCACAAGCTGACATGCAAATAAACACATTCCATTATCAATTACTATATGCAATGCCCATCACAACTTTCCAGAAACCCCAGTGAATGCTTACTTTGTCTTATCAATGGCCCAAAACCCTAAAGGTATGCTATCATAAGACCTAAAACCCCCTCTGCCCCAATCCCTTCATCCTAACACCTGACCTCTCTAGCAGAGTCGATCTTGATCTCGGTCTGTTCACTGCTTTCCAGCTGCTCTGAAACCTCTGTGGCTGTCACTTTGGATGTCTGCAGGGTATTCACTAGCTGCACATCATCCAGTAGTGAGCCAGTCGCCTCATTCAGCAGCCTGGTAGAGTAGACACACACGCAAAACATGCTTATTTGATGGAATCAGGTCACTTTACTATAAAGTTGCTAGATGACATGTAATGGTTTGGTGGGGTGTTAATCAGGAACTCCTCTGAGAAGTACTTGTTGTTAAGTTACGAATAAGTGACTAACAGTATTTGATAGGGTAGAGCTAGGTGGTTGCTAATTTCTACAATTAGTAGTAGCGGTACGATTAGTTACTAAGATTAGTAAATTAATTTACTATTATTTTGGGCCTTTATTTAAATCTTGACTTCAATACATTTAATTACTGATTCTTAGGGAGGTTAGTCTTGCCGCTATCACTAATGCCACTCAAAATGTTCTTAACATTACCAGGATGACAACAAATGGAACTACTATTATTGTTACTAGGTAAACAACCTGAGGATCTCATCCTCCAGCTCCTGCAGGCTTCTTTTGCCAGAAGCAATGCTAATCACCAACGAGTCCTTCTGTTCTTCTAGCTCTGGACGCTCCTTGCGCACCACAATTCCCAGTAGTTGGGCTTCCAGACCCTGCACACACACACACAAACACAAACAATCCCATACACAAACAGACAAAAGGCAGTAAGGCAACAGCTCATACACTCAAACTGTATGTTCACACAAATGACACAACACACACACAGACCTGCTCCTTGACAGCGAAGTTGACTATGGTGGTCTTTGTAGAAATCTCTGGTGTGTAGTGGGGGTTAGACAGCTTGGTGGTGATGTAGAAACGAAACTCTGGATTGTACTCCAATTCCTTATCACCAAGTTTCAACAGCAGCCTGCCACCTGGAAAAAGTGCACACAAATGTACACCCATACCCACACAAGGATTCAGATACACCTTTAAATTTAGCTGAACTTCACAAAACTGTAACAGCTGGTATTTTGATTTGAAAAGTTGTGTATATGTGTGTCTGACCTATCCGTGTCAGGGACTTGTTAAGAATTGGGTTGAGAGAGGGGTCCAACTCCTCCTGGACATTCTGCAGCAAAACAGGATTCCCAAACTGAATGGCGTTCTCCAGCACCCGTAGATAGTCTGGCATTTGGAAGTCTATTACTTTCAGGCCCTGCACAAGTGGACACATACACATAGGACAGAAAAAGAAATGGATTATGTACCTTTTGTATGAACCTTTTCTTTAATCAGCTAGTCTCCTTGTGCTGAGTACAGGTGGAGAAACAGAACAGTTAAGACAAACAAAACCCTGCCTGTCACACACAAGCACATACAAACTGCATCAGAAACAATCACACACATCTCTAAAAATGTTCAAAATTAAAAGTTTAAATTAATTCAATTGGTTGAGACTGTCAATGTCATTTTAAGTTAATTCCATTTATATTGTGCAAAGTACCGGAAGGCAGTCTTCCTTTTTTTCAGGTGCGCTGAGCAGAGATCCACCGAAAGTTCAGTTGAACTTTGTTTAAAGCTGCGCTGAACTTTGTGGCTGATACAGCTACCAGGTTTATTACAAAAACACTGTTTGAGTATCTGAAACATAGTGATCAACATCAGCACTCCAGCTGTACAGTATACATAATGTATAACTCTCCAACAGTAAGGACACAATAACATTGAATACAAATCATAATAAGACTGGCTGAGTCAAGACTTACTCTCTTCATCTCCATATTCTTGATCCACTTTAGAGATTGGCCTTGAGGGTCCACCATCAGTGGCCATCTTGAATAAAAGGCAAGAAATAAAACAAGTCAACTTGTATTTACAGTATGAAACACGTTTTATACAGTGAACACAACCAAATCCAAGAAAAACAAATACAAAAGCATTTTAATTTAGTATACTTACTTGACTATAGCTAATCCTTTAATAACAATTGTGTCTACATGTACTGACCGGTTTCCGCGGGTGACGATAACGCCATTCTCAGTAGAGAATGCGTCAGAGGGCAGGCCCTGAATGTTCCAGTCTCTCACAGCTGTAGGCTTGGACAGAAAAACTGCAAAACTAAACCCTGGTGTGCATGGGATCGCCAAGTCCCATACCTGAGGAAAGGGCAAGCACAGAGTGAGAGAAAAAGAGAAAGAGAGAAGAGAAAGAATATTGTAAAACATGGGGTTTGTTGGAAATACCACTGTAAATTGTAAAATTTAATTTCCATTTTAGGAGGACACTTCATGACTTGCTTGTAACTAGTAAAAGGAGTACAAGTATATGGCCAGCTTTTAACTGAACTGCACAAGGATATATGTTTTTATGGGGTGTGTGTGTCTGTGTGCCTGACCTCCTTCATCCAGATGGCAAGCAGCTTGTCTCTATAGTTGGAAAGGAAGGGTCCCATGTAGGACAGGAAAGACGCTGCTAGCAAACAGTCTCCCACCAGGTATCCCATGTTTTCTTCAAGACCCTGAAGCACACACAACCTGATTACATTAAGGTGACCAGATTTCTGAGACAAAATCCAGGGGCATTTTCAGCTCAGAAGCGTAAATACTTCCAAAACAGGTAATGTTTTTATCTTGGTTTATATGCTTATTTTTGAAAAGTAAGTGCTGTAGTATAACCAGCAGAAGACTAATTATATGTGAGGTAAGTTTAGAGACACAACTCTATTTAATTATTCAAATATTAAATGTTTTTGGCAAAAAATATTCCCCAAAATTATGAATATGCTTATTTTTTTAAAGTAAGTGCTGTAGTACAACTAGCAGGAGACAAGTTATAATTGAGGTAAGTTTGGAGACACTACCTTATTAAATCATTAAATTAACCATTTTTGTTGTATCTCTTTTCGGTGTTGTAGTTTGTAGACGGTCCCTAAGCACTGCCGTCTCACCGCCGGCTGCTCATAGAGACCAATGTTATTTCTCCAGGTTGGAGGACATATCGTTTTGATGAAAATTAGTTTGTAGCTTGTTGTTTACCTTACTACGGTAGCAAAGATGCGTCGTTTGTGATTTAATAACATTTCGCTGTAGAGTAATTGATCCCGGAAGTTAGAATCTGTGAATATCTTTCTAACTTTACCGAAGTTGAGCTCTGAGCAGCGCTTGCTCTGGCTGTCTTGAGCCTGCGCATGTAGGGTGCGCGACTATACGTTTGGTCAATGTTTTCTTTCTTTCATTCCAATTTCGGGTCTGTCAGTCACAGTGAAAACCAGGGACATTTCCGGGGACAGCTCCAGCCAGGGACAGGTCACCGAAACTGGGGACTGTCCCTGGAAACCGGGGACGTCTGGTCACCCTAGATTACATAGGTATGCATGTATGCAAATGTGTGAGTTATTATTTAATATTATTATTTTTGGTGTGTGTGTGTGTGTGTGTGTGTGTGTGTGTGTGTGTGTGCTTGTGAATGGCCTACAGCAACTCTCTCCTCCCAGCGGACCCTCTCTCCAGCCAGTCCAGTGACCAGTTTGTCAGCTCGGTCCAGTTTCACCTCCATCTCAGCTGATTTCTTCCTCAAACTCTCCTTCATGGCCAGCTTCTCACCGAGTTGCTTTTTCAGCTGCTCTAGCTTCTCCCCAACCTGCCCACACGCACAGCAATTATTTAATATTATCATATTGGTCTTGTCATATGTAAACTAGATTAACTATAATGCTACACTTCTATATAAACTTGAACTGGCTTGAGCTAGTATCTAAATGTCGATCAAGCTAGTTGTACATACCTCTCGCAGTTTGTTCTGGGCCTCGGCCAATGCAGCCTGTTTCTCTTCTAACTGGGCCGTGGCAGCGTTCAGTTGTGCCCGCTTTGGCTCCACCACCCTGAAGATACGCCCATAAACCTGGAGGAACGGCGTACATATCCATGGATTTAGTTTTGCCTTCTATTTTCCTGTTCATATATTCATTTAACAAAGAGGTCTACTTTTTTTGTGAGTGCTCCTTTGCTCTGCTTATTTTGGCAAAATGTTCTGCTGCTGCTACTGTATGCAGTAATGCACCTAATGCATACAGCTCATTGTGAATTTGTACATGTGTGTCATGTCACAGGGCCAACATGTGCACCGTATTCTACATGCATTAAATAACTAACAATTCAAAGAATAATTAATTACAAACTTTTATGTGCGCTTGTGGGTTTGTGGTGACTATTCATATCTATAAGCATGTGTGAGTGAGTGTGTGTGTGTGTGTGTGTGTGTGTGTGTGTGTGTGTGTTATTACCTCCATAGCTCTAACCCACATGCAGAGGGACTTGGCAGCCAGTGACACTTTGCCGATGATTTCTGGCTGGAAGTCTACCTGTCTGCAGTACTGGCCGATCTTCTTTAACACACGGTCCGATATATTGTCCTTGTCAAAGTAAACTAATGTTTTGATGAAGTTGCCCTCACCTGCCAGAAACATTTCAAGGTCACATAAGTGAAAAAGGTTTGGCCCATTATATGTGGCTGTCAGTTAATCTGCTAAATAATTTCCTTGACCTTTTTGTTTTATCTATTTTTATGACAACTCCACAGATTTGTGATCATCAAAAGGGAAATGAAGTGCATTTTGTAAACGATTTCTTTCACAGCAAACATTACAATGTACACCACTTGAAAATTTTTATAATTTAAACCTTATAATTTAAAACTTATAATTCCTTTCTCCTGCTGAAATCGTCGTAAATTGAAAATAGAAATGTATACTGCCACATATAAATGTAGATGACAAGGAAAGGAGTATCCAAATAATTACATTCATTAGATATAGGTGATTATGCATGCCTTTCCTATAACGAAACACAGATACCTGCAGATATGATGTGTGTATTGAAGTTGTGTGTGAAAAAAGTTAGTTAAAAGTGTTTCAAGGGTAATTATAGTGCTGTTGCTTATTATTGTTGTTGAATGGGTTTTTAAAAAAGTACACTAGAAACGTTTCCTTGCAAGTCAATTTTGGTGCCACTAATTTAATTTTTATGTTCTAACCTTCTTAACTTTGACCACAGCTTGTGACTGGTAAATTTGGAGCCAGGCTGTAGAAAACTAATGAGTGCTTAGCAGAGGAAACAATATAATTTGTCAGCAATGCCAAAAGGAATCAAATGACCTTTTGGAATAGAAATGTTTTGTGATCATGTGTTTGATAAATTATATTGTTGACATGGTACCTCAGTTTGAGTGTGTAGAAAGAGTGTTTTTAATTAGCTTTTGTTTTATGTTCTCTATGTCTATTTGGGTATCTTGTTTCAGTTTGCCCCACTGCACTAGGGAGGATTGCACCTTATAAACTGAGAGCTCAATAGTAAACTTAATGATAATTTGAATCACAATCAATTGTCATAAATAGCAGAAACATGGAAAATAAGTCCTGGGTTTAAAAAAAGCACAAAGAAAGAGTGAATTATACCAATGTCCTTACTGAGGGGACTTCTAATATATATATGCGATACCCTTCTTTCCAGTTACATCTTTATGTTCTTTAGTGTAACTGTTCACAACACAGTTTTCCCAATTACTTCGTTTCTTTGCCAAACTCTCCCTTCATCCATCCCTAAATTCTGCACTGTGGCTGTCTCTCACCCAGCTGTCTCTTAGCCTCTGCCCAGGTAGGCTCTTTGCCCAGAAGAGTCATGACAGCTGTCATCACTGTCTCCACCAGTGTTGGGGGACGGCCATATGACTTGATCTCTGTCATGTCCTTCTTATTTAGAGACTCCAGGGCCTATGTGGAACGAAAAGAGAATGTGTGGACGTAAGAAGGCAGTCATGTTTAATTCAAATTTAGACAGAAAGCACATATTCAAATGACAAGGTGCTTACATTAGTGCAAAAGAGAAGTAGAACAGTCAAATATACTGAAAGGTCAAGGATCATTACCCATCAAATATCAAGGAAATAATTCAACCAAACATAATAATGAACAAAGTGAGCACATACAGTAAAGACAGAATTGCCAACACAAAGAGGGACTGGCAGGATCAAAACAGGAAAGAGCTCTACCTTCATGGCCTCTTCCAGTGCAGGCAGGGCCTCGTCCAGATCTCTTTGTGCATTCTCAGCCAAGGCTTTACACTGTATCTCCTCTGCCCCGATTTTCTCACTGTTAGCACTGACAGCCTTAACAAAAACATACACCAATGTGTGATTGACTATAATATGTATCTTTCCTATTAGCCAACTACCACAGACACTTCCAAAACATAAACCACAAATGTTACTTCTGATCCAATGGAATGACTGGGTAAGTCAGGAGGATGTGAATAATGTGTATGCCTTAATCAAATTATTACTTTAATCTATTTAGTAAATTGTGTGTGCATCTTGGCATGTTTGTGTTGCTTACCTTCTGCTGCTGATCAGCCTCTCTCGTCTGCTGTACAATGACAGACAGGAACTCGTCACACTGTTTCTGGAACTCGGCCACCTGCTTTTTTGCCTCTTCGAGCTCTACAGACATGGCCTCCACCTTCTCCCGTGTGTCACTGATCTTGAAAAGGCCATTACGCAGCTTGCTCACCTGCTCCCCCAATTCACTGCGTTTCTCTGCCAACAGCCTGCGCACACACACACACACACACACACACACACAAATGATTGACAAGGTGATTGTAACAGAGACAGGCATTTGGTGAACTGAATGGACAGACAGAGCCATTCATCCACCGGTGGCAACTATAAAGTGAATAACTTCCATACTAGAATTAACCAGGTTTGTGTTATACTTAATCTTGTTCTGGTTTAGCTCTATTCTGATGCATACAGCACCCAAAGCACCCATACCTAATGTATGTGTAGTTTACAAGTGTGTGCGCTCGCACACTTAACTAGTTTATAACAGGACCAGTTTAGTATAACCGTCCATGTGGCCCTCACGACACACATGAAGCATTAAAAGATACTGTGAAAAGAGAAGAAAAGAGAATCACGAATAAGTGAAGGAGAAAGTGTGAAGGTGCCTACTTCTTGTATCCAGACACCAGCTCCAGGTAGTTGGTGGGTGTCACATAATTATGTCTCTTCAGCTCCAACTTCATCCTTTGGGAGACCTGTGCAACCGACTGATGTGTGGTCATAAAGATACTGGCAACCTTTGTCTGGATCTACAACATCATGCAGGATACAGTATGTTAACGTGTTGATATAAAGTTCAAACAGGAATGCAATTTAAGGAGTCAAAATATTTACTATGTATTAATTGATGTGAGGATTAATATACAGTAAGTGTAACAGCAGGGTACTACTAAACTTTTTGGAAATACTTGCTCTATAATAATATGGAGCCAGCTGTTTTAAATGATTTAAATAGAGGACACTGGATTGGAAAACGAAGGATTAAAAAACCCAGTGTAAATGAAGACTGGTTTTGCACTGTAAATGCAATTGAGGTAGACAGTGTTTAGTGGGCATTACAAATTGAGACTCTTAATGTGAAAAACTAAAGCTCTCTGTCCCTGTTCAGGTGTCTGCCTTCATTCCAAACAGCTATCCTCTCCCCTCTATTTTTCCCATTAAAGCTGACAATATAGTTACATGAAGTTGAACTTACAGATGTTGGGAGAGTATATTAATGTATGAGAATGCATCAGTGTTGAATAGGCACCAATTTAGAATTGTGAAATCAAGTGTTCACACAAAAAAGTGTGTTTGTGTGTGTGTGTGTGTGTGTGTGTGTGTGTCCGTCCATGCATGCCGTACCCCCTCCAAGGAGCCCAGCTCCAGTCCATCCAAGTATCTCTCAGCTACCTCCAGCAGAGCATCTTTGGGCCAGTCACAGAACCAGTCAATGGTGGTGCAGTTGACAAGCCCTGGATACTGGAGGAGGCGGTTCCTGTTGGCAAACAGCCATTTATGAATTTTATTCAGATACAATTTGTTGAAATAATGATATAATCATGTGGGCAAAGATTCTGTAAACCAGTGCAGGTACATACATACAGGAAAAAACAAATGAAGGCAATTATGAAGCCATTATTGACCCTTGATATGCTTCAAAGACATTAAAACTAATGCGTTTTTTTTTTGCTGCAAAAGGCTGTATTTTCAAAAAGACGAGTAAATAACCCTGGCAAGCTTTAGGCAGTATGACACGAAAGCTCTTAACATTTTGAAAGAACCTCCTACAGTAAGGTACAGCAGAGTGTGCTGAAGACCTACAAGTGTGAGTTGGTCAGCTGGTTAATTGGTGTAGCAGGACTCTCTGAGCTCTGGCACTGTGATATGGACACTACTAGCAGCGAGTTGTCAGAGGGCCAGGATGCCTCGTCACACAGAGAATGGTGATTAGCTCTGGGTAATGGCGCCTGCCAGCCCAATTAGTAGCATTATGTGTGACCAGTAGCCTGTGCCACTAATTGCAACCAGGCTATCAATGGTTGAGGGGGAAGAGGTGTTTTTGTCAGAAAAATTGTGTGTGTGAATGTGTGTGACAACGGACAGAGAGAATGAATAACAGAAAATATAACGGACAGAGAGAATGAATAACAGAAAATATGTATCCATCTGTGTGAATACTACATCTGTGTGTATGTGTGTGTGTGTGTATGTGTGTGCAAATACAGCAAGCCTCAGGTCCTTGCTACAGAATCACCCAAGTCACTAGACCTAATTTGCTCAGCCATTAACACATGGTGAGGCACCACTCACTGTCCCCAGATTAACTTTGAGGAGCTGCTGAGAGGTACTGCAGGGAATAGTTACCCTGTAGATGACCACCAGTGTATTTTAATGTTCTTCATTTGCAAACACAAGTGTCTTGGGTGTGTCCTTGGGCTTGCACGGATCAAAAGCATATCATCTTGGCAAAATGCCTCCTTCATTCAGTTAATATACGAAAATAGCAAACATCTGTCTAGTTAGAGAAATACGGCCGCAACATGAACACTACTGTAAATGCCAGTATTTAATTGTGTGTAAAATCAAAGGACTAAATGAAATGTCGTTTCAAGTTATCCCTTTTTGTTAGGGCAACAATGCACGTACAGCTGCTAGAGATAAGCTGCTGAAGTGCTAGTACTATTTAGCTTACATGTATGAGGACTGCAATGGGATTCATACTGTGTTAATTTCCATAAACTTGTGTGTCGACAACAAGAGCAAACAGGGTTCTCAAAGAGAGGAGAAAAAAGAGGACGAACATATTGTGAACTAGGATATATTATAGGACAGTGTGCTGCAAGAAACAAAATCAGAATCTACCTGAAGGGCTCTCCCACTGGGCTCATACAGAGCACTATGTGCAGGTTGTTCCTGACTCGCTCTATCAGGTAGCTGAACAAGGAGTCAGGAGTCTCCACTACATTGTCTTTCCTGGCAGACTCTGACAGAGCATTGCACACCTAGAAGTAGAATGACACCAATTACATGTTATAAGAATTGGCATTAGGGCTTAAATTCCTTGAGACATGTTTCTAATATAAACTTTAATGAACTTTAGATGCACATGACCCCGTAGTATGCAAGTTCAATACATATTTGAAGCTGTATGTTACTTATGGAAGATTACGAGAGCAGACCATAAGTCAGCCACCACAGTCAGGTCAGTCTTGCATTACACAGAGATGGTCTTAAAAGAACATTTACACTTTATAATGAGCATAATTTGTAAAATGCAGTAAAATGTCATTTAAAACAAGATTCTTGAATTAAAACTGTATTGCTATGATCAAATCAATCTTAACTTTACACATAATTCACATGTATGGCTTGAATACTGATATGCAAGACAGAGAAAAACTAAGAAAATCAAAAGAATTGTAAAATATTGACCAGAAAGCCGTTCTTTTGCTGGGCAAAGATTTAACTAACTTAACCAAGGATAACATCTATGTTGGTGTTTTGATGGACCTCTATTATTAGTGGGTAAAACCTCAGCCTAGATAATTTTCTTCACTTCACCTTTTGATTAGAATTTAGTTAATTTAAACCATAAATAAAATGGAAATGCAAGGATGCATAGACAGGCCAAAATGATTTTAAGACAACACAGACCTCAACAAACTCGTCCTGCTTGTAGAGGTTAGGCACCTCTCCAGAGCTCAGGATATTATTGATGTCCTCTAGGAAGGATTCGTCTGCGATCTGGGTGTCATTGAAGAGGAAGACTGTGGGCTTATTGTCCACACCAGTCAACCGGTACAGCTTCTTGATGTCTGATAGAAAGAATGGAAAATCCCCTATATATAATGTAGCTGACTGAAGGTAGGATGAGAGGAACTGACTGTACAAAGGCAGAGTAATTGATCAAAAATCAAATACAGATGAGTCAGCTAGAAGCTGAAATTAGTCATGATTTATACTGAAGTTTTAAAGAATATATGTGAGTCCATTGTTGTTTTAATCTTGTTTAGTTTCAGTCTTTGGTTTAGTAGTAGTTAATAGAGTCATGGTTTCCCTTTCTTAAACATCTGTGAATGTAATATTAGTGTGTTTAATCTCACCTTCTCTAAACTCCTGTTTCCGGTACTGCTTTGTGATTTCCACCTGGAATACCCGGTATTCACAGATGAAGGCGGCCAGCTTAGACAGGCTCTGTCTACCAGAGCCCCCAACACCAACCAGCAGCATGTTGCCCCTGAGCTGACTGATCACACGTACTACACGGGTTACTGTGGAGGGAAAACAAAATGTTACCCATATCATACATGTCATCTGAAATCCTCTATTTACAGTATTATTATAACTGTCCAATGTGTGGCTTGTACAACTGAAGAGGGTATCTTACAAATATTCACATACTTTGTCCTCATATCAGCTTAAGTTACTAAAACATTATTATTTTGCATGTGACAAAATCTACATTCATACACTTTTTTATTTACTACTTTTTAATGGTGTGCAATCTGATCTAATATTAACACAGAGCTTCATGGAGTTTCAGTGTGCCTGGAAATGTGCATGGACAACCCAACAATACATACAAACTAGTGTTGATCCATGTTGTTTCTATAGTAATGTACTGCTATTGATTTGCAGTGGCGTGTGGTAAAGTGGCAGATTGACAGCAGTGTGTAGAGAGCTGAGGCTGGTGCTGAGAGGCTTTTTCTCACTAGAGGGTAGCTCTTAGCTGCGCCTCATGCTGTGTTTTTCCAAAGGAGCTTCTAACTGGGCCTAAATCGCAAAAAACTGGCAACAGTGAACACAGCAAAGACACATCAGAGTACAGCAGATGAGGACCTCTTATATTGATTGTGGTAATATGCTAGATTGACTGGACACAATGTGATGTGTGGAACTGACGCTGTGGGTTAATGCATTAGGGAAATTTTCTGCACTGCGTGCCCATTGAAACATGAATGACAGTGCGTGTGGATGTGTGTGTGGTGTTCTCAGACGCACTGTGTTCGATGGCGTCTCGAAAGAGCACCAGGCTCATGGACACTACGCCAGGTGTCAGGTTGTAGTCCTCCAGCTGGGTCTCCATGAACTTCTTGAGAACTTTCATGTCCAGTAGGTCCTCATACACATGAGACTCACTCAGAAAATCACCTGACACACACACACACACACACACACACACACACACACACACACACACACACACACACACACACACACACACACACACACGCACACGCACACACAGAAATAAACACAGGTAAACACATTAATATCTTCTGGTGTAGTCATTAGTCAAACAGTTTCATAATGCTTAAACCTCTGTCCATTACCAATTCATTATCTTAGATGAAATAGTATTTTTACACTCATTGTGTGACATTGACAATACTGTGTGCACATATGTGTGTACAGTAATAAATGTACCAAATATTGGCGGTTGTTTGTTGGGGCAGATGCTGTGGAATGTGTGGTCAAAGAGTGAGCCGAGTTTCTCCCCCAGCAAAGCAACAAAGGCCTCCGTGTCGCTATGATCCACAAGCCGGTCTGAGAAAACCCTGAAATCAACAACAAAACATTGACAACAAATAGTATCCAATATATATACACAACAAAAGCAACTGTGGGTTTTGGCTAATGTATATTAGAGTAGAAAACCATTCACAGCTGTGAGAAGGTCAAAGATTTGGTGAAAAAATGTCTTTGTTTACCTGAAGCACTCATGGATCCACAGTCTAGTGATGTTGTTTTTGGTATCATGGAAATCTGGGTGAGCTCTTAGCAGACCTTGAAACACCTAGAATGGGTGGATCAGGGAAAAAGGACATGATGCTTCATCTAACATTTTAATATGCAGATTAAGTATTTTTGACCTAAATCAACTAACTAAACTGGTTAAGTTAAATAAGCCCTCAGTAAATTTAAAGAAAATGTTACCATAGCTAGTGATACTGGTTATCCCGAAAATACCAATGTGAGGCTTAGTATTAGTATTCTTAGCGTTTTCCTAAATTGAGCTCCCTTTATGAAACAGGATCCCGTTGTATTTTCTTGAAAACATATACTATGTACCGTATGAATGTGTGTGCTGTGGGTACACTTGCATCAATCCAACCCATTATTTTGTACCTTTGAGATATCTCTGAGGTTGAAGAGGTAGTGGATCTTGGCTGGAGTGGGAAGAAAACGAGCTGTAACAGCATAATACAGTTCTAAGGTTGCCTGAGTCAGAATTTCTCCAATGGGCTTCACCTCCTCCTTGAACCCCTGTAGCTTTTGGTTGATCATGGTACTGTAGATCCGCCTGATCTGGGACTCCTGTATGCAGAAAAGGCAGGTCTTTTCAAGTTTGGTACATCTTGTAAATGATACAGCCATGTCAATCAAACACACAAGTGGTACTTGGGGTGTAGCAATTCCATTTCATGTTGTCCACTTCAAACATTCAAGAGTCAAGGCAACTCAAGTGTTTACGTCCTGAATTCAATACTGCTCCAGTCACTTTCAAAAGCAAATTTATTTTGACCTCTTGTGGCAATACAAAAAGTAGGCTGAAGAGAGGAATCGAGAGATGCACTACAAATAAGCACTGAAAAAGATGGTCCGGGAAAGATTAAAAGGAACACAACAACACAGATGAAAGACAGCCAGATAATTGAAATAAGACATGAGTTGAGCTGGAGAGGGAGCAGTGGAGAGAGAAAGGAAAGTACAAACTACAATTGCTGCCCTGCAGTTGTATGCCTCTGCCAACCAGTCAAGTTGCAGTTTATTTCCACGTCCGTCAAGACTTACATAAAATATGTAGTAAAGACTTTAAAGGAGTTTAATAAAGTAATTTATTAAAAGGTATTAATTGTATTTGGTGAAACGTGGATGCTTCACACACATCTTTAACCGGCAGCACAGATGATCTGTACATCAAGGTGGACACCTAAGATTAGTGTCACCAATTTAGTATCGCCCAAATGTCTCCTCTTCTGTTCCTGACTTATGGTGTTGAATAATGGCCAAAAAAGCATTTTTGCAGGTCACAGGGAAGTTGACCTTTGACCTTTTGTGTATAAAATGTCATCACTTCATCGTTTATCCTATTAGACATTTGTGGGAAATGTTAATTTTATTTAGTGTATGGATTTTTGAGTTATGTCCAAGTTTTTGAAGAAATTCCCTCCAGGGGTTCCTGAGATATCGTGTTCACACGTAAGTGTCGTAAGTTGACGTAAGTACGTGAAACACGAAAACATAATGCCTCCAGCCACAGCTATCACCTGGCGTGGAGGCATAAAAAGGAGGCATATAAAATAAATTATTAAGGGGGATCGGAAAAACATTTGCAGGCACTCTTTCAGGCAATCATAATTTTGCAGTGGTTATTTATATAGTTATAATCATAATCAGGTTAATTCCATGTTTAATAAATAATTGGTTGACAAATGGTGATGAAAGATGAAATGTCTTGCAGGTGGAATATTACCAGGATCAACCTTGTTGAATGCACAAACATAGTTGGATGATAGAAGAAGAAAAAAGAAAAATAGCATTGCTAAAATAGGTATGAATCTCTTTTAGTTAAATGAGAAATGTTGTGTATATGTGTGTTTAATATATGTGAATGCCTTTTCAAGTAAAAAAAACAATAGTTACTTCATTTTGTCAACTTCAGTCCTCAGTGGTAGAGGAGAGCTAAAGAGTCAGCAGGACTTACATTTGGGAAGGTCATATTGATGAGATTGAATCGACTCTGTAAGCGGCCAGAGATGTGAGTCCTCCCTCCACCTGGGGGCCCCATGGACGCCAACAAGAACATGTCCTAACAAAGCACACACACAGAAAACAGCAGTTTAATGGCCTCTATAACAATAGCACACACCTAAATAAACATACATATTACTATTACACATGTAAAAGCTCTTATCCCACATACTGAAAAAAACTGTAATTTGGAGGTAATTAGAAGGGCACATTCGGAGAGTACAGACCTTCGCCAAGGCATGCCCTATCTCACATGTTAATGCAGTGTGAATTTTCTCAGTCGGGAACTCATTTTTCCAATTATTCCCACCACATGAATGCAGCACAAACACAGTTGTTCTCGTAATGTTAACAAAAGTGAAAAATAATGTGTGTGTCCTCCCCTTGAAATTCGATCCACTGGAACATTTAATGGGTTCTTTCTTGGCCCATGCCAAACCGAAAATGTAACCTCCCTGGAGATTATGGAGGAGGGACTAAGAAGGCAGAAAAAATATAATATATTCATCTCACACACCAGCAGACCTCACTCCTGCCCCCATCAATTGCCATTTCTCACCTTGACAAACTTTAGGGTCTGTTTCTGGCGGTCATACCAGAAGCCATAGTCGATCCAGAGTCGCAGCAATTCCAGTGGTGGCTGGGAGCCAAAGAGGTCATGGGCTGGCATGTTGAGGTTGTCCAGGAAACACAGCAGGCGCTTCCCACCTGCAGGCACAAACACGCCTTTGGTTCTCTTCTCTATGCGGCTCTCCACGATGGCCTGGATGTTATTAGAGGTAGTCTGGACAGTGACAGATACACAGAGAGAGAGACAAAGACACAGAAAAGATGGAATGGTTAGTTATATCGTGTACCTTGTGTTATGAAACAACATTAACCATGTGACAATAAAATTCAGCAATGAAAGCAAAACTGAGAAAATATGTCAAACAGTTAATTGTGAAAAAAGTGTGTGAATGTGCGTACAATTGTGTATTTGTGAAGGTGATTTCAGCTTATCAACCAAATTAGACAGTACTGTGGCTTGTTTGCTTGAAATGGCAACATCTGGATATCTGTTTATCCCTTATGTGACTGAGACAATGTAGGGAAGAAAATCTGTACACTTACCCAGTGATATTAAAATCATGAAACCTCTTGCTGGTGATGAGTGTATTGTGGGTGGAACTATGGAATTTGGCTAGTACATTAATAATAATGTGTGCATATGTATTGGTGGCATCTATAGATCATAATTTATTACAGCATGTGTGTTGCAGCCTAGTGGACATTCAAAATATACGTAGATCATGGTAGTTATATCACATCTTTGTCTTTAATGAGACCAAGCCAAGTGCTAGAAATGTCTGACAGAGGATGACAAACCTGAACTTTTCCAATTATAACCCTAAGCTTCATGTAAAGACAAGAGGGCAGACACACATGTAAATAAAGAGGGACAAATAAAAGTTTAAAGACCTAATTAAACCACTTACTCCATGCCTGTTACAAAATCACTTGTTTTGCATTTTAGGACTTTATTACATAGGACAGCCGAAGAACGGAAAGGGGGAAAGAGAGGGGGAATGACATGCAGCAAAGGGCTGTAGGTCGAAACTGGACCTGTGGCCGCTGCGGCAAGGACTGAGCTTCTGTACATGGGACGCATGTAACCCTAACCTTTTTTTTTTTTTTTACACAAATAGAATAACAAGATCATGGCATACACTGACACACAGACCATGCAAAGGCACCAACCTGTGAAGACATGTTGACAGTGAGGCTAGTCCACTTGTTATCCAAGCCCTGCAAGATGCTCTGGACCACTGAGGTTTTACCAGTGCTTACTGGCCCAGTGAGCAGCACTGGGTACTGACCCAACACCAAAGCCTTAACCAGGAAGTTGTAGCGAACTGTGTCCACTGTCGGAACCATAATCTTATAGAATGGAGCACTGCAGGAGGAAGGGATATATAGATGTATTGGAGTTGGTTGATATATGTTAGCGGTTGGTTATACCATCTAGCATTTATTAAGTTTTAAAAAACTGGATTAGCAAAGAATGTAATGGATACAAATTACACAAATATATGCGTACAACAGCTGGTGTCAGATATATACAGTAGGACCTCCTGGTTACTTACTTGGCATTGTAATGCCAGTCCTTTGGCAGCTTATCTTCAAAAAAAGCCCAGGTTCTGTTCTTGGTGTCCACATAGTACTCATAAACCGTGTCCTGAAAGAATTTACATCAAAGGTTCAGCGAATGTTGATGCCTGCTAAAACAGACTTATTCAGTTTGCTGATGGAAAGTTGGAGTGTACAGTAATACATTTCATTAGTATTTTGTCTATGGTGCATTTAAAATGCTTACATTAATCAAATAAGGCTTGGAATTGTAAAACCATTTAAACATCATATTGATATAGTGTAAATGATTAGTGTAATGATTGTAGAAAAACAGGCTATTGTATTTTTCTTAGGGTACAATTTGGCACAAAAATGGGACCTGCTTTCAAAACTCTCATGGTGTCAAGCTACATTTGGTTATGGATACGCAGAATAAAAACATTTTTCAACTGTCTTTCAGTATCATAATAGACCCCCAGCCTGCCAAAGCTACTCAAACCTAAGTAGTTCTGGAAGCTCTACTTGTTTTATTTTTATTTTTTTGCAAAGTATTACTTAGCCACAGCAGTTCCAACCTACAGTTCATTTAACACTGGTCAAACAAGCAGACTAGTGAAAAGAGAGAGTGTCATTTGGCTGACTTTGTAAGTGTGTAAACAAATATTATGCTCTACAGAGGACCTTGATAGGGAAGGTGCCTTCCATCTCCCGTAGGAAGTTGTCCATCCTCTTGCGTCCATCATCATCAACAGAGGCACAGATGGACCAGATAAGGCTGAAGATGAACCAGAGCTCCACCATCCTACCCAGGTTTTCTGTGTCAGAAGTATTCACCTTAGAAAAGGGAGAAAATAACATTGTGTTTCACACTGGGGATGCTTGGATAACAGCTGCAATATATGTGTTCATTGACGTATATGTATGATTATGTGTGTGTGTGTGTGTATCTGTATGTGTATATGTATGTATGTATGTATGTGTGTGTATGTATGTATAGTATATATATAGGCTATATATCATAAGATAATTGTGAGTAAGATATAAATACGTGTTAAATGAAATAATAATAATTTACTGAGTTATGGGAAAGGGGTAGGATTAAATAAGTGTATACTTCTTCCTACTCCTTTTCAGACATGTCTATGTTGTTTTTTTTGTGTGATGTTTTGTTTGGTTTATTTTTGATATGTCTGAAATAAATTCATTCATTCATTCATTCATCCATCCATCCGCACAGTTTTGGGATTTACTTATTAATGTTTTAATAATGTATGGCTTAATTTCAATCACACGTCTTAAGTCAGTTAAACCAAATGCCATTAAGGACCAAGATTTAAGGTGTGTTGCAAAATGGTTGTCAATGTGAGGGATTACAATATGCAGTGGAGGTTACAGATTGCAATCTACTTGTCATACCCCATTGCTGGATGTGGCCAGGGAGTCATAGAGGTGGCAGAGAGACGTTACTCCATTAAGCTCAGTGATGGGAATCAGCTCCTTACAGTTTCTGTTCTTAAAGTTCAGTGTGCTCTCTATGTATTTCTCAAACAAACACTTTAAATGGTTTACTTCAGCCTGTGGAGAAATGGAGAGATCAATAGATAGAGATGGAACGTGAAAGTGTAGCAGAAAATAAGAGAATAAAATGGGTGTCGTTCATAAAGGTTTTTTTATGTTCCTCTTATAAATGTGTTCATAAAAAAAGATAAGAAGTTATTATGAGTGAATGCATTGTACCTTGTGTCGCTTGTCCAGCCAGGAGTGGACAAAAGGCTTCCATCCCAGATCAATGTAATCATTGTAGACCATCCCACAGCGAGACACTGTAGCTGGAGAGGCCATTGCCAGGTTCTCCACTTCAAACAGCAGAGACACCTATGACAGAGGAATTTCCGAATGGCTTTTCTGTTCTGATTGTTTTACTGTACATGGTTGACTACGATGCAGTAATATTTCGTAACTAATTTGGTTTTAATTTGTAATTAGTTTTTTATATCTGGGGCCATAAACAAGACAGACAGAACAAACAGATAGATAGACCGAACGAACAGATAGATAGACCGACCGAATGAACAGACAGATAGATAGATAGAAAGATAGATAGACAGACATTTACACACAAGATAAATACATTTGTACAGAAGGCAGAGGGTTAATGTGATGTATTACTACTGCTATATAAAAGTTAAATTTCAATGTTCAAGACACAGAATGCTGACATAAATTTCAAAGAAACAGCCAAGTTACTGTAATTAACTTCAATTACTTTTTGATCATGCACAATAATTCTTATTGTTATTATAGTGCTCTTCTCACCTGTTCAGGCATGGAGATTCTCTCACCATTGATAAGGGTGAGCACCTTATTGTCATCCATAACAGAGTTCATACTCTCTATCCACAGTGTGTCAACAGGCCCGTCAAACACAATCCACTTCTCATCTGGTTTCTCATCTAAAGAATGTAGAGGAGATGCAGTGTGTGATAGAAAAAGTGAAAGGACATATACATATAGTGGCAGTGTTCAAATTGTAATGTGTATTTTGCTCACAATTTTAAGACAGTAGAATTAGCATGTCTATTTAATGCTTACCAGTTTACTTGCATTTGTGGTTTAAAAAACAGTTAAATATTGACCACAAAAAAACAGTGTCTATACAAAAAGAGTTATCATGTACCAGTGTGTCTATTGCATGGAAAAGTAATACTATGTAAAACATTTTTGTGTTGTTCGATAGATCAATAAAAAAAAAAGTCCAGCCAGAAAACCTGCCAAGAAAAAAATAAGCCGTCCAACTGTTCTCTGGACTGTTGCTTGTTTATTTATTGCTAATTTAAAAAGAGGGTTACAAATTAATGATGGCAAAAGAGGCCTGAGTGTCTAGTGCCATCATGATACGTGAAATCCCATATCTGTTTGCACAGTAATTGAGTAAAACCTTAGGTATGATGCACTCAAGGACATTCACTTTAACATACAGCTACCCTGTACTCCATGACTTCATCTTCCCAAAGCAGTAGTATGCATAGTGAAATAGTGCCAAATAAGCTTCGTTTCATGGTTAAGATGCTAAAGATGCTCCTTTTCACAATACATTTTTCAATGTTTAGTATTACTGCTTTAAAGGAAATTCGGATAATAAAAAAATAATTGTGCATTGAAGAATACTCCACAAGATAATATTAGAGAATATTAGACTCAGAAAATAGGAATAATGGAAGCACGATTCACAAAAAACAAAAAAAAAACACTACTCCACAATTCCGCTCTATATCCCAAAGTTAAGATCTACTGGATTATTATTTTCAAGTTATATCTAAAATACTTCAAATCCAGCTAGTACCAGAACCACTTATTATTATTCTAGAAATATCAGATGATGTTATAAATTTAAGCAACACCCAGAAATGTTTCCTATCCTATAGTCTTATCATTTCAAAGAAACAGCTTCTCATGCACTAGAAAAAGAAAGAAGTCCCCACTACAAAGATGCGGCTTAGTGACCTTACACACACTACAATTAGAAAGAATGAATTATTATTGTTATTCTACAAATGTTTAAAGAAAACTATATATAACTATATATATATATATATATATATATATATATATATATATATATATATTTATTTATGGATGTACTGTATGTACCCAAGTATGTGTATGTGTATCAACATGCTCAAATAAAACCACATAAAAGATGTAGTATGAACAGGAATGTGTGTTTTCAGTGTCAGCACCTGCGCAGGCTGATCTCATGAGGGAAGACAGCACTCCATCAGTCCACTCGTTGGTGGAGAGGTCATTTTCTCCATACAGCTCTCCCAGACTCATTGCCTTGGGGTTCAGAGGATAATCCTTTGTACCACAGGGACCAAAGGGATACACAAAAAGTGAATAATAATGGCAGATCATACTTACTGAAGACTGTCAGTCAGCTACAAAGCTTAAAATGATGAGACATATTAAAACAGTAGCTTTTCATGGAACATGTGCATCCTTTTGCCAAATGTATAATTTTTTTCTTCTTATTAAGGTAAGGAATTCACAAACATATACAGTAAATACATTTTAGTAAACTTTGAACCTTAACCAAGTCCAGTTGCCCTTAAATTTAACCTTCCTTTGATACTATGATCTGGATGACTGAGAACCTTCACAGAATTTTTTAACAATTGAAACGATTTGTACTTTATTATGCATTACTTTTTCTGCAGGGCCTCCCTTTTGTAGTTAGAGAGAGAGAGAGAGAGAGAGAGAGAGAGAGAGAGAGAGAGTGGCGTATTTATTAGTTAAACCTTTATTATAACTATTAGGTAAACTTAAACTTTACCTATCTTTTATCTACTTAGCAACAAAATCACACTATAACAAAAGTGCAACCACACACACACACACACACACACATACACACACACACACACACACTAATGGTGATATTACTGTTTATTGTGTTCTGTCTGAATATTTGGACAAATTGTATTTTGATGCTTTGGCAACATTGGTATTGAAACTTTCATGCGAATAAAGCCCCTTTTAATTGAAAATTAAATTGAGAGAGAGAGAGAGAGAGAGAGAGAGAGAGAGAGAGAGAGAGAGAGAGAGGTGCGCAACAATCAGATGTTTCCCCCTAGGGGGTGCGCCCCCCAGTTTGGGAACCACTGACTTAGTGGAAGAAAACAAACAGAAACAAATACATATATGAAGTGATGTCACCAGTCACTGTCAGATGAGTATATGTGTTTGGATGAACATATGGGTGCAACAAGGTACAGTATCTCAGTGGAGACAGGCAATTGAGAGGAATGAGAGATGGATAATGAGAACCAGGGAGAGGTAAGGCTGGCATGAGGAGAGGCACAAGAAATAGATATGCAAAGAGCTAGAGAAAAAGTAAGCAAGAGATAAGTAGGAAGAAAGTGAGATGAAAAGGGCAGAAAGAGAAGAAAAAAGAAAACATGATTACAATTATGAATGGCTGTTTGACTAGAAGAGATAAACTAGAGCCCCTTTTGTGACCCAAGAACATTCCTTTTGATAGTGTATTCTTTTCCATCCACACCCACCTGGACCAGCTGGAAGCCAGGCACTCCCTTTTGGTAAAGGGAAGTGAGGGCATTCTGCAGAGTCCTCCAGGTAACACTCTTAGCGCTGCCTGTCTTTCCCACCAGCATAGATGAGTGTCGAGAGTTTTTGGTCTCATAAAGTTGGATGACTTTGGTTATTGTAAAAGGAGTCACCTGCAAACCGCTCTGACGAAGCTCCGCCTCTATAGCCTCCTTCAACTGCAACAAAATGACAGAAGAAAATAGACAGATAGTCAGTGATGCTGATACCCTGAGTGATATTGTAAATATACAGAAAATTAAGATATAATGACCATAATGTACCAGGGTGAAGTTTAATTAAATTTGTCCATTTTGGGTGTTTATCTATATATGCACACACATGCACAGACACAGGGCAAACATGCATTAAGACATACTCATCCACATATAAACACGTGCTCTCCAACATACTCCAGTGCTGTGATGAGAGCATGCAAAAACATACATACACAGGGAAGGGAAGACTGAACAAGACTAAGACACTATCCCATCTATCTATCTCTTTATTTTCCAAAAGACTCTATTTTTCATAGTTTTAACATACAAGGGACATGGCAGACATGGAAAATGCAACATTAAAGCTGCTTTTAGCCTCCATCTGTGTGCTGTGTTGTTTGTGTCTGTATAATTAAATTCCTCATTTGTTTGTCCTTTCCACCAAAGTTAAAGAGACAGCCACATAGCGAGACAGAGAGACAAAGTTACACAGCAGATGCAGAGACAGCAGTGGCATCTTATTGTTGTCTAACTGCTTAGCATTAGAGCTTCAGTTTTAGTAAGAGCTGTTACTGTATATATCGATGCTATAATTAATATTATAGTATTGATATATAACAGCTCTCAGGACAACCTCTGGGGCAAATTAACTATAGTTGAATTGATGAACAGAGAGAAAATAAACTTTTTATGACACTGTCATACAGTCAGAGCAAACATAACAAAACACTAAGTCTCTTGAATGGAATGCTTATCTCGATTGATGACTTACCTTGCCATAGTCTATAATGGGTGATTCCACAGCAGGGAACAAGTCCTGGGTGATCCCATTGAACAGTGGCACGTCAGTGGAGGCCAGCTTAGCAATGTTCATGTCCTTCATAGCCATTAGCAGGACCTGAGGACAAAGATACAAAGAGAAATTTAAGTATATTTCCTATTGAAACATTTATTTTATTTGAAAGGAAAGGCCAGTAGTTAATTCAGTAAATATGTGCTGGTTCTTCTATGATTTGCCAAAAAGAGAGATGATAGCACAGCTTGGGTTCACATTCAAGCTCATGCAGTCATAGCAACCGCCTGTTAATCACATGCAAAATAGTGTGTTTAGTATGAAATTCCTTCTTTGTGTTTCCACAGACAGTGTTTCCTTGTTGAGGTGCAGTGGAGGTGCAGTAACTTCTGGGAGACCCACTTGATTTGACTAACTCAGACTGCTGAAGCCTTACGCTAACTTCATATACACCTGTGAATGGATTTTTGTACAGAATGAGGACTGTGGATTTTGTCCCCCATCACTTACACTGAAAGTGGATTAGGAAGGGATCTCTTAGTGGCCTGTACAACAGGAGGAATTATTAAAGCAAGTAAAACCAAGTAGTAAATACTAGTAGATTGGTTTGTTTCACATGAGCGAGAGAGCAAGAGAGACCTACTTCTTCATCAGGAACGTTGGTGCAAACACGCCGCTTCTTTCCAGCATAGCGAAGCAAGGAGGTGAGAGCACGTAGGCCAAAATCATAGTGGTCCTGTTTAGACAGCTGCTGCACTGCCAGGGAGTACAGGGTAAAGACCTTCTTAGCCAGGAGCTATGAGGACAAAGACAGAGAAAGAGGTAGAGTGACATAGAGTTACAAAGACAAACAGAAAAGGAAGAAACAAAAGGAGGAGAAGGACAGAGGGAGAATGGTAAATGTCATCTTAAATTTGCAGTATTTCCAGAGATGAGCCAGGGTGACTTAGCAATGTGCCAGTAAAGCATATCATTGAACATAAATCCATCACTTCCCATTCCCTGCCTCAGTGGAAATCAAAGACACGTTACACGATACATCTGTTCAACCAGCTTGCATTGCACCAAAAAAAAACATGGCAATAAAACCATTCCACCTACTAGGTGTTTGTGTATGTGTCTGTGGATTTTGCTGAAGTCTCCAAAGAGCAAAATAAAACTTCATGATGTTTGAGAGCAAGATCTTCTTAAACACAAACAGATTAGGAAGCACATATACCACCATCGCGTTTTCTTATCACTCAATAGCAAGCACACAGCGTGCACACTAATGCACACCAACTCTGTCATCCCCCTCACAATAAACACTCACATAGATTAGGTAGCGAAGTGAAGCTATAAGAGCTCCCTGGTGAGTCACATTAGCTTCAGCTCTGGTCCCCCCCCCACACACACACAAACACATACACACACAATGATGCTCTCACACCTTGGCCTTGCACCAAACTCCATTCCAACATTGATCCCAGAACAGCACTGCTTAAAACAGCTTGAAATCAGTGAGGAAACAGATGGATCAACACCCACCACTGATTTCCAGTCACTCACATTTCCCAACTAGATTACTTTACATGTCACGTACAGTGCAATAAGAACAATTCTCCATTAAAAACTTTGATAAAAAAAAACTCTGATAAAAAAACTCTGTAAGTCTGTAACTTTGATGACAAGGCAAGCACTGTATTTCTAATTGAATCCATCAGATTGATTTGATGATATTGCATCTCTATTAGTTAGAATAACTCAATCTCATCTGCTGATTGCCTCAACTCTTCACATAAAAAGAAGCTGAAATGTTTTAATTAAAGCTGTGATGATTCAACATGATTTACTTTAGAAATCAGTGCATATTCAGAACTGTGTACAGGGTAAAAATACCAGACGGAATTCATTAAACGGATACATCCACTATACAAACACAAACAGGATATTTGTATGCCTGTAAGCGCATAGAGAGCATACAGGTGACCCATTTTAAGAGCATATACTGTTTGATATATAGCAGCAAAAAAGTAACAAACCTGTACCTATACCTGAATCTACAATTCAGTTTATTTTTAAGATGATAATACTGTAAGATGGCTAGAGTGGCAGCGTTTGAGAAAAAGTCCTAAAAACGGTTTGCAAGATTGAATATCTATACTAGAAAATGTGGAAAGTATTTAAGCTTTCTGGAGGGCACTGAAGAAGCCGTGTACTGTGGAGAGGCGTATACTATGTGCGTATTGTTATATATAATATGTTTATTTGCTTTACAGCTGTCTATTTTGTTATTATTTTATATTTAATATTATGGTTATTATTTCATCTTGTCTTAAGTGGTGATGATGAGTGGGGGGATTCAAGGGGTAGGGGATATGTCCATGGTGTGAGTTGTACGTTTTGTATTTAGTTATAGATCGATATAAAAACTGTAAATCATAAAAGATAATAATTCTGTATCACCTGTAGCAGAAAATGTTTACTGTCTTTAACTAAGAACGCACTTAAGTCTTTAAACCTAAGACTAAAGCCCAATTTCTTGTCAAGCCTACGCAGCCACTCCACTACTAGTAGTAGTGTAGTGATCTATTGTGCATGCGTGGAATGCATCCTCCAAGTGGATAGAATAAACAGAACTTCTATGCATCCGTGGTGTCCGCAGCTGTCCGTGTACGCGTCCGTTAGGGAGTACATTTGAGCCTGCGACAAACCTTACTGTTTTCTTCTTTCATCTGTTCTTTTTAAGTTTCCCCCCCCACAAACTACCAGTATACCATGTCCTTGGGTGGTAGTACCTTGCAGTTGTTGAAGCCCTCTCCAAACAGTATGATCTCAGCGATTAGAGTAGAGTCTGGCACCACCATGGAGATAGGTCTAAACATGGACTTGAGGTTGTCTGGAAGCTCAGTACGACCAGCGTAACCTTCGAAAAAATACAGAGAGGCATTTATGACAGGTTTTCATGACAGAATTTCTTTTTTTCTAAACATCCCCTGAAAATATCTCAAACAACTTGTGCAACATAATCAGCATAAAATGCAGTGTATGCATTTGCACATTTGTGTTGACCTACCGGGATTCATGGTGATAAAGATGCCACATGACCAGACCAGGCGTATGTGCTGTCCGTCAAAATGGAATTTGGATTGTCCAGCTGCGAGGGCGGACAGGATTAAGAGGATCTGCTGGGCCACTACCGACAACACCTCGATGTTGATTCGGTTGAACTCATCGAAGCACCCCCATGCTCCTGTCTGTTCAGAATAAACATAAGAAAATACATACAAATCACATAGTAAAAGAAAATCCACTCCTAATGAAAAAAACACATGCAATTTTAGACCAAAAGTTTTGCCTAGTCTATTTTTTCCCCCCAACTAAATAATAAATAATTTTGCCATGTCTTTGAACACACAGACCTGTTGACCACACCATTTATTTGACATTTGTTACTAGTTACTTAAATTTTATTATGGGCATGTTTTATTATTGATTAAGCTACCCGTCAGTACATAAAGTAGCATACTGCATGAGTACTTTTTCTTTTGGTATTTTAAATATATTTTGATGTTTATACTTGCTAAAACTAACAGTATTTTTACACTGTGGTGTTGCTACTTTTGCTTATAAGTAAAAGATCTGAGTACTTCTTTCATCACTGGTCAACACACACAAATAGAGAGAGCAACCTACTAACTACTTACCCAGTTTTAGTGTTTTACCCAGTTTTTCTAGCATGAAAATAGATAACTAGTTAAAAATCATTTCTTATCTTCTAGCTTTTTCCTACCTGTGCCAGGCCAGAGTACATGCGTCCCATGGATTTGTAGTCTAGTCCTTCAGAGCAGTTGACTACGATGACGTACATTCCTAGAGCTTTGCCTAAGTCTTTAGTTGTCTCTGTCTTCCCAGTACCAGCTGGGCCTTTAGGAGAGCCCCCCCGATGGAGATAGAGTGCTGTGGTCAGGGTCATGTAACATCTGGACAGAGTCAAACATTTACAGACAGATATTTACTCTATAGAGTATCAATGTAGAAAAAAAAATTCATAAAAGCAAATATAGTTATAATATTCATGGTATTAAAACAATATTAAACAAGTTAATTAAACATATATTGAAACCTTAAAAGAAAAGGCAATGAAAACAAAATGGAAATACAGTGTGTTTATTAGCATTTCAAGCTGTACCTTAAAAATAAGTATGTGATATGGTCTCCAATGTTAAGTAATACATCCTGTATTTCAATTATTAATCTACCCACCATTAACATAATATTTGCCACTAATAATTGTATCTGTGAATGAACAAAGAGCCAAGGTGTAATATAATGATTATACTGCAGTAACAATGCTAATGCAAATCTGTCCTCCAGAATGGGGGAATCAATATATATGGATATCAAAAGTATAAAACATTTTGATCATTTACTAATTAATAAATTAACTGACATGCGACAGATTGATTGATGTGCTGATGCATTTGTTGGTTGGTGCACTAAATGACTGAATACTTGAATGCTACCTGTCAGTAAGTGGAGTGATTACGAGCCGTCCAGAGTTGCCCAGGTACTCATAGCCATACTTGAAACGTGTATTGGTCTGTCGGATTATACAATCATTCACATCCTATTGGGAGAAAACAACCAACCAGGAAATGGACAAGTTTAGTGGATGCGTTTTTTTTGTATATTTCCAATTCATCTCAGCAAAACTGATCTCTTGTGCCATTTGACAGGTCAGCAAACTGAGTGGAGAGAGTAAGATGTAAAAAGGTGTATTCTCTCTGCAGGGATTACACCACCCCGATTAAACAAACCACACGCAAAAGATACTAAAAACAGACACTAAAAATGTTGCTGAAATGGCTTGATAAAGGTTATCTTATGTGCTCTTCTTTTTTCATGCTCTCTCTCTCTTTTCATACTGTATCCTGTCTGTTCTTTTTTTGTGATTAACAGTTTATTTATTTTTTAAACATACAAATCATACAATTTGCAACATGAACATATCCCCCACCCCTTTGTAATCACCACCCACCCAAAATAAAAATCAAGAAGAGATGACACTAACTACAATATTCAAGAAGATACAACAAAATAATGACAAAATAGACAATAAACCAAATAAACATATGTATAAATGACAAACACCATAAGCCCATCATACATGTCTCTCCCCAGCACAAAGCTTCCTAGGAGCCCTCCAGAAACCTCAGGTACTGTCCCTATTTTCAGGTACAGACATCCAATGTTTAAAACGACCGCCACCCTAGCCATCTCACAAGCCCTCTCCTGGATTGACAGCAGCCCTTCCTTCTTCCATCCTCTTAAAAATAACGGTCTGGCTATCATTAAACTAGTTTGGACCGAGCTTCTTATGTGCTTATCCATCCGCTTCGGATTGACCCATCTCCCACAACAAATAATCGTGGGCTGAATGGAACCTGGATCCCTGCAATCCGACATTATCATGTATCCCAGTCCAAAATTTCTGACCTCACTTCCAACAATTTGATGTATCTTTTAGACCAACAATCTAGAGAGAGGCCAATAGAAGCAATGCATAATCTTGAACTGAATGAGGCGCACCCTCACATCACAACAACACCTTATCTAAACACTCTGGTGCCTTCGGGGCTGAAGAACTGGATCCAAAAATCCCCTCTAACAGATGGTGAAGGTGCAAGTATCAAAAAATTGAGACCTTCCAAATTGCTGTACAACATCCTCAAAGGATTTCAATATACTACCGAGATACAGACCCCCCCCCCCAGTGTGACAATTCTCTTTTCCAACCAATCCCTCCAAAAAAGAGAAGATCTACCAATACTTAACTTTTGATTTTGCCAAACACTTGATGAAGTATTTAGATATGGATCCAGTTCAAACAGTCGGGCCACTTTTGTCCAAACGACATTTAAGTCAGAGATTATCGGATGTGTTTTTGCCTCACCATACAGTTTAACAAACAGGCTTTGTAAGGGCGATAATGGGCCCCAGGAGGAGGTGACCAGTGGGCCAGATGCCTAAGTTAAAAGCATAGTAATAATACAACATCTTTGGTAGACCCAAACCGTCTCGTCTTTGTAATTTATAAAAATGTAGCCGGGTTTTCTACCATTTCATATAAATGTCTTTGTTATCCTGTCAAACCATTTAAAATATGACAGGGGATCCTCCAGAGAAAGAGATTGGATAAGGTAGTTCAGCTTGGGAACACAAACCATTTTTAAAACACTGACCGTCCCTGCTAATTGAGAGATTGAGAGTCGCCCATCTATTACCATCACAAGAGATTTTATTCAATAATGGATCCAAATTAACTTTAACTAGGTCTTTTAACTGGGGAGGGAATAAGATACCCAGATATATGATACCTTGCTTTGGCCACTGAAATGCACCTGAAGTGCCCCGTTGCGGCTGTTACGGGGCACTGAGCTGTTAAAGTTAATGCTTCTGACTTGGACCAATTTACCCTATAACCTGAAAATTCAAGAACGTGTCAATGATCTGTCTGTTGTTCTTACAGGACTTGCATCTCTCAGAGCATACCTTCTCCCAGTATAGTCGCAGCTGGCAGAGCCACTCGAATGCATTGACATCACTGCAGCCTGTCTTGGCCAGCTTATCAATGACATCCCGAGCATGAACCTCCACTGTGACCAGCGCAACAATCTTCAGACGTAGGACTTTGGACAGGTTGCCACGGATGATCTCTGAATAGCATTGAAGCATGGAGACCTAAACAAAGAGAGTGATAGCAAAGGCTCAAGAGTTTATTGGAAGCTTTTTAATTCTTAAGATGATCATGTTGGCTATCCATGCTACTGAAAAGGCTGATACACTGATTTTAACATACATCAAACTACCTTTATCAGATATATACTGTACATATAGAGTGTTTAGCTTACTGTATGGAAACATACCGGTAAGTTAACAAATCATCACAGTTAGTTGAGGAGTAAACCTCTACATATGGGTGCCCGCTCCACTAACCGAGCTATCCGGTCGCCCGGGCTTTTTTTGCCTTTAATTAATAGCTGAGGACAGGAAAGGGGGGAGAGAGAGGGGGAACGACATGCAGCAAAGGGCCATGGGTCGGACTCAAACACAGGCCACTGCAATAAGGACTGAGCCTTAAGGGCCGTCCACACCAAGAACGATAATGACAACTATAAATATATAGTTTTAAAAATTGTTCTAACTCCAGTGGATGGTGGAGTCCACGCCACTACTAGTGGTGAACGATAACGTTGGGATCACTTGAAGAGCAATTTGATGAACAATAAATACACCGACAGTCAATTAAAATCCATCTGAATTTACAACATAACATGGCAGATGACACTGCTGAGAGATTTGTTTAACACAGGTGGTTAGTGGCGTGACGTGACTTCCCACTCTGTGGGGCTACGATCTTTTAGCTCTGTGTATTTTTGTATTTCTAAACATTAGCAGAGCCGGGGATGAGAGCGGGTGGGTGGGTGTCAGATCTAGTGTTAATTTTGTCCCCTATTTTTAATTTAGTCTTAGTCTTGTGCCAAATGTCCTTGTTAGTTTTAGTCATATTTAGTCATTCACATATGTTTTTTTGTTAGTCAAGTTTTAGTCGACTAAAAGTCTCATCATTTTAGTCTAGTTTTAGTCAAAAGAGAACTCAAGGTATCTTAGTCAAGTTTTAGTCAAAACATTTTAGTCTTTTTTTAAATAAATTATTTCTGAGATTATTTCTGATAACCATTTCAGTCAAATAGTGTTTCACACATCTCAAATATTGGTTAAATGTCTAGGTTCTCGGCAAGTTTGAGATATCAACCGATCCCAGAAGCCTTTATGTCTTGTGCATTTTAGAATTGTGTTCATGGAAATTCATAGGCTACATTACCAAGGGGAAAGTATTATATCACATACAAATACACGTAATGTTATCTTGGTAGTTATGTTAAGTTAAATGTTAGAAGTGAATGTTGCAACATGGTAGTTAGAACCGGTGACCAAATCTATTAACTCGGTAGGCCAACCAACGACCGTCCGGTTAAACTGACTCGCGTAAAAGAGTCGGTTGTCCCATCACTATTCTCCGGCCGTTTTGCAAGCTGTTAAGCTGTTTAAGAGCGGCTTCACCAGCAGGCTAAGCCTGTCTCCTCCCCCGCCCGGGCCACATCGCTACCTGGATGTGTGACGGCTAGATGAAAAAAAGGGGACATGCCGAATCTCTAGGTGAGCCGCAGCCGAGCCGCGCCTGATTGAACCGCGCTTAATTAGATAGAGTTGTGGGGGAAAAAAAATACTGGGAACCAAGCAATTTGCCTGTTTGGAACGGGCACTGCACTAATTCTATCTCCTGATGAAAAAGTAGAGACGATTGTAGACGAAAATGAAGAGAGATTTTATCTTAGTTTTTATTTTATGCAAAACATTTTAGTCTCGTCTTTTTTCGTCAACAATAATGCATCTTAATTTAGTCTTAGTCAGAGTTTTTGGACATTGGTGCAGTCTCGTCATCGTCTCTCAGTCATGGAAAAAAAGGTCGTTGACGAACATATTTAGTCTTGTTTCCTCTGACGACATTAACACTAGTCTGATCTGTGTAGATGTTTTGTTTTGGTGCTCTGCAAAGATCTGCTCTGATCCCTGGCTCTCTGTAGCTCTGTGCGCCGCTGTTTCCTGGAGAAGGGAGCGATCTCGGCGCCCCAGGGACGGCCGTTAAGAGTTTTTTGGTTCACAAATGTAAGCCTACCTGAATTCACGCATAAGTAGGATATCACTAGACATTCCTGTAATCTTACACTTTATTACGTAGGCTATTATCATCAGCTGGAGCGTGCAGTGCGTGCTTGACGCCACTGATTGCAGAACGTTCTCGTTCTTGGTGTGGATGCTCACATCGTTATAGTTATAGTTATCGTTGTTGGTGTGGATGGCCCTTTAGTATATGGGGCGCACACTCAACCCAGTGAGCTACAGTACCAGGGCGCCCCAAGTTCCAGAAAAGTTTAGTTAAGCAGCAAAAAGTAAATGAAACCTGTTTCTTCTTCATGGACTTAAGGGAGGACTTATCAGCTCTCTCCTTGTTGGTAATGAGAGATTTAGTGACATCAGTGGTCCACTGGATCTGACTGGCAGTGATGAGCATCTGAAAAAGGAAGAATACAGTTGTTATTATTTTCTTTTCTTTTTTACCCAATGACACGGACTGGATACAATCCATTGGAATGAAGAGGGGTAATTTTGAGTTCAGCAGGAATTGGGATTTGTAATAGAGCAAAAATAATTGCTATGACAAACTGATTTTCAAATTGGTATATCAATTTGCATTGCTAAATTGCAGCATATTTTGTTATGACCACCGTTGACAGTAAGTCAAGAGCATGTCACTGCATCAGTGACCATCAATTAGAATGTCAGATGGGTGAAGATGCAAATCAACAATGGGCAGTTTAAGAGGGAATAGAAAAAGACAAATGTACCTGCCCTGGCCAATCTTTGACCCATTTGTCTCTCTGTGCTGTCATCTTCTTCAGAGCTAAAAGGCAGCTGCTCAGAAAATCCTTTAGTGTAATTCGCATGGCCTTCTCAACATCACACAGCCAAACCTACATACACACAAAACAAAATAGTGCTAACATTCTCCATCATAACTTTCTGTATTGTATTTTATGACTACACATGTATCAACTTAACACCCTTATCACCATGATCATGATCATGATCATGATCATAATCATCACTGCTGTACCTCCACAGGTCTGTCCAGTTGCACTGTCTGGCTAAACGGAATAAACTCCCCATCAGCAGAGAACATCCCAGTGGCTTCTGGTTTTCCGGCCTATAGAAGACATACATACACAGTGGCAGCTCTCTATATGTACTGGTCGAATTCAGTATATTCATTGATGTAAGCCTTATTAATTTAATTTAATGGATGTGCTTCTGCGGATGAATGCTATCATCTAAAATTTTGGATAAACTAAGAAATACCAGTCACTTAGCACAAGGTTCAGTTTGAAAAGGTGTTTCTACAGCACATAATGTGCCCTGATATCAATAAATCAGGTCTGGTGGAGATGGAGATCAATGGAGAGCACACCTTATTGTTTTTTGTATCAGGACACTGACAAGTTTAGACAGAATTTATCTTTGCAATGTGTCTACTTGGGCTGTCTAGATCATATTGTTTGCCCCAAATCCTTATCAAACTGATCTGATATTTACTTTGAAAGTAGTTTTTAATTAATATTTCGTACTTACACACAGGGCATACTTACCCTTCAGTAAGACCACATTGACGCTATTAAAGCATTTAAAATAATAATAATTTCTAAAAACAAAAAAATATAACCTGCGTAATAGCATTTCCTATATTTTGTTTGCCATTCTACCCATTAAGTAGAGTAGAGTATATGAGTGAATATTTTGCAGCAAAGAAAAGAAACACCATGTTAATGTATAATGTTTACTCACTGAATCTCAACTAAATGGACTTAAATTGATCTTTTGCAGTAGTAATCCAGCACTGGCCACTGAGTGTATGTGAGCCTGTGATTGATTTTCTGATACAGTTTTTGTTGCCTGCCTTTTCAATGCGTAGACTCTTGATGTTATCGAAACACTTCTTTAGGTGAGGTTGCATGGCGTCTGGGTTCTGTGACTGCCCCAGGATCTCCAGCACATCATCATTCGACAGGAAGTAAAATCTTGGGAAGATCTGCCTCTTGGTCTCTAGGTACATGTCCAGGGCCTTCTGGATCTCCTCAAGCTTGGCACTCATCTCTGACAGCTTTTCAGGCAAGCCTGAAAGACAGAGGAGAGAGGATGTTTGAAGACTTTACTTAATTCTGAATATTGTTTTCAGATATAAATAAGTGAATATAATATATATATATATATATTTATATACTATTATATTATATTTTTTTTTCTTAATGAAAGCATCGTCATAATCACAGATTTGTTTCTTAACACACTTAAATCCTTCCCAATTTTTTAACCATATGTTGTTATTTTTTTTTTATTTTCTTCACTCCAAATTTTAAGTAAAACAGCTGTAGATCCATCACAGTACAAACTGTTAATGCAAGAAGAAAAAACATCTCAAGACTTGTATGTTGTCATACCGGGGTGGTGTGTTCCCTGCAAGGCGTTGTTATCCTTATGGAGTCGGCCCATGATTATTTTCCAACTAGAACTAACTTCTTCAAACTCTTTGCACTCAAGAGGCAGTTGCTCTCTGATGTCCTTTCCTTGGAAAATGTTCTAGAGGAGAAAAAAATGGAAAGTGACAGAGAAAGATTGCATTACGGTAGTGGAAAGAAGTTATAGTGGTGATTAAAACAAAACCACTAGCTATAAGAAAGATCATTCAGTAAGACTGCACTCAAACTGAATTATGTTTTAATCAATGTATGGACTTTTCAGCCAGATGCCCTTTCTTAGAATGCAGACTGGCAACAATGTTGCAGACAAGTACAGATGTGTATAATGTTATATTGGTGTGTCAGGAAGCATTTTAGGCACATTTTTTGTCCATCTCATGCGTGTCTGACGGAACAGATATGCTCCTATTTCAATCAATCCAGCTGTCTACACTGGCGCTGCAATGGCTCGCCTTTACTACATTTTACGTGAGTAAATGCAGTCCAAAGTTTATTTTTATGCTTCAAGTCTATTTTCTTCCATTTTAAATGCGTAAAATTCTGTATTGGGCTCTGAGCACTGTCAAAGCACAGATGATCTACACTTAGTACTGTGCCTGAACGCATCCTGTGTAAACACAGACAGAACACTGAAGCTGCTGCTGCTCTGCTAACCAGTGCTCAAGGTGTAACAGTGAAACACAACAATGTACTGTATCCAACAGTGGTAAATGTGCACCAATAGAACTCACTGTATATTGTGCCAGAATCCAACAATAAATCATCAGGTCTACTGTAGTAAACTCAAACTCTCACAAAAGATAATGTGTACTCCATCAAATTATGAATATTAACAGACAATAATGAAATGCCAATCATAAAGCAATGAATACCCATGTATAGTAATGAATCCTATACCATAGTACAGTATGTGAGTGTGTTTCCCTTACCTCCAGATAAATCCACTGACGTTGCACAGTGAGGATCATCTCGATGACTTCCAGCACCTGTGACAGCCGCCGTTCCCAGCAGTCCACCTCCCGCTCAAAGGCTTTGACAAACCGAGAAGCCTTCATTGTGGACAGAATAACCATGTTGTCATCCAGGGCCTGGAAAACCTCCTCTGTGCCCCTGGGTGAGACAGGGAGGAAGATTTGAATTGCTGATGATTGCATAAAATGGATTCCAATGGTGACACATTTTCGTAGCAGAAAAAAAAAATCTGTGAAGTATACACTTAAATTATCAGTCAGTAGATGAACCTGTACATTTTGATGTAATCCAATGCATTGCATACATTCTTCAATACATTTATATTATTAATATGTTCTGTTTTGTGTGCCAAAAAAGCTTTAATTCACCTTGGTGGCAGTTTTTAAAGCTGTATTATTGTTACATATTTGGCTGCATAACACTGAAAGGTATTTCTAATATTCCCTATGAACATCATGGAGTAAAGCTTAACTTAAAGAAGGGCACTGTTAATATGCATGATCATTATTCGATTTTACATGATGAAGTCAAATAATTAATCAAAGAAAAAGGTTGCATCAATAATTTGATCTTGTGAAATGACAATTTGAAAAAGAATGTATGTATACAGGTTTCATTTACTGTACCTTTCACTTGTCCTCACTTTCCTCTCCTATTGCATCACAATCTGAAATCAGAATCATTGTGTCTTTCTCCCTCCCTGCCTCTTTTAATTGTGTTTACTGTGGGCCAGTGGCTGACTGTAGCTTTCCCCCCACTGTCAAATCAGTTGGCATGGGCTACTAATTAGCCAGGGCCTGAGGTCTGACTCTATTCATTTTGATATGCAGTAGATGGCCTGGGCAATTCTGCTTTCACCAGCCAGTCACTCGCTTAACTCTGCTTTGCTGACGCATTTCTGATGATAAACAAACACACTCACTCCCTTTTTCTGAATTCTCCAACAAGCCTATTAACAGACAGATCATTGTCGCATCAGCGTCACTTATGCTCTCTACTATACAGCCAGGCTATAGAGGCATTACATTCCATTATACAAAAACAAAACTAGAATGCCCAATGGCAGTATTGAATTGTACTAAGCTGTGGGATCTATTGATACAGGTAAATGAGACATAACGAAGACAAATCTATGACCATAAGTGCGTTTTAGCCTGGGTTACAGTTTTAACTTCTTGAACCCTCTACCTATCTCTGCCTTTAAGGCTTGCTTCCTCACCTTAGCCGATAGTGGCCTTCAGCTTTGTAAGGCTCTATGTCCAGGAACGTTTCCTCCCATGTCTTGGTAATGTCCTCCAGACCCTTAAATATCAAGCACAAAGAGTATGAGGGGACATTTCCACATGCCTAATGATAAATTGTCATTAGATTAGATTATTAATGACAGGAAACCATGAATCTTAGCTTTAAGTTCTACTGCTTAAATATGTCAGAGATGGAGAACCTTTCAGAAATTAGCGTAATGACAACATCTATACATACATACATACATGTTTTTCACTCTACACAGCATGATTTGTGTTAGAAGTTTTATATGCATTTTTTTTTCTTTTTTATGTTTTTGAATCCCTTGGAAGTATGTATAAAGAATAATACGGTAGTGTACTGTGTTTACAAATATTACTGTAAAGTACAGTATAAGGATAGTTTTATCAGTAACATCAAAATTAATTTTCTAATAGGCACAGATAAACACCACTAGAAAGCAAACATTTTAGTATTCCATTTCCAATATAGGAATCTGACAGGTTGATTGCTTTTCTGAGCTAGCTTATCTCAAATGAATCCCATCACATGGCTGCACCTTTCAGGCTCTCCTTTACTCACAGAATCTCCAGAATGCAGTGCCAGTTTGTAATTGCACAACAACCTTCTGTTTTAGTAAATCAGCTGCTAATTACATGCAGATTGCGGGTGCAAATTGAATGAAGAAAAAACAGCGCAAATTTGCACTATGCTACTATGTGCATAAATCTAGCCCTTAAACTGCACTGATATTACTTCTACAAGTACTGAGGTGCATGGTAAGGAAACAAAGAGGGACTAGGGGCAAGATTGATGTCAACAAAGGTTGAGAAGCAGACACTTCTGCTCCATGAGCTGGCAGTGCTACCCAAGAACAGCAGGCCTGAAGGAAGGGTGGAAGGTGCCGGTCAGCTAAACTTCCAACTTTGCTTTCCAATTTCCTGGGTGAGACCCTAGTTAGAATGAATGGCGGTAGGAGAAGCTGCAAAACTGCCAACTGAGCATCAGTATAGACTAAAGGAAGAGACTAGACCTGTTCTATGGAGAGTTCCTTGCTGGCGGCTCCTGAAAGCTCACTGATCTTGTCAGTGTACATGTCAAGGCCCAGAGATATGATCGTCTCCAGGGTGAACTCAGCGCTGGTTGGGTCAAAAGAGCACTGCAGCTCTTCGCAGATCTGCTTCCAGTGCCTGAAAGAAAGGTAGCATTCAAAGTATGGTTAAAAGAGCTTCACAATTTGTACAACATATGACGCCCTCTATCTTTGGACCATTAGTCTTTAGCAAACAGAGGTGATAACACATTACAAAAACATGCCTAAATCATGCTAATACTTTAACATATCTGGCAGTACTAGATATTCTGTTAAAGTAAAACTTTCACAATACTACAACTTGATATTTATATATATATATATATATATATATATATATATATATATATATATATATATATATTTTTTATTCAGTAGACAGCGCTAAACTACATTATAACCTCACACATAAAGCTTAGCGAAAGTTTAGTCATTTTGTCTTGGTGCTCTCATTCATTCACAGTCTCTCTGTCTCCCGCTCTCTGGTTTCTACTCTGTCAGCTGACTATGGGCGTTCACTCTAAATAACCAACCAGATTTTGCCCGATCTGTCGAGCTGTCCGTTGTCATTTCAGTACAAACCAACCAATACGTCCTCCACCCCATTCACCTTCAGTCTCTATCACATCCAGTGCCCAGTACTGCTTCACAACCCATCATCCAGATCTTCAGCCAACTCTTTTCACCTCTTCACCACCACAACCAGTATCAAGACCCCAGGGGGCATTATTCCTGAACTAATCATATCATCACTGCCCCCCTAAATGTACAGTACTACGTCACAATTTGGGTCTAATTGTCAAAGACTCTTCACAATTCATCTTACTGTGCATCATGTAATACATTTCTTTTTCATTCTAATAAAGCCTCTCATGATTGGAATTTGTACAGGTTTGACAGCATCCAGGAATAAATGACTCTTCAGTGATGTACTCAAAGTATGGTGTGTGCTTATCCTGCCTAAAAAGGTATATAAAGACGGAGGAGACGGAGCATAATCACCCTATAATCCTCTGGCTATTGTCTTCCTTTTCAATCACAGCAACAGTGATCTCATTTAATGTAGGTAACTTAGTTATTTTATTAACCACAAAGAGAATACGCCCTTTTTAAAACCTTGTCATTTTTCTTTTCATTACCCTTACCAACTACCATAACGGCCAGTGTGCTGAACAAAGGATGTATTTAGATTCTCTTTTTGTTTTCTCTTACTGTAGTTCTTTATGGCGCAAGGCACCAAGACAAGTCAGGATTCTGGTTCTGAAAAATAGGGTTTTTTTGTGTAGAAACCCCTTGACAGTGTGTATGCATTCACATGTGGCACCACTTTCCCAGATGGAGGTCAGAATGCAACAAAGGTCTTTCTCCTCTGGGAATGGAGCTACTGACACTGATGAGGGGAAAAAAGTCTGAGAGGAAGACCTTGCATAAACAAACTTTATGGAGAGCAGACTGTACCAAGCACAGCAATAAGCTTATTCTACGAGGCTTAGCAACATGCCTAATGTCCATCCTTTTAGTAAAAGTTGTAAAACACTCCCCTGTGCAATAAACTAAGCATGCAGATCCATCATTCATCCCTGTCTGATATTAGTCTTTTAAATAAGCACTTTAAAGCATCAACTCTTTTTTAACTATTTGACATTTTATTCATGATCCTGCCATCTCTAGTACATTGTAACTATTGCAAGACAGTAGTTCCAAGATATAATGAAATGACAAGTGTTATACGACAAGGAAATACATGTAGGTACTTTGGTTTCAGTCAATACCTGTCTCTCATGGCTGGGTTCCTCAGATCAGCAATGAGAGGGATGATCCTCTTGAACTGGTCAATCTTGTTCTTGGAGAAATCTACTATGTCCCACTCCTTATCCTGCAATCAGACAAAGATCAGGTCCCCAATGCTGTGTAAATATGAGAGCAGCTGAGGGGTTTATTTTTTGGGGGGGCGGGCATTTTGTGATATTAGTACAAACGTTTTTGCATCTTGAGGGGAGGCCATGGATTTAGCTGTCAGACCTAATGATGTCCCCTAAAAGACTGCAAACTTTGTATCCATTATGATTCTAATGTACTGAGACAATGAACAATGTACAGCTCCTAGATTATACAGTATTGATTAAATGTATTGTTTTGGCATTCATGTAATTTATATGTGTGAAACAAGAAACAAAACCTAAACTGACACAGGTAATATACTGTATCATATCTAAACTGTGACTGTCACACTGTAGAAGGATGCCAAAATCTGCAGCTATTTAATCAACTATGTGTGGTAGAAGAACTGACCTTTAGTTCTCTCTGAAGTTTGTGGAGTTTTTTGAACATATCTTGTGCTGTGCTCTCCATGCTTTCCGTCCGCAGCGTAGCAAACTGACCAACCTTCCAGATGTTCCAATTGGCATTCCACTCCTGTGTAATCTCCCAGACCTGCTGCAGGTTGTCTATGTCCTGTACAACACATGCACAAGAAAAAGCTCAATTATAAAATGTGCCTTGCATCACTGTTACAAGGCTAGCAATTACAACAAAAATTATTCCTTTAAGATCTATTGCAACATCCTGGGTTTGAATTCACGTGTTACATGTCAACTGTGATGTCCTGTCAATTCCCTAGTACCATATACTATCAAATACTTGACAAACTGCCCCAAAAAAATGCTTAAAAACTGCTTGCTTCATTTACACGTTGAGCCTGTTTATCACAACCACAATTTCCACAGTAACCCTCTCTGGATTCACTGCTAATTATGTTACAGTCTTTATACAACAGTATGTTAGGACTATGACCCTAGTGCTGTGTCAGACCTTCTCCAGCGCCCGGATGCTTTTTGCGAGAGGCTGTTCTATTTTGAAGAAGCCCAGCCCGTGAATGATGGTACCCTCTTCCTGTTTTAGAGCCTCCAGTTGACTGCGATGCTCTGCTACTCGGTTTAAGGCCATCTCAGTGCTCAGTGCACTGTCAAATGGACCTGGACAAGCACATGCAAAGATGTAGGGTTATACAAAACACATGAAAAAGCATACAAATAGACAAACATACACATTCATATGTCCCCACACAAAAGCACAAAAACAAAGGGCAAACATATTGTACAATGCCTACGGTATATTATATTACAGTCAGCAAGAATACACACAGATTTGCATATATTGTGATATCCTCATGCAACTGGCACCTCTGTCATACAGACAGTACAGAGAAAATGTGAACTGATATATTTCTCCAAACACACTCAGGTTAGTGTAGGCCTTGATAAACTACTGATTTGTTAACCAATTAAACATTTAGTTATAAGTTATTGATCAGAAATATATGTTGTGTAATATCTCTTATACTGTATTATGCAATTGCAAGCAATGTTGCCAGACTGCTTTATGGAGATTCTTAAAGTTACAGGATTACAGATTTTTGCATTAATGTAACAAAGTACCTTTGTTTGTCTGGTATTCAATTTACAGTCCATTACTGTAGCTTGAATTTTCAGAAGCAGATTAGACACAGGCTATTGGTTCTAAAGAGACTTTCTATAGATCAGTAATAGCTCATGGACAGAAAGACAGAGAGGGCAACAGTACACCGTGTTGATGAAACACTTGGTGATAATGTATAGACATGAGTGAAAGAGAGACTAAAAGAGAGATTGTGTGACCTGTGCTGTTGAACTCCTGCAAAGTGGTCTGGATTTTCTTCTTGAAATCCTCAGAGGAGAGGATGAGGTTGTTCTTAAACTTCTCCTTGTGCTTCTGCAGCATGATGTCACTGTCAATCAACACCTGCTGGAACCACACCCACTCCCCATTCAACACCTCACGTCTATCCTGCACCTGTGGGTAAACCAAGTGACAGAATTGGAATAAGGATAAGAAGATGTATGTAGTATGTAGATACAGATACAGACACATTATCCATCACAATGTGTGTATTCTGCTAAAAAACCTAAAGAGTGTGTGTGTGTGTGTGTGTGTGTGTGTGTGTGTGTGTGTGTGTGTGTGTGTGTATGTGTAGAAAAATCCTACAGATTTCGTTATTTTACTTCAGGGAGGGTGAACAACCAATGATTTTGATTACATGAGATGTAATGGCAATTTGAGTTTATAAACTGTTTATGTCCTGTCTCTCTGTGAGCAAACTGACTATTTCTCTTTCTGCATACCTGCACAATTATTGTAACTTGTAGCACAAGATATGACAAGTATTTTACTTAATGAATAAATTACAACAGCAATAGTAGGCCCGTTCTTTTACTAACTGAATGTTTGGGAGAGAAACCTGAGAGACAATACAGGGTGCAAACACAACAGTAAATAGACATATACAGTCACAGTATGTGTGTATATATTCCTGTATCGTGTTCACTGTATATGTGTATATTTGTTTATTAATGAGCAAGGTGCTTACAGCCTGTTCCACTGGGACTTCATATTTGTCCAGGATGGCAAACTGTTCATGGATAAGAGGAATCTGAGCCTCTGTCTTGGCCAAATCGCCCTGGAGAGTCACCAAGAGCTTCAGGCTCTCACTAAGCTCTGCCAGTGTCTGAGGGTGTTGTCTCAGCCTAAACACACGCATACAAACAAACACACCACTTTTAGCACACTACATATTTCAAATGTTTACAGCATTACAATCCTTTCCTTTCTCATCTCTTCCTCCCTTCATTTTCATCTTCTCTCAATGACCAAAGATCAGGATGGGTTAAATCAATAAAGTTTTTTTAGGGCTCCCCAGCCCCTTAGGGGTTTCAAGATGTCTACCACGAACCGCAACGTCCTCGGTTCAAGTCCGGCCGTGGACCTTTGTTAGATCTCTTTTCCTGTCATTTCTCTGTCTGTAATAAATACATAAAAAATGTCCGCCAAAATAAAGTCTTTTCACTTGACTCCTTACCTGTTGGCATTATCTTGAAGGGAGGCATGAAGTTCTTTAAGGCGGGTGCTAGCCATGTGGCTGAGCAGCTGAGTGAACTTGGTTTGCCACTCACTGCAGAGCTGCGCCAAGGAGGACTTGAGTGGTGAACAGTCCAGCATGACAAACCGGATGTTAAATACTGTCTCTTCCTGTTGAACACTGGAGGCCTTTTCTGTGTACCTGTGGTTCAACAATGGACAGGACACAGAAATGCAGAAGAGGGAGATTAATGCGTCTGCACACTTCTTTATGGTAAACAACAACTTTTAAAGAATGTCTTACCACGAAATAAAAGAAAAGTTTACTTGGGGAATGGAAACAAATAAAAAACAGACACAATTAGAATATAGGTCTGTAGAATGTGTATTTCAAAGAGAATCAGCCACAAGGAACTACAATTTGCTTGCAAGGGGATTGTTAAAAGTTGGTAGTTTCCCCTTTTATAGCGTACATTGGCTGTAGCCTGCTTTAATTCATGCCACTTATAATGTACTCCAATGCTTTTGCAGAAAAAATAAACGCTTCATAGAAAGTTCCTAAACAGGTTAATTGAAGAATGATGTTTAGAAATTAGTTCTTATTGCACCGTGCCTGTGTATGTCTGCATCAAAAGTAGTGACTGGTGGGTTTAGTCTCCGGTAACGTTGTATAAAGGAGTCCTGGTTGTTCTCCCAGATATCCCTGTATTTGTCCCAGGTCTTCAGATAGGCCTGCAGGTGGCTTTCATTGGCTGTCATCCCTGTAGAAATTGCAGCCTGAATCTTCCTTATCTCCTCATCTTGCTCTGAAAGAACAAAGATGACAAGGGTGAAGACACGGACAAGAAAGACATGGTCGCATATACATATACAACAGTTTAGTAATCCCTGTCCGAAATTCTGTAATTTCCAAGGATTTTATATACACATCAGGTCTACATTTGCTCATCACCCAGTAAAAACAAATTGCATGTGCACATTGGTACTATTTCTTGGGAAATGTAGATTCTCTGAGGAAAAATTTGCTTAGTAAAATGAAAGATGATGTTTAAAAAACAGATCTAACCTATGTTGATGTATATGGGGTTACCCTGTGACCGTTTGCAGGAGAGAACTTCAGGCAGTCGTTTAAATTCGGAAATGGTTTTGATGAGCTGAGGCATAATGTTCACAATCTGAGCAAGCTTTCCAAGCGTCGGTGAGAACTCGACCTGTCCAAACAAACAAACACAACAGACACACAACAGACACACACACACACACACACACACACACACACACACACACACACACACACACACACACACACAGAGAACATATCCACACATCAAATCACGTACACATGATGATCAGCAAATAAATACAACAAAAGCACACTAACAGAAGTGCAACCACACACACACACACACACACACACACACACATACACACACACACACACACACACACACACACACACTTTTATTCAAGATATCAAATCACCAGCCAATCAATTGTGAACTGAACTGAACTGTTGTCAGGCCAATTTAAATACTGCATCTGTGTGTTGGTAAGTGTGATAAACTATATGTGCACCAAAACACAAGTCATACCATAAACACGCAGCAGAGGCTTACACTAAGTGCACAGTGAAGACCATGCTTCAGAGTGTGGCATGTGTACCTGTGTGTGTTTGAGTTTATTATCACAGTCACAGGTTGTAATTTGTCCTAATGCTTGATTGCTGCATGTGGGCATATGTGTTTTATACTGTTTGATCAGGAGAGGACAGCTACTGTATTCTCCCAGTATGGGTGTTGTCCTGTCTGCATGGGAATCTCAGTTTGACCCACATGCAGTAGCAGCACTTACACTGGGTTTCCACAGGCAGCGTTTTTCAACTGTAACTCTGCTGTCTCGGTCACGAGCAGCGGATTTCAGGTGGAGTTGTGTCACCACAACATGATGCCGATGGTGTACACGTTTTGCAGACAATGAGTTGTTGGTGTTGAAATACGTTTTCTATCATTTTATATTTGGCCTAAAACAACAGTTTGGTACATTTTATACTCCAGTCACACACTTTACTGCTTAAAAAGCTGTGTTTAGTTTAGTTCAAATAACGTTATATTACTAGCAACAAGCTAGTTGTCATTGCTACAGTGCTAATGTTACTACAATGCTAGCTACTACTACTAAAACAAATATACTGTATATAAAAACCCACCAGGAGTACCATCTGCCTGGACAAGCTTTTGCCAAGCTAGCTGTTAACATCTCTGTAGTCATACAGAGACATATAAAGTAGGCTATAGGAAAAATCACTATCTTTTGCAACTCTGAGTCAACTTTGGGAGAGCGGGGAGAGCGGTGAACATCCGGGGACTTCTCCCAATCAAACTGCCAACTAGGCAGCGCTGATCATATAGGAATCACGATTCACCTCAAATGTTTTCAGAAACACTCCGCGGCTATGATTGATTGTTTTCCTTATGTCAATAGAATCACTAGGAAAAGGCAGAAGAACTGTCCCATGTAGTAATGACAGGATATCGTGACAGTTTCAGCAAATATGATAAAAATATTTTTTTTAATAAAATTTACCAACTGACAATTTTGCCTTTCATCAGGTCAGCATATGGAGACATATTCTAACATATATGAACATACTTTATACTTAGTATCACATGACCCAATTGGATTAAGAGGGGTTGATTGTACCTTTGGTGTGGTTTGGGGAGTTGTCTGCCGTAGTGCTACCAGGACTTTAAACAACGGATTAGGCGATGTCTTGCTGTCGCCATTGATGGCCCTGGATAGCTTCTTCATGGAGCGCTTGATGTTGTTTCTTAGAGCTTCCTCTACCATGTGGTCCACTTTCTCTGTGTAGGTCACCCAGTGCTCCTGGACCTTAAAAAACATGGTAAAAATGTACACACATTACATGTAGGCTGCATCTGTTATCAAATAAAAAATGCTAAAAGCTTAATAAATCTGGCTCTCAATAAGAAAAAAAACAGCTGTTGATTACAACGTTTGTTTTATGTTTTTGCAAGCAGTAGGTCCTTGAGTGAGTTTTATTCCAGACATTTTCAATTCAATTTAATTCATTTTACCTTTTTGTTTTTTTTACTAGTTTAACTACTAGTTGAATAATGTATTTGGGTCATTTTATCCAGCATTTTTGTACTGCTTTAAACTTCATCTCTAGAAAAAGAGCTGAACTACTGGCCATTTAACAGTTGCAAGTGAAAAATCTGTCTAAACCTAGCATACTTACAGTATATCACATAATTTAAGCAGAAAAGAATAATCTTATAAAAGTGCAGGAACATTTCTGATGGAATGCTACCAATACTGAATGAGAAACAAAGCACAGACCTCAGATCCATCATTAGAGAAGGTGTTATGGATGCGGGTCATAATATCAGCAATTCTCTGGTGTGCTGAGTGCAGTATTTGGAGCTGGCTCTGCTGGTGACTCTTCTGGTCATCCTCAAACTCCAGGTTCCTAAGCATTACAACAGGAGAAACACCCATGATGCAACCAACAAAGGAAACAAATATGCATTACTTGGAACCAAGATATAATTAAGAAGCAACCCATGTGCATCGCATTAGACAATGTCGAGAAGTGGAGATGCTTCCTCAGTGAGCTCTCAGCAATGTGGTAAAACTGGCCTGTTAAAATATTTGTTGGTTTTGTTGGTGTTTTCTAGGGATATGTTATCCTAGAGGACTCCGGAGGCAGTTGCAAGGTACCGAAGGGCCCGAAGGGCTGCAGCCTCTGCCGTGAAAGAGGCAAAGCAGCGGGTGTGGGAGAAGTTCAGAGAAGACATGGAGAAGGACTTTCGGTCGGCACCAAGGTGCTTCTGGAAAACCGTTCGCCACCTCAGGAGGGGGAAGCAGAGAACCATCCAAGCTGTGTACAGTAAGGATGGGACACTGTTGACCTCGACTGAGGAGGTAATAGGGCGGTGGAAGGAGCACTTTGAGGAACTCCTAAATCCAGCTAATACGCCTTCTATGGTAGAGCCAGAGTTGGAGGATGATGGGGGATTGTCGTTAATTTCCCTGGTGGAAGTCTCTGCGGTAGTTAAACAACTCCACAGTGGCAAAGCCCCAGGGATTGATGAGATCCATCCGGAAATGCTGAAAGCTCTGGGTGTGGAGGGGCTGTCTTGGTTGACACGCCTCTTCAACATTGCGTGGAAGTCTGGGACGGTGCCTAAGGAGTGGCAGACCATGGTGGTGGTTCCCCTGTTCAAAAAGGGGGACCAGAGGGTGTGTGCCAATTACAGGGTTATCACACTTCTCAGCCTCCTCGGTAAAGTCTACTCCAAGGTGCTGGAAAGGAGGGTTCAGCCGATAGTCAAACCTCAGGTTGAAGAGGAACAATGCGGATTCTGTCCTGGTAGTGGAACAACGGATCAGATCTTCACTCTCGCAAGGATCCTGAGGGAGCCTGGGAGTATGCCCAACCGGTCTACGTGTGTTTTGTGGATCTGGAGAAGGCGCATGACCGGGTCCCCCGGGAGATACTGTGGGAGGTGCTGCGGGAGTATGGAGGTGAGAGGGGTCCCTTCTCAGGGCCATCCAATCTCTGTATGACCAAAGCGAGAGCTGTGTCCGGGTTCTCGGCAGTAAGTCGGACTCGTTTCAGGTGAGGGTTGGCCTCCGCCAGGGCTGCGCTTTGTCACCAATCCTGTTTGTAGTATCTATGGACAGGATATCGAGGCGTAGTCGGGGTGGGGAGGGGTTGCAGTTCGGTGGGCTGGGGATCTCATCGCTGCTCTTTGCAGATGATGTGGTCCTGATGGCATCATCGGCCTGTGACCTTCAGCACTCACTGGATCGGTTCACAGCCGAGTGTGAAGCGGTTGGGATGAGGATTAGCACCTCTAAATCTGAGGCCATGGTAGGGAGGTGTTCCAGGCACATCCAGCTGGGAGGAGGCCTCGGGGAAGACCCAGGACTAGGTGGAGGGATTATATCTCCAACCTGGCCTGGGAACGCCTCGGGATCCCCAAGTCGGAGCTGGTTAATGTGGCTCGGGAAAGGGAAGCTTGGGGTCCCCTGCTGGAGCTGCTCCCCCCGCGACCCGACATCGGATAAGCAGATGAAGATGAATGGATGGATGGATGGATGGTTTTCTAGACAATAACCTCTACATCTGAACTGAGGGAATAGAGATTTCAAAGAACGAAAGCATAGACGAAATGTGAACATGTCTCCACTGAGTACAAGAATAAATGAAGAAGAATACAGTGATATGGTGGTGTTATGTTTAAATCTATTGAAAAACAACTTTACCCACTGTTTATGAATATGCATTTTAAATACATATACTTAACATTAAATGTCTGAACCACGTCATAAGAAGTGACTTAAAACATTATACAAAATATCTGCACACTTAATATTCTTTATTTTGTGTATTTACTGCATAAGGCATCGCATGCAATGAGGAAGTAATCACATATGTGTTGTTACCTGTACACAGTCTTCCCATCCAGTCTAACCAGCAATGTTTCACTGATTTGGCAACAGAGGTTGGAGATGTTTAGATTAGATACTTTGTATCCATCAACTATCAACTGGACCTGGAGTGTAATGAGAGAAGAGGAGAGCACTCAGTGACTGTAGTCCAATGTGGTTTGCCTACTGAACCAAGAATAGGTTCCAGATCTGTTGAGGATGCTTTTAGTTACTTTTGTCCTGTTCTCTGGAACATACTACCTGATGATCTAAGAAAACTGTGTCCATGTTCAAAAACAAACTGAAAACAACTTTTCATTCAGGGGATTAAATCCATACTTTAATCCAAACTCTACATTCACCCCCTTTTCTGCCACCAGTCTGAATCTCAAAAGACAGTGAGGAAAATAAAGGTTAATATTGTTACTGTTAACAAATACAAATGTACACCTGCCCATATCAGTAAGGGATGAACTTTGTGTTACAACCTTGTCCACATGCAGAAGACATTCACGGATGAAGACGTTAGAAGCTACTTTAGAAAACCACAGGAGCTTGGTCAACCCCGGCTGGATCTTCTTATCCATGAAACGAATTCGCTCCCGAAACAGATCAAACTCGTCAGGAGACAACATTCCAATGATCCTTGTACATAAACACATGCACACACACGCAGACATGCACGCGCACGCGCACACACACACACACACACACACACACACACACACACACACACACACGTTTGTTTTCATTTCAAATACCCTGTGAAGTCCTATATTACAAGCTAAGAAACGAAACTTCTAAAAGTTTTACAGACTTGGCTTCATGATAAAACACACATCAGTATTTATGGTAAGCAAATTATCTTCCAAAAAATTAATTCTGATGATATATGATATTACAAAATCGCTGTTCATTGTTTGTTTAGTCTCCTCATCTGTGCGTGTGTGCGTGTGTCAGACCTGTTGTAGTCCCTGATCAGCAGTAGTGCTCTCTCCCTCAGGCCTCTGAGGTCCTCCCTGTCCTGGTAAATGTCAGACACACACGAGGGGATCTCAAACTTTAGTCGATCCCAGTAGTGGATCTCAGAGAACAGGTTCAACAGGTGGCTGGACAAGAAAAAACATAAAAACACAACATAAATAATGAGCACATGTATGTGGACACATGAATTTATGTCTTCGTTGTTTAGTTTCTACATGAATATTTTGTGTAAGAGCATATCTCTTTATCCAACTGAGTGTATTCATTCCTCCTCTGTGAGCATGGATGCCAAGTTAACTTACTGTATTGGTATAGGTTTTTGTGTGTCACAAGTACACATAAAACAGTATGTAAGACACTGTTTGAATGTATAAATGTATAATTTAATGTGAATGCCTTGTGTCTTCTGTGTTCTGTTTGTGTCACCCACTTGTCAAAGTTGATGTCAAGCTTGGCGGTCTTGTCCTTGCAGCGCACCATGAGTGGCTGCTCCAGTCTCTTAAGGTACTGCCCATCCAGGTTCTGGATCCACTCACTGAAGTTCTTCCTCACCATCTCATCCAAAACCTGAATCATCTGGCCAAAGGTAATAACTAGCTGCTTGCGGCTGTATGACTCAGGCATGAAGTGGGCCTTCTGAAGCACCTGGTGCGGAAGGAAAAGGGGAGAAAAAGGAGCTCTTAAAGGAGGGTTCAGTAAGACCATTATCTGTTTACCACATATGGTTACAATCCAACCAAAGCAGAACCACAGTTCTTAATACACATCTTTACTTTGCACACTGCTTATGTGATGGCGTTAAGTAACTGGTGTGTACCAGGACAAAAAGGAATAGATTACCGTGTAATCTAATGGACTTACCTCCATGGGTCTCTCTAAGCGATGTTTGAGGGCTCTCACCCAGTGGGCTTGGCCTGCTATCCGGGCCATATGGTCAGGAGAAGACCATGTCTTCTGGTTCAGCTCTTTGTTGGCCATTTTGAGCTCCTTGTTCAACCTGTTGTACACTTCCTCCATCTTCTCTTCTATGGTGTGCTTAAAGGCCTGGGATGGATATTGGATGGAAGTGAATGAGTAGATGAATTGTATGGGAGTAGAAGAAGAAAACAAGACAGGTGCATTAAAGTGATAGAAGAGCCAGTTCTCTATAACCTTAGCAGAAGAAACTTTACTTTGGTGTGGGTTAGTCATAGCAAACTGCAGAGACCACAGGTATCCAACAATTAACCTATATAGCTATATGAACTGTAAAGGTTAAACATGGGCATGTGTATGGGCGTGTGTAATAAGTGGTGTAAAAGCAGGACTTGAATGTATGTATGTGGGTTTGTGTGCGTTTGTAGGAGAGACACCTCTCGAGTAGACATAGGTCTAAAAATGTCCAGAAGCCGAACTCCTTCCTCCACAGTGTTCACAGTCTTGAACACTGAATTGATCAGGTTCTGCATCTTCATTTGCAGTTCCTTTATCAATGTACGAAACCTGTGAGTACACACACACACACACACACACACACACACACAAACACACACAGAGAACATATCCACACATGAAATCACGTACACATGAAGATCAGCAAATACAACAAAAGCACACTATAACAGAAGTGCAACCACACACACACAGTGCGTTTCACTATCTTTGTGGGGACTGGTCATTGACATAATGCATTCCCTAGCCCCTTACCCTAACCATCACAATAAATGCCTAACCTTAACCCTTACCCTAACCCTAACCATAACCCAATTCTAACCCTAATCCTAAAACCAAGTCTTAACCCTCAAACAGACCTTTAAAGTTGTGGGGTCCAGCATTTAGGCCCCACAAAGCTGTCCGGACCCCACAAGTATACTGTATTCCCGGTTTTTGGACCCCACGAATATAGTTAAACAAGAACACACACACACACACACACACACACACACACACACACACACAGAGATTCCAAGTTCAACAGTAAAATCATTCTCAGGATGAGTCCTGGGCTCCATCATATCTCTCATTTCCTTCTGATCAGGACCAACCTCAGCCTCTCTCCCTCTGTTTCACCTCAGCTCTTGGTCATTAAGGAAGCTCTGCCCGACTGCACCTGCTGATTCTATATTCTTCCTTCTAATAATGAATGTATTCAGCCTCTCTTGCCCCTTGCACCTATTTACACCTGGCTGCACCTGATTTGCGCCATATCCTTTGGTCACAAAAAATGTGCCGGTCATGCCCATTTATGTTTGTGTCCAGAGGTTTTTCTTGCATTTGCGACATATACTTTCATACTATTATATTTAGTCTTAGTTTGAATGGGTTAAAAGAGCAATAGACCTACTTGTTGAATTCATTGCACCATGTAGTGCTTTCAACATCAAGAATGCCCTTGTCAATAGAGTGCAGGTTCTGTAGGCCACGGTGGAATTTGCCCTCCATCTCCAGAAGGAGGCGGGTGAATTCTGGTCCCTGACAACCGCTGAAGCATGGCAGAGCCCTCTGCTGGCCATCCTCCCAACGGGCAAACTGATACTGGCAGTCACATATCTGACACAAAGCAAGAGAAAATATGCAATGCATACATTGCAATGCGACTTCACTCCAATCCTTGATATTATATACCTCATTCCAACCCAGCATTTGTCATGACGCAACACTTTGTAATGGAGATAAAGAAACAATGACTGCATTGTTGTTTAACTGTTAAGGCAGTGAAAGCAAAGTGACATAATCTTGAAACCCACAAACTAAGTAGCCTTAATAACTTTATAACTGATAAAGGAAGCAAAGTGACTGAATAAGATCCATTTTAGAAGCAACTATAAGGACAGGATAGCACCATGTTGCATCAATTCCATTTGTAAACACTGCCTGATAATCACGTACGTAATCTATTTAGTATTATTCTTTCAACAGCATGAATTTACAGAGTTGTAATGTGCAAAAGTGTTTCTGTACATGCGTTAATGTCTCTGCATGTGTGAGTGAGTGAAAATTCACCTCAAGCAGCTCTCTGAACCTCTGAATGAAAACATCAACCAATACAAATATGCTGGTTTGGTCCAGGACCCAGCTCGTTTGAGAATACCTGATGTAAAAACAGAGGGGTAATAAGAGAGAGACAAAGAAGAGGACAGAGAAAGGAGGAAGGGGTTGAGAGTCAGAGAAGCACCTCAGTATTTTGTAACTAGGTCTACAGCGGTCACTAAATTGTAAAGTGTTCAAAAACTAAAATCAGGTTGTTACAGTAGCAAACAGCCATCCATTCAGGCTGAGCCCTAATCACACAGGACATCTATAATCTGCTTACGAGTTAAAAACCCTCTAAATCTATCCGGTTGTCTGGGATTGGTTTGCTTACCATTCAAAGTTGAAGCATGGTGAATCTGCCTTTATATATATGCACCACATATCTGGAACAAACTTCCAAAAAAGTCTTGTCTTCTTTGTTTTTTGAAAATGCTCTTAAAGGGTCTATTTATTTCTGCATCCAAACCACAAGATATATTGCCCAACTTTACAACTTTGCCTTAACTCAATATCAATTCAATTTTACACTAAACCCATACTGCTATATATATACTACTACTGTATATTCAATACCCAATACATTCACTTTTGATAATTTAAGACTTAAGACTTTTAAAATCCCCATGGCTACCCAGATGACATTGTGTTGAGTCCCTACACAGGTGAGATTTCTCCTACTTGTGGTGAATCTGTGAGGCCTGCAGGTAAATTTCCTTCCAGGCCAGGCAGCACTGGATACAATCGCTGAGGTCTTGCTTGCTGGATAACACATAGCCCTTAAAGATCCTGTCCAGAGAGATGCTTTGGAAGCACAGTTTGATGATCTCATTACTCATCTGCAAAACAACAGAAAACGTAGTATTTGGGAGACCAAGTTACAGACACTCATATTCACATTTACTATTAAGTGACCTAAGTAAACCGTAATGAAGTAACAGGGAGACAGAGCAAGGATAGCCTGGATGCCAGCTGAACTTAGCCCCGCCCACAACATTTAAGGTCGGGAAGTTCGGTCTGGACTTCATCCGTTGTGAAGCAACTATGCTCAAACCGGAGCTGTTCGGACCAATCAAATTGTCAGGGCGAGCTTTATACTATGATGGACAGATGATCAACCACTTCACCAAAGAGCGCTTGGGTTGAATTCGTTTACAACAAAGATGGCTGTCATCACGTCTGTTACAGAAGATATCGACAGCACATTCATTTTAAAAGAGGAACAGAGAACCGCGATCATGTATGTATACACATTGCCACACGCGCCCGCACGACACGGAAACTGCCGTCTCTGCCTTTGCTCTGTCGAATCCTGTCTTTGACTTGCAGCTTCTGTGACGTCTGTCTCCGTTGTTCTGATTGGTTGTAGGTCTATCCAATTGAGTGCAGAGGCATTTTCTTTCCTGGTTCGGTTGAAACACACCCCATAATCACAGCCCAAAGGAGCAGTATCGGACTCATATTCTGACTAGAATCTGAGTATGACGACGTCAAGCTAGAGCAAGGAGGTTAATACAAGAAACCTGGTGTGAGTACACACCTCCCAATTACTCTGATGCCGTAAAAAGCAGGTACCTTGCGAAAGAGACCAGTGATCATCTCACTGGTGTTGTAGTGCGATGAGTTGACCCAGATGATGCGAATGAGACTGACAATGTGTCGCAGCTTAGGAGCAACTTGGCTAGGCTTGAGCTGGGCAAGCTCTTCACATGGCTCCTTCAGTATAGACAGGTAGGACAAGTTTGATTGGGCCTGCAGAAGGCAATCCTGGGCAGCACACACACACACACACACACACAAAGGAAAGATGATATTATGAATTATTATTATTTATCTTTTTTATAATGCTTTAGTCATGGTAACAAAATATTTAATGTCAACATTTTCCAACTTTCTAGCTTGGAAGCTAGTATTGTTGCTGCAGTAATGTTGCAATAATGAGCAGCACCAGTGAGTAGCACTCCAGTCTGTGAGTAAGTAAGAATTGATCAAGAGATGATTCTTGATTTGAGACTTGTAGTACCTGTATTCCCTTGGTCAATTTGCTGAAGCGCTGTACATAGAGAGACTTGGAGAGCTGAAGGATGTTCTGGATGTGCCTGACTCCTGGCTTTTGTAGCTGCTGGCTGATGTTCAACAGCTTGGCAGAGTGACTCTGCCTGAAGGCTATCTCCTGCAGTGGGCCACAGTTGTCCCTCATCTTCATTATTTCTTTAGCATTCAGTAGTTCCTTGATCTGATCTGTCCAGTGGATCATAACAGCTAAAAACAGGAAATACAAGTGAGTGGAAGAAAAGGGAAATAGAGGTAAGGAAAAATAAAGATCAGAACAGTCAGAACAGGAAAAAAAAAAGGACGTAGGGAGAAAAGAAGAGCAAGGGTTGGAATAATATGAAAACCACTAAGCATGGGGGCGCCCTGCTAGTTCACCTGGTTGAGTGTGCGCCCCATATACCAAGGCTCAGAATCGCAAAAGAGTCTGAGACAGAAAGCCGACGCTGCAGTTTTTATGGAGTTTTAAACAGAAACTTACCAAACGTCTCCCACCCAACTCACCACACTCACCCACTCAAACATACACATATACAGAGCTCCCCAGACTTACTCTCCATTCTTTGTACCAGCTTCTTGTCCTTGCTGGCCTCCTCAGGGCAGCGCTGTAGGCCTTCCATTGGGATGTAGAGAACGGTGTTGCCCACCTTCTTATACACATCATCTGTTGAAAAATAAAATATTACATAATAAATTTCAAGTTATGTTTACTTCAAATGTGTCTTGTACTTTTCATGATTCTTACTGCATAGTGCAACCTGTATACCGGGGCTTATAAAAAAACCTTTGTCCTCGATATACATACATATGCTGTAAACCCACCAGTTGCAGTCCCGGAGGAGCTTCACTGTTACTAATCTCATTTGGCCATACCTATCTCCACAGTGCAGTGTCAGCGCTAGATTATGGTCTAGCTGAACCCATTATCATTATGTTATAGTGGAAAAATGCTCCGGCTTGTTTGTATTTCTTTAAAACAATCACAGTTGTCTTGGGCGGCGCTAAGTCAAGGATGCAGCGACAGTACCCTTGACAAAATAATGTTGGGAGGGAACTTGTTTTTGGGGAATATTTGCATGTGGGGAGGCGAGCCCTGGCATTAAAATTGGCAAATCCCTACAAAAGGGATATTACATACATATTTTTGAATATTTTTACAACCATTCACCGAAAGAATTAAGCAGGCCTGCCTTATTGCACAATCCAAATCTTCGTCAACATTTGCCATTTTTAGCGTCTAGGTTGCTAGCTCGGAGGTTGTTGTTTTTGTTTCCCATAGCAAAGTGGATTTTTAAGAAATGGTAACACGCAGATAGCAGAAGAGGAGGAGAATGCCAATGGCAGGCTTATACCCACATTCTACATCCATGAAATTTCCCTTTTGTAGGGGTACAGTTTTTGTTAACTATCTATAAACAGAAACTGTAAATACTTCCATACCGCACCAAGTGCAAACAACCTACATATTTAAAGTAATTTTCCTCAGAACCATCTGTCCGTTTAGCAGCACAGACGGTGGAAAACCGCACTTTAGGCTCCAGGCTGAAGTACTCTAGTTTTAAATAGTCTACATGAGAAGTTGTTTTTATTTATTAATTCATTAATTTTGGGCAGCAGTAGCTCAGTCCGTGGGGACATGGCTTGGGAACCGGAGGGTCGCCAGTTCAAGTATGAAGTGTGGACTGGTAGCTAGGGAGTTGCTAGTTTGCCTCCTGGGCACTGCTGAGCAGCCCTTGATCAAGGCTCAGAACCAAACCAAAGCCCCCTCACCCTGACATCTCTCCATTATGCATGTATGTATTCGGCCATGTTTTAAAAAAGTTTTTTTGGGCTTTTATTGCCTTTATTTATAGTACAGATTAAAACAGGAAAGTGGGATGGGGCGCATGCTTAACCAGGTGAGCTAACCAGGCGCCCCTGTATTCGGCCATGTTTGTGTATAATGTGTAAAATAATAGAGTGAAAAAATTGGAATAAATAAAGTATGTCTTCTTCTTCTAATGGAAGCTATACTGTACAGGCTTATAGAGTTTTATAGAGTGAAATCTCTGGACCTTTACTGATGGAGTGGATCGAGACTTCTTTAACAGTTAACTGTCTCTCTCTTTCCGTCTGAGGTACCCACCTGTGAGGTTTGCAAGGAAGCAGTGCATGTTGTTGACATAGTTGTCCTTGATGCTCTTCTCCCTCCAGGCGCTGAGGGCAACTGGGGGGGCATGCAAACAGGTCATGTCATGAAGCAGCCTCTGGGTGGGGTCGCCTCGCACTGTGCCAAACTGTACGGCCACCTCAAACGTCTCTGCTGTGATTATGGCTCCTGGCATGCGGCTAAAATAGGACAGCTGCTCTACCACCTGTCCCCATAAAATATTTTTGTTAGGTGTGGTGGTAAAGAGGAGAGTTGAAAAATACAGGGAAGGAGCTGGATTTTAAACATACTGTAAAGGAGGAGACAAGAGCACTCCAGCTTTTCAAAAAAAGTGGACAATGATGCTTTTTAGGAATGTGAAAAAAGGCATTCAAACTGATTCAACCCATGGATGTATAATACATTCAAACAGTGATGCTTTTTAGTAATGTAGCTAAATAAAGGCATTCAACCCATGGAAGCATGTCAAACACCTCTTTCTGACAACATAGTGTATATTAAACTATCTAATTAAAACTGGTGAAAGATGAAAGTGGGGAGGAGGATGTGCTTTACCGGTAAGGGCATTGAGTACTCCACCCGCAGCCTGGCGTAAGTGTCCATGTAGACCACCATGGCTGAGATAGCTGTGTCCACAATAAATTGATCCAAAGCCCTCTCATTCTCCTCTGTCCACATCTCTCTGGTTACACCAGAAAGAGCCACACAACGGATAAACAACTTCCATGGAGAGAGATGAAAGGAGGGGTCCAAGGAAAAAAGAAGGGAGGGAAGAGTGAAAGGTACCGTTAGTTATTTAGCAGGTAAATATCTTTGCACACCCCAGAGATAGAAGAAAAATTTAAATTACATATTACAATCAATGACCCAGCTTTACCAGACGAATGGTCTTATAGTATTCTTCATCCATTGCTGCCAAAGCTTGCATCTCAAAGCTTTCTTCTTTATGTCGTTACCGAAGCATGTAACGTTAACTTTAGGCACAGAGACAAACACACAAGACATAACACGTTAACGTTACTAAAATGCAGTGACACACAGACACCAATTCATGATTTTAAACTTTAACATTTAACTGTCATTACTTATAAACTATCTAAATTAGTATATCACCCTTTGTATACAGCTTGGGATATAGCTAGATTAATGGTATAACGTTACAACGTTGGAGGAAACGTAAATTTGCTCTTGGGTAACGTTACAGACTAGCTTAAAACAATGTAGCCAGCTAACTTTTAGCAACTAACGACAGGTTAACTCAACTGTCAACGTTACTGACCACCCCGAAGCCGTTAAGTTCTTACGAGCTAAAACTGCCAAAGTTCAATATTTACTCTATTTACTTGTAAAAAAAAATACATTTAAAAAAATGTTTCAAGTCATTTTTACGCTATCTAGCTAGTTACGTTACTTTTCTGGTACGTGTCCTTTACCATCCCTTCAGTCAAACCTGTGGTTTAGTGTGCATGTCTCCATAGAAACGTTTGGTTGCCTAGGTAACTGCGGAGTGGGGTTGGGCCAGGGCAGTTGGGCTGTCCTTGTTCGCCATCCAGTGGCAGAATGATTAAATGCTGCAGGGACACAAGGGGAAAGACGTGTGGAGATTTTATGTTTTTTTACCATTACTGTACATTTTAGAAAACAAATGCAACACTCCTCTCACACTACCGAACCCTTATTCAGACATACATGCCTAAATTAAAGTTAATTTAATATTTAGCGGATGTATGACGGAAGTAGGCCTATGCTTTAGCCTATTAAGAGATCTTAACTTCCATTTCCACTGAGTTTATCTTACCTTTTATGAGCAATACAAAATCTGCTGTGGGGGTATAGGCCTAACTCTCGCTGTTAAAACGGCTGAACTACTGAATTTACTAAACATATAGCTAGGCCTATTAGGCCTAATATCCTACTAAAGCTGAGGAAATGTTGACGTGTTCGCCCATGGGCAAGGCATGACGGATAGACTTATCACTGATCTGGCATCTCTGCTGAATCACATCGCCTTTCTAAATTATTTGATTGCACAGCTCTTTTACCTCCTCTTATGTACACATCTAATAAAAAGTAGCCCTTTGGCTTCCATAATAAAACAGCAGATCCAGTTGCTCGAATTTAGTGCTAATTTAGTGTAAGTAGCCAAAAAACAGTTCCAAGAGGGGAATGCTCCATGCACACACACTTCTTATTCTGTTGCTTACTCAGATTTATTTTCGGACATTAACTGCCCCTCCTCTATCACTGCCACCACACTGTACAACTAGCCCAAATTCCATGAAGCAATTGGCTTATTCGATGGAGAACAAATGGACCCCAGGTTTTACACATTATACAGTAAAGATAGTAGTAACTTAGAGCTAAAAGTCACTTAAAGAATCAAAAGTTGTTCTTTGAAAATGTATAGTCATATTCCAATGTCCCTGTCTTTCCCCTAAAAACCTGAAACTGGAGCATGAGCATGTTGGGTAAAATTGGGTTGGTTCACTTGGCTCCTCGATGTGCCTGAGGGCAGCCAGTAAACTGCAGATTGGTTTAACTTCAGTGATGAAGCATTCAGTTAGAGACAGTCTCATAACTTTTTAAAAGGTCCGTTAAATGAAAAAGTTTGTAACTCATTGACTTTGACTGAATCACTGACATTTACTAAATATTTCCATATTCTTTTAAAAAGTAGGAATTTTGAGATAAACCCATACAGTTCTAAGTTGATAAGCAGACAGTAGGAGTTGACATCCAATGACCTAAAGAACAGATTATTTACATGGATGGGATAGGGGATATTAAAATTAGACATCCACATGCTGGACACCACCTCTAACAAAGTGCTAAAAAAAATTGCAAATTACAACAAAAGCATATTAGCCACAAAACAAACAGTATTCTTGTACTGGGATACACAATTCTTATTAATGTATTAGAAATAGCATCTAAAAAACACACTGCATTCACAATCTAGTTAATTTCAGCTCAATCTTTTATACATAAAAAAACACTTTCCAAGACTGATATTTTCATTATAACCAGATAACCCTCTGTCTCCCACCCAACCAGAGACCACCAGTAAGTGTACACAGACAGACAGAACACGCACACATGCACATGCACACACACATGCACACGCGCGCACACACACGCACACGCACGCACACGCGCGCGCGCGCGCGCGCACACACACACACACACACACACACACACACACACACACACACACACACACACACACACACACACACACACACACACACTTTTATTCAAGATATCAAATCACCAGCCAATCAATTGTGAACTGAACTGTTGTCAGGCCAATTTAAATATTGCACCTATGTGTTGGTAAGTGTGATAAACTATATGTGCATCAAAACACAAGTCATACCATAAACATGCAGCAGAGGCTTACACTAAGTGCACAGTGAAGACCATGCTTCAGAGTGTGGCATGTGTACCTGTGTGTGTTTGAGTTTATTATCACAGTCACAGGTTGTAATTTTCCCCCTATCTCTCTCCACACGCACAGAGACACACACACATCCAGAGTCACAAGAACACACACACACACACACACACACACACACACACACACACACACTACAAAACTAAGGATGGATGTAATTTTCAGCAAATTAAAATATTCCTCTGTAATTATTTAAAATGACCAGTAACATAATTGCTCCTGTTGACATTAAGTGATGGAAGTGATTCACCTGCACAGCAAAAAAACAGTTTCCCTGGTCAATGATGCTTACCATACTGTAAAATAAAAATAATGGTTTGAAAGCGGAATAGAGGTGTGCAGGTGGGGACAGAGGTTCTGAAGATACACAAAAATATTAGAAGCAAAAACATGCATACATGTATCGACAAGAGGAATAAAAGCATGTGATACAGCCATAATCTCTAGTGGTTATGCCATATAACCACTGACCATACAGCAGAGCCTTGTGAAGAAACCAGATAGAAAATGACAGGAGACAGAGAGGCAGGCAGGCCAAAATTAAAACCATTAGTCTGTGAGCTCAGAACTAATGACAGGCTGCCATGCCAATGAGGGGCTGAGAAGAGAGGGATGAAGGAATGGAGGGATAAATAAGGACAGAGAGTCTATGAGGGGCTGCTGTTGCTGCTTAGACCAGATAAGTCCGAAGATATACAGCATCACTTAGTAAAATAAGAAAAGATGGGGAAGTTGATGAGAGCCACAAGTATTCGTAGAAAGAAATTTTAAAAAGAGACAGAGGAACAGAGAGTTGTCTATTTTACAAGTGGTCAATAGAATAGAGAAGCTCAGCTGGAGGCAGCAGCACTGATAGCTGTCCAACATTGCTATAAAAGGAAACACACATACACACACACACACACACACACACACACACACACACACAGCAGTAATAAGCCGCTGGCTAAAGCACAATGAGCTCAGGGTCTTTTAAGGAAAGTGGAGCAGGCCTTGGAAGGTTTACTTTGATTATTACACTACAATAAGTCTACAGACGGTGGCTTTGTTCCACCACCGAGGGCCAAGGTATGTTCCACCTGATGAACAGCTACTCATAAATATACACAGACACACAAACATACACATACACATGCATCTGCATACATGCTTTCATGCACAGCCCATTACAAGGACAGAATCAGACACTTTTAAAAAAACACAAACTGCCCTGCTCAGTCGACACACAAACATTTCACTGAGCCATACACTACACCCTCCCCCCCTCCACACACACACACACACACACACACACACACACACACACACACACACACAGAGTTACACACACTAACTCACAAAAAAAACACACATTTGAAGCCAGAATCTTGTCTAGCCCCTTGACCCAGGCTGACAGCACCCTGTGTTCTCTCCCCACTGTAAAGAGAGGTCCAGTGATAATGAAGCCAGAATGGAGTGTTCGGACAGAATTACAGCTGGAATGCTGCCAGAGTTGTCTGTGTGTGTGTGTGTGTGTGTGTGTGTGAGTCTGGAGTTGAACAGAGGAGAACAATACGTGTGTGTGTCTGTGCAGCCAGGCAGAGTCGTAGATAAATACACCTTTAATAACAGACCGTTGAGTCAGTACAGAGACAGGCCTGCAGCTTTTTGGCTGGCTGAAGGGAGCAGAATAGATTAGTGTTGATCAGATCGCAATCACAAAGATCAGCCCTAAATATTTAGGAATAACCAACTGTATAAGTGAATGCTAAATGGTAGTATACCAGATAAAACGTGCAGTGTAAATGATCAGGTAGGTAGTGTGTTGACATTTTTTTTTTAAACCACACAAACAGAAAAGGGTGTAGATGTAAATGAAGCTGTAACTCATGTTTTGCTACCACTTTAAAAGCATTGTTTCTTTATACTTGCTCCTGACTCAGCATTGGCTTTTTTGTCTCATTTTATTCAAGAATACTCATTCTCCAAAGAGTATCTGTCTCAATATTATTGATCCAAGCACTTCTTCATTCCAGTCTGTGTCTACCCACTTTATGAAGTGAGAAAAAAGGAAGGCAGCAAGTAAAGGAGTAGTATCACTATGCGAAGTTGAGAATTACACATTGTGATTTGAAAATTAATTAAAACACAAAAGCAGTAGAAACCTTGAATGAACTTGGTTTGGAAGGTGATGTTGTTGTAATGTGCCCATGCTCTGTGTAAGTTTGTAATGAGGGTATGGCACCTTTGATCACTTTTCCAGCTCCACAAGGGATGGACTAAAACACTCACTCACTCACTCACTCACTCACTCACTCACTCACTCACTCACTCACTCACTCTCACACACACACACACACACACACACACACACACACACACTGGTAACAGTTCTGAGACACATTCACATATGCAACACTATTCCATATTTCCTGGATTATTAATGTTGTTTACTTGTGTTTATGTAAACAGACCTTTGCCATAAATCTTCACATTTCTTATTTTACTTGACAGCATGCGCACACATAAGGACAACCTTCAAACATTATGAACTTACACTTACCTGAAAACACAAATTTCCAATTTGATATTGGCCTCAGCAGCCTCTTCATTACCCATTCATAAAAAACAACAAAAGCTCAGGCAAGAGATAGTGATCCCCACCAGAACAAAGACACTTATCTACACCTTTATCTGTTAAAAAGCGCAGGTAAAATGTAGAAAGTATCGACCTACCTACCTTACACTCTACATCCTCCTTGGCCAATAGAGCAAGTTAGCAGCAAATACACCTGTGATACATGAAAAATTTGTGAAGGACGCCAATGTATTTTTGGATCTAGATACCAGATACCTGGATGACTGAGAATCCCATTTTGTCATTATTTATTTTGTTCTGGTAAAAATACATAATATAGTGGAATGAAAAGTTGCCATGGTTCCATCCAAATATTATGGTGTACATTACAAGGTGTTTTTAGTGTTTTAGGAGCGGAGTTATTCATATGGTTTCACACCTTAATCATGTCGTGACAACATGAACAAAAGAATCCTGAAGGCCTCAATTCATCTGGCTTTTTGTAAATAAGAAGTAGCACTGTATCTGCTTCACCACCAGCATGCCCCAGCCTTAAATGTTTTGATAGTGGTTGGTTAGAAATAAAGGGGACACGGGTGCCTGTGTGCATTCGTGTAAGTGATTAAATGAAAAAAAGCACAGACTTAGTGTTCCTGTCAGTGTTCATCAGGGTGCCACTGTGTCTATATTTACCAGGTTGTAATAATCAGAGAGTCCACTTGGTGGTGCTGGCACTCTGTTACCATAAGGAGCTTCAGCGGGGAGTTGAAGTGGCCTCTGTCAGCTGTTGTGCAGCCGCAGTGCGCTTCCTCAGAAAAAAAATATTTTTTAATCCGTGGACTGTGTGTATTTGGACATAAATACATACTTCCATTTATCTAAATTGAAGCAATGTACATTTTAAATATAGAATCTTTATAGGCCTACTGAGAATTTATATTGTAGCATAGTTTAAGTTTTAAGGCCAGTTCATAATTTCCTCTGTATACCTGTGTGCCCGTATTTTCTGACTTGAAGAGGGACTGGATGTAGTAATTTATGCCCAAGTATGTGTGTGTGTCTTATCTGAAGAAGGGCTGGTTTACAGCAGCATCACAGAAGTAGTCATTGATGTATGTGGTAAGAAGACGTCTGTCCCAGTCATCTGTTACATGACCTCCTTAATTGACCCCATCGATGAGGTACTTTAGTGCATCCCAGGGAATCTCCTCATACTCATCCAGGTACAGACTCAGCAGACTCTCACTCACCTAGGGGAGCATCACAGAGATTATATTAACAGACTGACTTTGAAATGCAAGATACAGAGCAAGAGCAAATAAAAATATCTGCTGCAGGAAAAGGACAGAAACAGTAAAGATAGAATGAGATGAAGATATTTTAACAAAAGCCACGAGTAGGATTTAGTGTCATACATTTGAAATAGATTGCCATTATCCTTTAGCCTAACTGGCCCTCACTCTGACAGGGTATAAAATGGCCTTTCTGCTTGAGTTAAGTCTATATTGTGTTTTAGAGCAGATTAATGACAAAGAAAGAATCAGCCACACATAAGTTCCAATCAATCATGACCGGCAGAACCACATCACAGTCGGCACTCAATCATTGAGCAGTTCCATGAACATCTTCACTGCGCTGGATGGCATTTTATCCAGTCTATAATGGCACATATGCCAATATCTGTCACTGTTTAACTGTTTCCTTCAGTATCAGATGAGGTCTCAGACCTCAAAGTCAGAATCGTTGAAGCCATAGACAATGTTCCAGCCCAGCTGTAGAAACATCTTCCTTTCCAGCATGTCAGCGGTCATGTTCACTCATGTTGGCTTTGACACCCTGACAGTGATGGGAGCAGTCTTAATACTATGGGGAAAGTTATGTTTGGGATTGCTTTTCTCCCTTTTCATAAATGTACACATTTTAATTTAGATTTTCACGTGTTCATATGGGTTTTTATGGGCCTCAAGACATAGAACCACATGTATAGGAGGAAGTAGTCCATTCTGATAGATAATTCCTACCTAACAGATTGAGCTACTCTACTTTTTTTTTTTTTTTTTAGATCGTTTTTATTATTTTTATATTTTTGAAACTACAGAACAGACAAATACAATTGAACAAGAACAAAAACCCTCACCCACCCCCCACCCTCTGCAGTCTCGAGGAAAACAAACCAAACAAATAAGCAAAAAAAAACAAAAAAAACAGAAAAACAAAAATCACACCTTGCCTAGTCACTCTCCTCTACTTCTTGTGATGCTGAGGTCATTAGGTCTGATATTTGTGCTGCTGCGCTTTTTTTCATAGGTCTATATTAGGGCTGTCAGCATTAACGTGTTAATCGCGATGCTATTAAGGGTCGAGCATAACGCGTTCATTTTTTTTTTTTTTAATCGCATTAATCGCATGCCGCCATTTATTAATTTATTTTCACTTCACTCGGCTTTGCGTCGTGCCTAACAGGCTACTATTTTGCCGTACTTCATCGTAACACATCCTGCTACTGCAGGAATAGCAACGCGGATTTCGGTGCCTCATTCTGGTGCCACTGATATGCCTGCACTTCTCTCTGATGCTCTGAAACAGACGTTACAGGCAACAGAAACATTGCTGCACGTGACGCTAGTTAACACTATACTCGACAGCAGCTAACGTTAGCCTACCGCTAGCTAGTAGTTGGATTAAACACGGTTACAATGCTGACAGCTAACACTGACAGCTAACACGGTGTAAAGTTTGTCTGTATTTCACTGTAGAGGATTTCGACACTGGGATGTAACAATCTGCAGCTGCTGTTGTTGGAAAAACACGGAAGGTGCGTTCAATGAAACTGGTAATTTACAGCCTCGTGGTGCATTCAAAGTTGTTGTTAAATGCCCTTTTCCCATGTTCTGGTTGTTTTTGTCATTCAACAGCTATTTACTAGTGAAATAAGTTATTGTTATAGTGATTACATTATTATTAATGCATTTAATTTTGACGATATGGCCTTAGCAATAAACAAGCCGTTCTTTAATGTCGCCAACTGTTTAGTACCCTTCTTTTTTTTTTACTTTCTTAAAAAGTATCAGTTCAGGCACCGTTAAGGCACCAGTACCGTTTTAAAAGTACCGCTTTAGCACCGGTATCCAAACCAGACAATACCCAACCCTAATATTGACTCTTGATTCAAATGTGTGACTAGATTAAATATATAATAAACAAATACAAATCTTAAAATCAAGTTCATAAAGTCATTTTCTTTGCATTCATTTGATTCCCAATTAAGATACACTGGTAAGAATTGCTTTCCATTCCAATATGTACTTAAAAACAGTTCTGAAATGCAAAATAATAGAATTTTAATCATGATAAAACATGCGAATAATCGTGATTAACTATAGAAATTCAACAATTAATCACGATTAAGAAAATGTAATCGTTTGACAGCCCTAGTCTATATATAACTATGTTATAAAAATAATATAATACACCAACCACTGTTTTATACAAAGCAAGTGGGGGGGGGAGGGCAGCCAGCGTTGAGCTATCATTTTCTTGGTTGTGGTCAAGCCGGCTAGCCAAACTTTCCTCTGTCTCTCAAGCAAGTGTACTTTAGAGTCTTCATTAAGTAACAAAACAATCAGATCAGTAGGAATTTGACATCCTATCACATCAGATATTATTGATGTTGTTTTATTCCAGAACTCATGCACCTGTTCACACTCCCAGACCATGTGCAGGAAAGTTCCAGTTTGTTAAGGTTGACAGAACGTGCAATAGGGAGTGGGAATGACTTTAGAGACGTATCTCTTCTGAGGAGTCCAATATGTCCTATGACATATGTTGAAGTGGATTTGCTGGTGATTTGGGTTCTTGGAACAATGGAAAATGTCCCAAACTGTCTCCCAATTAATTGCATTCCCCTCAGGGCTCAGTTCTCGCTCCCATTTCCTTGCTATCAGGAGTTCTCCTATGGATGCTTGCATCAGTTTGGCATAGATCTTGGACGCTAATCCTCTCACCGGAAAATCAACAAACCATTTAATGACTGGGTGCAGCTCAAGACTGTTTCCCCATGGCACTCCATAACATTTTAGGGCTGATCTTAAACGCAGATACAAGAAGAAGGATGTCCTGGGGACCTCAAAACTAGCTCTTAGATCTTCAAAACTCAACATATCTTTCTCATTGAATAGCTGGTTTACAGTATAAATGCCTCTGTCACTCCACTGCTTGCAAGCAAAGGGTTTGTTACCAGACATTAAGTGTGTATTGTGCCAAATTGGGGTGTTCAAATGCCACTTGTTGGTGTAGCACAGTTGCTCCTCCATCTGTTTAAAGTTAATCAATGTGTTGGTGATAATAGGGCCATAAGCTACCATACACTTTTTTGGACACACACCTGCAAAGGCAAGGTCTTGCAGTCTTAGACTTCCAGTGAGGTTTTGCTCTATTTCTCTCCATGGGACTGTAGATGAGGGGTCCATCCACACTCTGAGGGCCCGTAGCTGAAAGGCTCTGTGATACACTTTAACGTTGGGGAGGGCCAAGCCTCCCATGTTTGAGGTACGTTGTAGGGTAGAGTATTTTAGATTAGGTTGTTTATTATTCCAAATATATTGCCGAATTAAGGTATCAAGTTTCTTCCAGAAATTTATCGGTGGGGGTAAGGGGATCATTGTACTTAAGAAATTCACACGAGGAACTATGTTCATTTTAACAACAGCAATCCTGGAGCGTAGTGATGCCGGTAGTGCAGAACAATTGGCCAGATCCCTTTGAACACTATTTAATATAGTTTCATAGTTGCCCTGGACAACTCGCTGTAGGGATGCGTGTATGGTGATGCCCAAATATGTAATTTTGCTTTGGGTTGGTATTGTAACACTAATGGCTGATGCCACATGCCTGTTGTTCAATAAAAGAAGATTAGATTTATTCCAGTTAATTTTATAGCCGGAGATTGAGCCAAATTCATTGAAGATCTTAAGAATTTTTGGAATAGAGTCCTCAAGATCAGCAATGTACAACAAAATATCATCTGCAAATAATGATATTGAACTGCTACTGGATTTAATCTGGATATTACAGATGTTTCCTTATGGCTTAGGCTAACAGTTCAAGAGAGATTGCAAATAGCATGGGGGAGAGCGGACAACCCTGTCGCGAGCCCCGCTTAATGGGAAACGGCTGAGAGTGCAATCCATTGGTTGAGATTATGGCCGCGGGATTTGCATATAAAGTACGCACCATGTCAATGAATTTGGCCCCAAGCCTCTCCATTACTTGCCACAAGTAGTTCCACTCTAGGCGGTCGAAAGCCTTTTCCACGTCCACTGATAAAACTGCTGCCGTTGTTGGAAGGTTTTTGGCTTCTTCTATTACATGGAATAGTCTACGTACATTGTCTGAAGCATGACGCTTGGGTATAAAACCTGATTGGTCGGGGTGGACTAGCTTCTCGATAAAGCGCTCTAAGCGGAGAGCCAGGACTTTGGAATAAAGCTTAATATCAGTCCCGATGAGGCTGATGGGCCTGTAATTTGAACAATCCGTAGGATCTTTGCCCTTCTTTGGCATAACGGAAATCAGCGTGGTGTTGGTTTGTTGGTGGAAAGTACCCTTCTCTATGGCTGAAGTTAAAGCTTGTAAAATGGTAGGTCCTAATATGTCAAAATACTGTAGAAGTAGTTCTGATGGAATTCCATCCAACCCTGGCATTTTCCCTTTTTTAACTGTTTTTAACGCTGATTTAAGTTCCCCCAACGTTATAGGTTGGCCCAGTTCTTCTGCCTCCTATGGGTCAAGAAGAGGTAGGTTTAGTTCTTTTAGGAACTTCTGGCACTGTGTCGGATCTGGGTTGCAGGAGGACTCATACAACTTTGAGTAGAAGGATTGAAAAGTGGCGCTGATATCCTTGGACTTTTAAGTATTTATTTACTGAAGTCAAAGGTAAAGCCATGTGCTTAGTTTGCGGAGAACAGATTGCTGTGTTAAAGGATTGACTGAGGCAGAGCAGGCATGGACATCTGAAGCTTTGCTAGTTAAGCTGCAAAAGCAACAAGGCATCCAGGGATGCAGCAGTCAAGACCAGCTTTGTGATAAACCACAAAATCACCAAAACAGTTTGAGAACGTGCCGCCTGACATAAAATTAATATTGAGCAGAAGTGAGTTTAGCCTATTGGTCCGGCCCTCCACAACAGTCCCTGTTTCTCATGTGGCCCCTTGGGAAAATGAATTGCCCACCCCTGCCGTAGGACAACGTATGAGACTGGCTAAATTAATTCACACGTCTAATTAGCTCATACGGGCTACTTAGGTGTGTAGAAGCTAGCTGCTAGTCTGGACTGTAAACATTAATGGGTCTAACCCATTTATGGAGTCAAAACACATGATATGGCCTTGATTTGCATTATAACTGTTGTTAATGTTTGTGAAGAAAAGAAGGATGGCCCTCAGAACTAACAATGTATGGTACTTTCACTTTCAATTGATTGTTTGAAAACGTTTTATGGGATGGTCTGAACTAAAATTGCAAATTATACCTTTCCAAGGGTTTTAAATGTCATGTGTGACATGTTATGTTGTTATTACATGTGTATACATTTGTATATATGTTTATACATTTGTATAGATTTTTCTTTATTGAAAAACAAAATAGTTTTGGAGAGATCCCCCCCCACCCTGTTTTACAGTTTTTTTTAATGTAACTAAGTAACTTTTACTTAAAGTACATTTTAAATGAACAACTTATTACTTTTACTTGAGTAATTTTTCACATAGATATTTTTTACTTGTACTTGAGTAATATTTCATCAAAGTATTGGTACTTTTACTTGAGTACCGTATTTTAGTACTTTTTCCACCAAGATATCCTGCCTGATAAGTCTTTACTACCTTTGTCTACGGTGAGTGCGCATTTCCGCGACAGCAACACAATGGAGCCCTTGGTTTTGGTGTCGTCACTAGATGAGGCAGCAACCTTGAAGTATTTATTTTGTAGACGATTTATATCTCTTTTACGTAAATGTGACTCCTGTATAAGCGCCACATCTATGTTTTTCCTTCTTAAATAGTCCAGGAATTTAGCTCGTATGATCGGCCTGTTTAGCCCACTGATGTTGACTCAAAGGATTGAAAGCTCAGCCATCTTAAAAAATTACACGCATACATGTCTCGAGTACCCTACCGGATTTTTGCTGACAACGCTGTTTGCGCAAAACTCCAGCTCAAAACTACACCTTCTGACTTAAGTCACAGGTTAATTGAAACAAGTCTAGTGAATTCTTATGTTAAACATGAACAATATTATAAACACCTGAGTAGCCAGAATTAATCATTTCTTACAGTCTGGTTAAATGTTCCTTCAAAGGTTGGTTCCAAAACCTACACACAGCATCCTCCAGTCAAACTCTGTTCAGTAGCCCAAATACCGTTAGTATGAATGTGACACAGTCAGATTGCTCCAGCTCACATACCATAATTTCCTGCATCTCAGGTTCTGCCCCGATGTGCTGCTTCGAGGCATTCATTTCCGCCAACACTCCCTTCACTGCGTTGTAGATCACTGATTCAAGCACACTTAGCTGCCTCTCCAAGACCCGAGTGATTAAGTCCTCCATGTTAGAGAACGCTTTCACATCAGTTGCTCTGTCAGCTACCTCTCCATTAGCCGCTGCCATGCTAGCAACTTTCTCTGAATGAGTAAATAGTTTAGGCGAAACGAGACCTGCTCCATCGTGCCTGCAGCATTTCACTGAGTCACCGTAATAACAGACAAAACGGTTTGGCGTCGAAGAAAAAGTAATAGACGTGGTTATTTAATGAAATACGGAGGCGAGTGCAGGAGCTCTAGTCTCTTGCAACCATAGCGGGTGCTGGTCACGTGTTCTCCCCAGTTACTCTACTTTTAACTACATCTATAGGAGGCAGTAGACCATTCTAATATATATGTCCTACCTGACAGAATGAGCTATTTTACTTTAAACCACACTTATAGAGGAAGTAGTCCATTCTGATAGATATTTCCTACCTGACAGAATGAGCTACTCTACTCTTAACCCCATTTATAGAGGAAGTAGTCTATTATCATAGATATTTCCTACCTGACAAAATAAGCTACCCCACTTTTAACTACATTTATTGAGGAAGTAGTTCATTCTGATAGATATTTCATACCTGTCAGAATGAGCTACCCTACTTTTAACTACATTTATAGAGAAAGTAGGCTATTCTGATAGATATTCCCTACCTGTCAGAATGTGCTACCCTGCTTTTAACTACATTTACAGGAGGTAGTACTCCAATCTGATAGATATTTCCTACCTGAGAGAATGAGCTACCCTACTTTTAACTACATTTATAGGAGGCAGTAGACCATTCTAATAGATATTTCCTACCTGACAGAATGAGCTAACCGACTTTTAACTACCTTTATAGAGGAAGTAGTCCATTTTGATAGATATTTCCTACCTGAGAGAATAAGCTACCATACTTTTAACTAGATTTATAGAGAAAGTAGGCTAATCTGATAGATATGTCCTACCTGTCAGAATGAGCTACCCTACTTTAACTACATTTATAGAGAAAGTAGACCATTATAATAGATATGTCCTACCTGTCATAATGAGCTACCCTACTTTAACTACATTTATAGAGGAAGTAGGCCATTCTGATAATTTCCCACCTGACAGAATGAGCTACCCTACTTTTAAATACATATATAGAGGAAGTATGCCATTCTGATAGATATTTCCTACCTGTCAGAATGAGTTTCTCTATTTTAAATTACGTTTTTAGAGGAAAAAGGCCATTCTGATAGATATTTCCTACCTGTCAGAATGAGCTATCCTACTTTTCACTACATTTATAGAGGAGGTAGTAGTCCATTCTGATAGATATATCCTACCTGACAGAATGAGATATGCACATTTCACGACAGTAACGGGGCCCACAGTGGCCTGCCCACTCGGGGCCCATTTTTCTGCATGCAGTGGGCCCACACTGGCCCCAAAAGGGCATGCTTGGTAGTAGTCCATTCTGATAGATATTTCCTACCTGTCAGAATGAGCTACACTACTTTTAACTACATTTATAGAGGAAGCAGGCCATTCTGACAGATATTTCCTACTTGTCAGAATGTGCTACCCTACTTTTAACTACATATATAGAGAAAGTAGGCCATTCTGATAGATATTTCCTACCTGACACAATGAGCTACCCTACTTTTAACTACATTCATAGGAGGTGGTGGTCCATTATGACTGATTTTTAATACCTGATTGATTGAGCTACTATAGAGAAAGTAGTCCATACATGTGTGTTGTTTTAATTTAAATGATTAGGTCAACGTTTGTATGCAGAAGCATGTTTCATTAAATAAGTATACAACTTTTAGAATCAGTGTTCTGTAACATAACAGTGGGATGGGATGATTGATTGTTATATGGTAGTAGCTATGGAGTTGGCAGTTGGTTGTGTGCCATTTGTACCCAGGCCGTTGCGACTGTTATGCACCTAAGGCAAAGAAGAGGGAGGACATGGAAGGGTAAAAATGAATCAAAGAAAAGACAATAAAAATTGACTTCCCCAAACAAAAAAATTGCTTGATGTATAACAGTGACATTTCCCTAGTTGCAAAGAGGCGTGTCTGAAAGGCAACAAAGCATAGAAACTGACAGCCAGGCCTCCACTGGTATAATAAATAGCTGCAAATCATGCTGATGAGCATGAGCGAGCAGGGAAACAGTGGGGTCGATACAGTGAGTGAAAGATTCATCTAAATAAACCAAATCAATCAAATAGTCATCAAGGATTTTGTGCACTTTGTCAAGCGCAAATGACACTGGAAAAAAAAAACAACACTGCTAAGCAACAGAACAAATCGGAGACAGAGGAACCAAAGCAAAGATGGTGTCTTACCATTCTTGAAGCCCTCTATCATGCTCTTGGCAATGGGGGCCTGTCCCTGACCCAGAGAGAGAGCATGGAAGTCTTTGCTCATATCTGGAGAACAAGGATCAGAGGAGTCCTGCTGGTGAATGGGGATAGGACAGAGAGAGTAGAGTCAGCAAAGAAGAAAAAAAATAGGTGAGCCAACGAGATGTAACTCACTTGACAGATAATTGAAACAATGTCATAGGCTTTATGAAATTCAAAACAGATTTAGTTCTCAATTTAAACTCAACAGCTGAGAATTACAGCACAATTGCGACATCGCCTCAGTCTCTGGTGGCCATCTTAGCCATCAAATAGGGCCTATGGTGGAATGTGGGTGGGCTCAGTCAGACAGAGAGAGAGAGAGAGAGAGAGAGAGAGAGAGAGGCGGTCAAATGGATAGAAGATAAAGACATAAGAAGCGACAGGGATAGATGGGATAACAGCTGACACTCACAGCTTGTAGAGCAGTAGAAAACAGGCGGCTCCACAAAGTGATAACAATAAACAATGACACAGAAGGGGCTCTCAACATCCTTTGCAGCTCATTACAGCTATTCTCCCAATTACCAAGAAGGAGGAGCAACAAAGAAGAAGGGAATTCAGGGGTGACCGAGGGCAGTTGGGAAATAAGGGAAAGTGGATGGATAATAAGGGAAAATGGATGGATAAGGTGTTGTAAAGCAAGAGAGGGCAAGCGAGCAATTACAGAGAAGAAACTAAGTAACTAACTAACTAAAGGGTAGGGAATACATAATATAAGGAAGGTAAGGAGTTAATTAAATGAGCTACATAAACCTAGACTCAATTCTAAACTGAGGGGAGAAGAAATCTTGGCAGCAGCAAAATCCTCCTGTGATCACATTAATATTGAGCTCAACTTTGTCAATTTGAATTCCCACTGATGGAATAAAGCAATGGAAGTGAGTGACATATCTACAAACGGACACACTCTCTTCTCCCTTCAGTCAAGCAGCTATGAATAGATCCTCAGTTGTCAGAAAAAGCAGAGGAGAATACATGTAATCATCACCAGGGTATACTATATACACACTGGCTGTTTTTTCAATCAAATACAGAAAGAATACAGCTGTTCTCAATTGTCAAGCAAAAACCTTGAAACTTTTCAGTACATCGCGGGAAACGCATTATCAAGACACCAACACACACAAGCTGCCTTTCTCAAGCACTCATACACCGGGGAGCAGTTTCACAAAAGCAGAATTTATAAATCCAGGATAACCAATAAAGTGAGGCTTCACCTAGTGTAATCTGTGCAGCCTGGATAGGTGCGTTTCACGACGGCCAAGCCAGGCTGAGGAGGAGACTAGGTCGAGCCAGGATGAAATAATTTGGATAGATGCGCGTTCACGGCTTTCCTAAACAGACCACGAGGTGGATCACAGATTTACTAATGCTAAAATGGAGAATACGCATTGTACATACTTTATACAGAGTGAGCGGCAGCTTCTTGTGGAAGTATGACAACATGAAACACATTATTTGTTAAAAAAAATAATAATAAAAAAATAAAGAAACACAGCAGACGATCGCAAACCGACTGAATGTGTAAGTAGCCTAAATATATACATTAACTGACCACTGCTCTGAATTGAAACCGTCATATTCACACCATTCAAGGATTAGGTTACTAATCATTTGCACAAATTAACAGTTGTACTCTTTGCCTTAAAAGTAAGCAGAAGATAATTTTAATCAGGAAATTTACCATGAAGATCAATTTTTTACAACGCTATGCATAAATATCTATTTCACTCTTGTTTCTCCCTCTCTCTCTCATGGGCTAAAATATAAATTACCTAAGTTCCACTGCTTGCTTTTAATGCAAAGTGTACAACTGTGCGTTTTTGCAAATGACAAGTGACTCATTGAATGGTTTCAGTTAAGTTGGTAATTGTATATTTTTAGACTATCATTCAGTCATTCTGCTATTTGCCATGCCGAGTTTCCTTCTTTACATATTACATGCTTTGCTCCCTCGTACGTATATATGGACATATAAAATAAAGACACTGAAGAAATTGGACTCTAAAATCTAAAAACTATAAAGATAATTAAGTGACAAAGTCCGTGCACACTGTAAACATGAATGTAACAGTATATTCATCAGTTATTTTCCCCCAAGCTAAATATAAGGTCAAAAACCATTGTCCTCTCCCTGTTGTTACATGAATGTACAGTAGCCTACAACACTATATAGTTACTGGTCCAGTGAACTAAGTCTATAATTTGAGAGGATTGTACAATTAGGATATGTTCTTAAAATTGTACAATCCTCCCAAATTATAGTCCCAGTTTACTGGAAAACACAAATTGTGTGCTAAGAATGCCTAATACAATGCACATGGAAGAGGAACAAACATGATCCTTTATTGTTAAAGAATACAAAAAAATGTATCAGCTAAAATAATTTAAGGTGCATTGGTCCACTATAGAAACACACATGTACAGCATTTGATGTATTGCCCTTAGTAACAGACTTCATTTAAAACACATTTGCAATCTCATCAACCTTTTCTAATTATCTCAACAACTGCCATAATATATCCATCAAACTTCTAACAACAATATGTGAACAGCAGTTTTCCTACAGCAATATAACAGTAACGATGACTGTCACAGGAATAATTCTTAAAAATAATGGTCACAACTTAAATAATAACTTGCTTAACTGAACAGCAATATGCACCTGTTGTATTTTAGTGCAGGCTATAACAATAAGGTAAAAAACACTGCTGAGTGAACAGAAAAGGCCCCAGGATTTATAAATCCTGGCTGTTAGCCTGGTCAGGAGCAGAATAAATCTCCATGGTGCCTCTGCTTTTGTGAAACTGAGTCAAGGCTAAATTGAGCCAGGACGACTGGGAAATCCCAGCTTAATCCGCTATCTAGGTTTTGTGAAATAGCCCCCAGCTTTATACCTGTCTTGTAGCAGCAGTAAAACAAAACAAAAAAACTCCAACAACACAGACAAACCTGGTGGTAAAGCAAAGGTTCCCAGGGTTTGAGGGAAGTGGATAGAAATGTACATGTAAGTGTAAGTTGGGCAGTTTATCCAGCTCTATGATAGAAATCCACTGGCACAAAAAGTAAAGTGTATAAAAGTTATATTCTAATGGCTGTGACACATACTACTTCAGAAAAAAACAGTATAAATGAAGAGGGTGTATTTGAGGGGAAGCATAACTTCTTCACAAATCTAAATTTGAATTTACAGTGGAATTCCTTTTGGGGCATTAAGATATAATGAGATGAGATTAATAAGATGAAAGCAAGATGTTTGCGTGTGTTCTGTGTTTTCTTACGAGTCCTCCTTCAGAGGAAGAAGCTGGACTCATCCATGTTGAGTTGGCACACATCCTGGACCAGATTATCCATATATGGTATTGGGCGAGCGCCCAGGGGCACCAGCCAATCTGCAGTGCTGAATAAACCTGACTAAAACACACTATGGGCACAACATTAAATCAAACGTGAAATTTGTAGAAAAAAAAAAGTATGTAAGAATAACTGATAATATATGGTATTTATACCCATATTACATTTGACTGATTTACATGTAAAGTAGGAGGAGGGAGGCACTTTGAGTGTGGGCACCACACTGATTAATCCAGGCCTGCACGCATCTGGAAGCTGAAGAGCAGTTTGAGGACCTCCAACAGACCATGGCACGTGTATCTGCAGAGGATGAATACACACACTGCGTTACATACAGTAATGCCAAAGAATCACTATATGTCTCCTAGGTCAGTATCACAACCTGGGGGGGCAGGAACCCCACAACAGCAATCTGAGCAGGTAAATTAATTTAAACAAATAAAAAACAAAAAAAGACCCAACATAATCCTGTTAGTATTCTCCTTTAATTTTTGCTTTTTTTTATCAGGCCTCTAAAAATTATTCAAATAAAACCAAGCACAAAAATCAATTGGTTGAAGTATACATAACTCACTGACATATGCAACCAGTAATAAGGGGTCTCCAACTAGACATTTCTTCATTTTAGGGGGTGGCAAGCCAAAAAAAGGTTGGGAACCAGTGTCCTAGAATGACATGTACCTCTTCTAAAGGCATATTTTATTCCGCTTACCATAGCTCCAAACATACACTGAATGTTCTGTAACTGTAAAGGCACATTATACCATGTTTCCAAGATCAAATGATACAAGTTATGCTCCACAGTTCTAAGGTTATATCTGAAACTTCTTAATTTCCTATTACCTCTTTTCTTCTTTTCTCCCTACAGAGTTAAAGGTGCAGTAGGTAAGACTTATAAAACTAACTTTCTGTCATATTTGCTGAAACTGACCCTATGTTCGAGTAGAACTACATGAAGCAGGTAATTTAAAAAAGAAATCTGGCTCCTCTGGCACCACCTACATAGGTAGTGCGATTTGCGTGTCAATCACTGCTCATGCACACGCATTCATTCTCTCTAGTGGGGGGAGGGGCTTAGGAGACCATTTTGGGCTTTAGCGGAAAGGCAGGAGAAGTTGTCGATGTTCAAATTTGTTGGCTAAGTCCTGGATCTTTACAATCCTACCTACGGCACCTTTAAGTCATAATTCACGTAAATCTTCCTCATCAAAGGGGCCGCCGTTTGTGACATGACATTTTCTGCAATCTAAAACAATAAACCTTTTAGGTTTTCAATTTTGACTGCTTATATTACTGTATATTTGGTAGTTTGTTTTTTCATGACCAAACCTAAGGCTAAATCAACCAAACTGAACACAGCTACACAGCCCAGTCCAATACAAACCACCCCAAAGAAAAGGTAAACTGAATATTTAATAACACCACAATGAAATAACCCAAACTAAGGCAAATCTAATCCAGGGTCACAAAACAATATTACTGCCTGATACTGTAATTTCCCCCAGACATGTACTGTAGATACTAATGGAGCATGTAGTGCTATAACACAAGTGCATGCATTGTACATGCAGTTTGGTCATTAGTATTGCCTAGGGTCTACTGATAGTGCCAAAGCTTTCCCTGTAATTTTAAGAAGACGCTGACTTAGAACAAAGTTGGAGCTAAAAGTTTGATCCCAGCAGAGAGCTCAGGAGAGGTTGAGTGAGGGTAAAGAAAGAAAGGTAGAGAGGCAGAGAAAAGAAACAAAGGGGAAGCAGCTAATAGTTTTGAGGATCTAGGAATAAAAAATGTATGAGGTAAAATAAGGTTCCTTTAGTCCATCCGTCACCATCGCTGCAGTGGAAATTAGTCTTTGCTCGAGTCTACTCTCAACCTCCACAGTGCACTCCTACAATACCCAGTTGTGTTAAATAGTTATTCTCTTTGGAATCTTTGGTCTGTATTCTTGGGTTGCAGACTTTGCATGTCCTTTTCATTTTGTGTCAATATTTCCTACTGTTTTTTTCAAAGTCTGTATAACAATTCACAAGTGAATTAATGTTTTATGTTGTCTATACAGTCTATAAAAAAGTGCAATGTACCACTCTGTAGCAGAGCACCATGTGAGTACAGAGTCTTCATTTGTCTTGAGAAATAAATTTATGTATTACAAATTTATTATGAAATGTTTCCTGGTCCTTCTTCAGCTCTCCCCTTCCACTTTGTCTCTGTCCTTAGCTTTTTAAACTAGTTATTTACTGACCTCAGCACTCCTTTTCATTTCAATTAGTCCCCCTTTCCCCACCTTTTCTCTTCTCTCATCCCTCTTCCTTCCACATACGTCCTCCAGCTATGGCTCTCTGCCATCCCTTGCCCACTGTCCTCCTTCACTTATTCATCTATTTTTCCCCCTCCTCCTTCATCTCATTTCTCTTCTTTTCTCCTACCCCTTAAATGCTCATCTCTCTTCCCCCTTCATCTTTCCCTGTCCCATCTCCTACTGTCTCTTACTAAGATCCTCATCTCCCTATACTCCCCCACTTTGTCCCATCTTCCTCTGTATCTCCCCGCATCAATCCAATACGATTCAGAGCTATAGACAAATCATCAGCATCACTATCAGACTGGTTCCCAGAATCAAAAAACTTCAGAGCTGCCACATAGCCGAAGTATAAGATGCAGCTTTTTGGTAAAATGAACAAATACCATCAATTATGCTGCTCTCTACCTAATCCAGTATGCACACATATTCATACATAACGTGCCTTATCATTCTCTGATCTGACAGAGCATGCATGCACGCACGCACGCACGCACACCCACACAGAGAGTTGACCCATTGTTAATATATCATATAAAAAAAATAAATAAATAAATATATATATATATATATATACTTGACATGGAAAGAGAAACAAATGTTCTATCCTCTTTGCATCCAGTTACCACTTATTAATCTTTGTAGCAATAACTCTGATGTCACAGTCAGCACAAGTGTGCAATAGTGGCCACATATACATTTGAGCATTTTTAGTTACTGTTCTAGACCAGCACTGCAGGGAAAAATATAACCAAATCATATGCATATATACATGATACAATTATGAGATTACCACAAATATAACATTTAACAAGCATTTAACTACCCAGATAAGTCATCCACACATTTTGTTAAGGATTGGCTAATATCCTGTAGAACCTCTCCTCACCCACTTCCTTCTCCTGCTTTTCTTTCCACTTATTTGCGCAACCTTTTCTCTTCTTCTGCCCTCTTCTGGTCCTCTCTGCAACTTTTTCCAATCCCTTCATTTTCACCTTCCCTCTTTGCCTTCGAGAGCTGATGAATCGATTAATTGTCAACTATTAAATGAATCACCAACTATTTTGATAATCTAATAATCGGTTTGGTCATATTTTATGAAAAAATTCTCTGATTGCGGCTTCTTAAAAGTGAATATTTTCTAGGTTCTTCACTCCGCAGTGACAGTAAACCGAATATCTGAGTTGTGCACAAAACAAGACATTTGAGAAAGTCATCTTGGGCATTTTTCACACTCTTTTGACATTTTATAGACCAAACAATTAACTGATTAATCGTGAAAAGAATCAACAGATTAATCAACAATGAAAATAATCGTTAGTTTCAGCTATACTCCCTTCATCCTCACACCTCACCTCTCTGGTAGCAAGTTGATCTTAATGATGGTGTGTTTGTTGTTTACATATGTTTTAAACATATGTACAATGGTGACAAAAAGAATAATTGAAAAAATGCCTTTTACTACTGTGTTTGCTTAAGTACTGAAAAAGTCAAATATTTTGGGTTTACCAGAAAGAGCTGAAATGAGGAATAATCCATAGTGATAGGCTGATGTACAGCACAGCAGGGTTTGTCTCTGTGTGTTAATTTTCATTTCATATATTTTGGGTAAATGTGTTCTTAAAATGAATTTTGTTGTATTTTACGAGAGTTGAAGTTATACTTGTACCACAATGGATGTATATATAGATGAACAAAGACACAGAGAGGGTCATTGATTATTGTCAAGTCAGAAGGAACAGACGACTCGGCTATTAGACAAATACATCACTCTGAAGCGCTGCAGTCGCAATCTATAACTGCCACAACTCAATTGTCCCTAAATGTCACGCTGTGGCTACATTGTGAACTGGCAGCTGAATGAAGTGGGAGCAATGAAGCAGAGCAAAGACCTAGAGAGAATGAAAGGGCAGAAAGACCAACGAGGAAGAAACTGTCTGAAAGGCACCCACTAGGAAGAAAATGGCCAGAGAAAAGAAAGTATAGAGAGGCAAGGTTTTGTGGAGATGGACCTTTTGAAAAGAGGGAGGTGTATGAGAACGACGATGACCTAAAGATCAGGATGGAAAAATAGTTAGGTGACTTACTAACTCATTCTCCTTTGCCCTCTCACTCTCTCTCTTTGATAGTCCAGCCACCTCTCTTTCTCTCTCTCTCTCAGACGACACATTCAGGACCTAAAGGAATATGCACATATTGTAGTACTTCAGGGTCCAGGGTTGTTTTGCGTTTGTTACCTAAACAGCGACAGCATCATAAAAGTTCAAGTTAGATGTAGTTTCTAATGTTAAGAGACCTATAAATCAATTTGAGAGTGACAGAAGAGTTCAATCTTTAATTTTGGTAGTCGGATGACACCTTTCTTTACATTTGGATCCCAGTTTGTGCCTTTAAAGTGTCCTGTTTTCTTGCCCCACACTCAGTAATCATAAATCTGTCATGCATAAGGCCATCACATTCAGCAATTTACCTCAAGCAAACTAATGCTTAAATTATTGGAAATTACACTATGTGACACAAATTGTAAAATATTTAAACCAACCATTTTAAAATTCAGAATTTCGTAATGAGCTAATTTGATGCAATGAGGCATTTGTTATTTTGATTGAGCTCTTATTCAATTTAAATAAACTGCTTCATGTAAATGCAGCTACCGACTAGAGAGGAAATAAAATCCCCCCCCCCCACACACACACACACACACAAACGCAGACACACGCACACACACAGACACACATGCAGGAAAAGAGGTAAGTTTAGAGAGAAAAAGTCGCAGTATAGTTTTGGAAAACTGGAAGGATATATTAGCTCATATAAACCATCTTTGTAGCTTTCTCTGGCTTTCCTCTACTAATGGCTTATCTGATATCCAGTCAATGTAAATCCCTTCAAATTTTAGGAGCCGTCCTCAAATATGACCGTAATGGACTTCACTACAATGCAAATAACAGCTTAAGACAATCTGGTTTCCATTATAAATGTGTCTATACAGGCTCGTGTTCTCATGTCTGGCAACATGTTTTCAATACATTGATTACTTTCCTCAACCTGTTAATGTTTGAGGCTAAACTGCTTTACAGAGAGAGAGTGTGGTGAAAGAACATGGGAGGTAACCAGTGGCAGAGGCAACATTAGTGATTGCCTAGAGTGGCAAACGAGTAATGGTTCCCCACAATTATATCAATGGATTGAAGCTGCAGCAGTTTCCGTTCCCTGCACAAAGCATTCTGTAAAAGCTCTCAACTGCTCCAAGTTTTCTATTTGTTGCTACCTACTGGTTAGCAAAGCAACATTTAAAGCTTGCAAGAAATGCATAGGAAGTCGATGGAAATATGCAGCCAGAGGCAAACAGACATATATTTGGCCTACAGGGGACAAAAATTGAGTTGTACATGTCATGAAAAACAAGGGGGGAGTGCTTGTTGGGTCTGACTAATGTAACACAAAGCAGTCCACATAAAGGGAATGGATTCCCCAACAGTTTAATGGCATAGCCATGATAATAAAGGCTTTTTAACTTTTGCATGTACATTTAACACACGTTCATTGACACTATCAACCAGTAGCAACAATGGGAAGACAAATTTTACTTTGCATTCTATTTTAATGAACATTACTGCTTTTAAAAAGCTGCTTCCACTCCACACATACAGTACACTTACATAATTGTTTCCATATTACAACTGTGGAACCCATTCATAACTAAGTCTATTAATTCATTCATTTCTCATTCCATTTAATCTCAACTAACTTCTTGTTGAAATGTCAAGTCGTCACCCAGTATCCTCTGTGTATACCTTACCCATGCTTCTAAATGTACAACACTGGATGAAAACGGTCATCAACTGCAACAAATGTAAAAAAACAAAAAAAACAAATGTAAAATACAAAAATGTGTTTGCCACAGACACATTTGTATAGTTAGATTCTAATTTGAAGTGTCCAATTTGAAAAGAATTCCCTGCATTTCCTATGTGGACACTTAAATGTCCATGTTTTTGCTCCAGAAATGAAACTTTGCAACAGTATAGAGACAGATCAATAGTAATGTAGAGATCAGCTAATTTAGCAGACTGGCTGAGCCAAGACTTACTGATTTCATCTCCACTTCAGCTTGGCCTTGAAGGTCCATCATCAGCTGCCATCTTGAAAGGGGAGAACGCAACATACAGTAACATGATCAAAGCAACTTATGTTTGTGTAGAACACTTAATACACTGAGTACACAATAGCAATAGATGAAAAACAAAGCTGAATGTAGCACAATGATTTCACAAAAAAAACACTGCACTGAAACACTATAAAAGTTATATAATAATAAAAGCTAAACATGTTTTGTTCACTTCTCCTACTTGCTGTCACTCAGAAGGGCAGAATATTCGAGTATATATGTGGAGGACTATGCACCTCTGTTTGCTTCGCTGCAAATTGTGTGATATCAGTTAAGTCGTATTGTTAACAACAAATGCAGCAAGGCCAAAGTCGCCCAGAGTGCAACAGGGGATATTCTGTTTGCTTAATTTTAAAGTGTGCTCACTGGACTACAGCTGATCTCAGTCAATAGACCTTTAATGACAACTTAAATGTACTGTCCGGTGACTCAATAGAGAATGTGTTAGAGGGCTGAATGCTCCAGTCCCTCACTGCCATGGCCTTAGACAGGAAACTGAACCCTGGAGAAGTTGGGATCTTTATCTTAACATACTTAAGGAGAGGGCAGACAGAGAGAGCACCAAGGGGCAGTTACTGTACATAGGTGTGTGTGCATGTATGTGTTATTTACCGTATGATCTAACTGGTTCTGGCTGATTCTGGATTCAACCTAACATATTGTCTTTGTCAAAGTTTAAGAACATTTTGATTACGTTTACCTCACTCACGATACATTTCAAGGGCACACAGACTGGGGGAAATATTCTTTTTTCGCTGTTACTTTCTTTTATAACTATCAGTTTGATTAATTTCCTAATCTGAGAAATGTTTTCTTGTTTTGTGACCTTCCTTGTGATTTCCCCAAATCATCGAGCTGCTTTGTGTTTTATGTCTTTTTATGTTTTTTCCAACGGCTCTACCGTTACAGGACTGTGATCATCAAGATGAAAATTTAGCTCAGTGAGTCAGAGGGGAGACATTTCACCTGTACGCTAGCAAACGTCATTATACTTGACAGCACTCAAGATAATTATTTTCCACAAATCACATATCTTCCTTTGTAAGCAGCATCAAATTAAAAAATGAACTTAAGGGAGGTATTATTGTGAATGTGTGACTTTGAATCTTAACTTCTTTATAGGGAATTTCCACCTGCTGTAATCCTCTTTGAAAAGCCACAATAACAAATAAGTATTGCCAAATGAAAATGAATGTGGTTCCAATCCACAGACATCGGGGGAGGAAAGAAGCACTTTAAAAGATTCAAAAGTGTTAGGTGTCAAACACAAGCAGAACAAGACAAATATGTCAGACATCTGGGAGGTGTGTAAAGAGAAAGGTATGGCATTAAGGGTAACTTATGCTACCCATAACAAATGCATTGGGACTTAAATGCTTTTAAGTCTCTTGTTTTGCTGTCTTTCATAAACTGACAGATCAGTTCTTCCTAAATGAAAATTGGAACTGGGTACAGCTTATACAATTGCACCAATATTCCAAAGCTCAACTCACATTTACAACAACAATTGCATAGGTGAAAAGTTCAATGAAAGCAATCCTAATCATTCAGATAACAAATTTGCTTCTACTCCTACAGAGATAATGGCCTCAATTAAACAATTCAACCAATCTATGGAAATGAAGATAGAAAAAAATAAATATCAAATATAAATGATCCTTTAGGTAACAAGATAAAGAAAATACAGTAGTTCACCCTGGTTTCTCTCTATACGTGGTGTAACTGTACACACTGTTTCTTTGCCACAGCTCCCAATCTCCTTCTCTGCCAGGGCCAAATGGCTCTGTCTCCCTGCATCTCTCCTTTAATTTCCTTCCCTTATTCATCCCATCATCCTGCTGCTGTCTCTCCCCCAGCTGGCTCTTGGCCTCCGCCCAGGTGGGCTCTTTGCCCTGGAAGATCATGATGGCCTGGACAGCCATGGGACTTGATCATGTTCTATTTATTCAGAGACTTCATACTAGATGAAAAAAGGACAGAAAAAGGACAGAAAAAAGGTGAAGGGATGAGGGTATAGTTCTTGCTGAGTCAGATTCTAATTTATGAAGTTTGTTTTGGTAAAAAAGAAAGCCAGATATTTAGAGATTAATAAAATCAGCTGGCCACATTTTAGCTTCTTTAACTACCTCTGAAAAGGACAATCCGTTTGCGATTCATGATTGTATGCGTAAGACTTGTCTTTCTGAATGATGAAAGGATTCTCCTTAAACATGAGACAAAGACTCACAGATTCGAAGAGATAAACAGTTAAGGGAACACTTAAGTTATTACAATTCATCATGTGGGGAACATGAATGCCCATGTATCCATCCAGCAGTTATTGAGACATTTCACTCAAAACTGCATTTGTCAACCTCATTGTGGTGCTAGAGGAGAAGTCAGCGGATCACCAAACCTGTGATCACTTTTTTATGAGCAGCACATGATACGTTCTTCATAGTAACCAATGCAATGCTATGCAATGATATATTTTGTCTTGTCATATTGTTTAAAAAGCATAGTCTTCTTTCTCTAACTTTGCCACAAAGGTCATAGGGTGTTTGATAAAAAAGTAGAACAGCCAAAGGTGGCGAAAACAATTTGTATTTTAGATGCGACACCGAGGATTTCATGTAAAGGCTAACATGGCAAGGTACTATCCAAGTCTTATCTTCTGCTGCTTGTTAGCTGTCTTAAGCTTTACAATGACAGACAGGTACTTGTCAATGTCTCTGGAACACGGCCACCAGCTTCTTGCTCTCCAGCTCTACAGACATGGCCTCTACCTTCCCCCGTGTGTCAATGATCCTAAAAAAGCTGAAAGGCAGCTTGTTCACCTGCTCCCCCAATGCAGTGCATTTCTCTACCAGCAGCTTGGAAATTCTCTCTCTCTCTCACTCTCTCACTCACACACACACACACACAAGTGACAAAGTGGTTGTTATAGACACAGGTGTTTAGTAAATTGAATAGACAGACAGAGACACTTTAAGGAGAAATTTTCTGTGATTTCTTTTTTCAAGTCAAGTTTTCAAATGAAATACTTACATGCCCATATGTTTGTTGCCCATATCGGTTGCTGTAATCATTCCTCCTGTCCATACTGGCCGTGTAGTGATCCACTCCAAGCAGAAAACAAATGGAGGAGAAGCAGAGAAGAGGCAATATGCTCTTCTTTAACATAATGAAAAAGTAATTAAATCATTCTAAGTATTATTGATGCAACTGACATCAACCTACTGACATTAAAACGGAAGTCCAGCTGGTCAATATCAAAGCTAACATTTTGGGAAATACGCATATTCACTTCTTTGCTGAGAGAAAGATTGATACCACTCTCATGTCAAAATCAAATCAAATCAAATTAAATGTATTTTTCACATACACAATCATACACAGTACAATGTGCAGTGAAATTCATTGTATACCTGTTCCATCTCAATAAAAACAATAAAATCCATAAAAATAGTAATATATACAACACGAGAAAATGAGGTGGTGGGTGGGGGGCTAGCTAGTTCTCATTGAGCAGACGGACAGCTGAGGGAAGAAGCTCCTTCTTGAAGGGTGAGTAACAGTGATCCAGGGTTCTCTCTCTTCTGGTGGGGCATGTGATGTGCTGCCTAAGGTCAGGTCTGACTCTCTTCAGGTTAGCACTGTTAAAATCCCCGGCTACGATGACAGCAGCATCCCGATGTTCAGCCTGGTGGTTAATAAGAGACTCCTCCCCTCGACTTTCTGGACTCTCTCGTTCTGTCCATGCGGTGAACTGAGAGGTGATCCGCTGGTTGAATTGCATGGTCCAGTATCGAGGGTGTTAGCCATGTCTCAGTGAGGCAGATGATGTTGCAGTCTCGCATGTCCCTCTGGTATTTAATTCTGGCTCTGAGCTCGTCCAGCTTGTTTTCTATTGACTGGACGTTAGCTAGCAGGATGCTGGGCAGTGGTGTGCGGTGTGCCCTGTTCCTCAGCCTGTTTCTGATGCCTGCCTTCACCTCTAGGCCTTCTCCGTGACCGGTTGCTAGCGCATCCGTTGTTGTTGGCTCTCCTCACAATCTCGCTGGGCCAGGTTGGATCGGGAGTGAAACTTCCAGGGAGACGGCATGAGTCCCGTATATTTAAAAGTGTCTTTTTGTCATATATAGGTGACATAGCTCAGGTTGGATTAGTAGATTTAGTAAAAAAAACAGAAAAAAACAGACGGAGCAGGTACTACGGCTGCTGCACTCACCGGCACCATGGCAACGATGTCTGTAGGTTAAATGTGATGCGTTTTTCCAACATTGTGTCGTGTTATGAATGTTGGGAAAATGTTACAAGACAGCCCAAGCTAAATCAAGCATTGTAGAAAAGGGCTACAATACCCTAATTTCAAATGAGGTCTGGTCGAGAGGCTTGCGAATGCAATTAAAGTCAGGTCATGTTTAATGGGCACGAAAATGAAAGCCTCCTGATGTGGAAAGCTGAAAAAAAAACTTCTCTCTGTTCCTGTTCAGCCATGTTCAGGTTACTGCCTTCACTCCTGACAGCAATCCTCACCCCTCCCCTCTCTCTCTCCTCTCTCTCATTCAAAGGCTGCTGCACTCAGGTTGGCCAGCCTGGAGGCACTGATGAGCCAGATGCATTTATTTATACGTAAGGCTCTTAAAGGCCTCATCATGTCAGAGGAAGGATGATGAGACGAGAAGCAGCCTGGTGCAGTTGACTAACACTAGGTACAGAAGGAGGCGGCTCCTGTTAGCAACACAAAGTTAAATGGGGGACAACGATCCCCATTACAGCCATGCGAACACAGAGTCTGTTAAACGGTACAGGTAGGGATGAGGTTAGTGTCTTCCTTAAGGATTCTTAGGATACCCAATTCAAAAGCACCACCTACAAATGTGGTAAAGCAGACTATGTGAGTCAGTGAGTTTAGCTGGTTAATTGGTGTAGCAGGACTCTCTGAGCTATGGCGTTGTGATATGGATCCTGCTAGCAGCTAGTGGTCAGAGGGCCAGGACGCCTCGTTACCCAGAGAATGGTGATTAGCTCTGGGTAATGGTGCCTGTCAGTCCAATTAGCGGCATTATATGTGACCAGTACCCTATGCCACTAATTACAACCGGGCCGCGAGTGAATCAGAAAAAAGACAGAGGGAAAGAGGTGTAATATGAGAAAGTATGTGTGTGTGTGTGTGTGTGTGTGTGTGTGTGTGTGCAGACAGATGACCCTCTCTGCCACAGCATCTACCCTGTCATTTCCAATTACAGTGAGCCTCAGGTCTTTGCAACAGCATCACCCAGCTCAGACCTCATTTGCTCGACACCAAGCGTCAATCAGCCATTAACACACCGATTCATGGTAAGACACGACCAACTGTCCTTAATGTAATATTAGGAGCTGCTGAGAGGAACTGTAGGGGCATAATTACATGTATCTGAGGGATGTAATGCCACAGTGCATTTCAATTGAGTCAACTTTTTTTTTTTACATCATTAAATGGGCATTATTATTACAGTGGACCCAATGAACAAAATGCATTAAGGAACATTAAGGAGCAGTGTTCCAAATATAGAAATGCTGCAAATACTAAAACATGCACATAAGGCTAAATGGAAGTTGAAATATAGTATGCAGCAGAAGGTTCAACGAACCTCTGTTTTCACTTAGAAACGGGTGCTTCATTTTGTACAGCGCTGAAAACCATCACGTTACAAGTTTACAAAATTCCACAAAAAATACTGCTTTACAGGAAAAAATGACAGTGACAAAACAATGTAGTATCTGATGGACTTATAGGTTTAATGTCTGTATAAAGCTCAAATGTGCTAAGTCATAATAAGAACGTTCATTATGGGTACTGTGGCAGTACAGGGAGTAATAATTAACCTCTTAGTGGCGTGATTTCGATGGGATGTTTAAAAGACGGGTCTGAGATTGGATGCTGAGGGGTTAACGAACTATAGGAAGCCCCTGAAGAGGACACTAACCTATGCTATGTCAACTTGAATGTTCCATATGTTATCTAACATGTTACCTAAGCTATCCCATATAAGCTGTGAAATGTAAAGCTAGAATAAGGATGCATATTGGCGGTGTATTCTCCAGGTTCTGCAGGACCTGTAAATGGATGCTGTAATCTTTGATGTAATAAACCTTTTTATAATCAAGAACAGTATCCAGCGAATCTCTCTTCCACACATCGGCAACACAGCACGGCAGCCAAGACACAACAACAACTCTTTCACTGTCCTCTCTTGGTGTTACCTTTTCAAATTTCCTCCACAGAAAATGTATACATACAGACTAACGTTTGAACATGCACTAATTTGAATGTACACCTGGTGAAATTGACTATTTAAATGGTATAAACAATTACAGTATGTGTTTTTCAATGTGTGTTGTAGATCAGTTGCTCATCACAACCAGAGCCTACTTCATCACAACATGGCAATGTGACGTGAGGCCCAACTGGTAGTTGTTGCAACCAAACAGAGAAAAAACTGCTGAGAGGCTTTTGAGTGTGTGCTTTTGTGTGCTGCTGGTTTTTTTACCCCTATGTACTGGTGAAGTAGAGTTGTTTACTTGTGAGTTTTACTAGATTATAAAAGTGCTCCACAATGTATCAGAAATATACAATACCTGCATGTAAGCCCTTGTTGTTAAGGCAACAATTCACATCAGCAGCAGCGAGAGGGACGCTGAAGTGCCGTTAAGTGCAGAGGCTCTTCAGCCTAGAAGCACTGAAATGTGATTCATACTGTGCTCTTTTTCATAAACCTCTGTCGACGGCTTGGAAGCTGGTGTATGTGCACAGTGAGTACCTAGCCAAACACATTAGCAGATAAAATTTTCTGCTCTAATTATGGTTGTACAGGCAGGGCTATTCATCTGTGCTCATGAAGGACTACAGGTCAGAACAGTGTGAAACAAGAGAGAACAGCTCTGAGATGAGAAGGTAAGAGAGGGAGGAGGAAAAAGGGGAGGCAGGAAAATATTGTGTACCAGCCAGTCCTCTTTTTGTTTTATTTTTGTTTTATTTTATTTTTAAGTGTTCATCTATCATTAAAAAGAAGATAATGGAAATAATGGAAATATCATCTATATTCATATTTCACACTCATTTTATATATATATATATATATATATATATATATTTTGGACTGAATTCAGGGAGGAATTGGTGAAGTTAATTTAATTTTGTCAGAGTTGCATCAAGATGCAACTGTGCAATGTAATGCAATTATGTATAGTCGCAATATTTGTTTCTATGCAATGTAATGTATGCATGCAATGCATTTGTAATTAAGCCAATAAAACCAAAGCATTACACTAAGACTTAATTACACTTTCATGCAAATGTGCCATCAAGAGGCATTGCACCCTGATGCTCCCCCATGGCGATGGGCCCTGTACCAACTGATATAGGACACAGTGTCCTGCAAGAAACAATGTCAGAATCTACCTGAAGGGCTCTCCCACTGGGCTCACACCGAGGACTATGCTCAGGTTGTTCCTGACTCGCTCCATCAGGAAGCTGAACAGGGAGTCAGAAGTCTCTCCACCACATTGTCTTTGCATTGTATATCTAGAGGTAGAAAGACAACAGAAACATGCTATAGAAATAAGTATTAATATATTTTTCTAAAGGATCTCACTAAACCCAGACCGTATGCTGCTGATGGACCTAACGGTAGTAAAAATGCGGCATCAGCTGTGTATAAAAGCTGTAAAACATTTCAGCCCATGATATGTAGCTCACCGTGTCAAGATTAGTCACATCTGTTGTTTTTAGCACTTTGAACTGTTCACTGCTTTTAATTCAAGGGGTGGTAACGGCTTTGACTCCAGGACACTTTTTTCTGCTTCCTACATTACATCCAACGTTACATGATTGCTGGATATACCAAATTAACTTTTCTTCACTTTCCTGGAGCACGAGCGGATAGCATACAGGAACATCGCAACTGTTGTGTAAGTTTGCCTCTGACTTTCACCACTTATAACTTATGACGTTAATACTGCCGTTTAAAAAAACATAATAATAATATATATAATTTAATATATATATATATATCATTTTCAAGTGAATTTGCAGCATTAGGAGGTCATATTTACTGAAATCAAAAGCTATTTAAATCAAACACATCTTAACAGGGCAAGTTACATGAAGAGAATTGTGGCTGATTCAGAACACACACGGGTTTGTGCAGATAAAGGCTTAATGAGGAAGGTTTCTGCCATACAAATTCATCGGATTAAGAGAGCAGCTGCTAAAATGCCATTACAAAGCAGCAAACAGGTATTTGAAGCTACTGGTGCAGTTGTGCATAAACCTACTAATCTGCCACCCCTAACCAATGCTCACAATCAGAAATGGTTGCAGTGGGCCCAGAAATACATGAAGACTAATTTTCAAACAGTCTTGTTTACTGATGAGTGCTGTACAACCCTGGATGGTCCAGATGGATAGCCACCATGTCCCAATAAGGCTGCGACGTCACGGTCTGGAATCATGGGGAGAGAGCTGGTAGGCCCCTTTAGGGTCCCTGAAGTCGTGAAAATGACCTCGGCAAAGTATGTAGAGTTTTTGACTGACCTCTTTCTTCCATGGTACAAAAAGGACCGTGCCTTCCGTAGAAAAATCATCTTCATGCATGACAATGCACCATCTCATGCTGCAAAGAATACCTCTGTGTCATAGGCTGCTATGGGCATAAAAAGAGAGAAACTCATGGTGTGGCCCCATTCCTCCCCTGACCTCAACCCTATTGAGAACCTTTGGAGCATCCTCAAGCAAAAGATCTATGAGGGTGGGAGGCAGTTCACATCAAAACAGCAGCTCTGGGAGGCTATTCAGACATCCTGCAAAGAAATTCAAGCAGAAACTCTCCATAAACTCACAAGTTCAATGGATGCAAGCATTGTGAAGGTGACATCAAAGTCCTATGTTAACATGTAACTTGCCCTGTTAAGATGTGTTTGATTAAAATAGCTTTTGATTTCAGTAAATATGACCTCCTAATGCTGCAAATTCAGCAAATGACCATTTTCAGTTCTTTACAACCTATAAAATGTTTTGAAACTTTGTTGTGCATAATAATTTGGAAGTTTTTATATTTAAAAAAAATATGTTTTCATTGGGTGGTTTGTTCAATGAAATTTGACTTATATCCTAACGGTTGGTGACATCGACTATTTAGGAAAATCAGTGTAAAATATAATTTGCATAATAATTTGGAACACAGTGTAGATTACTACAATCACAATAAAATACTCGACGGGGGGAACAAACTTCGACACAACACCGAATACTTTAATGTATGTAACAGTCTTTCCACTAGGTTGACTGCAGCAATTTAAAAAACATGTTGACGACGCTCTGTACAGTATTGGGGGAAGTTCAACGGCTTTGACTTTGACTGTTTTGCGTTACATGATTACTGGATATAACGTTAACAACCAAACTTTTCTTCGCTTTCCCGGAGTAACAGCAGATTGCTTACATGGACATTGCACCAGAGACGAGACGAGAAAACGCCGCCTTCATTAAACTGTGGTGATATCATGCAATATCATTGACGAAAAAGACAACACAACGTTTTCTCACTGCGCACGCACGCACACATACACACACCTGTCTGATTACTCCACGTTTTAATTGTGATATTTTGATATTTTGTGATTAAATTCTGAATCTGCCTCGTTCTCTGTCAAGTAAATATAGTAGCACAATGTCTTCCTCTGATGTAGAAGTAGCCTACATTGTAAGTCAGTAGTAGGCTATACAGTGGAGATGCATATTAAGTGGTTTGGGGTCCTTCTGCGAGTAATTTTGGCGTACAATTGGTTTTGAAGAATTCTACAAGCAGCAATACCACAGGCCAAGCAAACAGCCCGTTCCGAACAGGCACATTTTCAATTGGCACTGTACTAGATCCTGTTGATTTAGTATGATTGTTATTTTTAACTTGTAAATGACCTGTTGATGCAGATGATCTGACAGTTAAACAAAGGCTTTATCAAACTAATCGACCAGACTGCAGAGGCTGAATTTCAGTCACAGTTTTTAGACACAGACTGTCTGAGAGGAAGTGTCTCGATTGACAATTTGATTCTTGCATATTTGGATTGTTTACTCTGTGGCCTTCATAACTCACAATAATATTGTTGCTGCCAAGTGACAGCCTTACTGTTAAAATTCTGAATTATTCAAGTAGCAAGTACTTGTCGAGTCAAACTTTTGGAAGTGTCAATCTAAATGAATATAAACTTTATAAATTGGGCTTTAGGGCTAAAAGACCTTGGATAAGTAATTCCATGCAACTTAAACCAAAGTGCTCTCGGTAGTGGGTACAATCTCAACCTGACACTTGTTGATTGTTGATTATGTAAAAAAGAATAAAGAAAAAAGTGCTTCTTGATGTCTGTAGGCAAGGACAGAAAAATCACCTTCTGTAATGCAGCTGACTGAAGAGGATGAGAGGAACTAACTGTACAAAGGCAGAGGTAATTCATCAAAATGGTAATTAAGGTCATTAAGTCAGGGGCCAAACTTCTTTATCCTGTTATTCCTTCAAATAACTGAGGAAGTCATTAACTACAAATTGTGTCCATTGTCTATTAAGCAAGTCTTTCATGGATTTTTCAGATTGGAGAATACATTTATGGGCTTTGGACGGTCTGCATCTTGCTTTTACACTACTGAAGTGTCTTTGAGCCATTACTCTAACTGCTCTAGTGGAGCTTGTCACCTCCAATAGTACAAAAGTAGTATGAGGTACAGTAGTTTTCTGTTGTGGATACAAACAAGCAGCTCCTGCTGTACTCCTACTATACAAGCAGGAGTATGCTCCATCAACCTTTCCTGGATAAATAAGATTTGAAGGAAAACAGAAAGCCTGCTTATCTCAAAGAGATGAATAAATACAAATTACCTCTGTCTTCCCATACAAAATGTCACTTTGTTGATATTGGAGTCTTGAACAAAGATGCCGTTAGAAGGGAGCTACTTTTAGCAGGGGACCGAATATGAGATGACAGCAAATAATTGTGACAAATGGCGTCTGTGTAAAGTGTTCTATTTAGTGGAGATCAGCAACATAAGGGCGGGCAGTCTGAGACAATTAATATTTAATGTTCAGACAGTTACAGCAATATAATTCACTACAATTATGCGCAAATTAACTTCTCTTACTCAGTCTGAGGCACAACAATCTCTATGCCTCTGCTATATTGTAGTGCCGGTGATCATTCCACTTTCTTTGCAGAGAACTATCGCAGTGCAATATGTGGTGAAGAAGCAGCATGGTTTGATCTTATCTGATTTCATTTCCGTCTTTGGTTCCAGTTTTCCTTGTTTTAATTTCTTAAGAGGTTAGGGTGATTTCCTGAGTTGAAGGCATCAGATGTAGTCATGACATCAGTGAATGTGCAACACTGATGTAGTACCAGTGTGTGTGTGTGTGTGTGTGTGTGTGTGTGTGTGTGTGTGTGTGTGTGTGTGTTCTCACCTTGTCTTAACTGCATGGTGACTACCACTTGGAATAACTGGTGCTCAGATAGAGGTGGAATTTCTTAGACAGGCCTTCTATTTAACTACCTCAGCTTTACTGGCAGTAGAATGTGTCTCCAAATGCGTCCTGAGTGACCACTTCTGATTAGATCTCACTTCCCCGCTCTATATGCATCTAAGACCTCAGAGAAGGCCTAATATATTCTAAAAAATAATATTTAAAAAGTCGTTGTTGTAAATTTATTTGATCAATTCATAATTTGACAATCAACATCTAAACAAAACATTTTTAAGGAAATAACCCCCTGCCTATTCAGTGTGTGTTGGAATGTGAAGAGATAAATGAACTGTTGAATGTCAAATAAAAATTTTGCTGTCTCTGCAGTTGCTAGGAAGAAAATGCGATGCTTTCAGCTCTGTGATTGGTGTTATGAATTTACAGAGGGCCAAGCAATAGTTTTCAATGACAGTCAAATTGACCAATCATATCTTCACTCTAAATCACAAGCTAGCACTGCCAATATACTAGCTAGCTAGCCTGTTGGTTCACAATGGAAGCCAGAAGTAACGTTTTCGCTGGTGAGGAGGACCATAGCTATGAGGAGGACATTGTTGCGAATTTGTTATCCACGCCCAGACAAGCTCCAAATGTGGTCTGAGTGATTGGATCTCAATGTGACCTGAGTGCGTTTACACCTGTACTTAGAGCTGTCCACTTGTGATTCGATTACTCAGATCAAAACAAAACGGTCTTCACACACAGATACATCAAGCATGCTGTTGAAAATATGGAAAGAAAACTAAACACTTGCACACCTGGAAATGTACTTTCATTGATGCAGACTAGGGTCTTACTAACATTGGAGGTGGCTGTGGCTCAGAGGTAAAGCGGGTTGGACCTCAACCACAAGATTGGTGGTTTGATCCCAGGCTCCTCCAGCCACATGTCAAAGTGTCCTTGAGGGTATCCACTGTTCCTAACGCTTAGGATGGGTTAATGCAGAGTTTGAATTTCACTACATTGTACTGTACAATTGTATGTGATGAATAATACAGTTTCTTTCTTCTTAACATCAAAGACACTATATTATTTAGCATGCAATAAAATCTGCAAACAGTTTTGATTAACTGCTAAATTCCTTAATTTTTCCACAATCAGTGGAGCTGATTAGCATTGTTACCAACCTTCCACTCTCTGTCCCCAAAAACGGTTCAGATAGTGTTAATGGATTTTCCATTCACGCCCACACAAACCCACAATACCCACATCTATATACAAACTAAATGTACTATAACAGAAATGTACTGTACACAAAAGCCATAACTGGAGTGTTGATTTATGTTGTTTCTATAGTAATGTACCGCTATTGATTTGCAGTGGCGTGTGGTAAAGTGGCAGATTGACAGCAGTGTGTAGAGAGCTGAGGCTGGTGCTGAGAGGCCTTCTCTCTTTCAACTAGAGGGTAGCTCTTAGCATTGAACAAAGATGCTGTGTTTTTCAAAGGAACTTCTAACTGGGCCTGACTCATAAAACTGGCAATAGTGAACACAGCAAAGACACATCAGAGTACAGCAGATGAGGACCTCTTATATTGATTGTGGGAATGTGCTAGATTGATTGGACACAATGTGATGTGTGGAACTGACGCTGTGGATTGATGAATCAGGGAAAGTTTCTGCACTGCGTGCCCATTTAAACATGAATGAGAGTGCGTGTGGATGTGTATGGTGTTCTCAGACGCACTGTGTTCGATGGCATCTCGGAAGAGCACCAGCATCTCCAGCTGTATACATCAATCTGTCAGTTAATATATTACAATTGACAGATTCTGCAAGTCCACCACAGTCCTCCCCGACGGTCGCTATAGGTCACAGCTATAGACCGCGGGCGCAGCTTATCCAGTTAATACGGCAATAGCTTCACTCAATTGAACCAATCAAATTGATTGTTTACCGTGCGTGGACAGTTGGCTAGAGAGAACAACATAAGAGAGATGCAGGAAGTAACTGACCTGCTACTTTCTAGCTACTAATTGTACCAAGACAATACATTAGAACAAAGTACCGATCCAGGCTCATTAATGATCACCTACACATGTGCATGAGAATGGCACTAACTCCATTTAAGCCAAGATTCAAACTACTGGCAGGGTAGACACAGACAGGAAGTAGAAAAAAATAAAGAGAAAAAGGGCAGCTCAAGCTCTGTTTACACTTTTTCTAAAATAGGCCCTTTTAAAATTATTTTATTGAGAAGATTCTGTTTTGTCTTCTTTTACTTGAAAAGTTCATTGTGCAAGGACTAATTTTATTGATGCTAAATATAGCAATTTGTTTTCCATACAAGTTTAATGTGTCTGTATGTTTTATGATTTTATTTGAGAGACGTCGCAGTAGACTATAGGACGCAATTTAGACATTATGAGGTTCGGACCGTAGGAGACATTTTTTGTAACTGCACCTCTTGAATTTTAATACCAGGTTAGGCTTCGTCCGCTCCTTTTCGGACAGATTGAACATATTGTTTGTAACACTTTATAAATATTGTTTTTTTTCTTTTGGTGTGTTGCTACACACTTATTGTGTTTTTATATTTATTTTTATCGTTATTGTTTGTTCGAAATAATATTAAAGAAATAATTGAATACCCCTGCTCTAATCCATCATCTTATCCGTAAGGCCATTATTGTGTGTTCAGTAATAAATGTACCAGGTATTGGCGTTGTTTGTTGACCTCCATGTCACTGTGATATGCAAACTGGTCGAAGACAACCCCTTAAATAAAGTAAATAAAGTTCACTTACTTTCCAATGATAAAATCGCTGACAGCTCAAGATATTCTCTTCATTCTATTCACAAGTATGCCAAACACACATTAAGGGCCCTATCTTGCACCCTTCCGGTGGGAATCAGAGGTGGGAAACTCGGGCCAGATTTTGCTAACTGAGTTTCCCAGTTGGTGACGCGTTGTTGACAACTGACGTTTGATGTAGGCGACTTTGGTTCACTTAACATATTTCAATGACAATAAACCTATTGATTGTGGACAAACGCCTCTGCTGAGAAATTATTCATAAATAGGCCTATGTATAAAAAAAAAAACAACAACACCTAACCGTGTCCTTTCCCGTTCGTTGTCCTGCAGATAACACAAACACCTGACGATGTGCTGTTTGTATGCTTGCATAAGAAAACATTAGCAAATTATTGTGGCCTCCATGTTTTCACCAGGTTTTCACACACCTGATGCTCTACAGTTGGTGGCAGTCATGCAACAAGTTGTTATGCCAAACGCCAATATAACAGAAGAAGAAGAACACATGTGAACGCCGGTAGTCGGAAAAACAACGTAATCAGGGGGGCGGTCCCTGTTATTCCGAGGTGGCATGAATGCGCCATTAGTACAACCCTTTTGAACCATGCGCCTGAAGCATGGACCCTTTTTTCCACCGTCAAACTACCAAAAGTGGATTTGGACACGCCCTAAACGCACCTGCGCCATGCGCGTCACGTTGTGCGCTTAGATCGTTAAAATAGGTCCCTAAAAGTACTTTCCTCAGTAACATCTCAAATGTTACAAAACCTAAGACATAATTAACTGTTACTGTAACTACGGTATATTCAAATGTATTATACATCAGGATAAACCCCTTTGAAACGTACTATTTTGCTTTAGGGGAGGCAACTTTGCATAGTGCTTGTTGCAGATGGCAGCAAGAGGTAGGTGAATGATCTAACTATAAAAATCAGCAAATGCAACTGTTTCTGATTTAGGTTGATAAAGTGCATTTATTTTTGCATTAAGATCTTGCCTAGTGCTTTTTTAGAATGATAAAAAATATGAAAGTAAAAAAAAAAGAGAGAATGCAGATGCAATCAATAATATGCCACTGAGATATAAATGCCAAAGAGGCTGATATGAAATTCTTGGCTATTTCTTCAATAACAAAAGCCTCTTTCCCATGTTTTGTAGGAAAAGGGTTGTTGAGTTTTAATGTCGGTCTTTGACTATGGTGATTTGATTTATAGACACGCATCATCTTCATCTCTTAAATCTCTGGACTCAGTCTATCACTGTGCCTTGAGATTCATAGCTGGTCATGCCTATGGTACACATCATTGTATTTTATATGAAATTGTTGGGTGGTCTTCTCTCCAAGAAAGATGAGATACTCATTGGTATCTTTTTTTATCTATAAGGCTCTTGTTGGAAAACTACCATACAGAACTCTGTTACTCAGAGGAACATTATCAGACTCGCTCTGCTTACTGGCTTTTGCTTCATGTTCCACGAGCTCGGTCTGAACTTGGAAAAACTGCTTTTAACTTTAGTGTACCCGACTCCTGGAACAAATTACAGCGCTTTCTTAAAATCAACTAAATTGTGCCTTTTGGAGAATTTAGAGATGTGGTTTTAAACCTGCAAACTTCTACTTGTAACTGCTTTACATAATTGTATTTTCTTTTGCATCCTTATTATCCTAATTTATTTATCAAATTATTATTCCAATCTGAATGTTTTATTGTCTTTCTATATTTCTTATGATTGTACTTTCTGTGTTATTGTTCTGTATTTGTCTTTTTAATCTGACTTGATGACTATGAAAATGAGGGTCCCCCCTCAATGATCTCTCAAGGATAAATAAAGGTTGAATGAAAATAAAAAATCAAAAATGACTAGTGATATTGCAAGTTTAGCCACAATTTGTCTGGTTTCAGAACAGCGAGGCAAGTACTTCAATAAAAGAGATTGTTTGGGGCGCCCGGGTAGCTCAGTTGGTAGAGCGGGCACCCATATATAGAGGTTTACTCCTCAATGCAGTGGGCCCGGGTTCAACCTGCGGCCCTTTGCTGCATGTCATTCCCCCCTCTCTCCCCTTTCAGGTCTTCAGCTGTCCTGTCAATAAAGGCCTAAAAATAATCTTTAAAAGAGACTGTTTGATGCATGAATAACACACTTGAACCGGGAAAATATCTATATTCCTTCTTAAAAAAAAGTTTTACAAAAAATTTTTACAAAAAATGATAATCATCTCTCTAGTTGATAACAAGAAGCTTTTCTCAGACACATTATTGTCTCTGCGAGAATAACAATCAATGCTGTATTTTAAGGCAGCAAAAATATTATAATGCAACACCTAGTGTTAGCCTGTGTTAACTGGAGCTAAAGACAGGTTAACACCCATTGGATTTGATAGTGGACTTCAGTGTCATACACATACTGTATTTGCTTTTCTTACACAGATTGAAAAAAAGCATCCTAAATTCTAATTGGTAGGCCTTGAAATACATAGAAAAAGGCAGATGAACATTAGTTTATACAATTTTCTGCCTCTGTATTAATATTGATTTGACCATGACAATGTAAGCTATAGTTATGTAAAAAAAATATATATAATTACTTGCAATGGATTTCAATTGAGCCATAATATTTTGCTAACTAATTTTCCATAAAAAATGTCAACCCAGTACTAATGTATTCTCTACATACTGATCTATGACTGTGTTGAAAGCCTCCCATGAAAATCATGCTCATATCAAGATGTGTTATTGTAGTGGGAGAAAATATGTGTAATCTATGCTTATGCTGTAGAGTGGATAATAATGAGGCGATTACCTACAACGATAGATGGGACTGCAGTGCTCACACAGTATTGATATTCAAATATCCAACTGATAATATCACAAGTCTGGAGGGAAAAGCAAATGGAAGGAGCAGTAAGACAACTTGATTGAGCAAGTGGGAGAAGAAAAATACACACAAAAGAGATGCTAGTTACCTGAAGCACTAATGGATCCAGTCTGAGGATGATGTTTTTTGGGAAGTCTGGGTGAGCTCTCAGCAGACTCTGAAACACCCACAGGGAGGTAGACAGAGAATTAAAACAGATACATAGTTGAGTTTATCCTCATTGAAATGTGAATAATATCACTGTGAATGGTAAACTAAAGAGCACATTGAAATGGATTAGTTTCCACTTTGTATGTGCACATTTGTTATATATAACTAAAACTAAGAAATCTCTCAATGCAACGGTTTGATTGTACATCACCTCCAGGCCGAAGGGTCACTACATGGAACTGGAAGTTTAACTGAAGAATGTATACTAGCACTGGAGCACAGTAGACTGTGTGTAAATTTAGACCCATGCTTGATGTTGACGACCAAACTCATTGGGACCTAACTTGGTCTAATGGGTCCTGCTTGGGTTGAGGATTGAGAAAAGTCAGACTTACAGTAGCCACTAAAGATACTAGTCCTGGCTTTGGTATTAAGGGTTATTGGCTGGCCGGAGAACTGCAGTTATCTACAGCAATGTTTCTTTAAATGCTCTCCATTCCCCACACCAGACTCTGTACCTTTGGAGACAAAGCCTTTAGTGTTGCAGCCCCATCCCTCTGGGACACCCTCCCTGTAGATATTCAAATTGCTATATCTCTGGACATTAAAAAAAAACTCCTGAAACACCACTTGTTTACCACAGCCTACAACCTCCCTTAGTATAGCCACTGTAATTCTGTAAAGCGTCCTTGGGTTTCATGAAAGGCGCTATATTAATAAAAGTTATTATTATTATTTAAGTGGGGTCCGTGGCACAAATTTGAATTAATTTTCCCCTGGTATATTCTCCATCTGGTAAGAGCCTCTGATCTACAGTATACAAAAATGTCAAAGGGTTGTAGGACGTTTGGTGTCTCCAAACCATACATAGCCACCACAAAAGGAAAATTCATTCTCCCCTTTACCGCATGATTCATTAGAAGAAAAGTTCTGAAAACAAGTTTTTAGAAATGTTGCTGCTTTTAGCCCTTCATATAAGTAAAATTACTGTAAAATACATTAAGATTAGGTTTGGGTACCGAGACCCGGTGCTAATACGGCACCGGTGCCTAAGTGACCGGTATCTACCGCACCGAATAGCAACGCGGATTTCGGAGCCTCATTTCGGTGATGCTCTGAAACAGACGTTAGAGGCAACAGAAGCATCGCTGCATGTGACGCTAGTTAACACTTCACTTGACAGCAGGTAACGTTAGCCTACTGTTAGCTAGCAGCTGGATTAAACACAGTTAAAATGCTGACAGCTAAACGGTGTCTGTATTTCACTGTAGAGGATTCCAACAGCAGGACGTTAAGCAGTGTGCAGCTACCTTTGTCGGAAAAACAACACAGACAGTGCATTCACTTGAAACTAGTAAGCGTCGTGGTGCATTCAAAGTTATTGTAAAATACCCTATTCCCCTATTTTTTTTTAAGTATCGGTTCAGGCACCGGCACTGTTTTAAAAGTATCGTTTTTGGCACTGGTATCGGAAAAAAAAAACAATACCCAACCCTAATTAAGATAATTGTACTGAATAAAACAACATGATGATTAAGAGCACATCATTGTGGAATTTGAAGGGCTGGAAGCAGAAAGATTTCTTGTAGCTTTTAGTTTAATGAGGCAAAATGCCACATTCTTTCTCAGTCTATGGCAGCAGTGAACAGTTTGAGAAGTTCAAACCTAGAATAAAAATTGAAAAAGATTTGTCTGGTGTGTCTTGGCTGGAGTGGGAAGAAAACAAGTTGGAACAGCATAATACAGTTTTAATGTGGCCTGAATCTCCAATGAACTTCTTGTCCTCCTTAATCCCATGTAGCTTTTGGTTGATCATGGTACCTTAAATCCGCCTGATCTGGCACTCCTGCATGTGGGGAGAGGACAGGTCTGTTTAGGTTTTGTTCATCTTGTAAATTACATGGATTTCAATGTTATACTGGAAAAGAACAAGAAAGCAAGAGCAGGAAATGCATTAGAAAGGGCATACGTACATCAATGAAAGATGAAGGAGAGTAACAAATCCATTTCATGTTGTCCACTTCACATATTCAAGAGGCAAGGCAACTCTATAATTATATCCTGAATGCAATATGGCTAAAAAGCAAATTTATCTGGTTTCTTTGTGGCAGTAGAATTAGCAGGCACGAGATAAGAAGAGTGGAGAGAGGGAGAAGCGAACAAATAAAGGAGCTGAAAACCAGAAGTGAGAAAGGAGGGAGCCTGTGACAAGTGGCGGAAGTAAAGAGACCAGGAAAGGTTGAAAGGAGCACAACAACAGAGATGAAAGACTGCCAGAAAATTGAAAAAGACTGAAAAGAGACACAAGGTGTGCTGGAGAGTGGAGAAAGAAACGAGTGGAGAGAGCAAGGAAAGTATAAAAAAAGCCAAATGAAAAAAAAAGAAAAAGAAAAAAAGAAACAAAGAAACAAAAAGAGATTGAGGAAATCTAAAAAGGTGAGACGGGGGAAACATTTTCAGTCAGCCTTTCAGTCAATCATAATTTCCTGGGTGCTGGATATGAGAGAGAGAGAGAGTGCAATTTTGCAGTGGTTATCATTATCATCACAGCTATAATCATAATCAGGGTAATTCCAGTGTGGGGAGATGGAAAGGCGGATGGCAAAGGGTGATGGAGGAGGATAAAATGTCAGATAGGAGGAACAAGGAAATTACTGGCTGTAACCATGGTGAAATGCACAGGAATACAGTTGGATGAGAGTAGAGAAGAACAGGGGGCGTAGAAAACTAAAATGATTGCTAAAGAGATTGCTAAAATGATTATGAGGCTCTTTTAATTAAATTAGTCACAATTACCAGGTTTACAAAGCCTGGGTTGATAACAACAAAGTTTATTTTCAGGGCACCACAATGCAATGGCAACGTAATGAAAGAATAACATAATGAGGATGTTTGTTAAGCTACAGCAAAGAAAGGGGCTAAAACCCTTTCAATTCAATGACCCTGTTGAAACAACCCTTTTATTTCGCATTATTATTACAAAGAAAATAAAATTATTTATCAAACAATAATGAAGAACTTCCAAGGCCTTGACTTTTTACGTAATGTAATGAAGCATTTTGGCTGTCTTGACTTCTCACAGCGAGACGCGATCAGGCACGGAGAGAGAGGCAGAGAGGAGAAGGATCGCTTGTGCGGAGCATCAACGCTTCGCTGGCTATACGAAGCCGACCAGACATGTGAGTCCTTTCTCCACCAGGGGGCCCCACAGACAGGAAACATCAGGATAGTAAAGACACAGAACATTTAAATTGGAAGTATAATTTTAATATATAAGACACACCTATGAAAAGGAATCATCATACAAGGTTCTAGTGAGCCATTAGTCCCACACACACTGAAAAAGAAAGTTAAAAGTAATTAAGGGGGGAGGGGCACTAAGGAGGCAGAAAACACTGTCTAACAGTAATCTCACACACATCTACACACAGACCTCACTTGCCCCCTCACCAACATGCTCTCTCTTACCATGGTTGTTGAAACAGAAGCCGTAGTCCAGCAGTGGCTGGGAGCCAAAGTGGTCAGGTGCAGTTATGTTAGGGTCATCCAGGCAGCACAGTTGGTGTTTCCTGCCTGCTGGCACTAGCACGCCTTTGGTTCTCTTGTCTTTGTGGCTCTCTACCATGACCTGGATGTTATTAGAGGTGATATGGACAGTGGTTGGAGACACAAAAGGAAAGACAAAGAGATTCATAGAGAAACTACGGTGGCTCTGAAGGGCAAATCACGACAGCAAATAGGAAAACACGACAGCAAATATGAAAACACGACGGCAGATATGAAAACACGACGGCAAATAGGAAAACACGACGGCAAATAGGAAAACACAACGGCAAATAGGAAAACACAACGGCAAATATCAAAACACGACGGCAAATATCAAAACACGACGGCAAATAGGAAAACACGACGGCAAATATAAAAACACGACGGCAAATAGGAAAACACAACGGCAAATATCAAAACACAACGGCAAATATCAAAACACGACGGCAAATAGGAAAACACGACGGCAAATATAAAAACACGACAGCAAATAGGAAAACACGACGGCAAATAGAAAAACACGACGGCAAATATAAAAACACGACAGCAAATAGGAAAACACGACAGCAAATAGGAAAACACGACGGCAAATATAAAAACACGACAGCAAATAGGAAAACACGACGGCAAATAGAAAAACACGACAGCAAATAGGAAAACACGACGGCAAATAGGAAAACACGACGGCAAATAGGAAAACACGACGGCAAATATAAAAACACGACGGCAAATAGGAAAACACGACGGCAAATATGAAAACACAACGGCAAATATGAAAACACGACGCAAATAGGAAAACACGACGGCAAATATAAAAACACGACAGCAAATAGGAAAACACGACGGCAAATATAAAAACACGACAGCAAATAGGAAAACACGACGGCAAATAGGAAAACACGACGGCAAATATGAAAACACGACGGCAAATAGGAAAACACGACGGCAAATAGAAAAACACGACAGCAAATAGGAAAACACGACAGCAAATAGGAAAACACGACAGCGAATAGGAAAACACGACGGCAAAATATGAAAACACAACAGCAAATAGGAAAACACGACGGCAAATAGAAAAACACGACGGCAAATAGGAAAACACGACGGCAAATAGGAAAACACTTCAATAAATCACAAAACACAACGGCATTAACTTCTACCGGAAAAGGTAGGGCCTATCTAGCAGTGGACGGACCCTCCTGATTGGACAGACGCACTGTCTGTCTTTCGCGCTCCCAAATCACCCACAATCCTATGCGCGCGGCTTTGCCGGCTCGTTAAAAAAACAACAACAATGGCGGACCTAAGTGGGAGTTGGAGCGGCATCGCTAATGGTACAATTAACATTTAAATGTAAGTATATTTAGTGTTTGCTGTACATTTGTTATCACCGTTAATGTGTTACATCAATGTCAAGCGTTACGCATTAATGCTGGTACAAATTGCTATTATAATTAGGTAGATACACCCCGAGCTAACGTTAAGCTAACTGAACCTATCATTTAACATTAGGCTGTTAGCTAGCTAGCTGTGTTGCTGTCTTTTATGCCATTTGTGTTCGTAAAGTTTAATGTCCAGTGGCATTTTCATCTCTTTTTGTAAGCCGTTACTGTATATGCGTAATGTTAGCAGAGATTTAGAAATTGGTGTGTTTATCAGTTGTAGCTGCAGGATTGGAGGTAAAGCTGCACCTTGTTATCTTCACTAGCAACGTTAAATGAAAGCTAAAATGTATGAGTAGTTTCCCATGTAACAAGTATAACATTCCGTTATAGCTTTAATGGTAAAGATCTTTTTCTTGTGTTTGCTGTCTTTTAACAGGGACTAAGGAACAAATGGAGGCTGCACTACAACGCTGAAGTTGGCATCCGATTCGCAGCTTCCGATTCGGCAGTTAAGGGGAAATTTAAGGGGAACTTAAAACTGTCCGATTCAGCAGGGAAACATAATTTACATCGCTAAGTGACTGATCCTCCGTTTTTTGAACCTCTTACTGTATTGAATGAGTGTTAGTCATTAAGGTAAATTATTAATTATGTCTAAAACACACTTTTAGATTTGTGAAAGCTTTATTGTCTTTATGAGAACACAATAAAGGGAGATTTCACCGTTTTTCTAAACTTGTCAAATCAGGATTACTAAATTATCCCAGAGAGTCTAAGGAGTCTTAAAAACACAGTTTGAGATTTGTGAAAATGCAATAAAGGGAGATTTTACTGTATTTTTCACATATAGACTACATTGGACCAGGTCCAGATCCAAAACCACAATACTTAAGACTTGTCAAATCAGGACTAAATTATCCCAGAGAGGCTAAATAAACTGTTTTATTTTATTGCCACAGCATGGCCTTTGCTAATTGACATTCAACGTACAAGTCCACGTCTCTCCATGTCATTTCTTATATCCATGAGCAGGTCTTCCTTCTCACTTCAAAAGAAAAGTAGAAAAAGTTATTTTTACCTTTTGGAAATCAATCCAAATATCATCATAGATTTGCCAGTGGTTTAATTTACTCTTCAAATCCTTCTCCTTCAACATAAGTGTTGTTTTCTCACCTTTCCTCAGAAAAAGAGGCAGGACTGAGTATTTATTAAGATTTTTTTTAATTCATACTTTATAGGCCATTGTCTCAGGTGAGGAGCAACCCCACTTCTGGGGAACGCTGGGTCCTGATCTTCTTTGATGATGAAACCCAGCTGGACAGGATTGTGAAATACCTGTCAAACTTCCTCGATAGCTGTGACACACTCTGATAAAGTGTGCACCATGGTGTCTTCTGACAGGATCAAATACATCCTAAATGTGTTGCTGTCAGAGATAGGTCCACAGCAGTTCCACATTATATTCATGAAGACATTTTTTTCTATGACTTAAAGTGGCTATATGTAACTTTCAGTTTGTGTTAATTCTAGCGGCCACTTTGGACAAAAGTGGTAGTATTTTCACCACACCTGCTGTCGTAAAGGTCTTTTCTTTACGGTGCTGTATTGCCCACTGTAGATTACCAAGTTTGCGTTACCGTGTTTACACAAGTACAGGGGAAGACCTGCTCATGGATATAATAAATGACATGGAGAGAGTGAGTTAATTCTTGTCCAGTTTTGACAAGTTTAGGTATTGTGGTTTTGGATGTGGACTTGGTCCAATGTGGTCTACATATGCAAAAAACAGTAAAATCTCCCTTTATGGCATTTTCACAAATAGAATAAAGCTTTCACAAATCCAAAACTGTGTTTTTAAGACTCCTTAGCCTCTCTGGGATAATGTAGTCCAGATTTGACAAGTCTAGGTGGATCTAGACCTAGTCTAATGTGGTTTATATGTGAAAAAAAACTTATTGTGTTCTCATAAAGACAATAAAGCTTTCACAAATCTAAAAGTGTGTTTTAGACATAATTATAAATTTACCTTAATGACTAACACTCATTCAATACAGTAAGAGGTTAAAAAAACAGTTTTAAGTTCCCCTTAACTGCCAAATCAGAAGCTGCGAATCGGATGCCAACTTCAGCGTCATGGCTGCACTAGCGTCACCAGAAGGGAGAGATGAGGAGGAGAGGGAAAGCAAAAGACAAGCAGGGAGACAGAGGCCAAAAGAGATGTTGAATAGATTATTTGCTATATTAGAGATTGCCATTCAAAAAATAAATGCATTAAATTAACTAGTTTGTCTGTGTCTTTTAAGTTTTTGGATGTGTATATAATATAAACTGTTTTTCAATGTTTATTTTTCCATCAAATTATGACCTGGACACAGGAAACTTCTAACTGAGTAATTATATTCAGATGCTACCTGTTTTAATAACTAGTTCTAAAAAGACATTAATGAAACGTGTATCTTTATTATAACATTTATTCAAACATTACTATATACTGTACACAAGTATATTCAACATGAAGCGGCGATCAGACTCAGCTCCCGATGATGGTGTTGCTTCCGGACTGCAGACAGAAGGAGAAAGATTAGGTTAGTCCAGTAGTTATCCAACCTGTCCTGGTAAGATTAGAGTTGTATCACAAGTATATTTAAGCATACTGTAACATGAAGGTACTTCATGTAACTGTGTAGTGGTGTAGTTTCTTCATCATGGTCTTAACTGACAACTGTTGACCATTTAACACACTTACACCTACCTTTACTCTATTAGTGGGTGTTTATCAATGGAGGTATTATGACTTTTCATATGTTGGTTGTAGCCTTGTAGCTTGTGTGTTTACAGTACTATTTACCCTTTCTCACTTGCAGTTTAATGCATATCATACTGCCTGTGGTAGCTCATTAGCTGGTAGCGTTTACCTTGTAGTTGCTGATCATATTTTGCACTGCATTTGTCTGAAAGCTAGAAGCTACTGGACAATGAGCTAATGTTGCATACATGCAGTAAACTACAAGCTAATGTAAACGGTTAGCTACTGCAATTCTCCTTACCGGTAAGTGTTATGACTACTGTACAAACATGAACTCCCACGAGTTTTTAATTTATTGACATGGGATAAATAAGACAAAACGACTATTGCTTACATTAAAGCCTATCGGTGTCGGTAACGTTACCTACCTTTGCACGTTGCGAGCAAAGTTCCTGACAGAATATTCTCCTCCTGCAAGCAGACTGACGCCGATTCACCAACAGCACAGTTCATAGTTCCACATCCATTTCGTCCAGTGTTTTGAAATGAGAAACGGCTAGTCCATCTGTTAAAAGCATAGACAGTGAGGCACTTTTATTTTTTCACCTCTCCTTCCTGTCAAAAGACAGACAGTGCGTCTGTCCAATCAGGAGGGTCCGTCTTCTGCTAGATAGGCCCTACCTTTTCCGGTAGAAGTTAATGCCGTTGTGTTTTGTGATTTGTTGAAGTGTTTTCCTATTTGCCGTCGTGTTTTCCTATTTGCCGTCGTGTTTTCCTATTTGCCGTCGTGTTTTCCTATTTGCCGTCGTGTTTTCCTATTTGCCGTCGTGTTTTTCTATTTGCCGTCGTGTTTTCATATTTGCCGTCGTGTTTTTCTATTTGCCGTCGTGTTTTCCTATTTGCCGTCGTGTTTTCCTATTTGCCGTCGTGTTTTCCTATTTGCCGTCGTGTTTTCCTATTTGCCGTCGTGTTTTCATATTTGCTGTCGTGTTTTCCTATTTGCCGTCGTGTTTTCCTATTTGCCATCGTGTTTTCATATTTGCTGTCGTGTTTTCCTATTTGCCGTCGTGTTTTCATATTTGCTGTCGTGTTTTCATTTTTTCTGTTGTGTTTTCCTATTTGCCGTTGTGTTTTATGATTTGTTGTTGCGTTTCTCTAATTGCTGTGGTGATTTGCACTTCAGGGCCACCGTAAGAAACAGATAGGCATAGTCTTTTTCATTGGGTAGGTAAAGCAGCCGGTTGCACCAGCTGTTTAGCCTATGATGATAAGTGCTCATTAAGATTTACATATTAACATATTACTGAAATAACTGCAGAAACTAGTCCCTCCATTGAGCTTACTTGTTACTAAACTAGGTGTAACTCCATAAAAGACTGGTGAGAAACATACAAATTGACCTCACTATGGAAATAACACTCACTATTTGGTCAGCTTAGAGTGAATAGAAGAGGGAAATTGGACAGCTTTCATTTCATTCGTATTTCTCTCCAACGCTAAACTGCACACATTCTTGACACTGTTATTTCAGGAATTATTTTGATACTGTGATTTTGTGTTTTTTTTATGATCTAAAATGTTTCTTAGTAGGCCTAATTAATTTGCACTTTAAGGGCTTTAAGAATTACTGGTGCATCCTGATTTCTTAAATTGCAACTTTTGAAACTAACTAGTAGTTACTAAGAACTTTGCAAGACCTTTACACACCACATGTTCATGTAATGCCTCTTTTTTCTTTATTATTTGTTTGGCGTTTATTGCCTTTATTGATAGGACAGATTACGTCAGGAAAGCGGGAGAGAGGGGGAATGACATGCAGCTGCAGGTCGGAACCGAACCCGCGGCTGCTGCGACAAGGACTGAGCCTCTGTACATGGGTACGCTCAACCAGGTGGGCTAACCAGGCGCCCAGATGTAATACATCTTTGACACCAACTTACGAAGACAGCTGCTATTGACAATGAATTATGGGTTGAAGTTAGTAGTTTAGACACTATCCTCCTAACACATTTTCACAAAACAGGTGTGTGACACAGTGCACAGCTAAAATCGATATATATATTGTTGTATACCTTATGTCAGTATATACAACCCAGTCCTCCAGGAAGTGAACAAATGTTGAGGTATACAAGAGGGACTGATAATTATAGATGCATTATGACAACAGATTTGTTCTATTTTTGCAGCATTTAACAAACCAATATTTGTTGACATAATACCAAATTACCATAACAACAGTGAGACATTAGAGCTAAAACTAACTGAATTCAAACTTATTTTAAGAGAGCCACAAAAGAACAGCATTTAATCCATGAGGCATCAAATTGTTTAGTTAGACTAAAATATCACTAGATTGAAGTCATTTGTCAGATCAACTACAGTAAATAACCAAAAGATTTTCACAGAGCTAACACAATTCTGAAAATCTATTGAGACCATACTATACAGTATCTCCAAACTCTCTATTAAAATAATACTTTAGGGTGTCAGAGTTCCTAAAAAGCCACACAGAATATCCATTTTCAGAAACAAATAGAGGCTTTGGAGTAAGGCATTAAAATGGGTGAGAGTAAAAGAGTGAGGGGGAAGAAGATGGATTGATATGGGCAAAATGATTCAAGCCAGGTGAAATGCATCAAATTGGAGAAGATAAGGGGCGAATAAGAGAAATTGAGCTATTAAAAGAGGCGCATGACTGAGAAAAAAAACGTAAGGAAGAAGGGAGAGTGAAGCACTCATGGAGGCTTGAGAGAGAAGATGAATAGACGTACGGATGAACAGAATTGAGGAGAGTGGATGAAGGATTGAAAGTTGGAAAAGGCAGATAGATAGAGATAGAGAGATAGAGCGAGAGAAAGAGAGAAAGAGAGAGAGAGAGAGAGAGAGAGAGAGAAAGAGAGAGCGAGAGAGAGATAGAGCGAGAGAGAGAGAGAGAGAGAGAGAGAAAGAGAGAGAGAAAGAGAGAGAGAGAGAAAGAAAGAGAGAGAGAGAGAGAGAGAGAGAGAGAGAGAGAGAGAGAGAGAGAAAGCAGGTGTAAGATTCATGGAGAGCACTTATCCCAAAATAAATATGAATCCGTGGCAGGAAATGAGACAGATGCAGAAAAGAGAGGAGGGAAAAATGGAAGGGAGAGATCTGCCAGGTTAGAATGACTCTTGCTCAGAGTAGTTGCCTGGGAAAGTTTGGTAGTAATGGTGATGGATGTGGAGGAGGAAGGTGGGGGGCCATGCGGTGGGGGTTGTGGTGACGAATGGTGATGATGGTGATGGTGGTAAAGGTGGGTGGGGGGGGTGATGAGTGCCTCCATCATCCCTGGCTCTCTAATAGCTTCATCAGAGCTGTCCAGCACTGACATGACTCAGCCTAATTGCGGTGCCTTGGAGCAACGCTTCACTTTTACTCTAATTGTAGTGAAGCCGAGATGGAGGCTATTCAAAGTCGTCACGTGGTCGGATGGAGGCAGATGCTCTCTCTCACAAACACACACACACAAAGAGAAGTAGCACACGCACACCTAACACCTGTACTCATTCAACGTAGCATGGCTGCTCTCATGCTGCGAGTGAGGGCAGCTTGTCCAAAGTTATATTTAGCTGACAGGTGAGATGTGTGTGCTAGCCTGTGCATACAGTACGTGGGTGAATTTTTGTGCGTATGTATCTATAGATTTGTCCATGACTGTGTGTGAATTGCCTGTTTGACACTGAATACTGTCCATCTAGTGGTACTACAGGAAAGACCAGGACAAGGCTTTACAAGTAGGGGGACTCAAAAGATACAAACTAAAAAAAAAGATTAAAAGCAAACAGGCTTTTAGTCCCAAGTATTTGTATTTATAAAGCTCCAAAAACACCAGATCCTAAATTTCTCATAATGCATCCAATACCTGCCTAGTAAATGCCAACATGTCCCAAATTTGTAACACAGGCTTTCTATTATATGTTTATTTTTCAACTATCTCAGTATCCAGCTGGGATAGCCCTGATGACATCATCAGGTAAAAACCATAAAGGGAAACACCACCTAAATTAGTAATTACAATATGTTATTCACATGGCCTAGAAAAGTTCAATCAATATTTGTGAACACGAGCTACTCTCTCTAAAAGCCAGAAAGCCGAGAAGTAAGTCTCAAACTTGGGATGTCATCAAGTATAAAGTATAGAGCTTTTCCGTAGACAATGACAATATTTTAGTTTTTCTTTCTATTTTAATTGGATAATGCAAACTATTGCATCTCTCCATCACATCTTTTATTATGTGTATATTAATCTGTATTATTTGTATATGTGTAAACCAATACAAAGTGAAAGTAGAATGATTTTATGAATGTTTGTTTTCTTTTTCTTTTTTATATCCAAATGAGCTTTATTCTATTGTAGTATTCTCCCTCCAGAATTATGCGATCGCATAATTCAATGCATAATCAGCCAAAGTCTGCATATTTATGCGGGGGCCGAATTTTTTCAAATACGCCGCACTTTCGCCGCATAAATTGCCGATTTCCACGCAAAATATGCGGGGCTTGCATGATTTCATAATCCCCGCATTTTTGTTGCAAAAAAGTCACATATAGCTTAGCAGAAAGTTGAAAAATGTTGCATTTACTTCACACAAGAGCAGCCATTTTCCCCTGTTGCCATGGGAACGTTATGAAGTGACGTAATTACGCGGCGTGAACATCATCGAAAAGCTGCAAACCCCGCGATGATGCCATGATGAAACCGCAGTTTTTGCAAGTTCCCGCAATTTTTGCAAGTTCCCGCAATTTCATTGCATAAAATTGCATAAATATCCCACATATTCCATCGCATTTTTTAAGAAAACGTGCCGCATAATCAAGGATTTTTTCAAAAATGTTTCCGTATACTTAAAACATCCCCCTGGGTGCTCTCAGTGTCATCTATAACATATTTCCCAATTCATTGTCTATGGAGCAGTTCCACACTGTATACTTTATTTACAAATTTTAGTCTTAGCAAAGCGATTTTTTTTAAATATTATATACTGTGCAGGGTTTACATCCATGTTTGCTTTTTAGTAGTCTTCTAGAATACAGAGAAATAGATGTGTTACAGATATTAGCAATACGATTTTATCACATCATATGTACAGTACACCTTCCATTTCAATTTAGAAACTCAATATGGTTGGACTGCAGCAACTGTTGCTTGTTGGTTTTTTAAAGTGACATTTTGTACACTGTTTAGGCAAAACGGTCTCTGATAAGCAGTCAGTAAAGTAACTAGACTGACAAACGGGGGAAATGGATGAAAGGATGAACAGAAAGTGGGATGAGATGAGACGGGAAGGATAAGAGGGGAGGGATGAAAGCATGACAGGAGAGAGAAAGACAGAAGAGATACGGAATGAAGGGTAAGAATAGAGAGAGACAGATGAAAGCATGAGGGGGTAACAGGGATGACAGGGATGAAGTGAGATAGGTAAGATGTAATGAGAAAAAAGGAAAAGATAGCGGGAGAAGAGACAGGAGGGTGAGGAGAGAAAAAAGAAGAGAAGGAGAAAAATAATAGCAACACAACTAGACAGAAAATATCTTAACATAAAAGTAAAGTAAGTCAAATATGGCATCACTGATACATTTATGGAGATGAGGTTGTGACTGTGGGCGAGCAAGCCTGGCAGCAGGCGGCCGTCAGCTTGTACTGTTTATAGTGTCAGGTGCACATATACACACACAGACTCACACATATACATGTACACCACCTGAGGTCAGGTACACAAGGCCAGACGGTTACTCACTTGGCCGCATAGCACCAACTCTTTGGCAGCTTATCCTCAAAAGAAGACCAGGTTTTGTTGTTGGTGTACACTCAGTGTGGGTAAAATAGTGTTCTGAAAGAGTTCAGAATGAAAGAGTTCAATGCATAAAATGTTAAGACAATGTCAGTGCCTGTTAAGAGAGGCAATTTGAATTTGTTGGACAAACAGACAGCAGGAAAGTTATAAATTATTCCCAGCCTGTGGTGTGTTTACAGGTGCTATTTTACACTTTAGTAACATTTAGTAGCAGCTCTGAGAATCTTAAAAGCATTGGCTTTCTTGTGTATTTCTGCACCCCCAAATAAAGGAGGGGAAGTACACACATTCATAGAAATGCAATCCGTAAACATCACTGAAACAAATGTGTGACGAAGATTATTTTCCATCTTGAAATCACTGTCTGCAGTTCTAGGCAGCCATGGAATACCAAAAAATATATACAAAGCATGAAACCTACAGTAAATGAGCAGGTGTGCCAGTACTACAGGTGGTACAACCGGGCAACATTAGCATACATTTGGAGTCGTGTTTCTTACCCTTATTAACCCAAATAATTCTGGGTGGGTTAATAATTGCGAGTGACCCCCATAGATGTACTTATTTGACCCACTGCTAATATGAAAATATTGATTATACCAGCTTTAAGTAGTGCTTCAGAAATGTGAATCATACTGCCAGAGCCTTGCAAATAGAGCACCTCATGTTGAGAGAAAAGTACAAATGTTTTAACATACCTTTGTTGAACTGCCAAAGTATGCAGACTTCTACTAAGCCACTGATGGGATCAAAGACACACAACACATGGAAACAAAGAAATGCATTGCTATGAAGCAAAAAAAGTATCTCCTTACATGCTCTGCTTTACTTAACTTCTCTCCAAGTTTTCAACTAAAGAAAGCAGACAGTGATGAGAGTGACAAATATAGCATAAGGTGGACTACAAACATTTGATGTTCATGTTATTTCCACTTCACAGACATAACAAGGGAAAGCAATTCAGGAGTGGGAGAGAGTCAGTCTCAACATTTTATGTTCCTGATTCAGTTATATGAAATTGCATCTAGGTAGCAGACAGAGATGTCTCCACAGACCAAATTAAAGTTCAAGTCCTGAAAAAAAAATAAAAAATAAAAAAAATATATATATATATATTACAATTAATATGGCCTAGACTATAGCTCTTAGGAAGGCCATATTACTGTTCCAGGCATTATTCTCAAAAGTCACATGGAAATATCACATAGATTATTTAACTTTTTCTTTCTTTTTTTAAACTTTTATAACCATAATAATATCAATTATACCAGAATGTACTGTGTCTATTGTGGTCAATTCACATTCACACCAAAAAGAAATTGCAAATGTGCACTAAACTATAGTTTATTTATTACTTCACGAGGGACCATGCTTTGTTACAGTAAATGCACCAGATTATGGGGACCAAGTTCAGTACGGTAGGACTAATGGCTGTGCTGCTCATATGAATAGTAGTTTAATTGAACAAGGAAGGGAACGGCTGTTTTTAACAATGGCTGCTTATTTAACCCTTGTGTTGTCTTCCCATCGACCATGCAACTATTTTCTGGGTCAAAATTGAAACCTTTTTTTTTTTCAATGTTTGGCGTTTTGGCGACACTTTTCTGGCTTTTCTCGATGTTTTTGTTACTTTTTGTTACTTTTCCCGACGTTTTTGTCACTTTTTTCGATGTTTGTCGATTTTTTTCTGCAATTTCTTTTACGGTTTTGTTGGTGTTTTTGAAGTTGTTTAAGCTTTTTCTGACATTTGTCACTTTTTCCAATGTTCTTTTATCAATTTTTTTTTCAAATGCTAAAAAATTGAATAGAAAACCCGAATTCAATGAAAGTAGTGAACTGATCATTTATTTGACTTGTGAAGAGTGTTGTATGGAACCATCCACGTTATTTCTTTTTGAAAAATTGGTTGAAAGAAACCCAAATTTCTAATATAGAAACTTTTTGAAAATGGGTAAGATTTGACCCAACAACAGGTGGGTTAAGTGGAGACACTGTTATTGTGGAGTGATTTTGTAAGGCAGGTTAAGTTTGATTTAATACTCCCTCCATCATTTAATCATGTTAAACACACAAACATGGAGGTGATTTGTTGGCTGTCACTTTGTTCCATTTCTAATGTGCGCCAGACTGTCAGCTAAATGGATCAAGCCACTTGGATGTTCCGGCTCCTTTTCCGTTTTAAGCTATTAATCCTGGCCTGTCTTTGTGCTTCTGCCTTGTCGGATTTTCAAGACAGAAACCAAAACAGCTTCAGTTTGTTTCCTTTGGAGAAATTTTAGTTGCTGCCCACAGTGCCCAGAAGTAAACAACTTGTAGTCAGTGTATAAAATTCTATGAAACCTGGCACTTGACACAATATCTAGTGGTCAGGTTTCCATTCTCACCTGTTCAGGCATGAGATTTCCCTCTGATGATGAGTGTGGGAACCTGGTTGTCATCCATGACAGAGTTTTCATATCCTCAGTGTGTCTACAGTTCCATCAATCCACTTCTAATCTGATTCCTCATCTAAAGAATTAAAAGGAGAAGCAGAGTGTGTGGCAGAAGTGAGTAAAAGTACAAACACCAGTAATGATTACACCTCAACACACTTTGTGCGAGCAGTTATAAAAGACTCACATCATTGTCCCACCCAAACAAATGCTCAAATTTGCCTCATACATCTTTATATATAAATGTTTTACTTTTTTTTTTTTTTTTATATTTTACAGTATGTGTACTATTCTTTGACCCTTGTACTTCTTAGTAATGGTCACTTGCAATGTTGGTAATCTAGGAATTACTAAACTGTCAATTAAGTTTTTAAAATGTCAATACAAATTAAATTCCTCCCAAACGTAACATTCTGAAGCATATTCAAAGTACTGTTGCAAACTTTGGACCTCTACAAATGCTAACTTTTTGTTCAAACATGGCATGACATTTCCATATTTTAGTGCCACCCAACCAACAGGATCATAATGTTATAATAGGGACCCTTTTTGTCCTTCATTTTGTCCATGTTATTTCACTTTATGCTCATTTATTAGTCCCCTCACATTGGCATTTCCAGTTTGTTTCACTCCAAACCAAGTAGTAGGACAAGTCAAAATAACTTTAAATGTGAATGAGACCGAAGCAACAACAGGGAGAGACAGACAGACATTCAGAGGAGGAAATACAAACAAACGTTTGACAAGTAAAACTGTCACAAGGCTTCTGGGATTGAGCCTTTTGACAAATAAAGGTAGGAGGGAAAGATAAACAAGTCAAGCTGAAAGGAGGAGCAGTCAAGCGCTCAAGCAGGCATACGCAATCACACACCCACATACATTTATATATAGACTCATGCGTCTGCTGATGCAGCTGCACACGTTCACTGAAGGACAGACGCAATAACAAAGCAGGAGGTACACTAAGGAGTCCAAACTACTCCACAAACCCTAAAAGAGTTAGAATTCAATAAAGGGGAGGGGAGGGGGTTGTATGTATTGAGGAAAAATGGAGGCAAATGAAAGACGTTCCCATGAATGCAAGCGTACGCATGCACACGTACGTATGTACGCACGCGCACGCACACACGTACACACACACACACACACACACACACACACACACACACACACACACACACACACACACACACACACACACACACACACACACACACACACACACACACACACACAGGCCCAGAAGTGCCAGCAGGTGATAGAATGATTGATTTATAGATAGATTGGTGGTTGTGTCCCAGCTGTCAAAGCCATCTACTCCCAGTGCATGGACTGCAATGCACAAACACAGCTGGAAGCAGGCAGAGGGGAACAGGTGATCAGGGCGAGAACAGTGCAGAGATAAATATCGAGTCACTGTGATAAGAGGTGGAAGGCATGAAAGGCAATGAATTTGAAGGATAAGAAACCAGCGGAGCAATTAGAGGTGGGGAAATGGAACAGAGGAAAGGAGAGAGGAAATAAGGGGCATTAAGTGGATGAATACGATGAATGGATGCAGTGAAAATGGATGGCTGTGTGTGTGTGTGCACAAAAGCTACAGAGTGTGTTTTCATTTGCTCTAGCGTAATGGTTACTATCAGATTTTTAGTGTGTGGGTGGTTATACCCATTGACTTATATATCGCCCACATCAATTTAAAGAAAGAACAATTTACTGTCTATTTCATAACACATGCTTTTATAACAATGCATTTTTGGGGGGGATGTTTTTGATTGAAGAGGAAAAAATAAATCGGCTGTTATGTATATCCATGGTGTTGGCTGCCTCCTGGCACTTATTTTTTTTTTTTAAGAAGCAGTATAGGAGTAGCAACTAAAAGTAAAAGTTAGAGTTATCAGTTTAACTGTAGTACATTTTATCATCAATGCATAATTATGTTGCTGCAAGCAGTATGGCTTAAATTACTTTTATGCATAATTCAGCCTAAAACTGAGGTGGACATTAAAGGGATAGTTCGGATATTTTGAAGTGGGGTTGTCTGAGGTACTTATCCATAGTCAGTGTATTAGCTACAGTAGATGGTTGGCGGCCTGCTCCCAGGTTGGAGAAGCAGGCAGGAGTACCGGCACGGAAACTAAGCAATATACTGCTGTGGATGGGGCACACGGCAAATGTATTTTAGCCACCTAAAAAATCAATATCAGTTAAAGTGTATGCTATATTTAGAATATTTTCACCGCTTTACCTTGCCATCAGACAGCCCTTTCAGATTGGGAACTGAAGTCACACAATAACACTAACTAACTAACTGATCGAGGCAGCGGTAGACCAGCAACTCCTGTGTTATGGGATGTAAAATGTTGTTTTTCTCAAAAGGAGTCAGGTGGCTTTAAAGAGAGCATAGATGGGTATAACGGCTTCAGTTCCCCATCGGAAAAGGCTGTCTGACGGAAAGGTAAAGCGGGTAAAATATTCTAAATATAGCGTACACTTAAACTGATACTGATTAGGTGGGCATTTTTTTAGTTGTGTAAAATATGTTTAGCTGCTGCCCCTGTCCACAGCAGTACATTGCTTAGCTTCCGTGCCGGTACTCCTGCCTGCTTCTCCAAACTGGAGGCGTGCCGACCGCCATCTACTGTAGGTAATACACTGGCTATGTATAAGTACCTCATTCAACCCCACTTAAAAAATCCAAGTGTTTGAGCCACACACATAAGAAAATTTCTAACATTACAAGCACTGCACATTTTCTTGACGTGAGTAACATTGAATTAAAAAACAACTCACTGGTGATGATTACATGGTTAATTGGTAAATTGGGGAATGAAAAGTGTGTAAAGCTAAATAATCTATAACAAAGCAGAATGGCCCTGTTATTTGTACATGTGAGCTGGGATGAATGTTGACCTACTGTATAGAAAGATACCGCAGTAGGGCTTGACACAATTTCATAGTCATAAACGGACAGAATTCGATTGTACATCATGTGTTTATACATGCACTGTCGATGTTTGTGGCTGTGCATCAAGGTGAGTGTGGCATCACTGTGAACAGTGATGAAAGGCGAGCAAACACGGTGAGAACACATGAATCAGAGTCAGAAAACTCCACCAACAACAGCCAAGTAAATGTGGACTAACAAACCAATCTGATAGCAGCTCAAAGAATGTCTATCAAACAAACTGAAACAAGAGGGAACAGAGAGATAAATCTGGTGGATAAATGCTTGACGGAAAACAAAAACATGCATTACACAAGAGCAAGGCACATAAACACCAGTTGGCTCTTGGTTTGGTGTGCGCTTTTGAGTCCATCTGTGTATGGAGGCATGAGTGTGTGAGTGAATATTTGGCCATAGTTAAATATGTGTTTGTGAGTGGTGTCCCAGCAGGACAGCGCTGTGTGCCAGCACTATGCTAGTTGAGAGCCCTGAACAAAGGTCTCGCTGGGAGGGACGTTTCGACTAAATGAAAGAGAAAGGAAAATGAGAGAGAAATGTTCAGGTGCATCAAAAGAAAAGTGTTTGGGTGATGGAGAATGAGAGCAGAGGAAAAAAATAACAGGGGAGTAAGTGCAAGAATGATAGGAAGAGCAGAAGAGGAAGAGAGATAGGGGGATTTGGCCCTTTTCCGTGGGTCTTGGTATCTCCAGTGAGCAGCACTGGGCCTCAACAGAGCACAGAGAGAGAGAGAGAAAGAGAGAGAGAGGTGGATCGGAAGGAAACACAGGAGGTAGTGGATGAGAAATGTCTTGTACTGGCTGGCTGGCTGGCTGTCAGACACCTGCCTGTGACTAACCAACCTCCTGCTACTCTCCCCCTCTCTGTCCAGTAGGGAGGAATGACTTTGGGCAGAAAGAGAGGCTGTTAAGATAGAAAGGACTCTGGAGAAAGCAGTGGGGTTTCCAGGTAATGATGTGTGAGGGCTAAACACAGACACGTTTTCAGAGAGCGGGAGAGGGCAGATAGCTCTGATAGGAGAGAGATGCCTCCCCTCAACACACTCTCCAACCCCATTGTCAGGAGGTGATGGTGTAGATGTGCGTGTTTAAAGTACTGCAGATACTTCACTTCCAATTTCAGACTACATGCCACTTCTGTCTCAATCCATCTCTCTGTCTGCCTCTTTCCACCTTTTGGAAATCTTGAAATCTCTCTATCTTTTCAGAAGAGCTCATACAGTAGGTCTTTGCTCTTTAAAATGTCACTCTATGTTCCCCACAGCATTACTGGTTCACAATAAACCAGTAAGAACACATCTCTATTTGAACTCTGTTCTCCTCACGATCACACTGAAGCTCTGACCTCTTCCTTTTCAGCATTTCTTTGTGGGTTTTTTTTTAGGTAGTTGTCCTTAACAGATAGAAAGAACATTGTGTCCATTTTTCCAACCCAGTTCTTATCTATTTCTCCAGCGCTGGGGATGTACCAGACAAGGAACATGTGGACACCAGACAAACCTTTGTCCAAGTGAGAACTAACTTTTTTTTAAATTTTATTTTGTCCAGCAACTTTAAAATAAAGCAACAATGCTTATCTAATGTACCTCAAAACAACAGCTTCAAAATCATTTTTTTTGCTACACTGACTTGCAATAGGGAGGATGGTGCCTGTGTTATTCCCCCTCTGTGTCCTGAACGCCTGTTCTTGCATGTCTTGCTAGTTTTTGATCTTAAGTAATGTAATGATAACATATTTACAACAGCGGTGTATAAGTGAAACTGTAGAGGCACCAAATCGCCAAAAAATACCAATGTTACGCAATGTTGCTTTAATACATCTTTTAAGTCTTTTGATATTCACTGTCGTTCATCTCTGTTTTAGTCTCAACCACCTCCTGAGGGAAATACCTGGCTCTTAATTTGCTAAATGCTCCACTGTGTTTACCAGTTAGTTGCAAACTTTGTCTGTCTGCTCGGCTGGATAGATTGTGTACGGTGGGTTTATCACACAGACTGTATAAAAGAAATGGACGTAGCCACTGTGACGTCCCCCCATCATTGGTTTGTGGACTACAGTTTTGAAGCCTCGAGCTTGGCATTTTGGCCATCGCCATCTTGGTTTTTTGGAGCCAGAATTAACCATATTTGTAGGGTGAAGCTAAGTTATCATCTAACTCTAGTGCTAGCTTGGTTTGCAATAAGGTTAACTGTGATATTAATTTGTATGCTAATGTTGGCTAGTGTAAAACAGGCTCAAAACTAAATGTAGCCTACTTCCCGGGAAGAAATGAACAGAAGACTCCTTCGAGACATTTTTAGGTGACCAAAATGTTTCAATTAACTTTCAAGAAACAAAAAACACACAGTAACAGGGTCAAAGCCACACCCTAAAAACATAATCCTGCTTTATTTTCTATTTTACTCTAAATGGGACCATATCCATCTGGTACGCTGCTGCCTCTGCTAAGGACAAGGGCAGAGTGCAGCGCATCATCCGCTCTGCTGAGAAGGTGATTGGCTGCAATCTACCATCTCTCCAGGACCTGTACGCCTCCAGGACGCTGAGGTGGGCAGGAAAGATTGTGGCCGATCCCTCTCACCCCGGACACAAACTGTTTGAACCCCTCCTCTCTGGCAGGAGGCTGCAGTCCATCAGGACCAAAACCTCACACCACAAAAAGTTTCTTCCCCTCTGCAGTCAGCCTCACAATCAAGGCCCCGGACCCCCACTGACACTGACTCCCAACCCCCCCACCCCAATCCTAGTCACTACACTTGCACTAACCTTCATCCTGGACTCTACATCTACCCATCGCATATACTATATACTATATACGTAAGTGTACTTATTGTCGCAACAAAACATTTTCTGATTCTGATTTACAAAATAAACATTATGCTGTATTGACGAAGACTAGAAGCTAGCGATTGAGACCATAAACTCATTATGAAAATGTTAACTGAGGAAATAAATCAATTGATAAGAAGGGTCTTTTTCTTATAGACTTTTATACAACCTAACTTCTTTTTGCAACCAGTGGGGTCACCCACCGCTGGTCATTAGAACGAATTTATGGAGGGCAAGTCTGGTGCCAGCAGCCATGGTAATTCCAGCTCCAATAGCGTATCTTAAAGTTGCTGCAGTTAAAAACCAGTGGGGTCACCCCCCGCTGGTCATTAGAACGAATGCAGGTTTAAGGCACTTCTGAAATTGCTTCACTTTTCAGACCCAGAGACTCTTCCACCACTAGTCCATGATTTATCAGAGTTTATTAGAGAGCACTGCTGACTGCTGCAGCTATTTTGACTGCATCATATTAATGGGCGCCTGGGTAGCTCTCCTGGTAGAGCGTGCACCAATACACAGTGGCTCAGTCCTCGACGCAGCGGCCGCGGGTTCGATTCCGACCTGTGGCCCTTTGCTGCATGTCATTCCCCCCCTTTCATGTCTAAGCTGTCCTGTCACAAATAAATGGCAAAAAAAATCTTTAAAAAATAGGTGAGATGTTTTTATTACTGTGTGCATTACAAGTAACTGAGAGGGCTCTCGACTGGCCTATAAAGGCTACCACTGTACCACAGGCATTTTACACATGCACAATTCAGCACGGACCTATTGAAAATCCCATCATCTCCAAGCCTCTACAGCAGATGTAGAGGCATCTACATGCAAGCGGAAAAATGAACACCACCTCTTTTTTATGTGTAGCAGTGTGTGTATTGAATGGTAAACTTGCTCAGTGTGGAAAAAAACATATTGGTGCTACACTATTGTGTTCTGGATCAAATCAATCCATTTTCACAGCAGCCTTTCTAGCACAGCCTACAAGCATGACAAGGAAATGCTACTGAACCAGTAGCCCACTTTTCTGCTTTTTTTTCTACTCGGATTCTGAATAGAGGATAATAGTCATGACAACAAAAGCCCTGTGGGGCTAGTGCCAAAAGCAAACTGTTATCCATGTGTGCATAGTGAAACAAAGAAAATTAAGTTCTATAGACGATAATTTTAGATGCACTGATTACACAGTGGAAGGCTGGGACTAATGCAATAAAGCTGGATAAATGTGTGTGAACATAGGGTGCCTGCCACAGATTTCATTTTATTTCCTCCTGTAAATTGTAAACTCATTTTCACTGTTTTCTACTAATCATTGCTTTATGCAACTAAATAAGAGAAAGGAGAGCCTAAATTGAGTTTATATATGTGAATGGGGTACTGCCAATAGAAGTAGTGTTGGCTCAGTTAGACTACATGAGGTGTAATATGAACAGTGCTGTGTGTTTCTAGTATCTGTACCTGTGCAGGCTGATCTCATGAGAGAAAAAAGCACTCAGTTCACTCGCTGGTGGAGAGGTCGTTTTCTCCATATAGCTGTCCAAGACTCATTGTCATAGAGTTCAGGGGATACTTCCATTATACCACTGAGGATCTAGGAAAATATAGGACGGAAAAAAAACGGTGCATGGTGAAAAAGTGGCGACAGCAGTGAGGGCACAGAGATAAAATACTAATAACAGTCTAGAAACAGATGAAATTGTTATTGTGGACATAATGATACAAATGCTCATTAGTGGCTGATCATATCAAATGTCTTTATTGTTTGTCAGCTATCAAGGTTTGCATGACAAAAAATTACAATGTACTATAATTAGAATTACACAGTTGCTTTTCCATGAACATCTGCTCCATTTTATGAGAAGGTGGAAGGGGGTGTGCATCTGACACTTCAAGTGACAAAGAAATGAGGGCACGGTAACATTGTGCAAAACAAAAGCAGTGCACACTGAGAGAGATAGGTCAAAGGTGCAGAGACATACACAAATGTGGGATCACATCACTGATGACTGGCTTGTTTTTTAAGGTTTGAATGACAAAAAATATAATGTGCTATAATTTTACAGCAGCTGTCTGAGGAAAATCTGCTCCGCTTTGTCTGCAAGTTGCACTGCATGGGGATCATTAGTGACAAAAACACGAGATCATGGTAGAAAAAGTTGCTATAGAACAGAGGGAAGCTACAAAGACAAATATTAAAGACGTAGGCAGATTTATAATAACACATTGTTTTTTCAGATCATATCGTGGATTACTCGCTTCAAATGAAAAAAAAAAGACATTTCAGGAACAGATGCTTTACTTTATTAGCAGGTTGTCGTATGTTCCTGTAAGATTTTTTTTAATATCTGCTGTTGCTGGAGTAGATAATATTGCAAACAAGGACATCACACAATACCTGCAGTTACAGATGATTTGACGACACAAAGAATGGAATGTGAGATTCAAAAATGTTTTGGTGCTCAGTGTATAATTTGATGTGCCTACACTGCTTCCAGCTGTATCAGATCAAATCCTAGAAATGGGTTTAAGGGAGGAAGAAAGTCAGTCTATGACAAGGCTTGTCTTGATATTGCAGTTGCCTTTATTTTTAACAAGTAGTTTAGCATGTGTTTTCATGTTCCCAGAGGCGAAAAAAATGAATATAGAAGAAAATGACTGGTCTGAGGATGCAGTGCCTTTTAAAATGTGCATCTGTGTGTACGCACCTGTGCACAGGTGTATGTCTGTGTGGGTGCACGTGTGCACACATGCACATGTGGGTGGGACAGGTTCGGGAATAGAAGGTATCTAAGCAGAGACAGAGGCAGGAGAGAGGAAGAGAGGGAGACGGATAATGAGAACCAGGGGGAGGTGATGCTGGCATGGGGAGAGGAAAATAGAGAACAGAAATAGACATGCAAAGAGCAAGGTGTTGAGTCAGAAAGTGAAAGAAGAGATGGCAGGCATAGAAGGAGGAAGTGAGAGAGAGAAAGGTAAGGAGAAAGAAAGTAAGAGGAGTGAAAATGCTTAAGGAAGATGGAGGGACTGAGAGAGAAGGAATGGAATTAGGAAAAAAGAGATGAAGAGTGGGAAATAAAGCAGGAAAGAAAGAGAGAGAGAGAGAGAGAGAAAAAATATAGGGAAAATGGTTAGAGAATAAAAAAAGGAAGAGTTACTAAGAGCGAGATGTAGGGAGTAATAAGACAGAGAGAAAGGGATACAGAGATACAAATAGACATGTGAGGTTGAGTCACACTGGGAACCTAGAACAGCTGAAAACATACAGAATTACAGCATGAGTATATACACACACACACACACAACCCCTTTGCATAAACCCTTTACATATGTGATGTAGGGATGCACTTCTCAAGTGTGGAATGAGAAAGCATGGACAAAAGTACTTATAAATGGCTCAAATATAAAGGAAAGGAATAGAAAGAGACAGAGGGAGGTGGAGGTTAAGCAGGTGAAACACTACATGCACATGAGTGATGAGCACTTAGCTTGCATCCTCGATGTATACAAACAAGCACACCCACACATTTCTTTAATTCCTATTTATAACAGAATCTGGAGTTACTTCAAGAGTGAGACGGAGAGTGAAGACAAAGACAGAGATGAAGAAGAGGAGGAGACAGTGATGATGGCCATGGAGGGATGAGGAGAGTTAGACCACAGTGTGTGTGTGTGTGTGTGTGTGTGTGTGTGTGTTTATGCCCTAGAGAGGTATCAGCCAGTAAGCCAGGGTGACAGCAAACAGCATAGTTCTGTCTGACACACCGTCACAAACATATTGTCACTAGAAAGCACCGGTAAGCAGCGGCAGTTCGCGCTGCCTGCCCTGCCTGAGTGTGAGGGTTTCTGTGTGTTTGTGTCAATATATTCATATAAGACATACAGTGAGCATATATGTACATTTTTTAAATTAGTTTACACACTTAAATTAGTTTATTTGTGTGTGACGATTGGTAAAGTGAATCTGCCTGTACAATATCTCTGGGGTCCATTTAAAACCCTGCAAGGCATTACTGTCATCCAGTCAAGTGTATCTGTGTGTGACTTGATTGTCTCAGGGCCCAAATAGACATAACAGTCAGATAAAGCTGGATCAACATATGTGACTATCATACCAGGGAAGAATAAAAACAAATCACGGGAAGACGGAAGAAGGGAGAGAAGTGAAAGAAAGCATCAAAGAGAGATATTATATGGGAGTGGAAAGAGACAAAAGAGAGACAAAACAGTACAACTCAGTCAGGAAGTGCAGTATGAGACAATTACTACATGGTTCATGTGATGATGACGTTAACATCCTTAAATAACAGTAAAGCTGAAAGTCAGCATGTTAAGCTCAGAGTCAGTTTTTAATTTCAAATCCAAAGTGCTGACCTCCAGAACCAACACAATAACAATGTGCCACTGTCACTGCTTTGGCTGCATTACTGTAAGTCTGTGCCGTTAAAACCGAACATTTCACAGGTGTACCACATCGTTTGAGTGCATGCTATTGGACTACAATAAAGGAACCTCTCTTTTTTACAGAAACCCAGAGACACCATAGAGCAAACGCTTATCTTCCACTGAAAGTCAGATGTTAAAGAGTCACTGATATCCTCAGTGCAAAACAACAAACATCTTCATGTATGCATTACATGTAGGCTTTAACCAGTCCATTTAGTTTAAGGAGAATTGCAGAAACTCTTCCTCCAACTGTAACATCCCACGGTATATAGCATGACAGTTGGAGGCGCATTCTTGTCTCGAGTTCAGTCACTGTATGTCAGGGTGGCCCACTTCCTCATCTGTCTCTCTCACTTAGACTTTCGTAGACTCCATGTCAACAAGATGATTCGCATTGGTGCTTTAATCCTCCTCACTTGGCCCACCCGATCCATTTAAAACACTCACAAATACTCACACACACATATTGCTCAACTCCCTTGAAGCGTAAAGGGTGGTAGAAAGCTAAGGAGCTCTTAAAACTCATTAGATGATGATATACACTCAATTAAACAGGATAGGGTTCTACTGTGCCCAAGGGAGCCATGGTAAACCAGTAGGAAGAGAAAACCATGAGAGAGAGAAGATTTGTATTATCTGTGGTATATGTGTGTGTGTGTGTGTGTGTGTGTGTGTGTGTGTGTGTGTGTGTGTGAGAGAGAGAGAGATGAGTGTTATAGGGTTGACAGATACATCTGAATGTTTGGCAGTCTGTGTATAATTTGTGTCAAGTGTGTGTGCTGGATGAGCTAAAGCCCCCCGGGGACAGCCGGTGTGATCATATGTTGACGACGCATCCTGATAGGTGTGATAAATGCTCCGACACGTCTGTGTCAAAGCGAAGGGTGTGTAATTTCTTGAAAGGGCCCCTAAGGGACGGATGTTGTGATTTTCATAGTAAATGAGAAATGGATGGACAGTGTAAGACAGAAAGAAAGAGACAGAGGATCATGGGACTACAAGCCGATAAAAACAAAAGACTATTAGTCAAACGCGTACTCCCAACTAATAACAGAAGGATGTAATCTACGGTAAATCTGTGTGGCAGAGTGGACGCTAATCAACACTGAATGTGTATGGTTATTGTCAAATGATATGTACTGTCTGATATTGTGTTCCACTGTTTATGTGACATCCTGGTGACCTTGTTCCATGTTTCAATATGTTGGAAAACTCTGAAATTGTTCCACAAAATGATTACTTCATATTTGTAATAAGAAAAGAAAGTGCGTCTGACTCGGAGTTTGGCTTTGTGTTACTTAAAAGAACAAAACTAAGATCCCTGGCCTGGCAGAAAACGGTAACCAGGTCCAGAAAACATTTTCTTTTCTTTTTTTTATAAAATACAATGTTTTATTATAAATTAAACTACCCAACAATATAGCGGCCTACAGGTCAAGCTGAAATGATTAGCAGATTAAAAACAATTGACAGAACTGTTTTGATCAATTCCAGTTTCTTAAATGCGAGGAGTTTTCTACATTAAGTACTTACTTTTTTTTGCAACTTACATTTTTATTGAGTTTTCACATGCATATAGACAAAACAATACAGCAAATAAGGAACAAATTAAAATAACAATAGTAATAACACTAACAAACTGTCTGGAGATGATCCACTATTCAGTCCACTATTCCATTTGGCATTTGTTCAGTTGGTGTCACGTCTCATATAAATGTTCCATTTTTCCCAGTTCTTTTCAAATACATTCTCTTTGACTCTCAAAAGATATGTCAATTTTTCCATAACAAAGATTTCCTGGACAATTTCCAACCACTGGTTCTGTTTTGGGATATTTCCATTGAGCCAGTTTCTTGTGACCACTTTCTTACTGGCTGCAAATAATACTTTAGTCAAGTACAGATCTTCTTTCATTACAACCTTCTCAATGTTCCCAAGGTACATCACTGGACAAGTATTTGGGATTTCATATCCCAAAACATTTTTTACAACTAAATTAACATTTTGCCAGTATGTCCTCATTTTTGTACAGTTCCAGAAGATGTGCGCATGGTCTGCTTCCACACTCCCACACAGTCTCCAGCAGTTTTGTTATATAGCGAGTTGCCTAGATTTTATTTTTGGTGTTATAAAATAGCGAGTTAGGTTTTTCCAGCAAAACTCCCTCCATATTAATGAATTTATTGATGTACATTGTGTCTCACACATGTGATACCATTCCTCCTCTTGTATTTTGATCTTTAGTTCTGTTTCCCATTTTGCTTTTATATAGTGTTGATTCTACGGTGGCCGACAGGGGCAAACGCCCTGCAACTTAAGAAAACACACGCAAATAGACAAAACACAAGCAAATTAAGAAAACAACTTCATTAATTTGACAACACATGCGCAGCATTCAGCAAACGCGCTGCAAATACACACAACACAACCAAATACTTAAACGCGCTGCAAATACACACAACACAACCAAATACGTAAATGCGCTGCAAATATGACAAGATGCAAAAAGAAAAGCATACAACCCCAGAAAACAAATGCAATAAAAAAACGCTGCATCCACATTACACAACGGAAGTTCTCCAGACCTCTAAGGGGAGCATCTAAGTGGAACAGCTTGATTTTCGACCCCACGGGGAGGAAGGGAGAGGGAGCGAGAGAGAGAGAGAGAGAGAGAGAGAGAGAGAGAGAGCGAGAGAGAGAGAGCAACTGCATAGACTGTAAATATTAAGTCTACGTTTAAGATATGTTTTCTCTCGTTTGGTGGGTGTGTCTCGGCTCAGGTCACAGGTGATACTCAATCAGCAGAGACGTCTGTAAACTCGTGGTGATAAAACATTTAAAACATCAGTGTTTAACGTTGACGTTTGTTTAAGCCATATTACACGAGAGGGTTTAATTTCGAGGTCCGAATGGCGCATTACTGAAGTACAGGCCTCCTCAAGTGTAATATTGTGATTATACAACAATGGTTACCAACAAAATAAGTGATCAATCTATATTCATATTGTGGAGCAATTCACTCTTGAAATACATAAAACAGACAGGATTTCTAGTCCCTCCCTGTTTAGTAAACCAGCCAATTTACCGTGGGATTTATTAAACTGAATAAATCCTGCTCGCACATATAAACACAAAACTGCTTTGCTAACTCCAACGTGTTGTAAGTAAGACATCTGCTGAAAAAGTTATTGTATTCATTAGCATGATTGCCGTACTGTTTAGTTCACAAACATCCAACACACCAAAGTACAAAGACATAGCGGACCAGACGCAAGCTTTTATTTTGAAAAGCCGAAGCTCGGGGATGGCACCAGCCGGGAGGGCATGAGACGGGAGCATAGACTGTATATTACTAATATATTATGTTATTAATAATAATAATAATAATAATAATAAGAAGAATTTAATATACAGTCTATGGAGTTCTCCAGGCTGCAGCCATACCTGACTCTAATAAAAAGGCAGAGCGCTCTCTCCCCGTGGGGTCGAAAATCAAGTTGTTCCACTTAGGTGCTCCCTCTAGAGGTCTGGAGAACTTCCGTTGTGTAATCTGGATGCAGCGTTTTTTTGTTGCATTTGTTTTCTGGGTTTGTGTGCTTTTCTTTTTGCATTGTTTCATATTTGCAGCGCGTTTATCTATTTGGTTGTGTTGTGTGTATTTGCAGTGTGTTTATGTATTTGGTTGTGTTGTGTGCATTTGCAGCGCATTTGCAGCGCGTATGCTGAATGCTGCGCATGTGTTGTCAAATTAATGAAGTTGTTTTTCTTTTTGCATCGCTTCTTTTTTCGGGGTTTGCATGCTTTTCTTTTGCATTTATTTGCAGTGCGTTTATGTATTTGGTTGTGTTGTGTGTATTTGCAGTGCGTTTATGTATTTGGTTGTGTTGTGTGTATTTGCAGTGCATTTATCTATTTGGTTGTGTTGTGTGCATTTGCTGAATGCTGCACATGTTGTCAAATTAATGAAGTTGTTTTCTTAATTTGCTTGTGTTTTGTCTATTTGCGTGTGTTTTCTTAAGTTGCAGGGCGTTTGCCCCTGTCGGCCACCGTATGAGTCCCCCCTGCTCTCACCCAAAGCTTGATAGAAAGCAGAGATGGGCCGAGACCCCTTCTGTTTGTATGAATCCATAATGACTCCGATCACCTTATTTATAGTTTCAACTGGCCTTATCTCTTTTGTGAAATAATCTCTTAACTGCATGTATCTATCGAAATCTTTGTTTTCAAGGCCGTACTTTGTCTTTAGATCTTGGAAGCTTAGAAATTATCCACCTGCTGAAACTGTACATATTGCTGTCATACCTTTTTGTGCCCATTCTTTGAATACTGGATCATATGTCCCTGGCTTAAACTTTGAATCGTACGCGAACCACCTCAGAGTGCACATATCCCTCTTAAGTTCGTATTTTCTTACTACAACGCTCCATATTTCTAGTGTAAATGCTACTATTGGGTTCATAGCATGTCTCAAAGCACCTATCAAATGTTTATCCCCCACCAATATCTGGGTCTGAAAGCCCTGTATTTCCCTCTCCATTTCTTTCCATTTAGACTCATAGTCAGGTCTACACCAACAGGCCAGAGGTCTAAGTTGAGCTGCATAAAAATATTCTGTAAGGTTAGGCAAAGCCATTCCACCTTTACTTTTAGGCAGTTGAAGTGTCTTAAATTTGATTCTTGTTTTTTTACTATTCCAAATGAATCTAGAAATCATCTTGTCCCAGGCTATACATTTGTTTTGGGGGATATTAATTGGAAGAGCTTGAAATAAATATAACAATTTAGGTAGAATATTCATTTTGACCGTCTGTATTCTAGCACTGAAGTCTAATGGAAGGGTAGACCACCTTTCAATATCTTTTTATCTTTAACTTTGAATGTTTTTATCGATTTCCCTGCAAACATTTTCAAAATATAGAAATCAAAGTTTCTATGAATGGCTGGGGGTCTGGATTGTCAAGCTATTATGGCTGATGCTGGACACTTCATTGACTGAAACTGTATGAATGTGTGTGTCTTGTCACAAATACAGACAAGCACATACAGTAGAATGCAATGGAGAAACAGGCGTATTACGGCGGGTTCACAATGGGGGCAGAAGCGCTGTGTAGTGATATGATATGTCCATAGACAGGCGAACCAGCCAAGTACCCAATTACAAGTAAAAATGTCAGGAAATGTACTTAGTGAAGTATCAAAAGCAAGAGTACTCCATTCAGAAATATGTCCTCTGTGACTGTTACCATTATATTAGATTATCATTACCCATGCAGCAGTTTGTTGAGGTGGAGCTGATTTCTAACTATTTCATATAGGACTGTAACAAATTATTTTCCTTATAGATTAATCTCCTGATTATTGTCTGAAGAAATTAATTTGATTGTTTTAAAATATAAAAAATGATGATACTTTCACATGGTTTCAGTTCTACGTGTATGTATTCTTAGGTACAGTGGTTTCATTTATACAAGGCATCATATTTTATACACTCTCTGTTTTGTAGGTGTATCTTAATTTGTAAAGTAACTAAAGTTGTCAGATAAGTGTAGTGGAGTAGGAGAATGTAGCATGGAAAGAAAATGCTCAAGTAAAGTACAAGTACCTTAAATTTATACTTAAGTACAGTACTTGAGTAAAAGCACTTAGTTACGTTCCACCACTGCACACAGCAGGAAAATAGAACAGGTTTTCATGAACATTTTCCAAAAACGATCCCAGGTGGTAAGTTTATTTTCTGTTTAAATCTATTACAGCTTGTGTCCTGTGGAGACCCACCAGCAAAAAGCCCACAACCTATTTCTGGATCCAGCTCGAGTGAAAGAAAGAGGTCAGCTCTCAGTGAAGGCGAGGTCACACATTGTATTTTCAAGAACTTTTCAAGAGTTATCTAACTCCCCCCAGGCAGAAATCTTTCTGTAAAATAAAATAATTTTGGTGATTGTAATAAATAGTCAGCCACCACACTGCACTTCATACTGGATTGGTGCCTATTTGTGTACTTTTAACATCCTCCAGTGTACTTTACCATCACCTGGTAAACTTGGGAGATATTATCGAGGTCATACCTTGAGAAAGAAAGTGTGGTTTAAATGTCTTTCGTATCAAACACGTTTACCTGAGGTGAACTCTTATTTCTGTAGTGACCATTGTCAGCTAGATATATCACTAAATAGAATGAAACACACAAACAAGTATTTATACCCTAGCAACGTTAAAGGACAATTCCGGCGCAAAACGAACCTAGGGGTTAATAACAGATGTGTACCCACTCAGTCGTTCTCTGGGACATGTTTTCATGCTAATCAAATGTGTTTGTAGCTTGAAAGACGCTAGCGCGGACCGCTGATTAGCTTACAACGCTATTATTCGGGGCACAGGGAAAGTAAAAACAAATCGCTATTTATACCACTAAAAAGGCTCAAAATATCACCAAACTTCAACGGTAGCATAATGAGGGTCCCTAAATGTTAACCGAAGCATTGAGAACTTTGTAAGTGTACAGAGAGTTTATTGAAAAGATACATTATAAAGACACTCGCGTTCATGTTTACATGCTGCCGCCGTCGTCCAGTCATGACTTACAGCTGGCGATGCAAACTAAAATCAAAAGCAATTTGCTCAATATATCTGAAATAATCACACTCTGCATAACTTGTCTAGTGTACTTACTCAGTGGAGAATTGTCCATCTGGTCCCTCCGGTCTCGGTCGCCATCTCCAATTTATTTTCGGGACATGGAAAAAAGTTTCAAGTACAGCCCTGTTTATCAGAGAGGGGAAATCTTCAGACTGTATAAAAACACTGCGTCTCTTGGGTGTCGCGACGCAACAGGTCCCACTCCGTGCAACACAGACACTCCTGTTCGGTGGCCACAGCTTCACAATGTCCGCAGGTACACCACCAGTTTCCCGAAGTACGAGGATGTGTTGCGGCATTGACTACCGGTAGCTCTCTCTCTCTCGTAGCCCTTTCACGGAGCTCCCGCAGCTCTTCGTTCAATAAACTGTCTGTACACTTACAAGTTCTCAATGCTTCGGTTAACATTTAGGGACCTTCATTATGCTACCGTTGAAGTGTGGTGATATTTTGAGCCTTTTTAGTGGTATAAATAGCAATTTGTTTTTACTTTCCCTGTGCCCCGAATACTAGCGTTGTAAGCTAATCAGCGGTCTGCGCTAGCTTGTTTCAAGCTACAAACACATTTGATTAGCATGAAAACATGTCCCAGAGAGCGACAGAATGGGTACACATCTGTTAATAACCCCTAGGTTCGTTTTGCGCCGGAATTGTCCTTTAAGAGAGGAATCTTCAGACAAGCAAACCAAAGAGAGAGCAGGGGAGGACTGAAAGAGAAAGAAGAAAAAAACAAAGGGTTAGAATGAAGACTGCGTGAAAAAATTAATGGTACAGATGTTGACTGAGGTACAAAAGTGACTACAGACACTGAGAGGCGGTTGCCTGACAGTGAGCCAGACAAACAGACAGGAGGAGTTGCACCCCACAGCAGGTGGGGTTCAGCTGCTCCCAGAGCCTCCGCACAGAGAGAGGAAAGACGTCTCCAGGAGCACATTCTGATCGAGGTGGAAATGAGTAACCAGTGGAGCCTGTCAGAGCAGATGGCTGAGAATCCATTAGCTAATAGCGGAGGACCTCCCAGCTAAACTAATGACGCCCTCATTACTACGCTGCACGCACATCCGCCCAGCCAATGGACTCTGGCTGGGCCTTTGTCTGGACCAGGATGCACAAACACACACAGATACATAGACACTAGTACATGCATCTACACAAAAGTATACAGACACAGTCACACACACAATTAAAACCTGCGTGCCCTCGTACATACTCCAGGAAGTGCATGCAAACACACATATACAGCAGTGACGTGACGTATGCAGGGAGGGGGCTACATTTGGTGAGAGAGAGAAAAAGACAAAAATGTCTGAGAGACTATCCCATCCATCTACCCATCCTCCTGCACACATGACTGCCACCTCAAAATTTTCCATCTGCTTTTCACAGCACGGAGAGATGAGAAACGAAGCAGAGATGAAAAACGCAATAGCACAGCTGCATAAATAATTTAGCCTGTGTGTGCTCTGCATGTGATAATGCACAGCTATTCATTCACCTTTCTGGTATCACCTGTGTTTATAAACCCACTCGGGCACATGCTGATGCAGAAACACAGGTCGGTGCACTACAAGCTTAAGATGAAGCCACATAGCCAGACGGGCAAAGAGACAAGGACAAAAGTTAGACAGATAATGCAGTGACAGCAGTGGTGTCTAAGAGTTATCTAACTCTATTGAGCATTCCAGTTGCAACCAAGGGCTGTTTATGTATATTTCAGTGCTACAATGAATATTGAGAGGAGCTGACAGCTCTCAGGACCCTCTCTGGGGGCAAATGAACTACATCCGAACTGCGTTTCATTTTGCATCTCCCTATTCAGAAGACGATTCACCTTCTTGGTATTTTGCAGTCAAAGAGGAAATAACACTGGCATACAGTCAGAACACAACAAAACCCTAGTTCTGTGCAGGATCTCGTCTGCTGAGCTAGATCAGTTTACCTTGCGATAGTCCATAATTGACGTTTCAACAGGGAACACTGCACTACCTGCAGTGGCAGGTCAGTAGAGGTCAGCTGAGCAATGTCCATGTCCTTCATAGCCATTAGCAGGATCTGAGGACAGAAAGACAGAAAGATAAGGGCTGAGTCAAACATAATTTCACTTCCCGATGTTTGTTCAGAGATTGGTGCATTTGTAAGACCAGCAGGGAGGTGAGTGCAGCTACTGTAGGCCTGAAGGTGCTGGTTCACCTACATTACAGACAGGACACTAAAGGAGAGACGACAGCACAGCTTGGGTTCACATTCCTTCTAATGCAGTCACAGCAACTGCCTGCTATTCCCATGTAAGTTTGTCCTAGACCACTCAGCCATCAGAGCAACCCCACAGAGAGAAAGTTGACAGCAGCTTGCATGACTGATATTACTTTGAAATGCAAGCTAATAGGCTTTTAGACAATGGCGACATTTTAGGGGAAAAACAGAGAAATGTGACAACAGTATCTGTTATTAGTAAATGATTGGCTCATTGACAGGCACATTGCCCTGGAAAACCTGAAGAAAAGATTTTGTTATCAGGTACAAAATAATGAGATCTTTTAAAGTTTGCTGTTTCAAGTTTTCCCCCTCTTTGATACATTTTTGATCACAGCTAGATCCCCTGTGGGGCGTTAGACACACATTTTCCTGGTGTCAAGCCTTCATCTATATAGTCACTGTCTCATCAGCTTCCTGTATGAGTGAGGGTGCACAATTGTGTATGTTAGTATGTGTGTGTGTGTGTGTGTGTGTGGAGTCAGGCCACTTTCCCAACAGAGCCTGGAGGACAAGTAAAAGCAGAGAGGGGGAGACTGTAGTCCTGCTATAGAGTGTCTGACTGGCAAAAGAAGAGAATATGAGGTCAGGTAAGAAGTAAGTAGAGGTGCACACTGCTTTCTGAAGGTGCCAATTGCCTGGGAGACCTTTCCTTGGTCTGTGAGATAGATGCACGCAATCTGAATGATGGGGTTAGCTAAGGCAGTCTGGTGGAAAAGCTGGGTAATGCACAACAGTTGGCGAAAAATGGTTAGCTATTGTATATACGTTTGTACATTCTTTCCTTTGTAATTTTTTATCTTTATTTTTTAGTAGTTGTTCTTGTATTCTAGCCTATTTATTATGTATTGTATACTCTGTATGTGTGCTGTGTGTCTTGTGTTTTGCTGCTGTAACACTGAAATTTCCCAATTTGGGATCAATAAAGTCTATCTAATCTAATCTATTGCACATAGCTCCACTGACTAACTTGCATGATATAGACATACATTATCCCCAGTGTTTTAACTAAAATGAGAATGGGATAGATTTTGTGGATGAGTAAGTACGAGGCTCTGGTGCTGTGCTCCAAGCTACCTGGTCTTAGTGTGACTGGTGGGGAAAGCTGTGTCCTCAGCAGTAGGTCGAGTGCATTCTCAATGGCTACTGAGGTCTGCCATGGCTGTGCCTTGTCACCAAATCTGTTTGTGATTTTAATGCACAGCAGAAGAGTGCAGAGTGTCCAGTTTGTGACCTCAACATTGCATCTCTGCCCCTTGCTGATGATTCGGTCCTGCTGGATTTGTCAGGCTGTGACTATCAGTGTGCACTGGAGCAGCTGAATTTGAAGCAGGGGGGATGACAGTTGGCACCTTCAAGTCCAAGAACACAATAGTGTTCCTATTAATGGTGGATTGTCTCTATTGGTTGATAGGGAGGATTTGTGCCAAAAGAAATGCAGTACCTGCAGTCATGCAGATGATGTATTGAACTTTTGTGGTGACAGAGGAGCTAAGCTTCTCTCACCTCTGGCAACACATTTTGGGTAATGACCAAAAGAATGAAATAATGGATAAAAGCAGCTGTGCTTTGTTTCTATTACAGGATGTTTGTGCATACCTTTCAGGCCAAAGCATTTCCTACACAATTTCTCAAACACAGACTATTTGAATTATGCAAAGTTGATTCAAAGTTTATTGTGCTGTTGTTGCATTCCACAATGTTGTTGCAGCTAAGCCAAAATTATCAGCACGATGCAAGTGTCAGCTTTAGTTTCAAGCTTTGCAGTGAGGCAAGAACAAGAGCTTTAAAAATAGTCTTTAAAAATTGTGTTTGTTCTTACATTTGCACTTCTGTTCACTCTCTCACAACTGTCATGGCATCCCGGGTTGAAGTCTTGCTGTAACAACAAAGATGGTTAATTTCACAAGTACATAAGAGCAGTCATTGACACGAAAGCCTATGTTTTGCTGGAAGCAATTCCTTTTGATGATTTTGAGGGCTTTTGGAGTAATATTTAGGGGAAAACTGTTTTTGAGTAAGAGCATTTTTAATTAATAGATTAAGGCTTCGTGCCAAACAGCAGATTTGCCAGCTCATTGATTGCAACTCAAATTAACCCAAAAGATCAACACATGAGGTGAATTTGTTTTGTAAATAATTTGTAAATAAACTTAAGATCTTTTTTTATTAAAATTGGTACAGAAAACCTGGAATGGGACAAAGAAGTTAGTACTGTTGACCAAAACCTGCCCCGCCTATTAAAGGCTGACCTCCATCAGTATGTCACATCACATATAAAAGTATTACATTGTCAAAGTTTGCTTTATTTTCATTGCATGAGTAAATTCCTCCTTAAGAGACAACCCTTATTAACCTCAAGCATACTGACTAGGGTTGGGTATCGTTTGGGTTTTTTCCGATACTGGTGCTAAAACAATACTTTAAAACGGTGCTGGTGCCTAAACCGATATTTTTAAAAAGATTTAAAAAAAATATGTATATATTTAAAAAAGAAAAAAAGGAGCACAAAACGACAGTCGGCAACATTAAAGAACGGCTTGTTTATTGTTAAGGCCATATGGTCAAAATGAAATGATGTATTAAAAATGTTAACTTATAACAATAACTTATTTCACCAGTAAATTGCTGGTAAACGACAAAAACAACCACTAGATGGAAAAAGGGTATTTTACAATAACTTTGAATGCACCACAAGGCTGGCGAGGCGAGTTTCAGGTGAACGCACCATCTGAGTTGTTTTTCCGACAACGGCAGACTGTTAAGTCTCGGTGTTGGAATCCTCTACAGTGAAATACAGACACACCGTTTAACGTTAGCTGTCAGCATTTTAACCGTGTTTAATCCAGCTACTAGCTAACGGTAGGCTAACGTTACCTGTTGCCAAGTGTATTATGTTAATAGCGTCACGTGCAGCGATGCTTCTGTTGCCTCTATCGTCCGTTTTGGAGCATCAGAGGGCAGCGCTGGCATTTCAGTAGCACCGAAATTAGGCACTGAAATCCGCGTTACTATTCGGTCCGGTAGATACCGATTGTTAAGGTTTCGGTACCCAACCCTAATACTGATAAAGGTTGTAACGTCCATCCATCCATCCATCTTCTTCCGCTTATCCGGTAACGGGTCGCGGGGGTAGCAGCTCCAGCAGGGGACCCCAAACTTCCCTTTCCCGAGCCACATTAACCAGCTCCGACTGGGGGATCCCGAGGCGTTCCCAGGCCAGGTTGGAGATATAATCCCTCCACCTAGTCCTGGGTCTTCCCCGAGGCCTCCTCCCAGCTGGACGTGCCTGGAAAACCTCCCTAGGGAGGCGCCCAGGGGGCATCCTTACCAGATGCCCGAACCACCTCAACTGGCTCCTTTCGACGCGAAGGAGCAGCGGCTCTACTCCGAGCTCCTCACGGATGACTGAGCTTCTCACCCTATCTCTAAGGGAGACGCCAGCCACCCTCCTGAGGAAACCCATTTCGGCCGCTTGTACCCTGGATCTCGTTCTTTCGGTCATGACCCAGCCTTCATGACCATAGGTGAGGGTAGGAACGAAAACTGACCGGTAGATTGAGAGCTTTGCCTTCTGGCTCAGCTCTCTTTTCGTCACAACGGTGCGATAAATTGAGTGTAATACCGCACCCGCTGCGCCGATTCTCCGACCAATCTCCCGCTCCATTGTTCCCTCACTCGCGAACAAGACTCCAAGGTACTTGAACTCTTTCACTTGGGGTAAAGACTCATTCCCTACCTGGAGAAGGCACTCCATCGGTTTCCTGCTGAGAACCATGGCCTCAGATTTAGAGGTGCTGATCCTCATCCCAGCCGCTTCACACTCGGCTGCGAACCGATCCAGTGAGTGCTGAAGGTCACAGGCCGACGATGCCATCAGGACCACATCATCTGCAAAAAGCAGCGATGAGATCCCCAGCTCACCAAACTGCAACCCCTCTCCACCCCGACTACGCCTCGATATCCTGTCCATAAATACTACAAACAGGATTGGTGACAAAGCGCAGCCCTGGCGGAGGCCAACTCTCACCTGAAACGAGTCCGACTTACTGCCGAGAACCCGGACACAGCTCTCGCTTTGGTCGTACAGAGATTGGATGGCCCTGAGAAGGGACCCCCTCACCCCATACTCCCGCAGCACCTCCCACAGTGTCTCCCGGGGGACCCGGTCATACGCCTTCTCCAGATCCACAAAGCACATGTAGACCGGTTGGGCATACTCCCAGGCTCCCTCCAGGATCCTTGCGAGAGTAAAGATCTGGTCCGTTGTTCCGTGCCTGTAGCAAATGTTTAAACCCCCATTACATGTGGAACAGAGAGACTGACCTCTTTATTAGGAGCACTGAGAAAAAGAGCACAGTTTCTTTCCAGCGTGGTGACAACACGCAGGCCAAATCAAAGCGGTCCCGTTTAGACAGCTGCAGCACCGCCGGGGAGTACAGGGTGAACACCGTCTTAGCCAGGAGCTAAGGAGTAGAGAGACAGGTGAAGGAGAACGTGAGAGATGGATGAGGACGTAAATGGAAACACACAAACATAGACAGAAAAAGGAGAATCAAGAGAGACAAAGAAGAAGTACAGAAGGAGAAGGGTGAATAATACAAGGTTGTCAGCTTTGGATAAATAGGATTACACTTTGCATTATAAACCAGAGATGAGCCAGGGTGACTGAGAAGGGCAGTGTGCCAGTAAAGCATGTCATGAAACATAAATCCATCAATTCCCATTCCCTGCCTCGGTGGACTTCAACGACAGGTGTAAAATCATGCATCCATTCAACCATATAACTAGCTTGCATTGCAGCATCAAGAGTATAATGTGAACTGAGCTTGGGAAGTACAAGTCTGTCTGGGCAGTGTGTGGACATCCACTCAGAATGTCCCGGCTTGTAGTTGTGTAAGCCCTATTTTTGGCAGTTTGGGTGTTTATACAGCATGTACATGCTCGGTTGTGTAAAGAATTACAATGGCTTTACGTGTATTGTTTTTTTTTCCACAAATACTTGTATGTAACTAACAGTTTTTAAACACTACTTTTGTTATTAAACATTATACTATCACTAAATATTCTGGTCATGTAAACAGTTTATTTGTATGTGTACCTGAGGACGGGGTAAAAAGAGAGACAGGGAGTACTTTATGTGTGAGTGAAAAAGAAGAAACCTTTCTCTGACACATATTTCAATCAGTATGCAGGACTCCTGGGTCACCATGTCAGTTTGCTTTCATCAAAACCTGCTCCATGCAGCTCATGAGACAGCAATGTGCACAGACACACAATACATGCACACACATACACACACAGCACGGCTGTCACACTAGGCAACACAGATGATGGGCTTGTGGGAGGCAAATCCACCTCTGTTCTGTTCCTGCTCAGAAGAGTAGTCAGAGAGACTCCCAAACCAGGCCAAAGCACGCTGAAGTAGGCCAGCCCTGGGACCAAAGCGTCCTGCAGTGCCATGTAGGTTTTTTCTACCAACAAGTACTAAATTCTTTTGTCAGGATCTGGCAACTAGTTAAAGATGGGTGTGTGTATTAAAAGTGTATTTGAGAGTTTGTGCATAAGAATACTTCTATCCCAGTGAATACTAGACTGATCTCAAGGTAAACTTGGGAGCCTAAAATAATGAGTATAATTTAGGTTTTAGTAGGGTTTACGGGTGAGGTTAAAACTGGGATAAGGTTTAGCTTCAGGAAATAGTTTGGCATGTAGTGGTGAGAATTAACATTTGGCTCAATAAAAGAAGGCTTGGTAGCCTTGTTGGAGGAGCCCATAAATAATAAATCAGGCTCATACACCACAGTATTCAGCAACATCGGGTACTGAGTGGCTGTGTTGTTTCAGTCTTAATCTGTTGTTGTTTGCACTGCTGCTTGGTTAACACTCCTAATTCTCTATCTGGCACATAATTACAGCTCCCAACAGGATCCAGCATGGCAGGACTGGTGCCATGCTAGCATTCAGCCTAGTACATGTGTGTCTATGTCTGTGTGCATGTGAATGTGTCTGTGAGTAACAGAGAGACTGCTGTTTTGCTAAAGTTGGTGAAAGAAGTATAGTAAGTATGTTTGTATGGCTGTGTGGGCGACACTGTTGGATTGAGCTGAAGTCTTCAGGGAGTAAATTAGGTGTTCATGTTCAGGTGCAAGACGGAATTAGGATCTTGTTAAACACATGCTGGTAAAGAAGCACACATACCACCATTACCTCTTCTCATCACTGTGCAGAAAGCAAATACAGTATGCACACCTTCTCTCACATTACACACACACACACACACACACACACACACACACACACACACACACGAAGCAGCTCCCTAGTGAGTCAGCAGTAATCCTGCTCCAGCTCTGGTCCCAGAGAATCATGTGTCTGTCTGTGGTAATCACCACACATACACACACATATTAATCCTCTCACACCTTGGCCCTGCACCAAACTCTACATTGACACTGATCCCAGACCAACGCTTACTGTTTAAAGGAGCTTGAAATCAGTGGGCGAAAGAGATGGATCAACACCAACCACTGATCTATGTTCAGCTGAGACTCCAGCTGAGACTCCAGAAAATATTGTAATGGGATGGCACATTTCCTGTTCAGAATCACTTCATGACGTGATATCGGTTGGGACAATGGCAGTTCAGACATTTGTTTGGTAAAAACCCTTTTAGAAATCTATAAAAAAAAATATGTAAATCTATAAAAAAAAAAAAAAAAAAAAAAAAAAAAGTCCCCAAGTCTGTAACTTTGACATAAAAAGGCAGGCAGGGTATTTTTAATTGAATCCATCAGATTGATTTGATGATACTGCATCTCTATCAGTGTAGAAGAACTCAATCTCATCTGCTGATTGCCTGAGCTCTTCACATAAAAGAAGCGGGAATGTTTCATTAAGGCCGTGATAATTCAACAAGATATACTTTAGAAATCAGAGCGTATTCAGAACTGTATACAGGGTAAAAATAGCACCTAGAGGAAATTCATTAAAAGGATACATCCACTATACAGGCAAGGCCTTGTTATTATGAAGTGAGAGAGTTGAAGTGAGGTTTCCTTACAGTTACACAGAGTATTGTTATCTCTCTGTGTTTGTGAATAAATGCAGACCAGCAGACCAATCCTGGCTAAACAAGTCCATACTCTCAGCATTGTTCCAGCAGAGTGAACAAGGAGCCAAATCAGGGTTTTGTTGCACAGAATCACCATGGCACACGCCACAAGTCAGTGTCAGTTAAAATGATTCTTTACTTTTAACTAGAGTATATTAACATGCAATGATAAGCTGACTTCGACAAAAAAAAAGTTTGGTATAACGTATTAGAGTACACAGTCTCTGCTTGTTGTACCACTGGATGCTTAGAGGCTTTCAGCCAGAAATCTGCAGCACCTTATTATTAAACATAAAAAATACTGTATTGGTTGGCCAAACAAAAAACACTACTTTAATATTCTGACGAAACGCAAAAGCGATTTTCAGTGGAAGGTAGCCATACTTTTCTTCATTAAGATTAAAAAAGTCAGAATAACGAATGGAATACAATGTATTATGTGTTCAATCTAAATTCAAAAGCATCCCTACTACTGTACATACTGACCAGTGTCTGATTTTAACTATCATACTCATCAATCAATCATTATCTCACCATTAACTTTCATAATCAATCATTTTTCCTGTCATCTATATTGTCAATCTCATCCTTCTTTATACCTGTGGCAGAGCAGAGTGACTGCACTCGGGCGGGCTCTCCAGCACGAACAGATATTGTTTATTGCGATTACTGTAATACTGTACCGAGCACAGCAACTCGTTTACCTAATAATAGCACTAATGCTTTTGACAGTGTGGAGGTGTTAACTGGTGATTATACTGACAATGCTAATGCTGGTTTCTGTCTGCCCAAATGTAATTTACTAATTATAAATGACACTAATCACAGTACAAATCTGTATCGGATCTTCAGAGTGGGAAAGTGTTAGAGTTAGTGTTTGATACTCAATACTGACACAGAGACCTTGTTACAAAAACTGTCATACTACTTTATAATATTTATTTGCCTGACAGACTGTATCGACACAAACAAGTGGGGTTAATTCATTGACTGTTATGTGACAGGCTGATTGATGGGTTTAAGTATATGTTGGTCATTGCGCTGATTGACTGAATTTCATACTGTCACCTGTTAGCAAATAGAGTGATGACTGTCTAGTTTCCCAGATAAATGTAGCTATATGCAAAGTATGCATTGATCTACCGACTTCAACATGGCCCCCATGAATTTTTATCAGTGTTGCTCACTTAACCCACATTCCATTCTATGTTGCACAGCCTATATGCATTAGTGTCTCTTTTCCTGGCCCCACCTGCTTGTCCCATATAACTTCACACTGAAATGAGAAAAATAGCTGTTCTAGGCTCTAGGAAAGTTTGAGATATATATATATATATATATATATATATATATATATATATATATATATATATATATATATATATATATATATATATCTCAAATGTAGCTAGTAAGCCTGTTATCCTCTGTCTGTCAACACAAATTGCCCTGTGGGACAAATAAAAAATTGATTGATTGAATTGAGGATAATAACAAGTTAGGTTGGGCAGGCATCCGTTATCGCCTTTTTAACACGAAAATTATCTTTTGATGTAACATGTATTCTCAATGTTGACTGCTGTTTTGACTAAAAAGAGCGTCCGGACATGTCATTGCCAATAGGTTGAGGCAAAAATCAAATCCTCCTCCCTCCAAACCCCCCAAAAAACTGCTAATGTTAACAAGAAGGCAGAGTCAGACTGAATAAATGAAGTGGCAATGAAAAGACTATTCAGTCAGTCAAAATATCAGCCTAGCAATCCCCTACTCCATCCTGTTGGAAGAGCAAACAAAATAGGAAATGGGCAAGTAGAGTGGATGTTTTTCTGGCCTCCTTCCAACTGAAAACCTCATCTCTTGCTGCCATTAGACAGGCCAGCAACGTAATGAGTGTTGGTGGTGAGAAATGCTGATAATATGGGGGACAAATGTGAAGCAGAGAGAGGGTGTTAGTGCTCCAGCATTTTTTTTAAGTGTTTCTTTGACTGCCACAAATTGTTATTCACCTGCACCATCTTGTTTATTCACACTATTAATTTTGGCTTTTACATTTCATTAAATAGCAGTGGGGGAAAGTAACACAGAGAAGTTTTAACATTCATTTCCGCTGCTTGGGCATCATCCCATCGACAATGACATCTAAATGAACATTAAAAACCACTTTCAGAGGTATCAATTTTCTGTTTTGCAATTGGTGCTTTTTGTTTTAGCTCTCAACTAACAATTGTTATTCATTTCTTTTACCTTTATAATCTTTTCTTACTTTCCTCCTTCAGTGCATTCCTTTTTACCAATACATTTCCACCATTTTAAAGTCATAGCTATTAATGTTATTACAGTCTGCTTTGGCCAGCTTCCACAGATGCCCTTTAAACTAGGGGTGCACCGATCCGATTTTAAGATTGGATATTGGCCCGATATTGACAAAATAGCTGGATCGGGGATCGGAAATTTTTTTTCCCCTCCGTCGCAGCACTGGGACCCCTGTTAACTGCGTACCCTTCTCACTCATGGTAGTAACTTTATAACACAACAATTAATAACCCACAACTAACTTTCTTTAAAGGATAAAACACCATAGCACATAACAATTTGTGACTTAAACAGTTTCTAACACTAATAATTTTCCATTTACAAATGTAGCTACACCGCCGAATGGCATGTTGGGTAACATTATAGCTGCTAGCTAGCCAGGTAGCATAACAGTCTGTTAAGCTGGGAGAGGCTCTGGTCACTACTGCACATTCAAGAACAGAGAAGAAAGTTAGAGGATGAAGAAAGACCGGAGATACACCAGAACAAAGTATGCTCAAGAGAGGAGCTGTCTGTCGTTGCAAGGTTTTTTGTTTCTAAAAAATCTGACATATTTTAGCCACTGTTGTTCTAACGTTACTCGGCCGTGCTAACGTTACCGTGCTAACGTTAAAGACATGTCACTTCAAGCATGCAGCAGAGCAACATTATGAATGCAATCCAACTACGGTCCTGCTACAGACCATTGAGAAAGACGGGTTCAGAGCAGTGATTAAAACACTGGATTTAAGATGCCTTGCCTCGCTGAAATATGTCCGCCAACCTACTAACATTATTCAAACAGCGAAGGAGGCTGACAGCGGAGCTACGTTCAGTCGCCCACTACAACCTAACTTACCTGTGGCCAAGCTAGTGTTTATACAACTAGCTTACAACTATTTTGTTTTGAAAGGGAAACAATGTTAAAGTTGTTTGTATGTGTATTCATCCGATTGTTTATTTTACTACTTTGCAGTTAGCAGAAAAAAAAATAGTTTAGATTCTGTAACTGTTTGATGGATTCTCCTTCATAACGTTATATATTGTTGATGAGCCATGCAAACCCTTTAGTAATCAAAGCTTTTAGTAAACATGATGACATTAAAATGTTTTTGAGATATTCTATGTACTCCTGCCAGTAGAATAAGCCATTATAAACCTATATAAAGGCCCATTATTGTTATTTATTTAAATTCATTTTAAGAAGTTTGATTACATTATATTTGCGATTTGAATACACAATTGTTTTTTAAATAACAAATAAATAAGAATTCAATACATTACATCAATGCTATTTTGTCTTAGTTAGGAAAGTAATGTTTAGTTAGGAAAGTCTGGTGCCTTTAGTCTCTTCCACATGGTGGAAGGAAGGTATAAGGTGCAAAAGGTATACAGTTTATTATTAATTCAAAAACCGTATCGGATCGGTATCGGGTATCGACAGATACACAAAGCTCTGGCATCAGTATCGGGACTGAAAAAGTCGGATCGGTGCATCCCTACTTTAAACAGCACCAAACATCTCTTAATTATAAAAGTTAGTTTTTGTTTTCTCACAGAATGTGGTGCTAGTTTCCAAAATGTAGGCTTTATTTTGTTCTTTACAATGTCAAGTACTTCACATCTGTCAGTGAAAAGTGGGAATGGAAAGATGTAATATTAAGTTGAGCAGGGATGAGGATTTGTAAGTTAAACAAAATCATTGTGAATTGTACAACAGGCTATACAAAATGAAAAGAACAGGGATGAAAAATACTGGATGTGAAATTGGATTAAAAATAAGAAAATCCATTTGAATTGCTTCAACATGCATTTTGTATGACCTTTAGAGACAGTGACACGAGCATATCATTGCATCATTCTCAGTCAGTTTTGTCAAAATGCAAAAGCAGAATGAGAGAAGAAAAAGAAGAAATTAAAAAAACATGTCCCTATCCTGGCCAATCTCTGACAAATGTGTCTCTCGTCTTGTTCTTCAGACTTAATAGCGGTCGTTCAGAAATGCTCTTGAAATGCACACAAAACTAAATGGGTTGTATTTACCACCATCACCGTCTCTATTGTGTTCATTACCACCAATGTCGTCATAATTACACTCACATCTCATATCATAACACCACCCTTATCAGTGGCATCAGCTCTCTGAACTGGCATTTTTGTCTTTTGTTCTATTTAGTTCAGGCCTTGAACAGATAAAGAGCAGCTGATCTTAACTTACTGGTCCATCCTCGTCTCATTCTTATGATCTCATACTTCAAATAATACATGATCAGAGTGCTTCACTGATAAGCAGAAGGATGGTGGAGGGGGGTTAAACAAGAGTCACATTTGGCCCAAAGTTTCTACTTTGGATGCGTCTGTGCTAGCGCCTCAAAAGTCCTTTTCTGAGATACTTGATTACATCTTAATAAATAGCATCCATGAGGTGAATATTATGTACTTGTCACCCCGCTGATTTAGTGTCACATCCCAGTTCATCCTGAACACCTGATTCATCATGATGTAAGATGCTGAAATGGGGCTAGATCAGCAGCCTGACACACTCAATAAATGTAGCCTTCAGGTGGAAAATCAGATAAAGCCTGGCATATGAGATTTTCAAACCCTGTTAGAAAAAGAGCAGAGGGTACAGTTCAGTATGAAAAGATGATTTTTCTTAAATTTTGTAATAAATGCAATTGGGTTAGCATAATTTATTAGTTTCCAATTCAAGTAAACCTGTTTAAAACTGAGCTTAACATCACCGTCATGGTGAATGTATACGGAATATGCTCCTGTCATTATTGTAATTGTGTTCTTAAACCTTTTGTTTTTTTAAAATATGACTTCTGAAGACTTCACAAGAGTCGGGGCCATCGAGGTTTTCCAAGCAAAGGTATTGTTATCAAAGTCTTATCTTGTGAGCAACTGCTCCCTGATGTCCTTTCCTTGAATAATGTTCTGAAAGGGTAAAGAAAGGGAGGAGAAGGATGACAGGCAGAGATTGAGGTAGGGGGGTGGAAATTAAATTGGAAACCAAATTATTAAAGGACGACAGGAAGAAAATGGAGGTAAGAAAGCTAAAACCAGCAGGCTGTCACAGCGATAAGACGGGAAAACATTAGCTCAATGTGTGCTGGTGTTTCTGGAACACTTGAGACCATTGTCCTGTTCATACATAGAACCAGAGTGACAAATGTGACCAACTGGGCAGATTATAGAGGGGCTAACAGCATATTCAGGGGATTAACAGAGTCTGCTTGTTGTAACGTGTAAATATTTTGTACATGTTGGGTGCAGTGACATTTTATTATGGATTACCTCACACACAACCCTAACAATCCACAAACTAATAAAAAGAAATACACAGTTTCAAAATTACATGGATTTCACCCAAAGGTACAGCAGAGCATCCTTTTTAGCAGTGCCACAGAATCCATATGAACCGCACCTACTACTTTATTCCTGCAGGTAACGACCCAGCTATTTACTGTACATGCTGGAGAGAGAAGGATAGAAAAAGGATACAAGGCAGAAAGATGGTTGGCCATTGGCGTATATCAAACTGCATGAAATATTGAAAACAAGCTACAGTAAGTATAGTAGTGTATGTGTGTGTGTGTGTGTGTGTGTTACAGTATGTGTAGTGTGACTGCTGACTATAGGTTGTCCTAAAATATTGAAAGTATAATAGCTGTGCATACAGTGTTTTGTCAAGGTATTTAATCTTTTATTTGATAATTTAAACATGTACATACCCAAATAAAAAGATAGTATAAATAAGTAGTAAATGAAAGGGGGAAATAGGGAGCAAGCAAGAGACAAAGAGAGAGCAAACCAGAGAAAATGACAGACAGACACAATCATCGGGCACTAAGGTAGCGGGCATGCTCAGATAACCTCAAGCCAGCTGCCATAGCTTCAGGCAGGGACTCTCACCACCCCATACGCACAAGCGGCTCCTCGCTGGTTTGGAGACAGAGTTCCTCTGTAAATGTCTATTGTTTTTGACATTGGCTGCCCTGACACGTGTTTCCATGTCTAGCATTGCATTTACATCCTGAAAGACACTTGGTGATGTTCATAGTCAGACCTCCAGTAAATGTGGAAAGCATGACTGACTTATAAATCCCCATTAGTGCATGTTAATTGAAAAAGCTTAAGGGACAAGGGACTAAAAATGTCCTGATCCGGGCATTTTTCAATGGATCAGTATCTGCTATGTTTAGCCAGATCAAAATCCGATCCTTTATTTACTGCATTCTACTGTGTTTTATCCTTCTCAGCCTGCTAGTTGCACTGCAGCTCAATGGTGCAAAATGCACAGATTTGCTTATCTCCAACATTAACTATTATTAGCAAGCTGTTACTAATTGACATAGATTCCGTGAGTAATTTAACAGGCTAAAAGTTAAACTTGGGTTGACTTAAAGTGCTCTCTGCATCTGTTGTCTGTACTCGACTTCAGCGATTTCAGTCTTTTATTTATATTGCATTTAAGTTTAATATCTTTGGAACCAGGATATCCAGTATTTCGATCAAGTACCTGTAGCTTGTGAAAAACAAGGTGTGTCAGATTAAGTACGCTACAGCTGTTAAACTGCTGTAAGTAAAAGAATTGGATGCAGTTTCGGCAGGTACCCAATATTAAAGGACTATGATCGGAATCAGGCCCAGAAAAATGTGATCAGGACATCCCTACACAACGATATAAACAACAGAAAAATTATTGTGGAAGAGAGGGTATTTTGTACAGTAGAGGGCAGCGACAGTATGAGCACAGGCAGGCTATTAAGTTGAGTGGCTTGTAAAGCAGTATTTCTTTTTGATTCTCTGAAAATAATTAAGTCACACTGATTATTAAAAAAAGAGTACTGTATTGCTCTCTGTTCACAGTAGAAATAACTGATTTAAAAGATGCAGGATCAGACTCAAGTTTACTCTAAAGGAATATTTCAGATGGAATACAGAATGTGTATGCATATGAAAACAGACGCACACACTCTCAAAGTACACTCTACAGCACAGACACCTTTCTACATATGGTTTCAGAGGAATATCCATTATATAGACATTACAGTGGCCTAGAGTATGGCATGCTGATCCATTTGTCAGTGAACAAATAAAGCCTGCCAGCATACACCTAACACCCCCCCCCCACACACACACACACACACACACACACACACACACACAGTGTAAGCCTTGCAACAGAGGCCTGACAAAATAAATGCTCTGCACATTCGAAGAGCACATCCTAACAAAGAGGTGTGAGATACTGTGCAGAGGGACTGTGAGCTATAAGGAGGGGTGGCTCCCACAAAACACACACACACACACACACACACACACACAAAGAAGGGAACATAGTGATGCAGCACCGGTCCTCTCCTCCCTGCTTGGCGTGCCTGGAAACCATGGCTGCAGTGTCTCACGGTACTGCAGCCGTCGCCATGCCAACAGTGGCAGCAGCTTTCTGTGGGGATCAGACTTGCTGGGTGACACCTGACGAATGCACGGACACGTACACACACACACACACACACACACACCAATATATCATATTTGCACCTACTGCATTAACGATGGCAATTACAATGGGTGTGGTTGTTTAGATTTTACGAAAACCGCAGTTTTGTGTTAACCTGCACACCACCTGCAACCTGCGCCATCTTGACACACACACACACACACACACACACACACACACACACACACACACACACAGTGCCACTTAAAGCAAAAGGGAACAAAGAAAAGCGTGCACGGTGAGATTTACACAGGTGGGTAAAAACACATGCCGAGATGCACGAGGGCATGCACATGTGAGCACAAACAGGCAGCAGGACACACATGCACTTTCAGCAGGTGTATAGAAAGGCAACCTTTCTTTTATCCCTCTCTTCTAATGTAGTTCGGAGTCTGCATGCTCCACTCTGTCTATCTAATTAGGGAGCCTGCCTGAGTCTGGCTGTCTGCATGGGGGCGCACACGCACGCACACTCGCTCGCACCACATTCACAAACAGATCTTCATCTTTCTCTTAACAAAAATGACACGTCTAGTGCACACAAATGACAAGAGCCCCCTATCTCTCTCCACACGCACAGAGACACACACACATCCAGAGTCACAAGAACACACACACACATTAATAATAACCAGGTCTCCAATGTCAATTTGAGCTCTCAAGGACTGTGGCTGCTGAGCGAGGCAGAGGCCACAGAGAGAGAGAGAGAGGGAAGAGTAATGGCATAATACATTCAGGTTCTTATTCATGCTGATTCTCCCGCTGGGTGCACAGACTCATTTACCTAACCAATACATTTCAGACAGGGCAAAGAGGACACAGAGGTAGGGCCGGGTGAGTGTGTGTGTTCGCGGGTGAATGATAGCCTGCTATTGCCCTTTATGTGCTCTAAAACGTGATTTTTGTTTCAGAGAGAAAAAGCTTTGCGTACAGTATGTATTAGGCTCAAGAAAAAAGATAGCGGTCACTGAGTCAGAGCAGAGTACGTAGCCAAGCTTTGCCATGCCATTGAATACCAACTGTCTGCATCTGATAGAGAAGAAAGAAGCCATAAAAAGACAGCCGAAGGAAAGAAAAGGAGAAAAAAAGAGAGGCCCTTGAGTTGATGAGGTTGAGAAATCTGGTACTTGACCTCCAATGTGTGCTAAGCATGAAGGGAGGAGGCTGAAATCTCCCTTCATCTATCTCTACGTTCCTGAAGGCTGCCTGTGTTCATTCAGTCAGCCATATACTAGAGCATAAACAAACGCATATACATACAGTATACAGCAGACATATACTGTACTATACCTAGACATGTGTACATACATGGAGTGTAAATGGTTGCTATATATATATATATAGTGTTTCCTCTAGAATTTATTTCAGCAGCAGTGGGGGTCTGTTTATCAACAGATAACAAAACTATATATATGGGGGGAGAGGGTGTGTTGAACGTCAAAAAGTACGGGCTTATCTGCTAATGTTAGCTACTGACCGTTACCTTGAAACCATCCAGCAAATAGACGGTACCATAGGGTGATTTAACGTCACCGCTCATTTTACACACAGTTCAACAACAAAACTTACTAGCTACGTTTTTCATGTTGGTTTTGAGCAGTGTGCACCCCCACTAACCTGGAAAACGGTTTTAATACAGTAACGTTAATACAGTAACGTTAATACAGCGTGTCGGAGGAATACATCGTCTCCTGCAGCGGCGAGTCAGAGGCAGAGGGACCGTCACCGCAGCGTAACGTTAGCTTCTTGTCTCATCTGGGGTCTGATAAACAGTAAATTCATCAAATTCAGTGTCCAAAATGCTATTTTCCAATAAACTGTAGCTGTCATATTTCATGGGACCCGCGTGAGTGCAGATTTCATGTCGCAGCTTTCGTCACTGTTTGTCACTTTGCCTAAGATTGAGTGACAAGTAGTACTCGCCCTTTATTTGGTTGCCATGACTTTGCGAGTGACGACGTCCTGTCACTGTTCCAATTGCTCACCCCAAAGGGGAGAGAGAGCAGATGACAGTTCGCTTGAGTTCAGCAGAGCAGACGGCTCTGCAGAGTTGTAAAATTACGACTTTATGACTTTTCATAAACAGCTGAAGGAGCGGCGGTCTGCCCTATTTCTGATACCGTGGCAGCAGAGATTTTACCGTGGTGGGCCGTCGCAGTAATATCAAGATAGAGGAAACACTCAGGGTTTCCCGCAGCACTTTGCAGCTTAGGCGGCTGCCTAAGCAAGACACGCCTGCCACCTTAAGGAACACGCCGACTTATTGGGCGACTTAAAGGCAAAGCAGTGCTACTTCTGCTACTTGGGCAGAGTGATATGCTTTGCAGCACCTGAGAAGCCCCGAGCAGATCAGCAATGCTTCGCCTTTCTGAGAATATAGTTCCCAGTTTATATACGGTTAGAAAATGGCTGTGTCTCATGTGACCTTGTTATTTGTACACGCTGTGAGTATACAAATCACAACGTGTAAATAGGAACATTGGCATTATGTTGTCACTTATTCGGAGCAGTAGGCTAGTTGGAACCGATTACCTTCAGGATCTGTGCTAGGCTAAGCTACCGGTGGAACCGTCGGAGAGTTACAACACGCACGAGATGAGAAGGGTATGTACGGACTTATCTAACTCTGGGGGTTACAGTGAATAAGCTAAAGTCCCAATAAGTCGGCGCGTTCCTTTAACTAGGCTACGTCGTTTAAAATTAAAAAAAAAAAAATGATATGAACGATATCCGCCGTGTTACTTTGTCCTGTTTGCTCCCTTTCATTCCAAACCGTGACCAACGCCAGTCTCCCTTCTCTGCAAATATATATACACACATTAAAAGAGAATTCCTGTTTAATACTGCTTGGATCTCATTCATCACAAAGTAATTTGCTGAGACCTGGGAACACAGTAACAGGGCTCATGTGATCATAGAAGTTGTTAATAAACCCCAAGGTCAGCCAATCTTATAAGAGTTTAGAGTTTGTAGTGGGTGATAAGGATACAACCCTCATTCACGGTATATGTAATTTAATATTGTGATATTGATATCAATTGTGATATAATCTTTTAAGGGATAATTCGGATTTTTTGAAGTGGGGTTGTACTTATCCTCCGCTATATTTTCACCACTTTACATTGCCGTCAGACAGCCCTTTCGCTTCATTCAAAGCCACTGGACTCCTTTGACAAAACAGTATTAAAGTATTTTACTTCGCAGAATACAGGAGTTGCGACCGCTGCCTCGATTGGTTCGTTTGTTAGTTTTGTAAGTTTCTAACTCTTTTAAAACACCAAAGTCACACAATAACACAAACTAACAGATCGAGGCAGCGCTAGACCAGCAACTCCCGTGTTTTGCGATGAAAATAAAATGTTTTTGTCAAAGGAGTCCAGTGGCTTTGAAGAGAGCATAGATAAGCACTTCAGTTTCCTGTCTGAAAGGACTGTCTGACGGCAAGATAAAGCAGTGAAAATATTTTGAACATTGTGTACACTTAAACTGATTTTTTAGATGGGCCTTTTTAGGTAGATAAAATACACTTTACTGTGTCCCTGTCCATAGTCAGTTGATCAGTTGAGGATCTGATGTAAATTATGATTATTGATTTGCAATATTCTCTTTGTATGGCCTAATACACCCAGAGATATTAAAGGGCGCCTGAAAACATAACCATTAACCCAGCCTGACACACTCACACACATAATTGCCATAATAACTGCCACAGCAACAACTCTGAGACGCTGAAACCACAAACTTATTGACCCAGAACCCTCTCTCTGCACATGTAGATAGCCTGATCTATCCTGCTTCAAACACACACACACACACACACACACACACACACACATTCATAGACCACATGTAGTGTAATGCACTTATCGATCTGGATACTTAAGCACACCAGGCCAAGGTGTGGCCTGTTGTCCCATAACACTGGCTTCATGGCTGAATTTAGCCAAGAGGCAATAGTGCACACACACACACACACACTCTTTCACTCGCACGCACGCACGCACGCACGCAGATGTCCAATGAGAAACAGTCATTACTGCCATGCTGTTTAGCCTGCTGTGTGTGTGTGACTTTTCCATCACACAGAAAGGCTTAGATTGTTTCACATGAGCACTGCAGTATTATCTGCTCAATGTCTTCTCTTGTCTTCTGTTCTGCATGTCAGTAATGTCGCAAGGCAAACGTTTTCGTTTCTGTCCTGCTACTCTGGTTGGTGTTTTGGGTCTTTTAGACGTTTAAAGAATAATGATATTTTTTAGGTTTCCTGCCCAATATGTATTTGTTACTTTTGAAAATGTGTTATCTGTGTGTGTGTGTGTGTGTGTGTGTGTGTGTGGCACCTGCCTGAGGGCATGTTTGCACAACAAGGTGTGCTGATCCACTGCAGGGATTTTTTTGTGGTGTGAGGAACAGGTGAGAGATGAGAAAAGGGAGTTGACAAGATGCCCTCCCTGTGCTTACACAACAACAGAATCACATCCTAATAGACGCACAAACTTACACACTGTTTGCATGAGTGGGAAAATGAGCTAGAGCAAACACAGTTCAACATAAATTGCCATTCTAGCACAAGAAAAAAAATGCTGCTGTGCTGAACATTCACTCGAGCAAAATACACAATCCCGCATTTGTTTAAAAGTCTCTGTTTTCCAAAGTTGCCTGTCTGGCATGAGTTAAAAATCAGAGAAATATGCAGCAGATAATTGGGAACATATCCGCACAGCACACTGTTTATATGAGCCAATGTTTTTGTACATTATGCATCCAAGTGCTCTGAGCATATTTGACAGCATCTAGAACATATGAGAAAGTATGTTCCACTGAAAGTATGCGGCCTGCTGCCACCAAGTCAATATGTGGATATGTAGTGTCTGTATGTTCTGGAGATTAGGCAGATAGGTCTGTGTACTATGTGTGTGTTTTTGTATGCTATGTGTGTGTTTTTTTATAGGTTTGTGTTTTTGGGGTGAGAAGCCACTGTTATCACCACAATGTGTGAGTCTGTCCCAATGTGCTCTAAATATCTTTTACAACCCCAGATTTCTTTTTCTACTTAGAACAATGTCTGTGCCAATATATTTCACACACACACACACACACACACACACACACACACACACACACACACACACACACACACACACACACACACACACACATTTCCAATCACTCTCCTGCAATCATTTCTTGTTATTATAGAATAAGGTCAAACAAATACAAGAAGAAAAACATTTTTTTTGGAGCTTTTAATATTCTGTTTTTGATTAAATCCACTACAGACCTATAAAACCATGATTACAATAGGAGATAATTTATTTTAGAAAACATGAATGGTTTGGAGGCATTTACGTATTTACACTGACATATATTGACACATGTATTCTTTAGTGTAGTTCAGATGTTTAATTTAGGAAAGTAGTTAAGGCACTCAAGTTTTGGTTTGCACAATGACAGGTTTGTTTCCATCTGTCTTTGTCCAAATATTATGAGATCAAACAAGATGCTTATCTGTTGGGCTCTTCTTCCTTTATTCAATCAGCTTTGTCTATTTCCTATTGTTTTGCTCAAAAGTTGGCACAAGTCTGGTTCTGCTTCTTTGTTTCTTCTTTCACCACTGTTTTTTGTTGAATCTGTTTTGGCATGATTTGCAAAGACAATTTGGGACTATTTTTAAAAAAAAATCATGATCTCTGGTGGGTTTAGCCATGGGGTGATAAATTATCAAATGTGTGACAAGACCTCAGGCATATCCATCAGTCATTTTTTATTTTCTGATTATTATATTTACCTTTAAGATATGTTCCACCTCTTGTTAGCTTTTCTGAAGAATTCATTTTGAAATGTCTCATTTGTTTTATTTTCTGTTGCTTTTACTCGTGCTCCCTATCCTCCACAATCCTTCTGCCTCTTTCCCCCTCCCTGCCTCCCTCCACCGTGTTTACTGTGGGCCAGTGCTTGACTGTAGTCTTCTCCCCTCTGCCCAATCAGTGGCACTGGCTAGGGCTGCTAATTGAATTGGGCTGGAGGTCTAATTCTAATGTGCAGCAGATGGCCGGGGCATTCCTGCATTCGACCAGCCGCGGGCCGCCACTCTGTTCCACACTGCTCTGCCCAGGGTAATGTAAACCACCACGGAGAGAAGGAGAGAGGGGGACAGAGAAGAGCGACACACCCCTTACTCAGTCACCTTGAGGTTACACACAAATGTGCAAAGTCTCTGATTTTTTCCTCAGTTGCATTCCCTGAGTTGACTGCGATTGAGCCACAAGCAAATCATTAACACACGTCATATATGTTCCATATATATATAGCCTTGTATAAACTGACGCATAGAGACAACCGTGGAGTTCAGCCACTTTGTGTGACACATATAAACAGGCATCTAAACATACACAGCAAATGATCTGCTTCCACTATCTTTGTCACGCATCAGTGGATTCAAGCATCACTGGATGGCAGTGTTGAGCTGCACTGAGCGTTCTGGATCTGGTGATGCTGGTGAACAAGGTTCCACTGAAGACATAATAAAGACACAAATCAATGACAATAATTCGGAGAGAGACTCAGCCTGGGTTAGAGTAATAATTTCCCTGGTTTCTGGTGCTGCACTGGAAAGTAAACACTGTAAGTACGATATCACAACAGACAGAGTGGGAAGGAAGGAGGAATAGAGGGAGGTAGATAGATAGAGGAAGAAATCGAGAGATATAAAGGCAGAGGGGTGGAGAACTGCAGAAAGAGAGAAGGGGATAAAATCTCAGCTGCTAATGTAATAACAACCAAACACAGAGATGGGAAAAATTGCTTCTCACAATGGCCACTATCACCAACTATCAAGTGCAACAGGGATGAGGCATCAGGGAGTGTGTGTGTGTGTGTGTGTGTGTGTGTGTGTGTGTGTAATAGAGTGTATATGTGTGCAAGCACAGCGTACTTTATGCTTGTGCGGAGCTGCGCTTACTGTTTTGAGATGACTCCCCAGAGTGCAGCCTGAGTGCTGTGAGGAAGATTATGAGTAAGATAGAAAGCACACATGAATTTGGGCTTTTGTTGTGGCAAGATGATAAAAGATGGAACTCTTTGTCAGAGCGGGTAAGTGTATGTTTTGCGAGTAAATGACTGACAACACAAAACAGCCATTTGGGCTGTGGGTGTGACAGTAGCTCTTTGTACAAAGATCTTAGATTTGTAAGCAAGTGTGTTTATACATTTTTGCCCAAATGTATATGCACAAGTAGTTATTTAGATGCTTTTCAGATCTCTATGGCTGTTCTGTGTGTTTGTGCGACGGTCTGGGAAAAGTCAGAGATAAATGGCTGAGACTGTGGGTGGTAATTGAAGGTGATTTGGGTAGTGCAAAGTGCTATACTGCATTTCTCTTATAGACAATGCAGCTTCATCTGCAGAGCTAACAGACAGACAAGATTCAAAGCCTAAATCCAGTGCTCGAATAACTACAGCAACTCCCTGCAGTTTAGTCTCTTGCAATATGTTGTTGATTCATTGGCCCTAATGATGCTGCATCTTGTGATACTTGAAAACAGGTATGTCCTGTGTTAACTCAGAGGGCTTTGTGTGATCTGTGTATTTGTGTTAAAAGGGTTAGATTATGTGCACTTTGTAGTTAGCTAAGCTTCTATGAGTGTGAAAGAACCTCACAATAAGATTATTATCATCTAAGGGATGGCAATGTCATTTGGTTAGGTGGGTCCACTACTTTCTCCCAGACTTAACTCTGGCTTGTGTTTCTGATGTATTTACATTTGAGTCACTGAGGTAAGCATTTGTTTTGTTGAAAAGTCCAAAAGTCACAACTCGGGAAATGCTTAAAAAAATCCTTACTATCGTGCACCAGATGGTTAGAAGAGTCGGAGGATTTTGGAAATGCCTTTAGAGCAGCAGTAAGTAATGCTAAACCACATTCTGGGTTTTTCCAAACAAATCCGGGTATATATATGTTCAGAGAAAACGATGCTTAGCTCTTCTACTTGAATTTAAATACACAGAAGGCTAGTTTTAACAACTATCCAGTGGAGTGCCATGAAATTTGGCCCAGACATTAATTTTTTTCCAGAGGCTAAATTATAATAACTTTTGTGTTACCATGAATTTTTATCTAGAGCTATGAGGTGAAATATCAGCAACAGCAGATACTTGTTTGGTCTGACCAATAGTAAAAACAAAACAAAAAACAGAGCAACAAATCCTCACAATTGAGATGTTTTGCATTTTTTTGCGGAATTGGCATGTTTCACACGCTCTCATGCCACACGGCATTTTCTCATGCAGAGAAAATATATATATATAACTGATAACTTACAGGTGTAATATGTAGTGAGTATCGCTTACTGTTTGTAAACAAACAGCGTTCTCGTGGGTCACAAGTGATGATTTAGAGGGATTACTTTTATATTAGTCTTTACATTGTTTTTTAGTAAAATACTGCATATTATCTATAAATGGATACGTACATGCGCGCGACAGATTGCACCTGTGGCGCACCTGGGCATGGGGATCAGACAGAACAGTCTGTCCTGAGGGTACACCGAGCCAGAAGTTTTAAGATGGCTGTAAAGGGAGTCACCAGTGTAAAGGAAAGACCTTTGGTATAGTACTACTACTGTCATAACAGACTTTAGCTTGGCAGCTTTATTCTGCCTAGCTGGCATTAATGCCATAACCACTGGTTGAAAAGTCAACATTATCATGTTCTAGAACAAAGTTATTGTTGTACAAACTAATTTATGTTGGCAAATTCATGTTTTTGTTCACACCGCTATGTCATCTCAGGAATCCATTTCATCAAATAAAAAAATGACGGAAAAGCATCATAAACCGCCAAACAGAATTCAGTGAGTTAGCATACAGACTGAACATTTGACTGAAAGTAAGGAATTGCTGATTGACAATATTCTCCAGATGCCCATTAGCAGGATGATAAATTTAAGGATGTTTTCGCCCTCGGCCAGCTTCAACTTTTTAAGTGAACTCTTTAAGCGATTAATCAGCATTATCTAGGCTATGATGTCTGGAGGTTGGCAAGTATGCTGATCAACCATACTTAATCATCATCGACCATAATTGACTTGGCTTTTCATTTATAAAATGCTTTAAAATTGTGAATTTGGCTGCTGAACTTTGTTAACAAAATTCGTGGGGGTTGAGGAGTGATGCCCTTGACCCCTGCGGTGGGTAATGTGACAAAAGGCCTACTCATAAAATGCACTGATACCAAATTTCACTCCAAACTAAACTGAAAAGTTGGCAGCCCTGATATACATATAGTGTATGAAAGATGCTTTTGTATAAACCTTTAAAGCTAAGACAAGAAGTGTCTTTGATTGATGTGCTACAATGTATTGTGTGGTGCAAAATCCTGGTTTTGTTACACACTGTATCTTTATAGTTTTGTATTGTGAGCTAACCTATGATTTCCATCCTCACTCACCTGCTTATTCTATTTTATACTCTCAGAGACACTCACACTGAAGTCTCTACTCCTCAGCACAAAAAGCAGTGATGTCTCTTTCTCCTCTCCTCATTAATCACCACCAGCTATTGGAGAAACACACACAGTTATATCTCCAGTGTGTGTCGGCATGCAGGCGATAATGTCTCAGTGTGTGTCTTACTCATATTGTCCATAGTATCATCATTAATCATTTCTCCTCTGCCCAGGCATGGCCATCAGTTATTGAAAGGTGTAATAATTTGGAATTGATTTAGTCCCCTCCACATGGAGCCTGGCTCCGAATATAAATGCTCCTTTGGCCAGACAGAAGAATGAAAGCTAATGATAAAGGGATGTCAGCATCTGAAGCTCTACAATTCTGTAAATAACTGTGAGAGGTGTCTCTTACCTTCTCTCTCTTTTTTCTTATTGTTTATTTCTGTCCTTCTCTTTTTGCCGACAGAACAACTAGGAGGCAAGGCTGTAGGGAAATTGTTCCTGTCATGTGCGTTTACTTGTTTGTAAGTCAGTTTGGAAGACGAGGAGGAGAGAGGAGAAAACCTGATGGATGGAATTTCTGCCCTCCTACGCAAAACCCCTTAACAAGGATACAGATTTAGGAGGGAGCGTGAGAGAGACAGTCACAGAAACCTTGAAAGATAGTTAGAGAGAGACGATGGCAGACTGAGAGCTCCGAGCTGAAGAGCAGACTACTAAGTCTCTAAAAATGGGGAAAACATTGACGTGCAAGGGTTAAGAGACCTACCTACAGCTGTTCTCTCTCTTTTCCCCTTCCCCCTTTAAACTCCTATTGATTTAAAGGTCCCATATTGTAAAAAGTAAGATTTCCATGTCTTTTTTTATTATAAAGCAAGTTGAGCTGCTATATGAATACTGTGAAAGTATCAAAATGCTCAATCCACAGAGAAATGCACGCAGGCCATATTCAGAACGCAACTTTAGGACTTCCGTATCTCTCTCACACACACACACATATATACATATATATATATATATATATATATATATATATATATATATATATATATATATATACATATATATATATACACACATACACATTGCCAGTCCTGCAGCAGCAGGATGTGTTACGATGAAGTACGGTAAAATAGTAGCCTGTTAGGCACAACGCAAAGCCAAGTGAAGTGAAAATAAATGAATAAATGAATAAAATCAGGATAATTTCTAGGAAAATATAAAGGAAAGACGGAATAATACATCTATTATGTTATAGCATGCATGCTGCCGATTAAGTGTACTACAATAATGTTATATTTACATTTTGCATGTGATTTGTTTACAACAAAGTTTTGTGGAAACAGCGACGATATCTTCCAGCCAAAGAGTAGCTAAATGAACAGTATGATAGCGGCAATGGAGCATTTCAGAAGCTATTGATGCCTGTCAACTATGGCATACCGTTATCAATTCCAATTATTTCGTTATCGCTTCCAAATGTGAATTGGCTCTTGATATCAAATCTGTCCTTCTCCACTTCTCTCTGCTGTTCTCATCCAGTGCTGCCTAATCTCTGCCTCCCTCAGCCACCCTCTCTGTTCTGCACATGCATACACAAAACACAACTGTGGTAAACCCTCGTCTCTCTTCAATAATTCCATGCAAACAAAGTATTTTTAGATTGTTGTGTGGAACCAAAACCTTAACGTCTATTTGGATTTTAGCTGGCTGATGCTTGTTATGTAAAACAACTTCTTCTGTCTTAACTGTGAGCAGACTCAAATTGAGAGAAAAGATGATTCTGTATTCAGGCATTTATAACAGTAGTTCTGCCTGCCTATAGACAATAGAGCCTGATACATTTATTTTCCTCAACAGAAGAGACAAACAGGCTGTTATTACAGACAAGGCTTTATTCCTAATTCCTGTAAATCTGATCATGTTTATGTAGGATGCCTCCCTGATGTCGGTTTTGCCCCCATTTGCCATGTTAATTTATTGCTGCTGCTGTTTGTTGTTAATGCAAATTCAACACTTCCTCCATCTGTTTCAAATTACAGTCCTTTTAGCACCTCAGAGAACATTACCCTTTCTCTTGGCTGGAAGGCTTTTATTGTGAAACATCTACAGGATATGTTGACTTTGATTTATAGCAGTTTTACAGCAGCTCCGAGTATGAAAATGAATAATTGAATGATATTAATCTTTGAGAGAGAATAGATGGAAACTCAGATTCAGGTACATAGTGACCAATATGGCATGACTATATTTTCGTACTGATGGATCTAATGCCATGGAGGTGTACACAGCATTTAATCCATCAAGTTAAGTAATGGCTTTTATTTGGGAAATTATGGTACAGTATCTGTCTGTGATCATTCTCTTCTCTATCTCCATTTCCCTACCTTCTTACTTTCCTTTCTTGATTAGCTTTCTCTATATACTCATCTCGCTCTTGTCTGCAGTTTTTGTGTGTGTATGTGTGGCAGTGTTCTGGCGGAGGCTGGAAAGCAGGTGGGCGAGAGGAGTTGAAATGACACCTGGTAACAGGCTGACAGCCCCAAGGTGAGATGTGGCACTTTTATCCCTGACATCTCAACCTTCTATCCTCACCATCATGAACTTTTAGACTCACACACACAGCAAAAACTACCATGCATATACAGTACACACTGAAGCAATTGACACAATACAGCAGAATCTTCCTTGTGAAGAATTTTCTATGCACTACGATTTATCATTTTTTCCTGAGCCTCACATTTGGCAGGTGTTTTGTATTCCCATGTTTCTGTGGTTTCTGGTGGTTGAGCTGATACAATTGTGCATAAAGTACAATCAAAGTTCATAATGTGTATTTCTGCTACAGCTTAGGGTACAGATGTTTATATATAATATATGCAACACCTCCCAAAGTTTAACCTCTCCCACTACATCAACAAAAAATCCAGTGTATTTTTTTGGTTTAGTTAGACATTGTAATTAAAACACAAAAGATAGGTAGTTGCAAAGAACAGCAGCAGCCATGCATCAGGCTTGTTTTAAGCACTGGAGGAGTAGTTTGTGCAGAGAGATCTATATGCAACAAGTAAACCAAACACACCTCTTTTCGGACTTTGTCTCTAAGATGCCAGCAAGAACAAAATCCCACACTTCACTGATATTGTGTAAAAAGTTGAAATACTGTATGTCCATTAACCAATGCTAAATGCTCTATAAAACAATTGCCATCAAAACCTAACCATGTCCCAGACGCGACCGATGCCTTGTTGCTGACAAGCTGTGGAGTCAGCCATTGTAAGGCCCACAGATTTTAAAAGTTGCAGCTTATCAGAACTCTTAAAAGCTCAAGCTTTTGTACTTTAATCCCCTCTCCCTTGTTTTCTCTTTCACTTCATCCAGTACCTCAGAGCCAGTCAGCTACGCTAATACAGCATCAACATAAACACTCCAATAACCGGCATGTCTCTCAGTGGACTAGCACCCCAAGGCGCTCCACTCCATCAGCCTGAGAAATGGACCCTCCTGCTGTTTACTCCTACCCAGGTATAACGATTGTTCTTTTCCGCTTATTGGATTCATTTTCTATATGGATGATGTACATAGCTGAATGTAATGGTGCAAAACCTTCAGCTTCCACACAGACATGCACAACTCACAGCAGTCAGCACCAATTACCCACAACCCAGCCAGCCACGGAAACACATGAAAGTTATGGTTCAATTAGGAAAGAGGGTAAAAATAATCTAATCCATAAATTAGCTAAAGTCAATTAGGACAACTCACCAATTAAGGACAAATCTGTTACTTGAGGGTACAGCTATAATGAGGTTGCGGGAGGAGCCACGCTGAGACTGTGTCCTTGCTTGTTTGTGTCACGCTCACCAAACACAGAGCTTTGACCATGTTTTTGATATGGAATTAGACTATAAATTGAATTCTGTGGGGACCAAGCCCATGTCTGGCCACATGAGGAAGCAGCAGACACAGAGTGAGCGACACAGGAGGAGGAAAAGAGGGAGAGAGAATGAGAGAGAGTGTGACTATTTTTAGATGCTGTGTCAGTCTGAATACAGTAGATGTAGAAGCTTGTGTGTTCTGTAGTACAGACTGGCCCTCATTTACGAAACAAACGTACGTCAGAAAACAACCGCATGCGCTCTCCCTCACAGCTCACGGTTGCCTGGCTCTGACTCATGAAAAAAACAAGAGTAAAATAAAAGACACTGCATAAACTCCGCTACTGTGTGTTTATTTAAATATAGGTACACCTACATGTAGGCCTAAGAGATTGCAATATAAACCTGTATATTACTATTAGGACTATAGCATACATGGATGTATAAATTACATAAACTTCAGCGGGAGTCCGATTTACTACGGCAACACTGTTGACTGCATCAGTGATCTCTTTCCATTCCGCATTCTTTCTACAGCCTTTAAAACCAGTTTTCAGGCTGCCAAATAGTACACACGTTAGTGCAAATGAACCTGAGATATCAGGGTTTCAATCTCAACCTCTGAAAAGTGCCGCTTCTCAGCCGGATTACGTCTCGCCATGTCGTAAATTGTAGGTGCGAGGCCTCAAAACCGAGAATATATTGGGGCGTGATATTTAAATTACGATTGTTTCCAGCTCTTACGCTCTGATTAATGTAAAACAAATGTTTCATGAATCACACGTGAAGCCTGTCATAAAATGATTTCTGCGCTCATATCTGCGCTAGTTTCTACGTTAGGTTGATAAATGAGGGCCACTGACTCATTTCATCTTACTTAGTGCTGGCAAAAACCCCAGTGTATTATGGATGGGCAGGATTATTTATAGATGAATGAGTTTCATTTTAAAAGAAAAAACTTGAAGGAAATGATTACCCAAAGCATTAACAATCAACACAAATACTTTCAATTAATCCCTGAGGGGAGATTAACACCAAACCAATCACCTGATTATCAACACATTCTTCCAACACCTCCTCTATCATGAAACTTGATCTTTAAAGCTGATTGACCTTTGACCCCCTGACCCAGCCATGCCTTTGAGTCTCTCTTCTCACCTCAGCCAGTAGAGACCCTCACGTTTGTAGGGTGCACTGTCAAGGACCAGCCTCATGCGCTGCCTTGGCGATTCCCTCAAGACGCTTCAATACCAAAGCCACAGTGTAGCGTTAAGAAACGGACAAGATTCCTCAAAGGAGAGAGCAATGTTTCTTTTACTCTTCTTCGAGACCAACAGTAACTTTTTTATGATGATATGAGGCGGCACTAGAGGCAGGAAACTATTGATCTTAGCAACTATTGAGTGCTGCATCTTGCGCGCATCAGAGACTGAGAACCTTTTAGAAACAAGCGTTATGATGACAGCATGTACTGGCGTTGCTTTTATGTGTTCCCTCGTCTATCTCCCCTCCCTCTACATTACATGACTTGTCAGTGAACTGTGGTAAGCTTTGTGGGAGTGAGTGGGAATTACTGGGAGGTCTGCATGAAAACACCTTTGACGCCTCCCTAGGCCAAGGTTATTCACACACTAAATCTGCACTATTGTAACCTCTGTGAGTGCTGGGCTGCGTGACGGGCATGTGGAGAGGGAGCAAGGGGCAGCACTGATGCTGACACTGGTTGACAGGCAGACAGGGCTGCTCAATGAGCTGGTTCTGCTGCCCCAGGACAGAAGGCCTGGAGGCAGAGAGGAAGGAAGCCATGGAGCCAGTCAGCCTGTTCCCCCTCTCCGTCCCCAGCCCCACTTTTGGTCTGTAGGAAATTAAGCCTTGTCTCCATTTCCTCCACCGCTTGTCTGCCTGAGCTCCAGACCTGATCCACACGGGCCCTTGGAGATGTTGGGGAATAAGCTGATGAGCTGCTGCCAGAGGCTATGGGTTACAAGGCTATATGAGCCGCCATAGCTACTTAACCCTTTCTGTTCCCCTGCCAGCAGGGCCACAAGCCTTTACCTTAGGTGATGACCACATGGACCTCAGCACCTGGCAGCCATTCATCATCATCCCAGCAGCACTGCAGCCTTTGATACCCTGATATGGCTCTGATGGTGTATGCAAGAGGTATGGGCTCACATACACATACATGCAAGCAAAGACCAGGGTTGTGGGATAAATGCAATTTGAAAGGATATCCATTTTGCCCTCTGACCCCTGGAACCATAACAAGAGTCTCATGTGGCTGACCCGGGAGACCTGGACTGTACTGACAGATAGCAAGGTCAAATGAATAACTTAGCCATGGAGAATTCAAACACTAATGCTGGTGACCTTTTTATCGGGGTGAGAAGAGAGATGAAGACGAATGTGGAAAGAAGAAGGGTGAAAATTTGGAGAGGAAACACAAGTTTCAAATCATAGCAGGCAAAAATCTAAAATTAGTTAAACAAAAGGCAGCTGCACAGCTCACATCTGCACTTATCTGCATTACAGCAGCTGTCTCCATATGTTAACCATTGTATTTTAGGATGCCTATTGTCAGCTGGCTGGGGACTACTGCTGGAAATTAGCCATAGAAGCTAAAGCTGCTCCTTTTACTGTACAGTGAATTAAGGGGGACTGTCCATGATAGTATAAACTAATAAACTACACTAAACTAAACCCATTTTTCAGAAGAAAGGTGAGAACCCTAACCCAGAATGAAGCTGGAAGAGCAAGACAAAGTCACCTGAGAGCCAGTGTAGAGGAAGAGACTGGACCTGTTCTATGGAGAGCTCCAGAGATCTCACAGATCCTGTCAGCAAATTGTCGAGTCCCAGTGATATGATCTTCACCAGGTTGAATGCACTGCCGGTTTGGTCAAAGGAGCACCGTAGCTCATCGCAGATCTGCGTACAGTTCCTGAAAGAAGGGGGCATTGGATATATAATCAAAAGCAAAGAATGCATACTGTACAAACTCAAGTCCACAGGGCATCCATGAAATAATGTATAAAAGTATTTGTTAATCAAAGCAGAGACTATAGGCATAATGCATCAGTAATGCTGTTACTTGATTTGCTAGGTAATGCTAGCAACTCCCAGCTGACTTAAACATGTAACAATAATACATACAGGTTGCTTACAGAGCATTTTGGTCATTATGTGCATAAATGCTACATCATGACATTTAAGTCATTTTAAATACATTAGGACTTATGACCTAGAAATACTCTCTGCTGGAAGTGACATAGTGTTAACTGCATAACAAAAAGGGATTAGTGAGGTGTCGCAAGATTTGCGTGAAAACTTGTGGTGTGATGTTTAAGATTTCAACACTTTAACCTGCTTTGTTCATTAGACACTACTATGAACGCACACTATTTGCACATTTCACAGGTTTGATAACATCCAAGAAAAGATTAATAATAGACAGGTGATAAACTGGCATGTTCTATCTTAAACTGGCTATATGTAACTTTCAGTTTGTGTTGATTCTAGGAGCCGCTTTGGACAAAAGCGGTAGTGTTTGTAGCACATCTGCTGTTGGAAAGGTCTTTTCTTTACGGTGCTTTATTGCCCAGTCCACTGTTGTTTATTACCGAGTAAGCGTTACAGGGAGGTCATACAGATTCAATGAATGTTTTGCTCAGACAGAAAACCCTTCATTTACAATAAAAGAATAAGTTACAGATGTATTGTTGCATTTCAGGTGTTGTAATTTCCTTCTTTCCTGTGATGGTCCTGCCCCAGTATGAGCCATAACTACAACAGATAACTTCTAAAATAAGATTAAAATACAATTAGGCCTATATAAAGAAATCTCCCGCATTCCTTTTACCTGGCTCAAGGGCTGGATACGCTAACACAGGCTTTTCCGGTGTTACAAAGAAATATGGGAACCATTAGAATGTGTTACTGTAGCGCCGTCTACCTGCTGCAAATCATTCTGACTGCGGAAAAAATCGAACCCGGGCAGAGGCCTTACCATGGGCCTTAGTAAAAACTATACAAAAGTCGTTAGTCTCGTTTGCTGTTACAGGTCATTTAAGACCATTGCATGAAACATTAAAAAGTTACATATGGTCACTTTAAGTGTAAAATGTTGCAGCAACCACTTTTAATGAACTGAAGACAGCAACACTGTCAATGTACACTATTAGTAGTGATGTATTTGGAACTAAAATAGCAGATCTGGGTCTTGTTTGGACAGCGACAAACCAAGACCAAATGTGGGTGAACACAGGTTTGTTATACTCTCAGAGATGCGGTCTGTTTGTGATAAAGTGGTATTAATGACGCAGCATGCCACAGAGGTAACGGTAACGTATTAAAAAAGTGAATGTTTATGGATCATGAATTGCTTATCCTGTGTAAAAACCAAAGTATACAAAACTAGGCCATTTGTGAACTGCTTACATTTGAAAAGAGAGATATCTGGGCTTGACAGGTGTATCACTCTGCTCGGAGCTCTGTACGGGAGCATCATTAGCACACAAACTGACATCTGGCACTGAGAGGAGAGGGATTAAGGGTGAAATAAAGAGGGAGGAGACAGAGCAGAATCTGTGCCAACTATCACCCTCTGGCTGTTCTCCACCGTTTTAATCACAGTAACAGTGCTCTCACTCTGCAACCCCTTAGAGACCCAGGTACCTTAGCCACACTTGACATTAACCACAAGGCGAATACACCCATGTTTAATACAGACAAGACTCCTTGCCATCTTCCTCAATGTGTTTCTTTCTCTTTCATTACCCTCACCGATCACCATAACAACCAGGACACACTGAGCAAAGAGATGATGAAAGATGCATTTTTTTATCCTTATTTTCTTTTACTTTCTTCATTTTTTTCTACCTTTGCTTTTTCGTGACAAAGCTTAAGATCTAATCCTCTGTTTATTTTCATTTATTCTGTGAGTGCAGTGAGCTCAGGAAGGCTCTTTCAAAAAGTTACATCACTGATGATAAGACCCATCGCCGATGACCAATCATATTTGGTTACCTTTGGCTTCTTGTCAAAACAAGTCTTTTTGGCAATTCCAGAGCCAATTCTGACAAAATGGACAGGATGAGCCAGGACAGAGATGATGGTATTAAAAAAAGTGGGAGATTTGTCTTTAGAGGCAATGTGTATGCTTTCCAATGTGGTGTCACTTTCCCACAGTGACAGAGTGCACTAAAGGTATGGATGGTCCTCTGGTAATGGAGCTACAGACATTGATGGGGGAAACGAGACTGAGCAAAAGACCTTGGATAGAAGGCAGCAGAACAAACATAAAGAAGAGCAGATTGGACTAACAACAGTAATAATCGTATTATGTATAAAGGTTAATGACTTGGTCATTTGCCAGATCATCATTATTAACAGCATCACCAGCCGTTATGGCGTAGCTCTGTGCAGAAGAATCACACCCAGCATTTCAAGTGAGTAATCTAAAGTTTGAAGACAATACATGGCAAGGTAGAATGAGGTATTTGGACTAAAATGATTATAATAAGACAAATTAATAGACATTTTAGTTCCAATCATTATCCGTGTCTCATTGCTGAGAGGGATGATCCTCTTGAATTGGTCAATCATGATTTTGGAGAAATCTATTATATCACACTCCTTATCCTGCAATCAGACAAATATCAGGTTGTCTCTACTGTTATGTTAGAACTGCTGAGGTGTTTATTTGGGCAGAGCTGTGCATTTTGTAATATTAGCACCACATTTTGTGCATCCTGAGGGGAGGCCAAAAATGTTTTAGCTGTCACTGTAAAATGTGTTGTAGGCAGACTCTCTGTGGGTCAAAAGCTAAAAATATTTCTAATGATGTCCCCTAAGAGTCTGCTAACTTTGTATCCATTATAAACACAAAGTGTAATTATCTCTCTTTTCTACAGAGACCTCGATCAAAGTACAAGTTTAAGATTCTTCTGTACTGAGCAAATAAATTATTTTGGCATTTATGTTGTATTTACATGAAACAAAACCTAACTTGACCCAGGTAATATATGACAGCCATCATCTGCAGCAATCTATTGAACTCACCTTTAGTTCTCTCTGGAGCTTTTTTTAACTTGTCCTGTGCTGTGCTCTCCTTGCCCTCTGTCTGTAGCGTAGCAAAGTCACCAACCTTCCAGATGTTCCATCCACACACACACACACACACACACACACACACGTCGAAAAGGTCAATGATAGCAAGGCCAGCATTCACAACACAAAACTATTCCTTCACAACCCATAGCTAATACATTTATGCAGCTATTGTTAAGCCACAAACTCACTGCGATGCTACACTGCACAATAAATGGAAATTCAGCAGGGAACTGAGCTGATCAACCAAAAAGCATGATGGAATAAAACTCGAACAAGCATCAACCTCTTCTGTTGTATTGTGCATTACATATTAGCATAAGGAGGTCTCCAGGTACAACAGGCTGAAATTGGCTCCAAAATACATAAAACATTTAGAAAAGACTAACCATTGTACTGTACTATGCTTACTTGGCTATGGCTAGGAAATTAAAAAAATACCACTTGATTGTAAATTACAACCTTGGTTTGGGGAGTAATGGAACAATCAAAGAGACATCCTAATATTTAATTAGCAATACTGTGAATTAGTGTATCTTGTCTAAACCGGCCATTCCTTTACACTTCATAAAGGTCAGACTGGAGTCTATTGACTGAAAGGAAAGCCAGCAAATGTTTAATTGTCATGAGGATTCTGTGAAAAAACAATGACAATATATATTTTCATAAAAGTAGTTCTGTATTGTTACATGTGATGTGATAAGCAGGATGAGGGTTCTATAAAGCAAAGGCAGACAAAAACAATTGGACTGTCACTGGCATAGTTTGTGTTTTTTGTTTTGTTTTGTGTTGTGTCATTGGACTGTGACTGTTTACTGTTCACTCAAACTAACTATACCCACAGTCTAAAACGTTTACATGTAAAAACTAAGGCCAGGAAGAAGAGAAAAACAAAGCACAGGGAAAAGGTTATAGAACTGCTCACATCTTTCCTGATTCACACGTTGGTCCACACTTCGCAGTTTTCTTCTCTGGATTAACTGCTTATTTTGTTGGAGGTCTGTTGGAGCGTGAATTTTGTCAGGTCATGTCAGGACAACAATGCAGTATGTTAGGATTACGAACTCGTGGTGAAACACACCTTCCCCTGCATTTGTCTTGTTTTTAAGGGAGAACAGGTGGATCTCAAAGAAGCCCAGGCCATGGAGGATGGTGCTCTCCTCCAGTTTGCTGCAGAGTCCCGCTATCTTGTACGGCTGTGCAGCTCAACCAGACCTAAACATGTACATTCAACACATGTAAGCAGGTGCACACATACATACAGACACAGATGTGGTGCAAAAATAAATAACACGCCTTCTGTATCTAAAAGAGTCAGCAAGAATACACACATACTTTTGCATGTGTTGTGAAAATAGAAACACAAATTAGCAGAGTAGAGGGAGCGAGATGGTGCAAAAATAACTAATATCATAACTCATCTTAATGAAGTCACACCCCTACTTCATGCACACAGACACACACAAACACACTCCGACTGATCTGACACATTACATGTGCTTGCGACATGAAGCCAAGCCGCTAATTTAAGACCTTTGTGACAACGTGCTCAGCGAGAGTTGCAACGTAATTAAACAGTGGAGGAACTTTGTGAGTGGAGATGGTTATCTATTTGATGTTTAGTCTAAAGGCCCTGACACACCAACCAGACGGGCCGACCGTCAGTAGAAAAGGCAGTCGGACTGATCAGTCGGGTCCCCAAGGTCCAAAAAATGCCTCAGAACACACTGAGGCGACGCCGACTTGAGTGTACGCTCTGCGCGTGCGCAAAACGTAATACGTCTCCATAGCAGCAGGCGGCGCTGCTCTGTATTGTTTCCATTAACAGTCTGATTATTTCCCAGAAAATGAAAACCGGCAGCTGATTGGACGAACGCGTCACGTGGTTCTTTTTTCTCCGGAAATTCACAGCCAGACTGTCATGGCGGCTTGTTCAGAATACGATCTCATATTGTACTAAAATAGTTCACTGAAACGTGTTTCTGAAAACATTTTAAGAGAGAAATAGGCCGTGCAGTTTCTGAATCTTCTTCATTTCAGATTGACAAAGGTCAGTTTAAAAGATTTTCGTCAGATTTTGAGAGGCTCATCCGCTCCCCATTTCCGGGCGAGTCCCGACTGCCTTGTCTCTGAGTGAACATGTCGGGTCGGCCCAAATGAATGCCGACGGCTCCTCGGACGGCCGACGGCACGGGACACACCGAACAGACTCGAGTCACCAACGGCCGATTATCGGGCTGGTGTGTCTTCTCTCTAAATGGCAGCCATGTTGCTGAACGTGTGGAGGGAGGGGGGGGGAGAGAAGGAAGGAAAGTGGCGAGAGTTAGCTCTTTGGTGTGAGCAAAGGAGTGGAAGGAGAAAAGGGAGTGTAAGTGGTGAAATCAAACATGGAGGAGAAGTGTGATGAGGGAAAGTGTGAGTTGTGAGGGTACAGTGGAAATGGTGGTGGGAGGTGGAGATTAAAGGAGAAAAGGTCAGGGGTGGAAACACAAGAGGAGATGTGGGGAAAGTAAAAGAACTAATAAAGCCAGAGGAGAGCACATATCTGCTTTCAGTTAGGCCCTTTAAGGTACTGCACTTTGCTGTTCTTACTGTTGTTGGAAGCTGGCCTACGCTGAAGTGAGTGGGGCCCTAATGAGGAACCAATAACTTGCAGTAGCTATTAGAGATGTTAATGTAACTCATAGATGATTAGCCACTTTATCTTAATTGAGGGAGCTGTATGTGGAGGGTAGAAAGAGAGGAAGAGTAGCAGAGAATCAAAGCGGAAGGAAGGGTCGGGGTGAACGAGATGATAGAGTGAGGAAAAGGGAAAAAAAAAAGACAAAGAGACAGTGTAGGACATTGCTAATGATTAGAGAGTATGAGAAGGTGAACATTTGATGAGACTGTATTACTATTAAACTGTCGCAGAATTCTCTCTTTTTCTGTTTGTTTGTTTGTGTGTGTGTGTGTGTGTGTGTGTGTGTGTGTGTGTGTGTGTGTGTGTGTGTGTGTGGGTGGGTGCCCTTCACAGAGGCACAGTGATGAGGCTGACCCAAATGACTGGGATATTATTGGGAGAGCGAGAGAGGGAGACCTCTGGTGAATACTGATGAAGCTCGGCACAAAGCTGCCTCCTGGCCTCATTAACCTGCCGAAGACTGCCTTTGTTTTCCTCTGCAATGCTCCAAACACTTCCTACATCCTGTCCGAAAGGGGTTTCGGAAGTCACACCGTGGAAAGAGAAGAGGCAGCCTTCAAGAAGCTCAGGGGTGGCAGCATGAGCAGGACCAGCACACTGTGTGTTGGGAAAAGAAAATCATTTAGTTTGTCTAAATGTTGTCGCAGGAAAAGGGAGACTTATAAAGAGGGAATTAAGCAGTAAAGTGTGTGAATTAAGTAAAAAAAACGTTAGTAAAGAGTTTTTAAATGTGTTGAAAAGTGCCAGATGGAGAAAGGGGAAAAGTCAGCTATTTTGTAATAGAACACAAAAACATGGATCACACTGTCTCCCGCCGCACTTGCAACGACCAAAGAAGAAGGAGTTGGAGGCGAGGACAGAGAGTGAGGAAGTGGAGCGAAAGGATGAGAACAAGGTAAAGCAAAAGTAGGACGGGAGGTTTGTGCTCTTTCATATCCCTTGGCACAGCACGTCGTTGTTTTGTTAGTCGACGTGTGTGCAGTGTGATGCCCGTGTGCGCGTTCGTACGTGTCTTTGTATGTGTGTGTGTTAGCGCAGGAGATTTCAATTTCATCTTTAATGGAAACAGCAAATATGGGAACAAATAAAATGCAAAGGAGAAGAGCAAATCCTCCCTGCAGAGGCCCAGTCAGAATGGATGATGAGGCTGACATGAAGCAAACATTCTGCTGTTCACAAAACAAGGTGGGTATGAGGATAGGGGAGGCAGCGACAGGAGACACAGGGGGAAACTGAGGTGAATAGGGAGGAGGAAAAAGCAGCCTGGTGGAGGGTGAGGGAAAGAGGAGGAACGATGGGGAGTATCCAGAAACAGGAGGAGGAAATAGAAGAGCAAAAAGGAGAAGGCAGAGAGGGAGTGAGGAGGGATGAAGGGACAGGGGATCAGTCATGGTGTGTCTTCCAGTCAGAGTCGTTTTATACTGTGGAAGGGAGTAGCCGTGTAGTCAGAAATCATCAGGAGCAGGAAAAGATTAGATACAGGCTATTGGTTCTGATGAGGCCTCGTATAGATCAGTAATGGCTCAGTAGGGACAGAGGGAAAGAGAGTGGGAGAGACAGAGCAGCAGTAAGGTGCTGGCTTTCAGTACTGCTAGCACTAGGAGTATAGATTCCCTGTATGCATAGGGAAATTATTTTATATTGCAAAAGGAAGTTGTTGGTAAGTCCAATTCTACAGAACAAATATCTGTGAAAATGATTTGTGTTTATGTGGAATACACCAGTTAAATGTGATAGTATTTCACCATATGTGTAATTCTTGATAGTTCCACCTTTCCCTCTTAATCCACTTGACAGTAGGATGAAAACAGAGGGACAGCGAGAGCAGATGAAGTAAGAAGGAAGTGGAGGGCTGGCAGTGGAGAGAGATGCCTCAGCCTGCTGCTCTGCCATGCAGGGACGTGACCACCCACCAGGCCAGTCAAGGCTGAGGCCTTGCATCATGTCAGAGGTGCAGATAGACACCCAGCCGAGTCATCTGCTCTTTGGGGGATGGGACAGATACAAATGTGCGAGTGCACACATAAACACACTCACACAGGCACACCACATAGACATGGGCAGAACATAGAAACATTCTTCATAAAAGATTAGAAACATTTCTGTGTGATCACACACACAAAGACACACACACACACACACACACACACACGTACTTTTAATGAAGGTTTTCAGATTCTTTGTTAATTATTCTTTAATTAATTTAATGTCACTTTTGCAATGTATAATGTAATGTGTTGAAATGCAATTAATATGTGAGATTAATCTCATATCTGCAGGTTGGGCTGATTTAATATTCTGGCAAAGGACTACAGGATGGAAATAAGTCAATCTTGGCCAACCCTTTTTGTTTTAATGTTGATTAATGTGCACTGACCTTGACAAATAATACAAATGCGAATACAAAAAGAGACACGCACACAGACACAAAAATATACCCATTCATAAATCAAGCAATCATAAATTCTAACAATGTACAAACCCTTTTAGAGACAACTTAGACAGGTGAAAAATTCAGGGAGAAACCAAACCAAATGAGGTCTCTGAATCAGTTTAAGAGAATGAAAATGATGTCAGTCACGTGTCATAGTCTTCACAGTCAGCACATATCAACCCTATTAACACCTACAGGAGATTATGTGACCATGTGCTCTCAATCACCATCATTAAAACACCAAATGAGGAAATATCTTTTGAAAGAATTCTGGTTATCCCTCCTGTCTATGCAAAGGAGCATTGAAGCTGTTCTGGAGGCTTTTGGTGGACCAATATCTTTCTACGACACTTTGTTTAGGATTCTCCTTTAATTTATCACCACTGTACGTATATAGTGAGATAGTGTCTGACCTGTGATCTGGATCTTCCTTTTGAAGAGGAGATGATGAGGCTGTTCTTGAACTTTTATGTTCTCTAGTATGAGGCAGCTGTCAAGCAACACCTGCTGGAGCCACATCAACTCCCAACACATCCTGCTCCTGTGGGGAGACAAGTTGCAGGATTGAAATCATGATATGAACCATGGTGAGGATGTTTTTCTAATATATATTATACCGTACCAATGACTTGCACTAATGTCAGTGTTTTCAGTGTTGCCTGAACGTGTACAAACATAGATTTCATTATTTCACTTCAGAGGGGTTAAAATGTCCTTCAAAAGCTTGTTCCTGATTAGCATTAAGGGGAAAATACGTCATGTTTATACAACAACTTCTTGGGTGACATCTTTCTTTTTTATCAAAAAGAAAACTTGTAATTTCCCTCCCTGCATCCCTGCACAATTACAACCATCAGCAGCAAAGTATGACAGACATTTTAATTTACACTATGTACAGTAGATAATAGTGATTAAAGGCGCCTTCTCTCACTAACTGCGAGATGTTCAGAATGTTCATGATGTTAACAGAAAATTAAGTCAACATTCAGTACTATTTAACAAACTGTAACCTACGTAAAGGACCTCATATGCATGTGTGAATACATTTTATTAATCAGTGAGATCCTTGCAGTCTGTTCCACAGGGACTTCATATTTGCCCAGGATAGCAATCTGTTCATGGATGAGAGGAGTCTGAGCCTGTGTCTAAGCCAAATCTCCCTGGAGAGTCTCCAAGAGCTTCAGACTCTCACCAAGCTCCACCAGTGTCTGGAGGGGTGACTTGTTCTGAACTAACATGGAGTGGCTTGCCTGCTTGCATTAGTCAGCTCAGCTTTTGAAAATGTAACATAGCCCAGGCACAGTGACACTCTCCATTTTACTCTTCTGTGATCATTTTAGATATTTCCAGAAAGGGTTATACCAGGTTTTGTTGGAAAATACGAGCTTATGTGGAATATTTCAGTCGAAACAATCCGCTGCTCACTGTGTCATCTTCTCATTACAAATGAAAGTGTTATCAACTGATTAACATCACAAACAAAAAAAATATATATATGTGGTCTGCCTGTAGTTTTAAAAAAAGTTAAGATTGGAGATCATCTTGCGGTGTATCATACAACAACGCAGCTGACAGCACCAGTATTGAGTCTTCCTGGTGAACCCCATTTGCCTTTTCTGTGTACATGGGTATGGAGCAGAGGATAGAGAAAACAGAGCTGCTTAAAGGATATATTATGCTCATTATCAGGTTCATACATGTATTTGGGGTATTACTAGAACATGTTTACATGCTTACATGTTCAAAAAACATATTTTTCTCATACTGTCTTTATATACCTGTAGTCACCCTGTCTGAAACGCTCCGTTTTGGCGCCTGTCTCTTTAAGCCCCCATTATAACCTGTGCAAGGTAGGATTAGCTGGAGGGCTGTGGTATAAGACTGCACCAGTTTTTAGCAAGGCATACCTAATAAACTGACTGTCATGTGTAGAGCGTAGAGGCCAGCACCCTTTTTAAGTCTTGGACTAAAATCTAATTAAATCTAGGCTCTTAAGGCATTTTAAGAGTTAACATGCTATGACTTTTTAGTAGCACAGACAGTCTGGAGCAATGTCAAACAAATTTGGTTACTTACTTGTTCAAACATCAGTTTGTACGCTCAATGGTGTCTTAAGCCCCCAACGTCTCCTTCCAGGCAGCTCTGCGACCGTTGACTTCAAGGCACCTAACCCTAACCTTAACCTAACCCTAACCATTGCCTAATCGACTTCAAGACAGCGCTGCGATCGTTGACTTCAAGGCACCTAACCCTAACCTTAACCCTAACCCTAACCATTGCCTAATCGACTTCAAGACAGCGCTGCGACCGTTGACTTCAAGGCACCTAACCCTAACCTTAACCCTAACCATTGCCTAATCGACTTCAAGACAGCGCTGCGACCGTTGACTTCAAGGCACCTAACCCTAACCAAAACCATAACCATAACCATTGCCTAATCCTAGTGCCTTCAAGGCAGCGCTGCCTGGAAGGAGACATTGGGGGCTTAAAACACTGATAAACAGTGTGTACTCTTGTACTTTGTCAAGAAACAACCACCTACTGTACTGTGTGAGAGAGTTTGTTGACAAAATGAAAATAATAACCTAATTTAAAAGGAACCAAGTCATAAAGACAACCACCTGTACTATCCTGCAATCATGTATAATATCAATACCAAAAAACACAACAAGGAGCAATACAATGCAAACTTCATTTGTGCAATGGAAGAAATCTGACTAGTTTTATTGATGGAAGACTATTATCGACATGGGTGTGAAACCCAAAGTGCTGAGACAGGCTACTGTGTGTACACACGCAGAACAGTGTTGACACTACAGCCATTTACATACCAATGTCTTTGACAAATCCATAAGGCAATAATGCATACTTGCACTGTGGATACATAGTATGCGTATGTGTGCTTAATGTTTGCACAGATTGTGTGACTGGACCTCAATCTATAGATTCCACTGAGGTCACAAGGACAGTGTTGTTTGCTTTAGTCTCCCTGACGCCTCTGTGCCTAACTCATCATTTCTTCTTTGCTTTTCACCACTAACTCTCACTTTCTCTCTTTTCTGAATCATTACAGATACTGCATGCTTCAAAGTGTTGGAAAGCTCCCTGATAGCTCACCTACAGAATCATACAAACATTTTTGTAATGTCCTGAAACTGAAATTCTGAGATCTACATCTACTTTATCATTCATTTTGACTGCTCGACTGCTTTCCATGACGAGCTCTGCATATAAACACTGTGTTCTTTTTGAACTTGAATCAATCTCCACCTTTTTAAACTTGCACTGCAGGTGTTCAACACACAGTAGGAAATACCGAATGGACAAGATTGGACATTTCAGAGTTTACTTGCCCATTTTCATTCTGACAAACTGCATGTTGCAAAATTACTTTTACTACCTCAAATCTCTATTTATTTGCACAAAACAGCTCATATATTATCAATAATACACAGACTTTAAGTGGTTTGTGATGTACTACTGATGTGCTATGTTTGCAGAACTTAATGTTTATTGCCCACAATGACGTGCCTTCAGAAGACCTGAAACTCAGCTAAGCATGCTTGTCCTCCCTATTTTACACCATCTACAAAAATTAACACTGCTCCTTTTTAACTTGTAAAGTCGAAATATTTCACCCCTAAATAATGGTTATAGTAAATTTTGCAGAGACATACATTATTTACACCCTGCAGTTGCTTTTTATTGGTTTAGTATATGTGGTACATCTACCAGTGATTGATGACCATCTGGACAAATACACATGGACATGTGATTTTGCAAGTTAATAAGGATCATTCCAACACAATTAACCAGGCTGCAACAAAATATAAGTTGTGCTGAATGTGTCCTTCAAAAAACAGCCTGCATCACTTGGCCACATATGGAGACTTTGAAGAGGGACAGACCTTTTTGGCCTCCCATGACATACTTAGTCTAGAAATGTGAGCTTTGGAGGATCAGGAATATTCTTTTCTAACATTACCTCTAAAAAAGTGGCAGGAAAAACAAAAAAGGAAGGGGAGAACATGCTATGGCAAGTAACACATGCACACACGCACACACACACACACACACACACACACACACACACACACACACACACTCAGAGACATCTGAAGCTTTGGTTAAAATAGATAGGTGGATGGACAGATGAGAAATGAGAAGAGCGATACAGAGAAAGAGGCATGAAGAAGGGGGTAATGCTCAGGTTTTTACAATGAGGGGGCGTAAAGACTTGCGGATCAATTAAAGAAAGGACGAGCTGGCTAGGGTTGCAGAGGTCACGGAGTGAATATTTTGGAGGGAAAGAGGAGGAGAACTGACTGAAGATGAGATTGTCTGGAATCTGGATCAAGCCTAATTTTAACTTTGCGATTTTATGTGTATGGCGCATTTTGCTCCGTTAAATTCGCTAGATTTAATCAAACCAGCCATAATTCAACCTCAATTGCTATTCAGTCAACGTAGAAAACAGTTATCAGACTTAAATGTGTATAATGCAAACACATGCTAAAGGGGATAAGCCCAAAGATAAAAAGATACCTGATGCAGAGAAGATGTGGTCAGAAGGGTTGTTAAACCAGAAAAAAACAAGAAGATACTTAAGTAAAAGATAGGCGTAACCTATGTGTTGACTTAAATGACATTTGAAAAATCAGCTGAATTAAAAAGAGCATTCACACTCAGCTGGTAAATGGCTGCAGAAAGAATACAAAGAAAACAGAATATAGAAAGAATGATATGGAAAATGTGAAAAGCAGAGTTAAGAGTCCTCTGGAGAGCGATGAAATGGGAAAAGAGAAACTGGAAAAGGGATTGCAGGGAACGATTGGTCAAATATGTGTTCTACACATTCCAATAATGCTGACTACAGTTAGCCATTATTCAATTTTTCTCTTGTTTTTAGTTCTTTTTGTTATCATTTCCAACCAAACAAATGTTGGAAATGGTTGTGTAAAGGCATTGCTATCACAAAACAAACAGCAGTTTCTCTTTTTGGATTCTATTCAAAGGTGTATAAAAGTCGTGAACGAATGTTAACATGTCCCCAAGTGATTCTAGGGAAAATGGTATTGACAGTTATGAGCTAGGTTTTTAAATACAGACCATCCAGCTCTCTACATGAAAGCTAGTAAAGAGACTTTTTATGATGTGGGTTTGTTTTTAACACCAGAGTGAAACTGAGTTTTTGGATCTGGAGAAAACTATCTTGATGTGTGGATCACTGTTGTAACAAATATATTTGCAAACTGTATTCAAGCTCCCAATCCTTTACTGCAATGTTACATGAAGACTATATTGATTAAAACCCTGCAAACAAGGATTGGGAGCTTGGATTCAGTGAGCGAATTCATTTTTCAGGTCTTTTATTCAGCACCCAGCCACAAGAACCTAGATCTGCACACTGCTACTCTCTTGTGGAAAATGTAGTTTCCTTAAGGAAAAGTTATTAAGGGTGAATAATGTCTTCCAAGTAATTTTCTAACCAGGGAGCCATTTAAAGATAAGCTGAACAAGGTTCTTGTATGTGAGGGAGAACTGGACGTGTGGACAGACAGACAGACAGACACACCTACACCTATCACACAGAACCATTGACATTAATATTAACCTCCATGGGATCAATGCGTTCAGCCTTGAGGCAGCAGGACTACTTGAACAAGTCTCTGCTTCTTTTTTTTTCTACAGACCAAAAAGTGAAATCCAAACTACGGCTCCTATCTTGCATAACAGCATTGATTTTTGTGACATAAAGACTCATCAGGTTCGCTCTTCTCTAAGCCAATATTGTTTTATCAAGACCAGCCTGTCCAGAGCACTGAACACTGAGCTGAGTTAATACGTTGTGATATGTGCTATTGTCTCTTTAATGCAGGTTAAAGTCAAACAACATGCATAAGGCATGACTCACATGTCAGTCACGATTTACATCCAACAGCGCTTTCTGTGATCTATGATGCCATCTCACTTTGTGAAGTATTACTGTGTGGGTGAGTGTCTGCGTTTGCATGTGTACTTACAAGATATTTTCCAAGTGTTGTGTGCGTGTTTTTGTCTGTGTGTGTTTTAGGCTGTGTGACAAGGACAAATGGCTATTCTCCTATCCTATCATGCTATATACAAGGTGTTGCCCTGTCTGCATGGGATTTTCAATGTGACTCAGACCTTGGAACTGCAACAAAGCTGGGACATCACACAGGGAAGATAGATGACTTTGTTCAGCGCAAAAATATGAAATTCTTCCCTTTGTATACGTGTGCTTGTTTGTGTCTGAGAAAGAATAATATTAGTAGAACTCCACCGTCTGAAGTAAATGTTAGACCAAGATAAATAAACCCCTCCGCATGAATTTATTGCATATTGTTATTTTGTATTCCTTATGCAAAACTCCCCTGCTGTGTGGACTATGTGTATGATAATGTGCCAGCATGTCTGGCATCATATCTACAAAACACAACACTGCACATGTTGTGTAAGCATGTCTATGTGTTTGCACCCGCTGTCATGTCTGTCTATACAATTATCTTAAAAATGTGGAACCAAATAGTTTATTATTTTCCTGGACTCAAACTTTTCCTGGAGGAGAGATGGTTCAAACTTACACCTGGGAAGATGTCCACTTCCCTTTTCATCCTCTATTCATCTTGACATCTCCTGGATATCATAAATTGTCTCATTAAATCGTTGTGGAAAATAACATCTAATTATCAGTTAAATGAGACTCATTCAACAATTCTATAATTTCCTTTTCAAAAACAAGGCCATGTGTCAGAGCTAATTAAGCTTCACAGTAAACCTAGGACATCTGGTAGGGTTTACAGTAACTCTGCTTATCTTAACTGTTCCAGAATCAATAGAAAGCATGGCCTATTATGGGTTATTGCTAAATGAACCTTGGTCTGTTGACAGATTTGTCCATCTTAGGTCAAGTTCATCAAGTTGGTAAGGAAACTGCTGCTTTGGAAAATGAGTTCAAATAATGGAAAGGTAGAAGAAGCAATATTTCATGATGGGTTGTCGAATCACTAATAAACATGGAGTTTAAAAACAGAAAATAGTAGAGGCAGGTAGATAAAAAGAGTGATTGTGAAGCATATTGTGTGTTTTTTGAGTATCCCCTGGCCCAGCTGGAGGTGTTAGTTACCGTTGCTGGGGTCTTGGGGGCTCTCTGGTGCAGTGGTGCGAGGATCCTGAAGACATGCAGTCCACTTTCTCTGTGAGGCTCATCCATTGCTGCTGGAGCTTAACACACAGCGAGGGAAAGGACAGAGAGCCAACTCATTAGATACAGCTGCATACTTAGTTGGCTAAACCTCTTACAATCCTCTTGGAGTGGCTGAGAAAAGACAAGTAATCCTTAACGACACTAGGAAAATGTATTATCTGCATTATCCTGATTTTTTTGGACTGCACTCCAAACAGCTGGTAGAAGCCTTGTTGTTGGCATCCATCTAGGGCACTGCTCTACTATGTCATCCCTCAAAGCAGTCAAGACTGTTTAGTGGAGTGTAACCATTATACACAAAAAAAAACACAAACAGAACAGCGTTTGCTGTAACAGCTTTGTAGGCAGCAGGGCACGAAGGAATTTCGGAGCTAGAATAACACTGGTGGGCACACTGTTTGGAAATGGTTCTGCTGGTGAGCCTCTTGGTGGTCCTCAAAGCTCCAACTCTTCTGGAATAATAGCAGGGAAAATTCCCATGATGAAACCAATAAAACCAGTGTGAATCACGTGCAAACAATGTGCACTGCTTCAGACAACAGAAATGCTAATGCTATAGCTAATGTTATAAATCTAGTCTAGAAATGCAGAGACATTTCAGTGAGAGCAGGGCTGTAACAAATGTTACAATCACTCTCTTAAAAAGGTTTCTGAGTCGTTTACCTTTGCCTCTCACAACAAAGAAAAGAGAAAAACAAGGTAAATAGAAAAGAGCAGAAAGCAAGGTGAAGAATAAACTGCTCTGCTGTAATATTTAATAAAACAGCCACTTTGAAAATGAAAAACCTACTGTCTGACTTCACTGTATTGTGCTGTTGGTACCTGTTTGGTAACCACCAATCTACTTTGATACACATAATAGACGATGGAGTGTAAAACCTACACACATTAGGCATCTGATGTAGTGAATAGGACATTGTATGTTAAGTAACTGGACATAATCTTGCTATCCATTGAACAGCAACAATTAACGGATCTGGTGAAAAAGGTCAGACCCACTGTAAGAGTGTGTGTACTATATGGGGATGAGGAGAGAAGAGGATTTTGGGAAGCACAAAGAACACTCCTCAAAGGCCTCGTTCTTATTCTTCAAACATCCCCTCTTCTCTATTTCTCAGTCCCTCACTCCCTTCCTCTCCTTGCAGTTCTGCAGATCAGAGAGGAGCTCATTACATAGGGATATCATGACTCTAACATCTCAAATACAACAAGAGGGCCTCATATCCTTTCTCTCACTCTCTGCTTTGAATTACTGCAGACATGCCTTATCCAGACAGCATCAGGCCAACATACATTCAACACTTTCCTATTCAAATTGTGGGAGTAGAGAGCACATTCCCACCGAGATTCAACATGCTGCTGTCTCTCAACTCTTCCTGTACACATTTGTCTCGAGACAGTATCTCTCTCTCTCGCTCTCTCTCTCTTACTTGCCGTCTGCACTGCTGGACCTAATTCCGTAGGGGAGTAATTTAGCTCTCACTCAAAATTCCAGATCCAAGTGCCAATCTCCAGATTTTATGGCTTTCATGGGGATAAGGCACAGCATGCAGATTAAGCCTCTGCAAGGAATTTTGTTGGTGAGGAAAGAGGGTGACTATTCTGAGCCAGTTTAGATCTCTTTTGCAGATTCCCTCTGTCTCTCTCACATCTGTCTGTATACCTAGAAGCGCACTGCAAGGCTTTTGACTTTGGCCTCCACAGATCTTGACATTGGCTTGCTGTCAGCCTGATCTTAAACCCTTGGGGAGGAGTGCAGTGGCAATCCCTGCCAATGTGCATTAAGTTTTCATTAGGCATGCTCAACCTGCCGCGGCTCCAGCTGCCCCCCGGCAACTCATCCCAAGGCTTTTATTATTGTTTTTGAACTGTAGGCCAACAGCAACCCATGTACGGAAGCTCAACAGTGTCTATGTGCATGCATGTACTGTATCTATATGTGTTTATGTGTCTGTCATATCTAATAAACTTTCCATTCTAACGGTTAATGACTATTCCTCCCTGATGAACCGTTAAATGAGTGCAGATGAAAAGACAAACATATTCACATGCTTACACTTAAGCACACATGCTTGAACTGATACACATACATGTACTACACACAGGATTCCCTCTGGTCATAACTAAGTGCTGAGGGGGAAATTCAGCACGGCATTTATCTTTCCATTTTATGACCTTTGTGGAGCCTCACACCAGATTCCGCCCAAACAGCCTATGCATCACGGCCTGGACTGCAGCCAGGCTGCTTCACTGCTGCTCTGCTGCCTTTATTTCAAACATAGGCCAGAAAATGCAGATGACAGAATGACGACAGCTAAGCAGCCAGTAAAACACAGGAGAGTGTGGGTGAGTGAGTGACTGAATGAAAGAGGTAATTAAAAAAAGGGGAGACGGGTAAGATACCACAATAAGAGCAGAGCAAGAATGTAAATACAGGTGGGGAAGACAGAAATATTATGTGAAATAGAGTAATGGAGGCAAAGTGCAACTCTGTCTAAACTGTGTTACTACAGAGCTACAGCTACTCTTGTACTTGCAGTCTATATGGGCCCTTCAACAATACCTGCATTCCCAACCTGACATATAAGACGATAAATGCTTAATGTAATATGCCTAATGTGTAATTTAGTGTGATCTACATCAAATAAGCCTTCCTAGTATAAAACACTTGGCTCCCATTTTATAATGCCATTGTTTTTGTTTAGCATACTGAAACCAATATCCCTCATTAGGCCCATGTCTTCACAGTAAACTAGACCTAATCAAGTTGTCCCACTTGTTTATTGAACACAAGCACCAACAGATGCTGCCTCACACACATCTTTGTGTTGCTATACTTAAGAGAACCACTGTTAGAAATTTCCACCAGCCCCTAGACTTTAATCCGAACCTTGTTTTTTATGGAGAGCATGAGAAATTCTTTATTCTTTAAAAAACATTTATGTATCCATGGAAGGTTAACTACGCACAAGGTTAACTACGAACAGTGATGACCTACTTTACATTCATAAAGTTGCACACACATTCCCCTGAAAGCTGTTGAATACAACCACAGTTTTCACCAGATGCACACTTCAAAGATTCCAAGAACAAACATAATTTCTGACCTCTAAATGGGCCTATTGCAGCAAATAGGATTCAGGTGCTTTGCTCAACTTACAGGCTATACTTGCCCTAAATGCCAAAAGATACAAAAAGATAATGGTTCATACAGTGACAATATTACTGTACACATGTCCTTATTAGCAACAAATTCTCACACACACACACACACACACACACACACACAATTGGAGCAGGACAAGATTATCTCATAACTAAAACTGCTAAGGCAGCAAGTGTGTCTCTGTGTCTGTCAATGTGTGTGTATCTGGGGCTTCACTTTGCAGAAATGCCATGTAAGATCTTGTATTGCCAGCTGAGAGAAGAAAAATGTTTAATGGGAAATGTTTGAGAGACTGGGCATTCTGACAAACCATCACAAAAATGATGCCTTTTCTCGTTGTTATGTAAAAACGTATTCGTCAAATGTCACAAAGGGGATCACTGTTTCCTTTAAGAAGAAATGTCAGGCAACAGTCTGCTGGCATTAGCTGTGTTTGTGCATTCACTTGACCTTAGACTGGGGCCCTTCTTAGGTTATGAACATTCACGTCATGCATGGCTAGCCAGATTTGGGCACTCACAGAAGAAAATTGCTGCTAGAGGAAATGCGCATATCCAATATAGTGTATATCATATTTAATCATAAGTATAATATTACTGGTGAAATGGTATTGAACTTATAATCTATTTCATTTAGGTGCAATACTGCGGGCGAAAAAGTCCTAGGCCTATACTACTAATCCCATTCAGGCTGCAGCACCATCATTAACAGAATTATAATTCATGATCTTTTTATGGGTTTACATCATTTACCTGCAATACTGTGGAACTCCTTTTTAATGTCTCTTACTGGTTTGTGTCCAGGAACCACTACAAAAGCGAGTCACACTCTTCTGATGGCGCTTTGCTATACAGTGGCTTTACTAAAATGCTCCGCATCACCAATGTTGTAAAGAAAACTGCTGTTTGCAAAAAAATGTAATGCGACACAAATAATGTGCTGGGATGTAGAGCATGTCCACGATGGGTGACGTTAGTGATATGAGGACGGATAAGGTTATGTAGGCTACATAACTGATAGACTGGGAAGAAAAACAATACCGCTCAAATAGGTAGTTATCAGGGGTCTCACTTCGCCACTTCCCATGCAAAGGTTGTGATTTATAAAAAAACTAACTTGATGGGAGAATGTGCGGTCCTCCACGCAAACTCTGACCCATGCGTACGCACATTTTGGAGACAAAATAGGAATTGGCGATGCAGATGGTGAGGTGGTGAACTGAAGTCAGACTGCAGAAAGTAAATGGGAATAACGATTACTCGTAATATTTTCAAGTATTGACGCCTCACGCACATTTTTTCACTCCATATCATCCACATTACCATGAAGGTTAAATCCAGCAGTGTTATTTGCGCTTGTACTGAGTGATAATTGTTCCATAAACACCTCCAATTCAAATCTTAAATAAAAATTTGCTCTTAATGTTTAATCGGCGCTGTCTCGCCATCACATTGTCCGCTACGGAGCGCAGGAGGAGGGGATAGCCCGACTGCATGGATTACAGGATAGCATAAAATACTTAATACTTTGCATATATCATCAAATGTCAAAGTCTGAAAATACAGCCGTTAAGCTCTCGTGTAATTGTTACCCTTAATGTCCTCGTTATCAGTCCGAACTTTAATACTGTTTGTGACAAAACCATGAAGAAAAGTGTGTTTGTCTGTTACACTTTCTTTCATCTTCAAATTCTATCTTGGGATGGGGGATACCACTAGTTGATGCTGTGTTGACAAGGTGTTAACAATCCCAAATTGTTGCAAACATAAATACTGCGGTGACCCCGTGCGTAATGCTGCTGGCCCTGCAGGAGGACTACGCTAATGGAAGAATCAGGAGAAAAAGAGGCTTCAGGGACCATGACGATGACTGGCTAATATGCCGATTTAGATTCCCTAAAGCTGAGCTCTTGGATCTATGTACTGAATTGGGTCCAGTAGAGAGGGCAACGTGCCAGAACCGTGCCATCCCAGTCCAAATACAGGTCCTCGCCACTCTGGGGGCAACCGGCTGTTTCCAGAGGGAAATGTCAGACAGCTAAGTGTTTTTTTTATTTTTTTTTTTATAAATATTATTTATAATCTTCAACTTTATCACTAAGGCTTGTTTGGATATAATATATAGTTCTGTTTAATCTTATTATATACGTCTGGTATATCGAAGCTGTCCCCGAGTGCCGTAATGCCTGCCGTTTTGGACGTATTATTAATACATGTAGTTATAGATCAGGTTTCCCTACACTGTGCAGGAACAGGCCGAAATTATAATTCAATTTTCAGCAATTCCTGAACGAAGTTTTTTGCTTTTTCTCCGCCAGTCATCATGATTCGGTCTAACAACTGCCAGTGTCATTCATATACTGATCAGCATTCACAAGGTGCTTGGCATTGACTATTTATGGTTAAAAATGGGCGCGTACAGGGCGGCATAAGAGGTGGATTCAAGTACGCACACTTGTAGGTAATCTCTGATTTATAAAGGGAACATTGCTTACAGGTGTGCGTACACACGGTTTTATAAATCTGACATTTTTTTGGCATACGCCATTTTGGGTTTTTGGGCGTACACACACTTATAGTAAGGATCCTACGCACAGTTTTATAAATGAAACCGCTGGAAATTAAAATGCGCCGGGGCCTCAATATCATCTCCCGACGTATGTTTAACACCCTGCGAAGTAGGCTAATAGAGCTTCTTCATCAACAGAATCGTCGACAAAAGGAAATGCCATGTTTTGAGAAAAAACACGTTTTATAGTCTTAGGCTATGTTTAGATGGAAACGATCTGAAGAGAAAATGCAAAAGTGGCGTTGCATTCTCACTTTTTATTCCGCGTTTAGACAAGAGTTTTGGGGGGGGAAATCTGTGTGCATATGGTGACGCAAAAGTGTGTGAAATTCGATGTAGTATGCACGCCAGGCGGCTAGGTGGCACTGCCACACAACACCACCAAGGCCACGCACCTACGTAGAACCTTCCTTCTACTTCTCTCCTTAGTAGCGCAAAACCAAAACATGTCGAAGCGAACAACAAAAGCTGACAATTTTGTCTGGAAAGATGAGGAGGTGGAGTTGCATGTTTGTCTGATGATGACCGGCACAGTCGCCCGTGATATGCCACAGCACAGCACCCACGGGAGCACTACCAATATCCTGAGCCTCGCAGCCCTTCAGCCGCTGCTTGAGAGCGAGAGGCAGCGGGCAGAGGAGGCTGAAGCAGACCCTCCTCTGGCCGCTGCCACCTGCTCCCTCTCTTTATCTTCATCCGTAACGTTGTAGCCTACTCTGGCTCAAATGAATAGCCTACATATGGTCATCAAACTATAACAACCTTATCACATTGTCAAAATCATTTAAATATTGAGCCATTACATTGAAAATCTTTTAGATAACAGGAGCCTATAATTGATGTAGCCTAATCCATAACAACAGACTACCTGGACACCTTTTTCTTGTCTCTCTCCACACCGCTGTTTTCAGACTTTTGCGTTTTAGCCCTTTAGACAGTAACGCGACGGTGGAGCGTTTTTAAGATTTCCACTCTGGAGGGTGGTTTCACTTTTTTGCGTTTTTAAGCCCCAAAAACGCCGTCACCGTATAAACGAAAGGCACATCCGATAAAATATTTTGACGTTTTCACCCGCGAGTGTCATCGTGTAAACAAACTCAGAGTTTTCACTAAACCTGTTTTCTGAAACGGGCCCCTGCTCTCCCATATTGCTTGTTTTGTTAAAATCCCCATTTACAAAATGTTTGTGATTATAGCAGGGGCAGGGTGGATTGTTGAGGTACAGTATAAGCATGCATGCAATCTGCCACCGTGTGCTTTTGGATACCTCCACCAGGAGTCGACAAAGTCAGACAGTTTCAAATCAGTGTATAAGCCATACATTATATCATTTTTTTGTAAGGATATAGTTAATCATGTACAGCAGCTAAAGTATTAATGATGATGCTGATTTAACATATGTAGCATTACCTAAAGCTACCTATTAGTCACACCAACATTTGTGTGTGCACGTATGAAGGTTGTTATAATGCTACTAATGCCAATAATTCTGATGTCTAAAGCAAAAAAAATACATCAGGACATTCAATATCACACATATTCCAAGGACTGATATTCCAATACTGATGCATTAGACTTCCTAATACAGCATGTTTATATTCAGTTCAGTGTTGTGTACTGTATACAGTAATTGTCAGAGCTTACCAATAGAAGTGCCCCGAGGATATTCTTTGTCTCAGACATGAAGTGAGCCTTCTGAAGCACCTGGAGGGGAAGCAAAGGGACAAGGGACATAGGTCAAAGAAGGAGGGCTTCAGTTAAGACCATAAACAGGAACTGTTCCAGCTCTACAAACAAAGCATGTTCACAGTATTATGCTTTCATCAAAACTGTTGTCGATTACATTAAAGTAAATACGAAGAAGCCACAAAGCCAATGAAAAGCAGCACTGCCTGGCTCCTTTTCTAGCAGAACACAGTGCTTTCAAGTTAAAAGTAGTTTATCGTTTTAGGAGGGCACACTAAAGCTTTGATTTGTAGCCAACACCTGATTGGGCCTGACCCATTGCCAAGGGTACAGGACCGACTGGACTCAATCTCATTTGAAATGCCTCAGGCTTGATCAAGTTTGGATTCATGTTATTCTTTTTTTCCTTAAATAGTAGCACATGAAGCAACGGCTTGCAATAACATCGTCAATCTACCTCCGTGGCCAGCACTATGTGTGACATTTAATTGCTGTGGGTTAACATGCATGTAGCAAACACAGATAAATGCATAAAACTAGGACCAGGACAATTTGATTTGTCCTCACAAAAGGGAACGTCTGAGTTATGGATCAACATTGACATTGATTACGGTCAGCATGGACAAAAGATGAGTGTGTGTTTTAATGTTGATTGTGGAAAAAGCTGTAGCCATCAAATCTGCAGAGTGCACATATTTTGACTGTATAGTTGTCAGCAGACTAATGAAGAGGAAATAAGTGTAATGACAACCAGATTAAAAATAGCAAAACTAACAGTTAAAAGGCTGGGAGTAGTTGTTAATCTAATGAAGCCGCTGTGTGGTGGGGGTAGCATCTGGGAGGGCAGAACTACAGATTCTGTTGCTTCTGTACAGTTAAGTGACAACAATGGAAGCATCGCCAGACAGTCAATTGAATTAAAAATATAAAACAAAAACAAATGAGTGGCACACATAAACATCCCATCATTACAGTAAAATCAGCTTTTAATGAGGTGTAGCAACCAACGTTTCCATAAACAGCATGTGTTTAACAGAGAGAGAAAAAAGATGTGTTGAAGACACGCTGTTAGTTTCTGTGCCTCTTAAAAAGCTCTATTTATCAACACATGTTCTAGATCTCATCTCGTTGTCTAGTCTCTTATGGAATCAGTTATGTAATGCACTGAGATTTCCTAACAGTTATCGCAGTGTCATCGCATGCCATTTGTTCCTGGAGGTGTTGTGTAATCTAGTTAAACAGATGCCAATCTATTGAATTCGATTACACTTTTACTATTGAAGACAAACGTGTCTAACTCAGTGCTTAAAACACTACCTAACTACCAAACTATGTACTGTGTCATGACCTTCAAAAAGAAAAAGAAAAGCAGAGGTGTAAAGTACTGTCTGAGAGAGGATCAGTACCTGGGGCTTTATTTCTTAATCATGAGAAGGTAGTTTTCATGAGCAGAGGGTAAAAAAATTATAGTATATCCAAGTTTCACAGTCAAATACAGCAACATACATATATTATCCATTTCATTGTTCACAGGAGACCGTTGCTAGGGTTGCATTAAGCTCCTTTCTCATATTTCAAACATAATAAAAGAATCTCTTATTCCAAAGGGAATGGGAAAATCATATCTGTGTACAATTAAAGCTCCCCTACTGTTGTTAGTTTTTGTTCTCTGTGTTTCCGGATGGGAATAATAATTTTAAACTGAGTGTGAGCTCTCACTGTTTTTGTATTTTGTGTACATGTGTGTGTTTGTATTTTTTACCAGAGGCAAAGCAGCAACAGCTGTGTTTAATAGTGACCAGGCCGCCAAGGCCACAGCTGGACCAAAGCCACAGATACAGAAACATGCTGGTTGGGGATCAGGGGGAGGTTTGGTTTGGCCTGTGTAAGTCTGGTTTAGTCTGGGCAGCCACAAGATTTTGGAACCCAGAGCAGCTCTGTGATGGTCTACTCTGTGCGCGAGTTGGCCTTACTTGGCCTCCATTCACCACATTCAACTACTATGTGTGAGAAAAGGCATGTTCTCCCTTCCAGTGTTCCCAAGTATGGAGATGTGACTCTAATGTTCTTTACAAGTCAAAAGTTCATGTTCAAGAGCTTTTTGTCTGTCGGCGTGAAAAGACCTCCTCTTGACTGTACTGCACTGACCCTGATCTCTCACTGTTTGGTCGCCATTTCAGCAGTTTACATTAACAGTCTGTGTATCTGTGTGTAGTCTGCGTGTGAGAGAGAGAGACAAGGAGAACATAAAAGAAAGAAAGAAAGAAAGGGTGATAAACAAGAGTGCACGTGCATCCACTAGTTTTTGGTTTTGGACATGGGTCCATCCAATTTTTCCCAGTTTTGGTTCAAGCACAGGTTGCAGTGCTACAATTTTATTGTTTTCTTTGTCTGTTCTGTGTCTTGTGTTTTGTTGTTTCTCGGTATGGAGGGGTAGAAGTTTTTCATTCAAATGAAGACAAAGCAGTGACAAGCCTCAAGGTCATATTTTAAAAGTTAAAGGAAACCCAAAATTACGAGTTAGTAACGAAGTTCGGTGTAAATTGTGTTGGCGGTCTAATTGCCACCCTGTTATTATATTACTTTTACATTATGATCCCCATTTCTGGTTCAAGCTCTAGGTTTTAAAGTGTTTTAATTGTTTTGTAACATACAGGAAAACGTCAAAATACTGTATGAATGACTGATCTATCGTGTCTTTGATGCATGATTGACAGGTAATAAGTCTAAATAGTTTGTTGAGAGAAGGTGACTTGCTGACCTCTAGGTACATGATGAACAGCGGAAAGACTCTTAAAGGAGAAACCTGTTAAAGTTGAATAGATTATCACCATAAAAATACCAAAGAACTTACTCAAAAAAAGGAGGAAAAGCAATATTTACATACACGGTGCATTTCCGCCAGAACTGGGTACAAAACAAACTGGGCTGGTAAAACTTATTTAGTGTTGGAATTTCGTGGAGCTGAACATGACTTTTTTGTAAATTGACCTGGGACCTCATTCTTAACCTAAACCTATTTTACTAGCTGTGGCTTTAGGCAGACATGTAGTGTTACAGTAAACAGATTGCTGGTGACATCCACCTATCCACTTCCTATGGATGACACACACACACACAGAGTCAAACACAGACCTTGTTCAGCCATTCATTGAGATGTGGATATGAATATGACGTATAAGTTGGTTAAAGGTGTGAGTTATCAAAGTTCATCTGGCACTTGCTCATGGCTCTGTTAACTTTACACTAAACACTGTGGTCATATATTGCCATAGCAACTTCAGCAATGTGGAGTTGTGTGGGACTTTAAGTATATTTCCATGCTCTTGATTTTATTTGAATCTAATAGAAACACCCCTACACGACTGACACAAGCCAGAATAAACTGTGATGATTTTTAACGGTTATGTTTTTTGTATTTTCAGAATTTTTTGTAATACCACATGCACTACAAAATATCACAGTACATTACACATATAGAAATGTATGTACTTTCTGTGACAGTTTAATTAGTTTTTTACTATCGCCAATCACATACAGATATTGTCACTGATGATGGTACCTTTATATTTTCTGCTGTCAGACAACTACACAAGTGTAAAAAAAAAGAGAGAGATTTGATTAAGATTCTCAAAATGCTAAAATCCCAGTCAATTACCTGTGGTTGATTAGAAGGAGCAGTCTCCAGCAGACTTGACCTCTGAATAAGTGAGGACACAAACAGAGGTCTTACCACGCTATTATAACTGAACAGAACCATGGGTGAGTAGGATTGGGTACTAAAACCTATACAACCGGTATCTATTGGACTGAATGACATCACATATTTCAGTGGCTCATTTCGGTGACACTTCTAAGACTGCCCTCTGGTGCTCCGAAACGGATGTCACAGGCAACAGAAGCATCACTGCAAGTGAGGCTTGTTAACATTACACTTGGCCGCAGGTAACGTTAGCCTTAGCTATCTTAAACATGGTTAAAATTAGGGCTGAACGATTTTTGAAAATAATCTAATTGCGATTTTTTTCCCAAATATTGCGATTTCGATTCGATTATTTTTTTAAGCTCTTTGTCTTCTGTATTATTCAACAAAGACAAACAATAAATCATTTTATAGTATGAACACACAATTACACACTAGACAGTTAAACAAGTAAAAATATAGTATATATACACACACACACACACACACACACACACACACACACACACACACACAACAGTGTAATTTTTTACAGTGCACAGAGAGGAGCTGCCTCCAGCCCCTCCCCCTCGTGAAGTGCACTTGCTCAGAGAGGCTATCGTTGCGTTAGCTAGTTGCTGGTGTTCTTGCCGTGGGATTAACTGTACTAATAAAACCGTTGAAACACCGCGGCCACGCTGCTGTGAAAGCTCCCCGAACGTCATTTATCAGAGTCTGGTTGTTACCCCTCTCAGTGGCAGCTCCTCCACTCCATATCTTTATAACGGAGCTAACCGCTAACCGGAGCTAACAACTAATCAGAGCTAGTTGCCAACCGAGCCTTCAGTTCTGCGTGTCTGTATCTATTAACTGCACGTATGGACTCGAACCAGAATAAAACCCTTCATTTTATTAAAATGGCTGTAAAAGTTTTAAACTACAACTCAGAGTTGTTTGAATGACAGAAATCAGCTCAAGGTACTGTGTAGCGTTGGCGTGCTAAGTTGATGCTTTCTCTGCGGAGTGCAGACTGATTTGCTCTCGCGAGTCATGTGAACAAATCGCAGCCTTTGCGATTAGGAAATCGCGTTTTAACATATCGCGATATTATCGCAAATGCAATTAATCGTTCAGCCCTAGTTAAAATGCTTAAAGCTTAACGGTCTAAGGCCAGCCACACACTGGCTGCGTGGCGTCAGCGTGTCAGCTGTGTGGCGTGTCCGTTTTTATTTCGGCTCCCATGTTAACAGGTTAGAGCTTGCACACTGCCTGCGTGACACGCACGTCTCAGGCGCGTCTCGAGCCGCGCCGAAAACGCGTGCATGCTAGACATAGAACCGACGCCTATTTTTCACGCGCTTCAAGCGTTTCCTGGCAAAATAGAATAGGAAAAGATGTTTATATGTCATTTTGACACGGATACATATTAATAAATGACATGTTGATGTTTGAAAGTCTCTAGGTTTTGATATAAATGCAGATATAAATGTAATTTAAAAAAAAAAAATAATAATAATTATTGATTTTCAAATATTGCACCTGTCAATACAGAACGAAATATTCTGTATATATATATATAATATATATTTATGTTTAACATGAAGTATTCTACTGCTTAAGTGTAGTAAATCAATGGGAAACATACATGTGTACAGGCAAGGCTAGCAGCGGCAGCGCGGTGTCAGACATGTTTCTGGTGCGTAAAGACATAGAAAAATCCACGCAGCTGACATGCAACAGAAACAGTCGACGCAGCCAGTGTGTGGCCGGCCTAAAGTGTAGCTGTATTTCACTCGAAAAGATTCCAACACAAGGACGTGCACACAGGCCACTGTCAGAGTCGCAGATGTCAAAGAAATAATGCCGTCGGGACTTCATGGTGCATTCAGGTGCACTTCGTAAACTCTGAGAAACTTAAGTGGTTGTTAAAAAGTACCCTTTGCCATCTAGTGGTTCTTCTTTCTGTTGTTTAAGATCAATTCACTGGTGAAATACATTATTGTTATTACATTTAAATAAATTATTTAAATTATAAATTATTTAAATGATGATTAATAAATTATGTAAATGTGACCATATGGCCTTAGTGTGATGCATTCCAAAAAAATATGGGGGCAATGGTTATATCACACTTACCATACCATGTAGCCTATCTTTTTAAAGAATAATTTGAAAATGTCAATGACAGGTCAGGGCATAAAACCTATGATCTATTGATCACTACGAATCAAGACTCCATAGTCTGAATTTGAGGAATCGTAACACCCTTAGGCCGGCTACACACTGGATGCATGACGTGAGCTGATTACAGCAAAGACAACATCGACAGTATTGATGGCAACATAGGCCTACAGACTATTTCGTTCTGTATTGACAGGTGCAATATTTGAAAATCGATAATTTAGTATTTTTTTTAAATTACATTAATATCTGTATTTATGTCAAAACCTAGAGAGTTTCAAACATCAAAATGTCATTTATTAAATATATTTGTGTCAAAATGACATAATAAACATCTTTTCCTAATCTATTTTGAATGGAAACGTGAAAAATAGGCGTCGGTTCTATTTCTAGCATGCACGTGTTTGAGACGTGTGTGTCACGCAGGCAGGTGCAAGCTCTAACCTGTTAACATGGGAGCCGAAATAAAAACGCTCACGCCACGCATCCAGTGTGTAGCCGGCCTTATTGTTAACATTTAATATATTGTTTAATTTCAAGTTCAATTTTGCCTTAGCATTAAACAAGCCTTTCTTTAATGTCGCCGATCATCGTTTTATGCTCTCTTTTTTTATTTAAAGTATTGGTTCAGGCACTGTTTAGGCAATGGTACCATTTATCAAAAGTATAATTTTAACACAGATATTGGAAAAGACCCAAGCGAAACCCACCTGTGAGTACAAGGAGTATGGAACAGATTACTGTGTGGGTCTAACCTTTATGGTTCTTACTCAGCGATGCTATAGGGCCCAAGGTTATAATCGTTAACGAAAACGAACGAAATAACGGAAACTAGGTGGGAAAAAACATTGTCGTTAACTGAAATAAAAATAAAAACAAGGCATTACAATAAAACGATAACTAAACTAAAACTGTAATGTCTGTTTGCAAAACTAACTAAAATAAAATAAAATTATCGAGTAAATGTCCTTAGTTTTCGTCTTTGTCAATGTCTTTCATAGAGCAAATAACGTTATATCTTTCCGACCATGACATTTCCCGTAGACATGTATAGTTTCCGACTGGGAACCCAGAAATTCCGACATTCCATGTCAAATTGAACACAACATGTCCGTGCCCCTCGCCTGGCATCATGGCGGTACCGAAAGTCGGAAGAAAGCAGCAGGGTCCAATTTGATTATGACTGTGTCAGATAAAAGCAAGTGCCTTGCAGTGGAAGGTGGTAAAATATGTGGACAATTTATTACAGGGATAAATCCCAAGAATTTGAAAGTACATTTGAGAAGCGCACACAAGCTAGGAGGCTAACCTAGCTTACCTTAACAAGGTAAAGGAGAACACAAAGCCCCCTTTCCCCGAAACAGAAGCTATCCCCGGTACAGGGCATGGATGTATGGATACAGGGCCAGGCAGCATGACAGAAACAACAGCAGGAGAGAGAACACTACAGGAAGGCTTTCACCGGCGACCCGATAGCTGCTGGTTAGTACATACGCAGGAACACCAAAAGCGGGAGGAAGCGTGGGTTGATATGTGGATTGATACTGGGATGTCTACACAACTGTGTGACTTGATTGACTTCAAAAAGTTCGCCACTTCACTCGAACCAAAGTTCAAAACACCTGTTCATGTATGTCTTCTTTAGTCTGTTGGCTATTTAGGTTTTTTTCCTGGAACACGTCACTTACACATTTTGCACTCACTGCGGCGTCTTGTGTAGACTGTTTACATACATTTTATGTACTGGTGTTATTGTTAAATACATTGTGAATACATATTTCTAAAATTGTATGATGTTTTTGTTGAGTTATTATTACACAATACTTTTTCTGACATTTTTGAATCCCTCGACAAATAACACATATTACAAAAAAGACTAAAACTAATAAAAACTAAACTAAAACTAAGCATTTTCAAAAACTAAAAACTAAACTAAACTAAACTAGCAAACCCGCTTTAAAAACTAATTAAAACTACTGAATTTGAAAACAAAAAGTCCAAACGAAATAAAAATAAAAACTAATGAAAAATGCAAAACTATAATAACCTTGGTAGGGCCAGGAGTCCTCTGGTACAGCTTCATATTTACAATACTGTACACTTCCACCACCTTCTCTTCTGTGGTATGTTTGATGGAAGACAATTTTCAAGAGGACTAGAATAAGCGGATGAGAGAGTATGTGTGTTGGGGATGAAAATACAGAAAGAAAAAGAGCAAGACAATGGAAAAAAAATAGCCTATACTCAGGAGAGTGGTGTTTATATCTATGGGTGAATACATAAAGTTGGTTGAGCATGAGAGAGAAGCTGGCAGTGTATGCAGCACACACTGGGAAGCTGAGACAGACCTCGGGGCTCTCAGAAAGCTCTAAAATCAACGGAGGGTGGATAATCTACACACCAAGACTATTGTGGGAAAAGTGCCTTTGCTCTCTGTGTATCGGAGTGATAGAATGGGCAGTTCTCTATGGTCCATTTAGGGGAGGAAAATGGACTTTGTAGTTTGTTATGGCCTACCTACATCAGAGACAATAGGCATTGTACAATTTATACTCAGGTAACTGTAAATACAAAATAGTGAGAGAGCGTCTCACTGTGTAGTGTGTAAAAAGTGTGTAAAAGCATCTCCAGACCCTTTACTAATGCACACACCTGCATACATGCACTGACAGACATATAATGATTAGCTGAATAGAGGAAGTGATTAAATAGATCAAAACCATACATCTTAAACAGGAACACACACATACACACACACACAAGTGGAAGGGTTATATTGATTTGACTAATTTCAATGTGCTGAGTCACTATGAAAACCCTGCCCCAGACACAAGCGCAGCTGTTTGTCTTGGCAACAACATCGCAACCCTGCAACCCCCCCATGACCCCAATCCATCATCCACATGCACACACGCAAAACATACTCACATATACGTACATATGGTGCCAGTGGACCCTTTTTCCCAAGATCTTTAGTGATGCGTCAGATGAGCGGGGGCGGGACAGCATGAGCAAGAGTCCTTGCAGGGTCAGGTCTTCACCTTTATGACTTCACTCTGGAAATACACACAGATAGTCATACAGTAGACAAAAGACATGTGCATACTTACACACATACCCTATGTGCAGAGACCTAATCGACGCACTCACGCATGCACGCGCATGCACACACACACACACACACACACACACACACACACACACACACTATCCACAGAACTTAAATCTCAAACAGAACTAAAAATGTTTAACAAAAAGCCAAACTATGGCTTAAACAACAACAGAGATGTGAGCACTAATGGTGTTCTTTACAACACAATTTATAGACTGTTATGCTGTGTTTGTTGCTGTGATTGTTTTTGTAAAAGCCTGACCAGGGACAAGGACTGCAAATTAGCGGAGGCTAGACGTCCTAAAAAACCTTGCGTCTCTCACATTTGGTTGTGATAATGTTATAGGTAATGTCCCTGATAAATAAAATGACCACACACACACACACACAAATACATAGTACATTCACACATGCATGGCACACAGGAAACTCATCCATCTTTGATCATGTTATTCAGATAAGAAGTCAAATGACCTGCTGTCATGGCAGCTCTGAATGCCAATGAAGGGGTGTTTCTTCATGTCATGCTCCTGGGAGAGCAAAGGCCCCAACACAGATGAATTACATAGTGAGTGTGTGTGTGTGTGTGTGTGTGTGTGTGCATAATGGAGAAGATATTTTATACAAGGTAAGGCAGTGACTCAGAGGGAAGAAACAAGCCACAGAGCATTTATCTCTATTCCATTTTGTGAGTGATCCATCTGGTGTTGGTGAGTAGGAGGCTATTCAGCGGCGATCGGTGTGGTAGTTTCCTTAGCCGGGCTACCAGGCCCGGCTGGCGTCCTTGCTTCTGCTTCCTCCCCACCCTGCTCGCTTGCCGCGGGCGACAACAATCCAACGAGCACCCGCTGGTCTGGTGCATGTCCTCCAGAAAGCCATTCATGCCTTGGCAGCGATGAACTGTAGATTATTTCCCCCTCAAAAATAGGTAATTGAGCACTGTAGTAGTAGTGGCGAACACACCGATCGCCGCTGAATAGCCTCCTACTCACCAACACCAAATGGATCACACACAAAATGGATATATATGCTACAAATAAACACAAGGAACTGCTGCGTGATGATTATTACCGAAGCCTGGCTGAACACACTCACTCATCCCAGACGGCAGCTAAGAGCTAACAGGGTGGGTGAATTTAAACAATGTCTGAGTAGAAAACAAATCTTGTTGTCATGTAAGGGCCCTGTTCATGTTGCACAGACATTTTAACTGCATTTTGTGTCTGTTAAGAGGCACAAATGCAGTCTATATATTATGCCCCCATAACTGCTGTTTTAGCAATGTGAACATTGCATTGTGAGCATTAGCTGCAGCAGCTCCATGATGCTAGCACCGATTTGGCTCGTTTTTTTTTGCTATCGACAGTACTCACATACGTATAGCGATCAAGATTAACGTAAAAATTGCCCGGAGTTCTCCTTTAAGACAGCAGCTTCAGTTGGGGATGTCTGTGAAGAAACCAGCGTCTTTACTCCACTAACAGAATTTAATTTGCATTGGCTCCAGCAGAAAAGTAGTAGTGTCACATGTTGGTAAATTGTTTTAAAAGGTTAAATTTAATAATATCCAACACCATCGCTTTGGTCCAAGAAGCTTGTTTATGAGCTGGACAACTCGTATTAGTCTAATAATAGTACTGACACCCACCGGGCCACGACAGTCACTGGTCCCCATATGTGAGGAAACAACAAAGAAACAGAAAACAGGAAAGAAATGCCATTGTCTTTTAAAGATTAACAGCACTACCTGTTGTAATCATGGTGCCAGGTGGTGTTTCGACGTCCAGGAGGCCCGTGCCAACAACATTTCAGAATCTGTAGGCAGCAGCAGAAGTTGCTCTGTATCTTCAGCAGGCAGCAGGTAACCTTCGGCCCCTGGCAGCCAAAGTGTCACAGGGCCCTCTGCTGATCCTCCTCCCAATGGGCAAGCTGCTACTGGCAGTCATGTGGCCAAGACAAAAATGATATCCCAAATGACAAAGCTGTTATGGAAAGATGGGTTATGATAAGATTAGGACAAGTATGAATGAGATGTTAAGTAGCAACACTGCTCTGCATGGCATAATGTAGCATAAGCTATGTTAAATAGCTGCAGGTGGAGCAGAGAGATGAAAGGGCAAGGTAGAATAGATGTTTAAGGAAAAAACACATACATACTGCATGAAGAGTCTGTATGTGTTATGTATGCATGTGATAAAAATTGAGAAAATACTGTATGTTCTGAAGACTAAATGTATTCAAGGTCACATCCCATGGATTTATAAAGGGGGATATCTGCATTCAAGGATATCTTCAGCCAGAGTCCACAGGGAGGCTTGGTCAACAATAGCAGTGATAGCGGGTAGATGTGAAATACATGAGTGGAATGGAAAAATAAAATGGGGAAAAAGCAACCAAAGGCGAAGCTAAAACATGTTAAAGGTCATAAACACGCCAATTGGTGAGGGCGATGGTGAATGGAGCTGCATCATAACCCTGCAATCAATAAAATCTAAAAAATAAATTGTCCAGACAACCGGTAATTTACAAAGGCTGCAAACTAATTTTAAAATAATAATTTAACATCTCCTTTTAAATTAATTGTAGTTTTTTAACTTGTTAAAATTACACCTCTGATGCCACCTTTCACACTGTGATCTCAAAATTAAGCAAAAAAACCCCAAACATTTAAATTATTTTTTTGTTTATGCAGTGAAGTCCTACAAGTGAAGCATTACAGGACAGCACCACAGCAATCTCATGCATAACAAAAGGGTCGAGAGGAGGAAGCAAAACAAAACAGACAATGCATTCCCACAGGAGAGATGACAGATAGGAACAGTTTGTATGATTAAAAAGGTATAGGACATAGGTAAACTGCGGAGGAGATAAGAAAGAAACATTGGGTATTCAGACAGTGTTTCAGATACATTCAGCAGTGTGACACAAGTGGCAGAAGCAGCATGAAACATGGGTTAAAATTGATGGCATTGAAGATTTCAACAGCATGAGCCTGCAGAGTGGGGTCCCATACTGTGTGTGTGCCTGTATGTGTGTCTGTGTGATCATGGCTGTTTGTGTGTGAGAGCGAGTCACCTCAAGCAGGTCTCTGAACATTTGAACGAAGGCATCAACCAGAACAAAAATGCTGGGTTGGTCCAGGACTGGGCCTTTGGAGAATACCTGATGGAGAGAAACCTGAGAGAAACAAAGAGACCGAATAAAAGATAAAGAGGAGAGAAAAGAAGTGGGAGCAGAGAGACCGATATCAAAATAATGAGAATAACACTGACAGAGGCATACACAAAAGTAAATATAGAGGGAAGGAGAAAGAGCCGCACAAAAAGTCAAGCTGTCTTTCAAACAGATCAGCATTTTAGAGCTGGGTCTCCAGCTGTCACATAATTGTAAGTTGCACAAAAACAAAAAAACGCAGGCTGTCACAGTGGCAAACCGCCATCCATACAGGCTGAGGGATAAAGGTCAGAAAATGATCTGTCATTGGCATAATTGCATCCGCTGAAGTTGTGTATCGGTGGCCTGGTGTTGCTCAGATTGCTTTTCACACTTCATTCTTCCCCTGATGGAAAGGTAATCCTGAAGACACAAATGTTTACAGTTGCTGCTCACAGTGGAAATGGAAAGCTGAAAGAGGGAGAGATGAACATCAGGTGAAGTCAAGGTGACACCAGGTAGACTAGAATGGAAAAGCAAGTTAATAAACTCCCCAAATACATCATACAAAAAAGCTGTTTACAGAGCTTACTCTAACACATGCAACTAAACACGCACTGTAATGGCAATCTTGTTGATGACCTTTAGCTCCCATATTTTCTTCACAAACCAGAAGTGCCTGTGTAGGCAATGCTGAAGAATGTATTTATTGTTTATTCTACCTGGTGGGGAATTAAGTACAGACTTGAACTTTTTTTCGCCCAGTAGCTTTGTAGCTTGTCAGCAGCTACTCCACATAAGGAAAGGGTGCCTTCTTTACTATACTGTCAATGTGAAAAACACTCCTAAAATGCCTGGCAACTCAGTGTCCTTTATGAACCTTTGCGTCATTGTTACACACACACAGAAAAAACACATTTTAAGGCTGAAACAAGGTAATGATATGCTGTATCATAACTGTACCAACATGTGTAGCCTCAAGGCTAAACATATCAGCATATATTGCATTTACTAGAAAGACTAGAAAGACTTGGTTCTTCTGGAGGCCCTTGAGGGGCCTCCAGAAGAACCAAGTTTACTCAGTGTCAATTGTTTTGTGATAATTCTACTAATTATAAATGTGTTTGGGAATACACACAACTAAAGAACTACATCAACTGAAATAATAAGGGATGCACACTTTATAGACCTGCATAACTTTAGTTGATATTGTACTAACAAAGTCAAAAGTATAAGTTTCCCACTAATGTCATCCAATGCTCAATGGCTAAAAACTAGGGAATTTGTGTATTCAGAACCAAAATTATATTTAAACCGATGAAACTAAACAATAAAATAACTATTCCTAGATCAACAAGGAAAAAACAAAATCAAAAGTCAGAAGGATTAGCAACGGCAGATAAGCGGATAAGGGGAAAGGGAAGCTCATTAAACTTAGTTGCTGGTGTTCCAAGTCTAACGTGAGCATCCTGCTCCCTCCCACCACACAGCTTAAGTCTATTACGATGTTGCTTCTCTATTGGAAAGTACTTGGTCTGGTGGGCTAATCAATGATGTGGAGGGAGCTGAGAGAGTCAATAAGGTTACTGGTATCCATCAGCCATTAACCTGCATCTTCCTGACACACTCATAGACTGTAAAAACAACTGCTATTCTGGTCATGCATCGTCACCTCTCTTCCCACCTCTGTGCCGGCTGTTTTCATGTGACTACTTCTGCCCTTTGCAAATTGTCTGTCATGTGGACATTTCCTCTTTGTCATTGTTCGTGTACACTGTTGAGACCGTAATCGTTGTCATGGACACCACCCTCATAATTATCGTTGAAATCTTTTCCATTATCTGCCTCCATGGCGGGGAGTCACAGTGGTCCTCTGCTCTCTGTCTCTCTGTCCTCCATGCTCTCTTTCTGCCTCCTTGGTTGGTTTTCTCAGGTATACTCAAAATAAACAAGGACTGCTGAGGGATGGAGCTATCTACTTTAGCTCAGGTATAAGTAAATTGTTTTGACCTAAATGCAAAAAAAAAAGAAGTACATCAAAATTAGGAAATCCATAGCACACAAGTACAAAGAAAATCAAATAAATAAAGTGAAAAAGTTGCCATATGTTGTTTGCTGTCTTCATTGTACTTGATGGGTATTTGGAGTAGGCAGGGTACAAACACAACGTGCAGAGTGTGGGATGACTCAGGAGTGCATAGGGATCCCAACAGCTAGTTTTTGCCCCAGGGCCCCCTATAAGATGACTCTAGTAATTAATCTTAATTAATTTAGTAAATGTACAGTATGTGTTAAAAAAGACAAATAAATTAAAACTAAACCACACACATTGTTGACTTGAAGTGTATGCTACACTGAAACACCAGGTGTCAGCACAACTACCAGGAAACTCGCAAAATTACTTTAGCGATAGAATTAATATAATGTGTAATAAAACAGCCAATTTAAATTGCTATGTTTAATTTGCTCAGCAGTTGCATGCTTCACTTTAGGTTAAATAAAGATTATCTACTGAAGCAGTTCATTAGCAAATAAATGATGAACATGCATTTGATACTATAGAGTGTATACATACACCCCCAGACACACGGGCACATAGCATGCTGCACAAAGATTTGGGTGGATGTATGAAGAATGGGGTTTTACATTTATTTGAACTGTAGAGAATGGTTCAGAGAAAATGTGCAGGAGAAATGAAACAAGGAGAAGGGGAGAGGGTCCATCTGTGACTTCGTCTCTAACTGCAGATGAAAGGAAGTCGTTTGAAGTTGATGTGGTGCTATTTCTCCAATGACTCAGATTAAACACTGATGCCTGTGCCGAGCAGACCATTCATCACTTCAGTGATACTTTTAGTGGCCGTTCCCCTGCTCAGGCAGAAATTAACAGCACTCTGGTGCCCAGTGTGTGCGTGAAACCTGCTCACTCACTCAAACACACCTACCTACACATGCACACTAATAAATGCCCAATTCAGCTCACATACAAAGATAATAAAGGCTATGTTTTCCATTAGGTGTGTTCGAAACCGTTCCCTATCACAGAAATAGTGCACTATATAGTATGTTTGCCATTTTGTAGTGGCCGTTAATATCATTCACTATATATTTCACTATAAAATACCCACAATGCACGGCTAATTTGAGTGTACTTACAATGTACCCTACATTTTACTCCTCTATACTACAATGCAACCCGGTCATGTTTTCCCAGAGGAGAAGAAGAAGCAGACAGGAAAAGTATTGTTTCGGTTTGTTTACATGATGCTAGGCACGCCCGCTTCCGACACACAAATTCCTGGAGCATCTACTGACACAACGATGTTAAGAAATTTTCGGTCTAGTGTCTGAAATCTTGTTTGATCATTCCCTATATAGTTCACTATTTAATAAACACTCGATATGGAATAGCGAGTGAGTAAATGATGGAATGGTTTCAAACACAGCTTCTGTTTCTACTCTTTTCCACTCAGGGGACAAGAAAATAATGCTTTTTTCCCCAAACTGTGGCCTCTTTTAACCCATCCCACTCATTCAATTGAGGAGTTTGAGATAAATTACACCATTAAACATATGAATCATTCATTTACCAGGTTTATTATAATTTAAATGACAGATGATTATTTTGAAAAATGTTATCCTTAAAATGACTACTTGCCTTAATTTCCATCATAGATTAATAGTGACGTGTAGCGAGAAGGGGTAAAACTTGCATGCTATTGTGTAACACTGTGTTGTAAAATGACAACTAAATGCACCTTGTATGTATGTAGTAGGGAGGCTATGTCAAATACTTTTATTAAACTATAGAAAAAAATCTGAACTGGGAATTCTGTATACTGTATACAAGAGAAATAACACAACTACAAGTTAGAGACTGTTAATTCACCTTGAACTGAGAGATTTATATGTCATCGTGTTTATTAGATCTTAAAATCAAAACATTTTTCCTGCACACTGTCATCTCCAAATGAAACATGTTTGTCCCCAAAAGCACCTGTGGTGGGTGTGTTTATTCAGTGATGTGGGCTGATATGTGACTATGTTCAACCTTGCTTACAACAGTGTTGGGCTCAGAGTATGGCAGTTTGGTCTGGTTAGGTGTAGAAAGCGGCCTGGCCTCTAGTGGTCTAATTGGGGTTGTAAGGCCCTTACTCTTGATTAACATATTTCCATTTCTAACAAATGATACGTTGATGTGGGGTTGGGGTTTCAGTTTTTTATGTATAGTATGTGTGTGCATTGTAAATTGACCTGTGCATTTAGAACATGCAGTACTTAGTATCAGAGAAGTTAGTTATGCACAAGTCTGAATCAGTGTAATTTGATCAGTGTGGCCCAGACCTCATGGGATGAATAGCCAATATAAGACATTTTGGCGTCTGGATAACTGTAAATCCATCCAATTTGAGGCCTAATTAAGTGGGACTTACATAGCACTCTGGGACAGTCAGTTATAAGGGACCGAAAAATGACCGGAGGCATCAACGTCTCTGCTGTCTCAGGAGAGCACTAGATCCAATAAGGATGGAAATAACAGATGGGTCACCGAGGCTTACTTTAGTATGGAGGCACGTCATCAGAACACACACACACACACACACACACAGAATACAATGCAGACTCACAGTCACAGGTGTGCACACAAAACGGTACAAACTAAGTGCCTGTATTACACATTACACACACACACACACACACACATCACACACACACACACACACACACACACACACACACACACACACACACACAAATACACAGTAAGCATGTACAGGCTCTAGCACAAAGACAGACACTACTATACTGCCATATTGCAAAAGATAATTTTTGACAGATCTTAGAGTGAGTCAAAGGTGCAGGATTAAAGCTGCACTAAGTGATTTTTGACCACTTTGTGACCTACTCCAGAGGCATCACAGCAGCTGGCTGACCCTTATCTCTGAGCAGAGGGTGAAATAATAAATTCCTAAATTCCCCTTTAAGAATTAGGAAACCGAAAGACAAATATACCTTTACATTGAGAAATAGATCAACCCTCTTATTTTTTATATCACCCTACATTATCCCATCATAAGCTATGGCAGCTATTAAATTGACTGTAATATAATGTTTCCCACAAGCTTAAAAGCACAGCTTGTTGCTTCCGCCATAAACAGCCACGGTTGCACACAAACATAAACTCCCATGATAAGCGCTATCTCAAGATCATAAAAGTGTTGGGGGGGATGTGACCGTTTTTATATGGACAAAGATATACACGAGTCACGTCAGGCCACAAAACAAATTAGTCTCTGTCAGAATCCCTTCAGATGCCTTCCTGTGCATTTCCAGATTTCACGAGCAGAGCAAAAAAATAAAGGCCTGCGATAGAGAGACAGAGAGCCATATCACGAGGTCATCTGTGCTTCAAAAGGGAGATATATTAAATTCATTCATCTCAGTCAGTGGGATAGAGAGATCTCCCCCTCTCATTCAGCCTGCCTGGCTCACCGTCTTCTGAGGTATTGTCTGGGAAAATATCCCACGTAATAGAGCTAATGATTAAGTAAAGACAGAGAGGTGTGTGCGCATGACTCTTTTTGCGTGAGTGACTTGCATGGATACACATGCAAAGAACACAGTGAATAGCCGTTGCTTGGACGTGGTCTAGAAGAAACGGGAAAGAGAGGAGGAGGGTGGTGAAAAAGGTTGAAAATGAGAGAGACAGTGATGGAGAGAACAGCAAGAGGAAGAGAGAAAGAGAAAGCAACAGAGAGGCCACCAGGAGGACAGAGAGAGGGAGGGCAGACTGTGGCCAACCTCACATTTATCATGTGTCACCACACCATGCTCATACAACACATACATTCACATACAAGATAGATCTAGTAACACACACACACACACACACACACACACACACACACACACACACACACTATATCAACTAACACCCCTGAGGGTTATATAAACGAAATAAACTGTTCAGTGTGGCTGCGTGCACATACTTTATAGCCTAATATAAACATATACTGTATGTTCTAACAACAAAGGAGAGGTTGCACAAGAGCAGAGAAGCTAACAGTGATTCATAGCTGTTCTCATGGTGACGTCTCAACTTTGATCGATCTGCAAATGTGTTTTGCAGTTCTGCGTCTGCTTGAGCCGTTAAATTGGCTGTTGATTGAGAGACGGGAAAATGCGAGGAGGAAGGTGAAGGAGAAGAAGGGAGAGGAGAGGAAGTGGTGAAGGCAAAAGAAACAAGAGACAGAAGAGAGGCAAAGTGAACAGTGAACAAATGAACAGAAGAAATAGTTTGAGCACCTGGTTTATTACCTTATGAAGGCGAGGTGTTGTGTGATGAGGCCGAAAGCTGTGGTCTCTGCAGCTCCTGATCATCCACATCTCTCGACAGTCCTGATGGTTTAAAGATACTACAAAATACGGTAATGCCCATTATCAGAAAGTTACTTAATCTTGTATCTATGATTACACAGGATTTACTTTGCTGCTTTGTAGCCTAATAAAAACAGACTAAAGTGAGTTAAAATGTCAGTTCTTAAGAAATGGCCATTCATACATCAAAAATATTTACTTAACTGCAATTACAGGCTATTCTGCAGTGTTAATGTGTCACTTTATTGCACTTAATACTGCGTGGGAGTGACCAATTTATCGCCACAGAAACGTGAATAATGATGTGCTTTAAGAGCAGGAAGGTGAGAAGGACGCAAATGCTACAGTCTGGCTACTGTGGTGCTGGTGACAATTTGCCAGTACACTTTCAATTTATGACTTCATTCTGCAGCTTATTCCATTTGCCACAGAGAAGGCTGCATTCCCCTGGCTGATACCTAATTCTGTGACAAATTTAGAGATGGTGGGATCCTTGGGGAGACTAATAAATGGGTTTCCAAGCTGTCAGTATTGTTGTGTTGACATTGCATCACACAGCACTTCACCAATTTCCCTAGATCATGCTTTTTCACGGCTGCAAATATGTACGGGTTTGGCTGTGTCAGAGTTACTGAAGTGTATTCCGATGTAAAAGTCCTATTTTGCTTATTCATACTGCATCCCTTTTATGCCCTCTTCAATAGCCTATCAAACACTACTGCACTTCTCCTCTCATCTATTCAACACAATCTCTCTCCCTCTCTATTTTAATCTTCTCCCATTCATCTCTCTTTCCATTTCATAACTTCTCTCCTTTTTCTGGCAACTTGGTTTGCATGTATTTGCTTTATTATAAAAAGCAGAAAGACAGGAAAGCTGGGAGAAGGGGCTAAAACACACTGCATTGTAAGCACATGGCATGTGGCCTAATGCTCCCAGCCAGCAGGACACGCTGCAGTCACACATTTTACCCTCGTTGCCTTCTCCCTTCTTTTTCCTCATTTTGTCATCTTTCCCTTCTGCTCTCTCTCTCCTTGCCCTGTGACTGAACCCAATGTGTGGACTGACTGTGATATTGGCTGTGTGGGTGACAGGCTCAGTGGTGTGATATCTGATGTGGAGAAAAACAGATCCGCATCTCTTTACTTAACACCTTCCCTCCTTCACCAGCTGCTGATGAAGGAAGGACTGACTAGAGTTAGCAGGGAATGTGATTCATTTATTTTTCAAAAAAAAAAAAATCTTTTACCAAGAGCCTTTATGAGTTCAATGTCTCCTGGAAATTCCATAAATAAAGAAAAACAAAAAGAAAAAGGAAATTCTAAAGGTTTGGGCTTTCTCCCTTTTTCAGACATATGTATCTCTCCTACACACTACACATCATTACATGTTGTATCTATCAGGCTTTCTCACAACAAACTGTGAACTAAAGACAGTGATAGATGACGATGATCGAATCTCTGCATTCCTCTGCATGTGAGAACAAAATAAACCTAACCTCGGGGTCAATCTTACTCAGTAATGCATGTACACAACAGTGTAAGTTCAATGACTCAAATACCTTGAAATAACATAACTTAACATGACATTATTATGAACTGTAGTATTGCATGTTGAGTCAAAGCCAAAAACATATCACCAAAGTATTACAGTGAGTGAGCTGACTTGACAGATACATGAACAAGTGGATGCATTCCAAACTGTGAAACAGCTGTATCAAACACAATGGTTCTCTAACAAAGTGATGCAACAATGACTTTGATTATTTCAAATGAATTCCACTAGGGAGAGCAATTGATGCATTTGGCACATTAAAAGGAGCAGTGTGTAGGATTTAGTGCCATCTAGCAGTGAGATTGCAGATTGCAACCAACTGAAGAACCTGCAGTGGCCTTCAGGTAACGTAAAAACGTGAAAGGCCCTCTCTAGAGCCACTGTTTGGTTTGTCCCTTCTGGGCTACTGTAGAAACATGGCGGTGCAAACATGACAGACTCAGTGAAAGAGGACCCGCTCCCATTGAAGATATGAAAGGTTCACTCTAAGCTAACGAAAAACACAACAATTCTTAGTTTCAGGTGATTATACACTAATAAAACCATAGTTATGAATATTAATAGATCCCCCTAAATCCTACACACTGCTCATTCAAGTGTGATCTTAGGGAGAGGAGCTTTAGATAGGTAGACCAAATAAAAACTCTCATTGGATTACGACGCAGATCTTCTAGAATAGCTCCCCTCCTCTCCCGCTTTCTTCATCCTGCCCCACCCCAACCTTAGCCATCGATCAGGAACTAAGCGCTGTCTTTAATTGGTTGGACGAGGTCGATTGCCCGTGCAGACAGCGAGAGGCCCAAAGGGGTATTGGAGATTCTGGAATGTGTGTGTGTGTGTGTGTGTGTGTGTGTGTGTGTGTGTGTGTGTGTGTGTGTGTGTGTGTGTGTGTGTGTGTGTTTGTGAGTGTATACAAGTGTGCCAGCAAGTAAAAATGTTGGAAGCCCCACAGACTCTCTCTTAGGGCAATCATAGTAATGAAGTTAAAATCTGTGGTTCAGAAAACAACTGACCTACTGATAAACTGACAACTGAAGGAAACAAATAACTTGAAGCACAGCTTCATCACTAATCTGTAAAAAAACATATCTTATTAAAAAAAAAGGCTCTTAGTTTGCTTGTTTTCATGTTTTGTTGGGAATATCGGAATTGTTAGATTTGGGTGTACCTGCTTACTAGAATAGCTAGTGTATGTAAATTCATGCAGAGAGAGCAAGAGGAAGGTAACTAGCTGACAGGAAAAGCAGATGTTTGCAGTGATCTGCTGTCACTGCAGTGCTTTCCGTATCACTCTGAAGTAAGCAGGCACTCACACCTTTTGTCATTATACACAGCTGCCTTATTATGCTATAATTTAGTGAATAATCAGCAGCAGAGGTAGTGCTGTGATATCTGTCTCATTCCATAGGGGTGATGTGTTGAAGAATGTACCACCAAAACAAGAGTGAGCATGCTTTTGTTTTTTCATACTGGTGATGATTTTTGGTCCAGACAGTGGTAACACTTTATAATAACCATCGCTAATAAATGGTAAATTGATAGTTAATTAAACTTAAGTTATTTTAATTAAATTATATTTAATAATGTTTACTAATGATTAGTTATGCTATAATTTATATTATTTTAACATATCATAACATTTTATATATTTTATAAGGATTTGTTAATGATTGAGAAATTGTTCATAAGCTGTCAATAAACATTATTTGGATGGCTATTATAAAGTTGCATCTGATGATTATAATACCTTGTTAATAGTTAATTAAGACTGTAAAGCAGCTATAGACATTATTTAGATTGATATTATCAGTGTACAAATAATCAAATAATCATCTCTTCTATTGATCACCAAAAAAAAGATTTAATGTCAATATCTAAATGTATAAAAATATTACTTCATACGACACTAAACTAATTATAAAATAAGATAAATTATATTACTTATTATATAAACATTATAAATCATAATTTCATTTGTTAACAGTAAAATAACTATTAACTAAAATTTAATTAACTATCAATTGACCATTTATTAGTGATGGTTATTATAAAGTGTTACTAGCTTTGCGTTGCCTTTTCTATTGTGATGAGAAGTACTTCTATCTGCTGTAAATTTGGCTCTTAATCTAAACTTCCACTTAACACTTCACCTTGCATTTACTACAGGCAGGAACATATTCTATTCTACAATAAGGGGAAAATGACTGTGTCTCATGTAGTAAATTAAATTAAAATCAGTTCTAGAGAATGAGTTGAAGCTGGCTAATCTGACCCAAAAGTTTACTCCCTGTGGCACCTTGTGTATTAATGGTTAAACTGATCTCATAGATTATGTGATTGCTTCCAAACCTTTAAAGAACACACACAAAAAAGAAACAGCAACATCTAATTATTTAAGAATAAACACAGCTAATGAAAGTATTGAAATAATAAATCAACAGCATAAGAAAGGTTCTGCATATGGTATTTGCCCTGATTTAAGACTGGATGTGCATGTTAAACTTAAAATGATCAACTGAAAATGCAGTGCAGCTGGGAACACACTAAACTATTTAAAATCCCATTATAACCCCAATTTGGCAATTACGAGTTTTCTCGATTATAGAGTATGCACTTGTCTGCACAAAATAGGGCCAAGGACAGTCAGCACACACAACTGACTGTAGATTCAAATACAAATCTCTTGCCACCCAAATAAGGCTCAGGGCCAAAGTCATCATCTCATCTTTTATTAATTTTTAAAGGATTTAATTAAAAAGGTGGTGTCTTTTACTTAGTTAAAGAGTGTAAACTTCTAAATAAGTGCTATTTGTACTTGGGTAGCATTTTAACTTATAATGGAGTCAGAGTCTGAATTACAGTAACTAGATGGACAGTCTGCTGATGAGTCGTTTCTGCTGTAAACTCCTTCACGCTTTAGAAATAGATTTCAATTATCTGAAAATGAACAATTTGAATGTGGTCTTGTAGTTTGTGCTGAAAAATGAATGCAGCATGTTTGTCTAGGACTGTCATTTGTAAAGGTCAGTCATTAAATGAGATGTTCAGAGTTGATTATGATCAGGATCTAAGAATCTGGTGCATTTCCAGCCTAATAAACTGTACTAGAAGATAAGAAAATAAATCCACACAACAGCCAGTCTCATTGATTTACCATGGCTCTAACAGGAGTTATTTTTGGCTTACCTCCCAACTCTGCCTCAACTATCTATTTAATATTACAGTTGTGTGAAAATAAAATTTAATTAAAGATAAATCCGCACAACACAGTGAAAAATGAAGACCTCTAATTACTACATTAAATACTGCAATGCTCTATATGGCTTTGAATTAAAAAAATGTATTTACCTTTTACAGACTTTTAAAAGACCCACAGTGTGTTGAGTCTATACATGGGTGATATTGTTCTTACTTGTGGGAAATCTGCAAGTCTGCAGGTAAATTTCTTTCCAGGCCAGGCAGCACTGGATACAGTCGCTGAGGTTGTGCTTGCTGGAAATCAAGTACCCCTTAAAGATCCTGTCCAGAGAGATGCTTTGGAAGCACAGGCGGAAGATCTCATTACTCATCTGCAACACAGCAGAAAACAAACACCGTCTCACACACTTGTCACAAATAATGAGCTTCGGGGGACCAAGTTACAGACACTGAGATTTACATTTATTACACGCTCAAGTGCTGAGCTATAATAACCAGTCACTGTTATACAAAACCCTGGATACGAGGTAGTCTTACAGTACAAAGTCATTAGCTACAAAAAAAGGACAAACAGCAAGCAAAACAAAGGTATTAGCTTATTCATTACCCGCTCCAGAGCACACATTTTGGTTTTAATAAAGCTTAGCTGAAGAGACACATGTATTATACTGGTTGGACTGGACTGGCTCGGTGTGAATTCTGGGTCTGGGTTCAGTAAGGTCCACTGAGAGACTCAACTTACTAAGTAAGTGACTGGAGTTCTTAAGGTTTCTAAAACGACTGAAACTAACACAAACTACATATGAAAAGCAAACCAAAAGAAAATGAATAATTCACTTGTAGGAAAATAAGGCACCACCACTCCAGACATGGATCAAAATATTGTACAAAATATTGTAGATAAGTTAATACAACACCACAATTGATCACATAAAAAAAAAAACATACTCAAATAATAAAAACTTACAGATGAAAGTGAAACTGAAATAAAATAAAGGAAAAAGATATGTGTAACAGTTTAATGACCTACACTAAATAATTTCATTCCTCATTCCGCGGCACCAGTAATGTACCATGTTTGAGATGTGTCATAGGTTAAATCCAGCCTTCAGCCTTTCTGAATTCTCTGTAATTCCTGTGGAAATGGAAATTCCATAAAAATAGTCATAAAAAAGAAAGGGATCATTCTATGACAGCCTGGATCTGGTACCTCTTGACTTTCACACCAAAGGTCACATATGGCATGGACTTAAATTGACAGACCTTAAACTTACTTTACACTTGAGGCCTTGCCGTGTAACACTTTGCTTGAACTGAATATTTGATCACATTCATAAGCTTAAAGCCCCAGATTGAAGTAGTTAGTTGCATATATCCCCTGCAGGTTCAGTCTAACCGCCAGATGTGGGCCAAGCAGAGATAGGCACATCTGTATTGATTCAGAAGCGGACGCTCGCACGTGCATGTTCACGTGGGCACACATGCACGCATATAGACATGTATATCATATAAACACACACACACACACACCTGGCTTTATACCATAGAGGAAAAAAGGGAACGGTTTAAAGTGAGTGTAATTCAAGCAGGCGCACATTTCATAAAAGCCCCTATTTGATGTGCTGGGTGCCAGTCAAGCATGCCATCTGTGACACAGACACACACACACACAGACACACACACACAGACACACACACACACACACAGGTAGCAGAGGTTATAAGAGAGGAGGAAGCGAGGCGAAGGAAGGAGAGGGTGTAATTATTGAGCATGATGTGTATAGAGGCCTATGTGGAATGACAGCTTCCCTTTCATTTCTCTGATCACTGGTTTAATCCTGACAGAACTACAGCGGCCACGGAGCTGGGTCTGTCTGCTTGCCTGCCTGGGCTCTAACACACTGCCTCTATAACTCTGTGCGTGTTCGTGTGTGTGTGTTCGCATATTTGTGTATGTGCATGTGACAGCATGACACAAAGTATATGTTGGTGTGCGTATCTCTGCATTTACGTGTGTCAAAACATCAATGTTGTTCATGTGTGCTTTTCTTTGTGTGTTTAAGTACGTGTGCAGGCTTGCCTAAATGTGTGTGTGAGTGCATACTGCCTAGGAAAATGTGTTGTACAGGCTGATTGCAGTGGCAAGCAAATGCTGCTTTTAATGAAAGAGGTGAGAAATGAGAGGGAAACACAGGAAATTAAATTGATATGTAAATGACGGAAATTCTCATTTGAGCTGAAGGTTGAGAGTGCTACAGCATTAACCAGCTTATGAGTTAATAATGATTTTTTTTCTGCCCTCCCTCCCTCCTTTCCTTCTCAGTCTGAATCCCTCCCTCTCCCTCAGAAAAAAAGTGGATGGGTAGGAGAGGGAGGCGGGTGAAGATGAAGACAACATATGTCCCTGAATCTTAACTCTCCAGAGATTTCCCCTAAGCCCTTGTCTAATGTTTCCTCAGAATTTGCACCTCTTCAAAACAGGCCAGTGTTGACTTTAAAAGTACATTTCCACGGGACGTTTTGTTCTCTTTTCTAACTACCCATCTCTTACTTTTGTGTTTTTCCCTCTCTAAAAACAACCAGATGGTGTTGAATATATCTCAGATGGACATGGACGAGACGAAGGGTGTCGGACAGCTTGTAATAGTGGTGTAGCTCTGTGAAGCGGGTAGTAACAAAACAAAGACAACATCAGCTACAGCTACAGAGTGCACCAGAGGCAAATGACTGCAGAATGATCACTGCAGCTATTATCAACCACTAGGGTTATTATTTTCTCTCCCCTCTCTTTGGTATTAGCTGGAACGAAACAGCTCAGTCAAAAGTCCTTGCCCTGCAGCCTTCAGTGAATGGAAAATTATATTAAACCAGACATTGTGTCCCCCAAGAGAAGAGGAGGGAAGAAAGAGAAGAAACACAAAGCTGCAACAAATGAAGAAAATGGTTGAGGCCCTGCAGGAGAGAGAGGGGGCAGTGGCAAGTCACACACACACACACACACACACACAAACTTGGAATACAATGCAGACTCACAGTCACAGATGTGCACACACAACGGTACACACTAAGTGCATGCATTACACATCACACAGACACACACACACACACACGCACACATGAAAAGAGGCAGACAACCACACATGCTACGATGACACAAACGGACTTTGATTAGAAAGTATTAGCCAAAAAACATCAGACACAAATGGAAACCACATCAGTGATCTGGTTCTGCTCCAGAAAAGGAGAGGGCCTTGCTGCCTGATTTTGCAGAAAATAAACAAGACATTTTCCATAAGTAGAGATGGAAAACATAAAGTGAGCAATGCTGCAGGAGAAGCCATGGCTGTCTGAGCTGCATAAAGCACAGTGAGTGAGCCAGGTTTTCAAGTTCCTCCATGGCCAATGACAACATGCACCACTGCAGAGAGAGCAGGTTACATATACACAGTTACACTTTAAGATATGTGATTCTTTTTTTAACACTAACTCCAATATGCAAACATGCATGCAGAGATCCAGGTTAGCTGTGAAGCCTGCAGACTGCTGGCTTACTGAGCACAGACAGGGTGCCTTTACCTGGCAGCAAGGCACCTAAATGGCTGTAAAAATAGCTTACCTCCATCTCAAATATGAGAAATAATAAGTAAGTAAAAGGACACGGAGAAGCCTTTTGTTACACCACCAAAGAGCACTAGAAAATGTAAAAACATAAGCCAGATGATAGAGATTAAACCAGGTGTGAAGCCACTCAGCATATTTGCTGTCTTATCAAACTGAGTAAAACATGATTAATGAGGGGCAGCCTCTAGCTCACCCAGTAAGAGCGTTCGCCCCATGTTGGCTGAGTCCTGCAGCGGCCCAGGTTCAAATCCAACCTGCGGCCCTTTGCTGCGTGTCATCCCCCATCTTTCTCCCCCTGTCACATCTATCCACTGTCACTACAATAAAGGGAAAAGCCCCAAAAAAATAATCCTTAAAATAAAAACATGATTAATGAAATTCTACTCCAGACACCTACTAACTCCCCGGTTACAACTAGAAATGGAGTGTTCTGCATTGTCCTTGGTGTGCGGTAAAGGTGGACATTTAGTGATACAAAAGGTTTAAAGACACCTCAGCCATTCTGAAAGAAGTGTCATCCTAACGGTGCTTGGGCTGTTGGATCATTGCAGCCCCATCCACAATTCCAAAAAATAATTACACCAAATGTTTAGTTTGAGCCAGTACACCTTGATGTATTATCAAAGGAATGAGAGAGAGGCAGGGCAGAGAGGAAGATAACGATGATGTTGAAATAGAGGGACACATAAAAAGACTTAAGAGAAAAAGAAAAGTCATGCAACAGGACAGCAAATGATTGGAACAATGAGAGTTCAGAACATAATTATTTGAGGTTAAACATTTTCCCCATGGTCTGTTGAGCTGTATATTGAAATAAAAAGAGTTTGGGTAATGAAAACAGTGATGGGGCATTTTATTAGGTGCATTCACTCTCAGGGTATTGTAACTGATGTCTGAACACCCAGGATGAGTCTAAGTGGGCTTCAGTGATGATCATGCTTTATCAGAACAAGACTAATCCAACTGGAGAGCTGATCTACAACTGAAAGGACATTCTGACAGCAGAAGGTTACCCGTTAATGTTGCTCTACTGACTTATCTGTGGAATACATGATTGCTTGTGTAAGGGACCTTGCAGCACATCTATTAATTATCTACAAAATAGCAGTTAGAAATATGAATGGTGGATTGTTGGACAAGGCTTTATATATGCAGTATGTAGGTATGAGCATCTGTGTGAGAGTAATGGGAGTTAAAGATGGACAGAGCAAGAAAAGATCAGTTAAGAAACCATGGTGAAATGCAAGTACCTTGCAAAAGAGACAGGTGATCCTCTCACTGGTGTTGTAGTGGGATAAGTTGACCCATATGATGCAGATGAGACTGACAATGTGTCGCAGCTTAGGAGCAAGTTGGCTAGGCTTGAGCTTCAATATAGACAGGTAGGGCAGGTTTGACTGTGCCTGTGGAAGGCATCAAATATATACACAAAGAAAAGGATTAAATGGTGAGTACACAAAGTTTAGACTTACCAGCAAGTAATCCGTGACATTTATCCATCTATATCCAACATGTTTTTCTGTACACTCTTTCCTATGAAAAGTTGCAGGCTGTAATCTACAGATATTTTGCACTGTACCTCTAGTGATAAATGACAAATGTCAAGCTCAGCTTCACACTTCACATGAAAGGGAAACATTGATAAATGTAGTGTTCTCCTGCCTCATAGCCTGCTTTGGCTTCTGTATGTGAACATACTGAGACTTCCTACCCCACATCCTTTCCCATCTAAATGCATTCAATAAACTCAAAACATTCGCTGCATTCTCCTGCATACAGCAAGGTAACTGTGTGATTTGAACAGGTGCTGTTGGGCAGGGCTGGCCGTACAGTGTTAACTGGACTGTTTAGCTGGCTAAGCCAACTTCAGAGCAGTAAAACACAGTGGATAAAGCCTCAATATTCTCTGTTTAACCATAATTCATCATACTGTGCCACGTTGGTGGCTTTAAACCAGCCAATATGCTAGGCTGGCCTCAGCTACATGCTGTGTCACACGGCACAATGCTGCAAGCCACATTTTGCATGCACTTAGAAAGCTATCTTTAAAAAAGCAACATGATACAGAGTAGAGAGATACAGTCTAACTGCGTGTCAATCACTGCTCACATTCACATGCATTCATTCTCCCTTGTGTGGGGAGGGGCTTAGGAGACCGGTTGGGCTTTAGCAGAAAGGGGGGGGAGGGACTGAGAAGTTGTCTGTGTTCAAATTCTTTGGCTAAGTCCTGGATCTTCACAATCCTACCTACAGCACATTTAAAGTTAAGTGAGTTCTACTTAGTATAACAAGGCAGCATAACTTTCCAATACCAGGAATGATGGGAGATGCATTTTTGTTGCACACACTTCCACACAGCAACTTACAAAATACACCACTCTGTTTATGCAGTATGACTCCTGTATCTTTGAATGTTTGCACGTTACATTTAATCCAATACATTATAGTAAGAATTAAAATGTATTAATGAGCTTTTTAACAGATCAAGATGTGTACTGTCAAACAAAACATTTTTTACCTCTGCAACTGTAGTTACAACTCTAGACTAATTGTGTTACAGGCCTCAAACAGACACTGTTGCACTGTTCATGGATCTGCAGACTCTGTACCTGTTTCACCTGAAGAAAACTTGGAGATCTGCACGGTGCTCTCGATCTTCTTGACCTCTGGCTTTTGCAGCTCCTGGCTGATGTGACCAACAGATTGACGCAGCAGATCCTCCAGAAGTCTCTCTCTTGTTGAGATTGTTTAGAAACGGAAGAAGAGAGATGATGGAAGTACAAAGAGACAGAAGAGACAAAAAAATGATGAAGAATGTGGATAGGTGATGGTGAGATGTGAAGAGCCCAGTGCCTCATTAAATAAAAACTCTAAAGAGTGAGAGTCAGGAAGCAGATGCTGGAGCTTCAATGGCGTTTTGAACAGAGAATCACAGATCAAAAGATAAAGTCTGAGTGACCTTTTAGATAGCATCCCCAGAGAGAAGAATGGAGAGACAAAGGCACCCACACAAACACACACATGCAGCCCCTTAGGCTTACTCTCCATTCTCTGTACCGGCTTCTTTTCCTTGATGGCCTCCTCAGGGCTGCGCTGTAGGCCTTCCTTTGTGATGTGTAGCACTATGTTGCCCACCTTCTTAATCACATTATCTGTTAAAAAATAACATTATATGAAACATTACACATCACACAGCCACACCAAGGCCTTCACTGGATTGGGATGTGAGATAACGCAGATCATGCAGAAAAAAGGTTTGCTTTCCATTCAAAATACAGAAAATGCAGAAAGGTTTTTATATATATATATATCTCCATAGAACACTGGTCTCTGAGGTTTTCATGCCGACAAAGTGCAAGAATAGGAACTGCATAAAAAAGTGGAAAGTATCGAGAGAGTGGCACTGTTTTAAGTTTTCTGTGTCTACAAAGCACAAGGAAAACAGCTGTTAAGATACATGGAATGAAATAAGCAACTCACTCTTTGCACTGAGATCAAATGGATTTCAATCTGAAACCCTCAGTGGGAGAAATTGAAAGTGTTTACAACTTCAACAGCAATGGACAAGAGAAAAGCCAAGACAAAACGTCCCTCTACTCCAAAGCACATCACATACACAGTATGTACCACTTGGGAATGTGAACAAGGTGAAAAATAACATCACATACCAACATGAATAAAATGAAGAACAGGTACATGAATGAAAGCAGAGGGAGCAATGTGCAACGTCATACTGTATCGAATAATGAGGGACTTTAAAGGCCAGTTTATTGGTGAGACCACAGCTTCCTGTTATCAGTTTGGATCCTTGACTGCGGGAACAGTTAGGATCAGTGAAAAGAAGATAGCTGGGCATCAAAACACACTTTCATACACAGTGGCAGCAACATGCAGCCCACCCACCATTAGCCTTTAAACATAGAAGATGAACAAGACAAGGACAGGAAACGATGGAGGAAGAGAGAAATAATGAGCCAACTCGAAGCGTAGAAGGTGAGCAAAACAGCTGAAGATCACAACATAACAGAAATCTGTGTGTATTATTTTGCCAGCCAGTGCGTATTGTTTTCTTCCCATACCTGTTTGTGCTGTATGTAACATGTTTTTTTAATGTGTGTGATTTAATATGTAAATCTATGTACATGCTTTCTATGGTCATCTAACCTTTGTAAACTTGCAGGGAATGGATGAAGACAAAGTAATTGAGGTGCAGCCTTGCTTAGAGCCAAATAAGTGCTTTGCATGATTGCTACTACTCAGTCTGACATGGGAGTGAAATCTGTATACCCAAGAGCTATAACTTTACCTGTGTTCTCCATTTGCATACATCTTTATGCTGTAAACAACCCATCTGCAGTCACAGGGGGCAAATCATTGTGACCTAATTGTTAAAGAATAAAGTTTCTAGAAAGCAAAAAAAAAACAAAAAAATAATGTTTACCCCACAGGCCAGATTTGAGAGTCTAGGAATTTCAAATCCTTGAAATGCCTTTGATTGTCGGTATATTGACTGAAAATGATATAGCAAACTGAGAATTTGCAGGGGGCTGAGGCAATGACAAGGATTTCTGTCAGGATTATCCAATCTTTGTCTCATTATCCGGGAAACGGAGCTGTGTCAGGTAGAGGAGGTTGTAATTGTGGGTGTGCAGTTTCTGTTTACCACCAGTGTGGGTGTGTACAAGTGTGTATTGCTTCTTTGAAAAGCAGTGGCGTTTTGTGCACTGATTGAGATGATTAGCATGAGAATTGAACCATCACAACGCACCAGTACACTGTGTGATTAACCCCGTGTGTCTCTCCATTCAACTAGTCTGTCAGCATTTACCTTTCTGGCTTTGCAAACAGCAGCGAGAATTTTTTGGCTGCAACATGAAAGAACAAGTCCAAATTGTTGTTCGCTTGTCATTCCATATGAAGAAGATCAATGGTTGGCTGTCAAACTGTCATTTTGTCAAAGGGGATAACATTTATTGTTATGCACTCTTCTTTCAATAACAAATGTTCTGCGCATATGACATTTTCAGGAAGCTTTAGTGAAACGGTTTAAAATGTTCTACGAAGGCTGAGGATAAGACATGGGATCTTCTAAAGGACTGGAAGAAAGAATAAGAAACTATGTCAAAGGTTCAACTACAACAGTATAATAGATTTGGTACCATACAGGAAGGTGTGTAATGGCGGCCTACATTTAATTTTTAAATGAAATTTTCACTGATCACAGAGGTGTTTCTGAATATCCTGTCTAGCTAAGTTTATTTGTGTAGCCCAATATTACATTCTAGCAGCCAACCTAGCACTGGAAACCAGCCGCTGGCCAGCAGAACAAACATCAGAACACAGCTACCAGACTCAAGGACAGTGCCGAACTTCAGGAGGAGGTGAGCAAATGTTAATAGAGGTGATGAATATCTGTGGATAGTTAATGTTGTACAGAGGAGACCCATAAATGTCCTCTTTTTAGAAATTTCTTTAGAACTACTACCAAGATTAGTGACGTTCTTGCACCCACCTGTGAGGCTGACGAGGTACATGTTGGTGGTGTAGTTGTCCTTTCATGCTCTTTTCCCAGTAGGTGCTGAGGGCAACCAAGGGGGCATGCAAACAGGCCATCCTGCTCAGCTGTGGTTGGGGTCGCCCTGCACTGTGCCAAACTGTACATACGGCCGCATCAAACGTCTCCTCTGTGATTACCGCCTCTGACACATGGACGTAGTAGGCCAGCTGCTCTGCCACCTGTCCATGTGAAATAGTGAAGCAGAGGAGAAATGAATCAGAGCGGTGAAACACAGGGATGAAAGAAAGGGGGTGAAATAATTAAAGACGAGACAGAAAGCACAGAGAAAAAAAGATGGGGAAATGAAAAGTTGGAAATAACAAAAAAAAAGGAAGAAATGAGTGTTGAGAGAAAGAGAAAGCACAAGAGAAACGCATGTGAAACAAAAAAGGGAGACAGGGGAAAGACAAAGACCAACATTATAATGGGGATGCAAAACTTCCAAAAGGCACAATACATGCAAAGACGCCCTGAAATACATAATTAAATTATTGCATTCAGTGATTCTCTTTTGTGATCTCTCGAAAGCAGAAAACTAGTGCGGCCATGAAATGGGAGACATTTTTATTAATTCCCATGGGCCTCTTTAGTTTCAGCTTACTTAGTATTCAGGGACATCATTACCAAAATCTACAAAAGCTCTTATCAGTTATAATAGTGCATAGCACTGCACCCAAGTGTGTGTGTGTGTGTGTGTGTGTGTGTGTGTGTGTGTGTGTGTGTGTGTGTGTGTGTGTCTTTGACAAGGCTTGGCAGCAATCTCTGCTTCACATCTTTTGGCTTCTGAGGAGAATGGGCTGTCCAGCTTTTCTACAGTGTTTTTGACATTTCCATTAGTCAGGATGAAAGCTAAACAGGTATCAGACAAGCTGGACAAGGTTGCATAAAGAGCCTGCACAAAGGGATTCGACCACCTCTCTCTGACGGGCACATGCAGGTACTTCCATATCAAATAACACATGGCCAATTAAAAAAACAAAGATAAATATTGTTTCGTCCTTCACCATTTTCATCCACTACTTTCTCTATCAAAATGAGTGTAAGCTACTTGAACCTGCTCATAAGAATTAAGCAGCCCCCCTGGGATTTTCAATGTCAGAACATTCATTATAGGGCTCAATGGGGCACAACTCTTTCATTAAGGGCTCCATAACACATGTCTCACTGGGGTTCAGTCATTATCTGTCAGTACAACACTCCACTGCAGCTAGATTTTGGTTAGGGAGGGGGCGTCGGCTGTACCTGTGAGGCACGGAAGACTCCAGCCGCTGCCATGGATGTGATGGAGGTGTCATGGTGGAATTATACACCTTCCTTTTTCTGTCCTCCATACACAAGTCCTTGTTTACACCAGGAATGATCCACATAACAAGGACAAGAAAGAAAAAAGTGGTTATTTAGGGTAATAATACCACAATGGAACAGAACACAAACCAGAGAAATAGCAGGAAAGGTTTGTGCAATTACACCCAATGATCTGCTGTATCCCCCAATTATACCAATGCATTTCATAATTGGAGAGGGCTGTGTTCTAACTCCATGAAGCCCTCCACACCCCCCAACCCACCTGGCCCCATTCCTCACCACAAATGTAAACATACAAGCAGGTGGTGCATACACTACATCCAATATTACCTAAATGATATCACTATGCAGATTAAACATGGAGCGGTCTGGTTGAATAATGCTAACAGGTAGCTACAGAAAAATGTGCATGTACGTACGTGCGTGCGTGCGTGCGTGCGTGCGTGTGTGTGTGTGATAGATCACTGCCCCCACTGTGTCGTTATTTTCAAGGGGAGGTGCATGTACACTCATATATGCACACACTCAGAAATGAACAGAAACACCATATGTAAATGCCAGCAGTGTGTTCCAAGGCAGAGAGTGGTAGTTATTCTATTAATTTCATATTCTTTATTTTTGCTTTATACTGCATTGAATTTTTTTTTGCACAATTGAAAAAAGAAAAACATTTATTTACACTACAAAAGAGACAAATACAACTAACTAACTAACCAAGGCAAGTGAGATGAGATTAGATGAAAACAATGGGGAAACAGTTAAAAGAAAAAAGCATTAAGTGGGTTTGGTGGGCTACTTTTACATGCACTTCAGTAATCAGATTTGTCCTGGCTTGTGGCATTTCTTAAACACCATGTAAAAAGACAAACGTAATTATGTCCATTGGGTAAAGAGATTAAGGAACAGTAAACTAATTATGTGACCATGTATCACTTAACAAATTGTCTTAAAGGTGTTTTAACTGAGCACATTTACAGGACAAAGACTCAGGACAGGCAACATGGCATCATGACTTTGTGTAAACATACACGCCACTTTCCTAAAGCCAAATGGCGTGTTATCTGTACGCATTTTGAACTATCCACATGTATGTCTACGCTGTATACACACACCACGTTGCCACATGCAGTGTTATTGCGAGAACGTGCCGTGCTATCGCGAGAATGTCACACGCGTGTAAAAAAAAAAAATGGTTGGGTTCAGGGAAAGAACACTGGGAAAGGCTTTAGTAACACTAAAAAATGACAAAAACACGACGGTGACTAACGTCACACGCTTAGGGAAACAATAAACAGTTGGGTTTAGGAAAAGAACATTGGGGAAGGAGTTATTAAAAAAAAAAAACGGTTGACAAACGCCACATGCGGGATGCGAACCCGGACCTCCTGGGTGAAAGTCCTGTGTTTTACCCATCTGCGGACCTCCGTCCTTTCATACTACTCGCTATGGCGATAATTCAGATGCAATGTAGGTCAATGGAGGCCTAACAGCGTTGATAAACACGCTAAAAAACGATTATGCGTCGTTATAACACGCAAAAACGGCATACGAATTGGCGTGTCATACATACGCCACTTTGTGAGATCAGTCTGGGACAGGACAGTATTGCTTTAACAGCAGTGTAGTGTGAGGAAGAAAAGATGCGTTGTGGCGATACAAAAATACAGTATATATCATTTATTTTTACATTTGCAGAATCTGATGCCTTATTTAACTCCTTGTAAAACTACTACGCTGTTTATAAATGCTCTATTTAACTCCCTACCTTGACCTAATAACCTGATGCTGAAGCTGAAATAAAGCCAGAGCTCCAAAATAAATCTCTAATGCAGGATTCAAGATTCAACCCATATGTTGCTCCTATGCAACAGAAAAGTTTGTATTACTAAAAAGTTAAGTAACAGGCTGACAACAGGAAAGCGTTTCTTTTTTAATCTCATGTCACTTACAGTACATTTGAGGATCAATTAGAAAAAAACATAGAAATAATTGTCTTAGAGAGCAGGAATGATTTTTTATGGAAAAAGGCTTATGCTCTGGATGAGCATTGCCATCATCACTAAAGAAAAAAAAAACATTCATTTGGTTCTATAAGCTTAGATCAACATCTGGTGGCTCACAAAATACAACTTCCATTCACTGCTTATGAAGCACTTCTGAGACAGGTAGGATGGATAAAACAGCAGGTGAGTCCTAAAAGTCTGTTTTTCAGTTTAGGATAAGAGTTGTTCATGTTCTAAACATTGATTGGACTGAGGTAGAACACAGAAATAACATATGTCTGGACTGTAGAACACAAGAATAACATGTGTGTTGAATTGAGTGGTATTCCAGTTTAACGTTCGTCTGCAATGTAGATAATGCAGAGTGCCACTGTTGGTGGTTGGGGGAGCATGACCATCATTCTTCTTTGCTGACAAGGTTTCCATTAACCAGTTTAAATGCTTTACCAGGTTACTGGTGCACAGTCTGGCATTATTTCCTCATCCAAAGCCTTCTCACTGCATTCATTACCAGCCGTGACAGCGACGCTGGTACTGTTTTCACCTTGTAAGTCTGTCTGTGTGTGTGTGTGTGTGTGTGTGTGTGTGTGTGTGTGTGTGTGTGTCTCATCATGGCAAAATGCGGTCCCGGAGATACAGTACCTACTGTAGGCAGAAACTACGACAGAGGCAGTTTTGAGTACTTTGCCCGGTGTTTATGTCTGCGGCCTGAGTTTGTCAGGTGTGTAGTTGAGATCAAAATGAAGGCCGAGTTTGGAAGCAGGGGGATAGGAAGTAGGGAAGGGGGCCTCCCAATTCATGCCTCTGGCCTGATTTGGCGTTGCAGCCGGTGTGATCCCATCGCAAGATGGTCTCTAGTCTTTAGTTTGTCTGTGGTTAACCGAATGTAAGCATTGATACACAGACACAGTACTTTAGATGGATCTGTGAAATGCAATGATATACTGAAGGACACCAATTTTCATAATTACATCTGGTTCACATTGTCAGAAAGCTCTAGCCTTGCTATTCTCTTTTTTTGTTATCTTGAGCACCCTCATTACTTTTGACAGTAGACTTAAGTGTTGATGTAACTGTGATGAGACTTACTATTGTATAAATGAAAATATGAAAATCTAAACTTCTGAGGAAAATCACACAATTTCTTCCTCCCAGAGGTAATCACATAATTATAAAATTAGGCATTTTAGAGGAAAACGATAGAGGATAATTAGGTGATGCTTTGTCATTTTAAGGATTTGCTGGACACCAAATCAAAAAGAAATATTCATGGCATTAAGCTGTGAAAAAGTGCAGCAAAGACATGGAGTTGCACACATCTTGAATTAATGTTCAATACATCAAGAGCATTTACTTGTATGGATATATTTTTAATATGCACATTATCCTCCAAATCATATCACACAAAGAGTAAAAATATTCTCAAAATGTTTGAGTAATGCAAAAATAATCACGTATTCTAAATGTGTGTCATGTTTGCACACATGGAGTATGTATGTCCCTTTGTGTAGCCATCATTACAAATTTACCTTTAGGTTGGACCTCCTGTAGTCGACATGGGAGACTTCGGGCCATCAGAAAAGCTGTAGTGCATCGTCTTCTCCAACCCTCCTGAGTCAGCTAGAGGGGAGAGGAAAGGTCAAAGAACTAAAACATTAAAGAAAGTAAGAAGCGGTCTTGTCTAGCTCTACAGTCTTCACTGCCACAGCTTTGTCTTATTCTAAGTTAAGCTGAAATGATTTTATGGTATCATAATTATTATTATGGTTTTATCAAGATCCTGGCAAGTATGCATGCACCTGAGCTCATGACAAACTTACAACTCCCATCTTCCCTATTCTGGGCTTGACAGCTGGGGCCTGCAGGGAGCACGATGAATAATTTGTGGGCAGAAAGAGCTGCAGGCAGCTGGAAAAGTCTGAGACAAAAGTAATAAAATGGTGAAGTCAACAGCTTCATGAACTATTTATCTTTCTGGGACCGATATGTCCTCTTTCAGTCTCTTTCTGTACTGTTCCACTCCAGCCACCCCACTTGTCAAAGCCCACAGCAGTCCAGGCTTTATTGAAACTTTGATTCAGTTTCCCAAGTTGTCATTTTCTAAGGACTGTGCGCAATAAAGGAGACAGGTTATTGGGGAGAAGAACAGAGAAAGGGACTAATGAAAAACGAAATCTTTGCTAGAAAGAAAAAAAAGCCAAGAAACCCACACTACAGTCTGATCTGAGGTTGGAGAAAGCACAAAAGTTGACAATGATCAATAACATTAATATGGGCTGCTGCAGACAGTCCGCTTCAGGCAGATTAACTATATACTGCTGAAAAACACAATAGACAATAGTGACAGAGTAAAGCTATTGTGTATTTAGCCTTCACAAGTGTTGTGTAGGCTTGTGGTTAAACAAACTTATCAACTATGGGCTTAAAGTAACATGTATTTAATACAAAACCATATAGTGCAAATAGTTTGTATTTCTGCATATGGAAAACCTTGATTATAGGTGCAAAGTCCTCCTGGAAAGCTTTGGAAAAGTGTGTTGACTGTAAGCCAAAACATACTGGCAAGGTAACCCCAGCAGCCTGATTTTGGTATTGCAAAAACAACTTAGAAACCAGAGCTTGAAGATAGTCCAATGTCAATATATCAATGGGAGAACTGTGGTTTCCCACCAAATTAGCAAGCGATACAGGACAAAAAGTAGTCGTGACTTTAAGAACAGTGTTGACGTTGTTTAATCCAAGTCAGGTAACATTAGCTTTATGTTTTATAATAGTTATATCCAATATTGAGTGAAAAGTTATTGTCTACTACCTGGAGTGATGCAAAAACTTAATGTAGTGCAAGGACAGCAAAGGCACTGGTGAAACACATTTTATCATGCCAAAATGTGCTGCTGTGAAAAAGGTATAGTAGTTAATGCTGTTCAGAGCCATAGTAAATATAATTTATTAGTTACACCTGTGCTTTTCCAGACGAGTCAAAATGTCTCGTGCGATAGTCACAATGTGGTTTAAGTTAGACTAATACTGACATATAACCTTGTGTTTTTCAAGTAATTGAGGTGCCTACGAATGATAAGCCCGTTTAGTTTTTAAATGTTAAGATGTTTTATTTTTTTCGTTGTCTTGTTTTTGTGACTATTTAAAACACTCTTAACCCCCAAAACAACAGTAACGTTAGTCTCCATAACATTAGTGAAACATTCATTTTTGTATTGTTAACGTTACACACCTGATATCTTGTAGCCTTACCATCATTTCTGGATAATAAATTAAACATTTGTTTAATGTGTAACATATAAATGGCCCACAAACTAGCTTAAAACAGTTAGCTAGCAAAAGTTAGCCAACAACAGTATAAGTTAAACACGGTTAACTGTTAGCTAACATTAGCTAAGTTACCTCCAGGCTACCTTACAGGCTTAGCTAACGCATAGTTATGTATTCTCACCTTTAATAGCGCCATTGCAACAGTTTTATGGGTCAATTACGGTTATTGGGTGTAAATGAATGTTAAGTTTCTTTTCTTTTCTGTGACAACAACAAAGGTAACGTTAATATAAGCCTTGTAAGGACTGAGGTGGCCATGCATCGCGTCTTCCTTAATGCTGCGCATGTCTTGCGTGATGTCTTGTCAAATTGGTGCAGATCATTTCCTTGCTTGTGTTTCGTGTATTCGCTTCAGATTCGCTTGAGCTCACAGGCCAGGGCCACCGTACTGCATTCCTATTGGCTATCTATGTAAACTGCAGTCGATGCTCAAAAAGTTTGTTAATGCAAATTTAAAAATGATAACAAAATTACTGTAGGACGGTTGAACAATCTCGGCGACTGATGTGAAAAAAACAAATATGTCAGGCGGTTGTAAAGTGATAAACATATCTCACCCTGTTGCAGTCAATGACTGTAAAATGTGTTTACAGTGCCATAACTTCAGTTAATAAGAGAATCTTCTTTCATTTTAGCGCCCTCCGCTGGTGGATAGACCTACATCATTTCGCATCTGGATTGTTGAATTTTGTCAACAAAGAAAAATGTAGGCTATGCCCTCAGAATTCTTAGATATATGCTATACAATCAAATAAAATACACAAGAATAACTATTAATGTTACGTTTAACTTAAAATTGAAGTGCATGAAGGCTTTCTCAGAATGGTGGTCCAATCCCCGGCTCTACATGTTGAAGTGTCCTTGAGCAAAACAATGAACTGAAGAAATAGGGATACTGTGGTGGTTCATCGCAGAAATGTTGTACTGGTGGGCAGAGCCAGAGTGCGTGGAAGTCCTCAGTTGTGTTGAGTGTACATTGAGTAGATATATGATGTGCTGTGTGTTCTGTGAATGATCTTGTATTGTGTTAGCCTTGCGTTAGTATTCCTGTAAGAATAAAAACGTAACACTGCCAAATAAAGGAGCAGGGATGACTATTATAAAAAAGATAACGCAGAGTAGATTTGCTCTTGGAATGATCCCTGCTGTTACAGCTACAAGTGCAGGAAGTGAGTTGTAGTAAGTTATTTCTAATCCTTGAAATAAAACAATACATTAAAACAAAATGAAAACCATAGTATGAGTGATCTCCAATTCACTGCCAACCATCATTTCAATCAAGGGAGACTTAATTTAAAATCAAATTAAATGTATTGACATGTTGCACAATATAGTTAGTCTTTTGGCAATTAGACCCCATCGTGACGTCATTTATTTTTTTGTGTGTAGGATGCCATTAGTGGTACAGTAATATCCCCCAATGGAGTCTAGACACTGGTGGTGGTGATGAAGGGAAATGCCTGAAGATCTGAATGGATGTGATGTGGAGCTGAACTGATGATGGAAGGAACTCTGGCTGCGATGTTATGAGTACTAAATATGAAAGGTATGGAGTGTCACATACATTTCACTGAAAGGACAACGGACAGCGGTGGAGAACAGAACGGTTTTAAAGTTTGACAGCAACAATATTATCGGCTCAGGGAGATTGTGGCAAAATCAGGTTGGATTAATTGAAAGCCCATAGTCAGCTGATGAAATTTAAGTCTAGAAAGCACACTTCTGAGATCTGGTTTTACTATAAATCATAGTTCTGTACATTCAGTTTGTATATAACATTAATTTCACTAACACAGACCAAGCTACTTATCAATGCAAAGTCGTTTATCAAAATGATAAGTAAATATGAGAGCTGAGACAAAGAGGAGAGAGAGAGATTTGACTCACCTACACTCGTAGGCACAAGAAGTTGGAAAAGTCAGGGTTTTTGTTCCTGGACTTAAATTTTAATAATTCCTTATAAATAATCAAACACATGAATGTGGAAAGTTATAGTGAATCTCAAACTTTAATTGTAACAATACATACTGTTAAAGTTATTTAATTTACAGCATAACAACTATAACCAGGGTTTCTGCGGGTCCTTAGAGTCTCTCATTTAACTTGTTGAAACCTGTAGAAAACCTGTACAATATAAAAATATCACATTTCAAAATAAAGATTCATCTACATTTCCCTTCACCTATAAACAAATCTCTCAAATTTTAATAAATAATAAATGATTAATATATTATTACGCCAAATATAGAATAAGATATTCAAGGAGGGATTAGTAATCCTAAAATGATGGTGACACCAAACATCCTGAGACCAATTTAAGAAAAGTCTAATTAGAATCCAAAGTTCGAGGTCAGATTGGTGGAGTTTGGTGTGTGTATCCTACCACAGCATCCTACATCAGATACACCGGAAGTCTGAAGTTGAGCTCTGAGGCGGACTAGCACGCAGACTTCCTGGCTCCAAGCTCCAGAGGAACAAGTCCACTGAGCCGCGGTGGCTTGCCTCCACACAGCGACATGTCACCATGCAGGGCTTCAGAGCGGGGCTGAGTCTTCCCCACAGCCCAAACGCCCACCATCAGCAGAGGCTCTGAGAAGCCAGGGTTACCCCCTGAGAGACGGCCTTTGTCTCCCTAGAATGCAGTTCACCAAAACAGCTGCAGGACACTCCCCAAACAGCTCAAAACACAGTGAGCATGAATTTGTCAACATGAAGGGGTAACACCCGGCTGGAAGAGGTTGAAGAGTGAAACCTTTTTCAGACGTCTCCCAATAATCACTCACTCGGTGACTTGCAGGTGTCTAGACAGGTTAAAGCTATTTTTGGTAGAAAAGTAAAAAGATTTCTGGACATCTATCCCCACAGTATAACATCTAGGTAGGTACTTAGATGTTAAAGGGACCAGGATGCCTCAAAGACTTCCACTTTCAGACCGGTTTTAACCTACCAGTGGTGGAGGAAGTATTCAGATAGTTTACTTGGTAAAAGTAGCAATACCACCATAAGTAGCATGAACTACTCAAGTAAAGTAAAAGTACCTGAAATGTGTACTTAAGTACAATACTTAGAGTAAATGCACGTAGGTACAGACTATTCCACCAGTGAACCTAGACATCTGGACTTCAAGTCACCAGTGGGCTACTTACTGGGTTGGTTACATACAGTATAACTGTTGTTCCGTCATTTCAGTGAAATGCTGTAGAAGCAAAGTTAAATATGTAACCAGTAGACGTCTGAAGAGCTTGCACTTCTCCAGCCCATCAGCCAGATGATTGGCCTTCACATCAACAGTATACCATCCCAGCGGAACTGGGACAGGTGGGGAGCCCCACAGAAAGCCTGACCACAGTCGGGGGAAAAAAAAGATGAAAACGAAAGGAAATTAGCATCATGCATGTTGTCAGTCTGATCTGTGTAATCAGAATGTATCTGACGGTCTGCAGAGCTTTGACCGGTGGTTTTGCTGCGGCCCGCCTCGAGTTCAGAGCTTCACAGCTGTCCAGGTGTCTTCTGTGGGAGTGTGGGAGATACTGAGGTGAATTTGTACAGGGACTGCAATTTATGCACCTCAACATTCTAATTTATTCACACATACTGGTTATTGCATCATTGTAGAACCCATAGCTGTGATCATCTAATTCCATACTGCATTCTATTCTCTCTCTCTCTCTCTCTCAAATTCAAATTCAAACAACCTTCTTAAAATGAATGTTGTCAATAATGTTTAATGAAAGTGTTCAAGTAAATTCACAGTACAGACACTACTGAAATCTAACCATGACCATCTCTCTCACCTTCTTTATTCACTGCCTGTCCCTTTCTCTGTGACTTCTCGCTTGTCTCTCCTGCCAAAGTATAATAACAAATAATTTAGTATATATATATATATATATATATATATATATATATATAGCTTCATTTCATCTTTGTGTTTGGATTATATATATATATATATATATATATATATATATATATATATATATATATATATATATATATATATATTTGAATTATAGAAATGTCTCAAACATTAATGCAAGCAAAATCTGTGTTTTACAATAATATATTTGTACAATAATAATACTGTAGGCTATTATTACACTATAATTATGCTAGGTGTTTGTGTTGTTAAATTGAACCTATAGGTTCCACTGTAATAACAAAGAACATATATATATATATATATATATATATATATATATATATATATATATATTACACTGTTTGAATTGGATCAGGTCAGTTTGTTTGTGTTGAACAGCACAGGGACATCATGTCAGTCCTGTCCTGGGCACAGTGGGCGGTACCTACTCTTTCTCTCTCATCTCCATCTCCATCACCTTCTCTCTTTTTCTCTCAGTCTCCTCATCTTGTCTTTGCATGTTCTGTCTCAGTGGAAAGAAACTGGGTCAATTGATATTTATACGTAAATGTTAGCGGCCTCCATTAGAATATAATAATATTCTAATATAATATAATAAATAATAATAACATATATATATATATAATAATAATAAGTGAAACATCTTCGAGATGGATGGTCCGCACAGGTGCTAGTTGTCAGATGATGAATGCCATTGAATAATCAAAAAATAAAGATTCTTTAGTAATGACAATCATCCACTTATTACTTTATTTCGTGAAATTTGTTTTGTAGCCTACACCTCAGAGAAAATACAGAGGCCTAGACCTCTGTCACCTCAATTGTGGGTACAGACATGGTATCATCCTGTACCGTACACTGGCATATTTTAAATTCAGTAACATAGTTTTTGCATTTCCCTCTCACTCAGCATTGGTTTGTTTTCAGAGCAATGTCCTAATTTTTGCATCTCCGAAGGCTCTTAATTCATTAATAAATGGCACAAATAAATGTAGGCCTATACAAAATGAACTAGGTTTGTTTTAATTAACTAGGTTTTCCCTGACTCATCCTGCTAAGAAGGCATGGCCCATCTTAAGAGAGCCTAATGTGAACTCTTGCTAAAGCTATGTAAACACTTGTTAGGTTCATTAATGTCTGAAGGCCATTTTGTTATCTAAATAGCTGAGAAAGTGCATCTTCATTAACATCTCCCTTGCAGAACACAAGTACGAAACATCGCTGTTTCCCATGTATCACATGCCTGCCCCTTATTTATGAATAACCTCAGGCTTTTAACAAGAGCAAGGTGAAAATGGACTGGCCCCTGTAGCATTCCTATCAGCAAGTTGACCCCGAGTTGAGCAGAGCCACTTCTATGATTTCCTCTAAAGGGTAAGTACTGTACTGTAACTGGGATGACTGTGCTCTTGAGTGCTCTTTCGCGATCTCACCCTCTTTTCTGCCACTTGGATTGTCCAAGAGTTGAACCCATCATACAAGGCAGCAGGAAAGACAGGGAGTTCATGGTCCGACATTTATCATGCTTTATTTAAAAACTGAGATTAAACATTAAATTCTGTTCAAATCTTTTTACATGTGAGAGAGTGAAGAGAAGCTCCACTGTTGGCGATCGGGTCAAGTCATCACAAGGAACTCTGAATGCAGTTCACCTCAATTACCTGTCAACATATTGCTGCATGCTATCGTCAAGGAGTGTTGCCGGTCACTGTGTGTGCTGAAGAGAGACAAACACACAAACAGTCAACAAATATGAAAAAGGCTGTCTTATTTTGAAATATACTGTATCAAGCATCGTCGTATGACAGCTTTCACAGTTGCTATCTTTGAAAACAAATCACTTTGGTTTGGGAATTATTTTGTGTTAATTAGTTAGGAACTTTTCCTTAAATGCTGTAATCCAACGAAATATTTTCCGTTGTGCAAAGTATGGTTCAGTGACATAATTTACATGGAAAAAAGCACAAGAGAAGTTTGTCAACTGGCCAATTAAGAAATCAAATCAATAGGCCTGTGTGTATTTTAAGGCTCACCCCGCAGCTTTAAAGCACTTTGGTAGTGACAGTGAAAAACAATGTCCTCAGTTGGATATACTGTACATATAGCTGCTCTATGCATCACTGAGAAGTGGTTACCTTTTCCTTGTGATGTGAAGTGATGTGGACATGTATGTTTGTCAGTTTTGTGACGTGAATAAAATGTGAGGGCGAGCCAGCGGGGAGCTGGTGTTGGAATGAGCAGGATTGATGTGCTCACAGCATACAGCCTCGGATCCATCATAGGCTTGTCTAAACTGGGCTCCTGGGTTTATTCAGTGTGGAGTATACCTGCAGTATGGTGCCCTTTACAAGTCCCCGTCTACACAGGAGGCCACTGTAGAGGTCATTGTAGTAGCTTTATTCACACACGCGCGCACACACGCGCGCGCACGCACGCACACACACACACACACACACACGCGCGCACACACACACACACACACACACACACACACACACACACACACACACACACACACACACACACACACACAGTTGCTGAGCAGAGGGCTAAATTAGGAAGAAAGCTGAAATACCGGGGTGTTAGTGGAAGAGATTCATTGAATGTTTTGCATCAGACGGACCAGCTGTGTGTGTAGACGCTGTTACTAAGCACTGTAACAGAACAGATGTAGCACACATTTTCACTTTCAAGTACACTTTCTGTCAGGTACACTTTCTGGTACCAGACTTTGACAGCTTCTAGAAAAAAACCATCATGCTGGAAACAGCAATTGTTTTATACTCACATGGACAGCGCAACACTAAAGTGAATGTTGTAGTGTTTTTAATAAAACACACAATATAAGATACACATTTACCTTAGTTGGTCGGGAAGCATTTAATGAATATTTTGACAAAGTTGTTGGTGCACTTTCTACAGTAGGCACTGCGAGCCTATTATGCGCTGCCCCTCAAAATTCATTAACCGATGCTGGTTCAGGGATTTAAATCTGAACCACACACCCTTGAGGCTCAATGTCAGCCAATTCACTTCAGGGTAGAAGAAAAAAAAAAGTGCTGTCAAGAAAGATGGAGTTGTGGCAGTCCACGCAAGCTACATATTAATAGTACGTGTTTTGATGATTGATTGATTTCTATCAAATAGAAATATTTATTTAAAAAAATGCACCTCATCAAATATCAAACATACACTTTACATACACCACAGTAGCTACTGTGATTCATTCACATATCACAACCATTTCCTCTGGTGCTTTAAAAAAACGAAATATACAAATGAAAATCAATACCTCTTTGAATGGCTGTAATCATCCTAAATATTAAGTTGTTACATTTAAGTCGAGCGATGTCAGTTGTGTTTGTTTCCAGCGGCATAGCGCTGTCATTGATCCCTGCTGGTATTAAGAGATTAAAAGGTTCCCCGTCCTCTCCGTGTTGTTGACAAGCATTGTGAGTCATTACAGCCATTAGCATTAAGCTGGCTCATCAATAAGCACTTGGCTGATCCATCAGTCTTCCTCTGATGTAGCCCAGGGGACCCCACCGTAGGTCCCTGTCAGCTTCGGGAGCGGCCGCATGGGCACCCGTGATCTGTCGGTCATCTCGCTTGCTCACTCACTCACTCACTCACTCACTCACTCACTCACTCACTCACTCACTCACTCACTCACTCACTCACTCAGGCTCTGGTGTTTGGCTGACAGGGAGGATTCAAGTGTCACTGTAAGCCTCTATTCGTTAACGTTTGTTTTGTAGATGCTGCTGTAAGTGTTGAGTGAGTGTAGCCACTTCTGCTCGTCAGAATGTTAGTGTTTGTCAGTGCATTCTTTTTTGTTATTTTGGTTTGTGTTGACTTGATCATTGAAGCCTTGAATGTGTGCGTGTATGTGTGTGAGAGAGACAATGCAGGGAGTCTCTCCAAGTTAAGTGTTTTTGCTGTATCCGTCGACTTCAGTAATGTCTTGCACTGTATCTTTATGTATGCCATGTAGGTGTGTGTGTGTGTGTGTGTGTGTGTGTGTGTGTGGTGTGTCAGGTATGTCAGTGTCAGTCAGCGCAGGACTATGCAGTGTCTATGTATGACAGCCAGCCGTAGTCTGATGTGATAGGGTGCCACAGTGAATGGCAATGTCTCGACTTAGAAACCAGTGGGTCGTCTTTGAGAGGGAGCTTGTAAGACACAGAGCCAAAAAAGAAGATAGTAAAAAGGGATATATATTACAGTTCATCATGGAGGGCCTCTCCCTCTGCATGGTCCAGAGCTCCCATGAGCAGCAGGGTTCCAGTAGTGTTGTCTTTGACAAAGATGATGAAGGGGTGATCAGCGTAGAACAGTTTGGGCTTTTCTATGTTCTCCTCCTCTAGATCTGCGTCTCCTTTCCCAGCTTGAGCAGCCAGCTCAAGGGAAGCCCAATGGAGGACTCCACCCAGGTGGAGTTTCCCCTTGCCCTTGTCTGACACCCCCGAGAAATCGGCCACCTTCTGGTCCCAGGCATCGGTCAAGCCCAGAGCAGACAACTGCTTCTGGAAAGGGAAAACAGAGTAATGGAATTTATGGACTGCCTTAAATCAATTTCCCCAAAGCTGTGAGGCCATACCATATAGAGACGTCCTGCAAGTGTTTGCAAAGAAGCAGCTGCCAGGACACTGATTAATTATGCACACAAGAAGACTAAACAACGAGTGGGAGGGAACGCACATTTTAAAATTTCAGTAGGAGAAAAGCACTGCCCTTTCTAAACCTCGCCGCATGATTAACGTACACATAAAACCGTCCACAACAGTCAATCAGTAACTTTTCTAAGAGTTTTGACCATGTTTATTTACTTTCTATCCCAGAAATTTGAGATGGGAAGGAGGCTGACAGTTGCCCTTGTCGTGAGCTGGTAGAACAAAGTGGGCGACAGGCAGCAGAAGAGACGGAAGGAGGAAGCAGAGGATGAATAATTTAAGAGTGATGCCCCGTGACCTCAGCACCTCCTTTGTTTTGGCTCTGATATGAATTCCACAGAAAGTCGTCGTCATGACAGGTAGCTTATCCTCCCATGGCAGAGGGCCACTCACAGTGACAGGCTTCTCCAGGGGCCAGATGAGAGCATGTGTGGGTGTGAGCGTGTGACTGTGTGGACTTGTGTGTGGATGTGTGGGAGGGCCACTGCTGGAAGAGAAAGTTGCAGAGGGAGATGAGTGGGCAAAGATCTTGTTTTCTAGCATTGTTTAAACTTCCACTGATTAAACTCTTTATTGGAAATATCTTTTACCTGCAGACAAGAAGAGTAAATCACTTGGATGAGTTGTCTGGGTAAATGTGAATGCTCTGCGAGTACTGCCTTACTCACATTGGTTATCTTTTCAAAACCACATATGTTATAGCTCAGTATAATACTGCATAATTCCTAAAACCACATGCTGATGGACAATTGTAGTAATCCATCTAGAATGTCTGCTTCTCTACTTAAAAATGTAGATGTGCATGCAAGAGGAAGTTATACTGGATCGTGTCGGCTTATGCCTAAACATGAAATAGGTAGATCTATATACAGTATCGGCATCTGACAATCCCATTCTAGTGTTTTCATGCAAAGCTCTCATCTCCACACAGATACACACCTCCTGCTCTAATGCAATTCTATTGTCCTCATCCATTATTCCTGCACTCTTCCTCCACTCGCTACCACTACATCACTGTCTTCCTCTGCTGCTCTGCCACTTGCCTGGCATCCCCATCCCTCATTTGCCCCGCCCGCCTCTATTTTATTCCACTCTGTCTCTCTCTCTCTCTCTCTCTGCTTCTAACTCAGTCTTTTTTCTCCCCGCCTCATCCTTCTCTTTCTATGACAGGCCGACTCGGCCCGGTATACATACTTTCTCAACTTCTCCATCTCCATCTGCAATCATTCCAAGGTGTTTCCCCTCTTTATCTAACGAGGGAACATAAGCAGACTTACGCTGGTGGATTCCTCAGATTGTTGCAGACAAATGTGAGGAAAAGAAGGTGGTTTCTGTGTTTCTCTGTGTCAGCCATGTCCATCCTTCCTCATTCTCCTCAACAGTATTCCAGGAAGACCCAGCTCACTTGGCCTACAGGAGTGCAGGTGCCACTATGAACATATAAATAGTACCACATGACCTAGCCTTCCTCTCTGACTCTCTTGCTCTGCTTGTCAAGGCAAAAGCTTTTGGTAAATCTTTTTGAAGGTATAACGCGTTTAAGAATTAAGGGACCCCGTGGCAGCACGCTGGGAAACAGACCAGGGGTGTTAGAGGAGCCAATGGAGGCCCTGTGCGCCACATAGATGTGGCACTGCATTATATGGGGAAAAACCCCTCTGGGAGGTGGTCTATGGCTGCCCTTTCTCTCTGAAGCACCATATGAATCATAGATGGAACAGCACTGGGCGGACTGCTGATGTGAGTGAGAGCCACAGGCATTGTCAGCTGGTGGTTTTCTGTGTGTGTGTGGTGTGGTGTGTGGTGTGTGTGTGTGTGTGTGTGTGTGCAGTGTTTACTTGGCCTACAGCGGTGCAGTATAACCAGGCCTGAGGTAGCATGGCATCAATCCTCAGGCGTGCAGGACTCGGCATCACATTATTTCAGCTCGATGGTTGAGCCCACTAAGTAGCTTGTTGGGTGTACCTGTGGGAGTTTTAAGGGGATAAGTTGTGACAGCCAGGACGTGTTACAGCTCTATCTGTGAGGAGTCACAGCAGCTGATGTTAAAAGAGAGAGCAGCCTTAATAATGAAAAAACAAAGATGAGACGAAAAGCAGAGACCAAACAGGTAAACTATTGCTAAACAGTGCTTGTTTTATATAAGCTTCCTGTTTCCAAACTCTGAGTGTGAGATAAGACTCATATACATCTAGGGCTGAAACGATTCCTCGAATAACTCGAATAATTCGATTACAAAAAATCCTCGAAGCAAAAGTCTTTGCCTCGAAGCTTCGTTAAATCAATGTAATTAAGGTTGTACGGCTCACTGTGTTTCCGCACGGAGGATAATTACTAGCGCACACAACAGGTTGACGCTTCTGTGGACACAAGACCGTTTATATACTGTCTATGCACGAGACTGACGGCCCAAATTACAAATGAACGAAGACGAAAATAGCAAGGGTCTAAGAGAAGAGACAGGCGAGAGAAAACAACAAAAAGTTTGGGATCATTTTAAGCTGCAAACATGCTACTACATCATCTCTGTAGAAAACATCCAGTCTACTCATCCATTCCACGGAGCGAACCTGACACAAGGTAACTAACTAACGTCTGCTGCTCTCGCCCACCACGCTGTTTTACACAACTAGCAATCTGTATGTGTGCTGTGTGTCTGATATTTTGCTGCTGCAACACCGTAGTTTCCCATTTTTTTGGGGATCAATAAAAAACTATCTATCTATCTATCTATCTATCTACCTATCTATGAGACTTGGAACTGGGAAAAGACCTTAAGATGATTAAAACGTAGACTACACGCCACACATAACAACTATCTCTACCAACATCAGATATGTTTTTTCTCAACAGTCAAATAGGGGTAACAACTGAGTAAAGAAGACAACAGATTGAATCAAGTCCTGTCACTAGGTAACTGACGAAATCCCATGAAAAGCCTTGTATGGTTGTGTGTAGAATGGAATGTACTGTAGCTATGTAATTATTGATTATATTCTGGCTTCATCATTTGGTCTATGAAATGTCATGAATTAGTCAAAGAAATACCCATCATGATTTCTAAAAGCCCAAGATGTCTTCAAATGTCTTGTTTGCCAAGTAATATCCAAATCTCCATAAATGTCCAGTCTCCAATGATATAAAAACAGAGAAAACCAGCAAATCCTCACAAATAAGAAGCTTGACCTAGGGACTATAGGGACACTTTTGCTTGAGAAACGACCTGCAGAATGATTATCTGTTGGTCAGTTTCTTCTACTTCTTCTACTATATGATGTCTTCAGTCCCAATTCCGGTTGTAAATATCAAATATGTTAGTGTCCGGTAGCTGATTGGTTACAGCACATGCAACGTCCCTGGTGGGGACCTTTGTAGCATCCCCTTCTCTCTCCTCTTGTTTTTTTTTTTCTGCCTCTTTATTTGTCCAATAAATAAACACATCTTGATGAGAACATCTGCATCTTTTGAACCAGAAGGCAAGTTATTTCAATTCTTCAAACACCACACACTGTATGATTTTATCTCACCACGGTCAACATCAACTGACTCAGACTCAAACAAACTGGCCCAATCAACTGTGATACCTACATTGTGACTGTGATCAGTCCAACAATCATAAAACACTAGGGTTAAAACCTCCCTGCCCCCGCACAGTTTACACCTCCTGTTCCCTCCAGCTTACCAATCACACCAGCCAAATGATTCTTTAAAGCTGTCGCCACCTTAAAACAACTACAGACATGTTCAGCTTAATTTAATACTGCCCTTAACATTCTGTGTGGGTGGTTTAAAGAATGTAGTACATGGCAGTGGCATCATCACAGCTCCATTTCACGGACACATTAGATGCAGGCTTTTAAAAAAAAACGCTCTTTCTATTGGCTCTCTTGAGGCTTCAAAGCCTCTCTCTATCTCTCATCAGCAATACCGCTACTGGCATCTTATTTACATGGGCTTTTACCTCTTTTACACAGTCAATACGCTCTCTGTCTCATTCACTCGCTCACATATATACACATAAATCGCTTTTTATTCCAACAAATGAAAAAGGAAAAAAAAGAAGCTTTTGCTTTTAGTAAGGGATTTAATGAATGGCCATGAAACCCATCTGATAAATTCATATAATGCAGGGCTGTGGTAGCTGGGTTAAAACAGCTGTCCCTCGACACTGTATACTGCAGAGTGTGCTCTTGTAAATATTTGATGGCCTTTTGACCTCATTAGCTGTGATTGAGTGAGCTCTCCGGTGCACACTCATATGTCTTAGTCACCGACTGGAGATAAAGCCAGAATGGAGCTCAAGCTCGACCATTAGTGTGTATGTGTGTGTGGCCTGGTCAGCACGGGATCAGAGACAGAGGGAGAGGGTGGTTTATCCAGTGGCCTCTGGGCCAGGCTTGTTAAGAGGGTTCTCCGTCTCCAAATACAGACTCCGACACAGCGTGCCCTTCACCAGAGGAGAACTTCACAAATAGGGAGATGGCAAAAAAGAAAAAGGCAGAATTCTGCAGCTATTTATAGTTCTTTGTGACGCTTTCCACCTTGTCCCTAAGCAATCATTGACCCCCCCTTCGTCCTCCTCCACCTCTTCTGCTCACTTGCCTGCCGAATGTCAATCCTATTTAGGTCAGCAGAGCCAATCTGTGGCTGCTGACTGATGGCATATTACAGTCACATGTGAGACCTACAAAAAGGAATTAGATCCCTGAAAATGATATGATGGAGAGGACAGAGATGTGGTGAGGGAATGGGTGCGTTTGGATGTGGCAAATCCATGTAACATGACCCAGAGGTGCGTGATTTAGTTTGGCCTCATTTGTCTCACACAGAGGACACTAGTGTTAGGGTTGATACAGTACACACACACACACACACACACACACACACACACACACAAACTATGATCTTCTATTTGTCCAGATGCTGCCCTCCAATCTCAGGAGTCCATGGCCATCCAAAGCACTGACAGACAGAGTGGTAAACAGTATTAACGCACGGTGATGAGCAATTATTTGCCCGACCCAATTGGAAAAATGATCGTCAGAAAAGACATGGCAGAATGTCACTGGCCAGAGGGGTTGGACAGACAGATGAAATGAGCTCGGAGTGGGTTGAAAGCTTGTTTAGAGATTTAGCCCTTTCATAATGATTCCTCAAATGCACCTCTTTTTTCTTCAGAGAGCTAACGGAGGCAGACAGCTCTTGACGAGGCCAAAACATTCAAGCGCTTGTCCATAATTAGGTTACACAATGGGAGCTACTTTTAGTTATTTACAAGAGTAAAAAGTTCTTGTTTTCTGTCTGGCAAACTCTTGCAGAGACAAAAGAGGATTTGTGCATTTCTGCTCTTTCCCTGGTAAACTTGTAGCTGTGTCAAAAGGAATTGTTTCAAGCTTTAGTTCTAGATTACAGCCTCTTCCCCAGAGTGTCCTGACAACGTTAATGTCAAAAGCTTGTTTTTCAGGGCATGTCTAGCAGAGTAACATGGCAGCACTACTCTTCTGAGATGTTTGTTAAACTAGAAAGAGGCCAAAGTGGATTTCGTCAGTCCATGATGAGGTTACAATATACATCTACAGAGGAAATGGTAATAGGTTCCAGTCCCTTGCCCTAAGGAAATGGGTTTTACTGACATACCCTCTGTATCTGTCAGGTTCATCTCAACTCATAGCTCTCTCTCTCTTTCTCTCTCTCTCTCTCACACACATGCAAATTTGAAAATGTTTCAACTTAATAGATAAATGATCCAGAGGTTGTATGACTCCACCTAATAATCGCATGGAGACAAAAAGAAAAAGTTGGAATTTCTGGTAGTTTTCAGCTAGCTAGCTTTTCCTTATTCCTTCCTCATTCAATCTAAATGCATCGTCTGTCTCTTACTGGTGGGTAACAGTGAGCACTAAAGAATGTCTGAAGGATATTTTAATGGTACGGCATTGTCTTAAATGCAAAGTCTTTTCTTTACTGTTTTGCTCACCTAAGCTTGCTTTTTAGCCAGTCTCGAGCTAGCAAATCTTTCCTTCACTGTCTTTCTTACTAGCAAAGAATGGGATACAAAATATTCATATAGCAGCTTCACCTTTTGAGCCTTTGTCAGTTTAAATGGCAAACATTGCCCTTGGAAGGTCAAGTCAGCCGTTGTTAATTTATATTAAGTAACTAAAAAAATGTAACTTGGCAGATTTGTGTGCTCTCTGCAAGCCGGTGTCTGTACAAATATCATTTGTGAGGGAATAACCTCCACTTCGTAACACAACTGCACAATCGCAAGTGTTTCTGTACTTCCAACAGTGTGACAATTCTTACGTATTAATCAACTTAAAGCTTTAGTGCATAACATTTTTATAATAATGAACGTCCGTTTCATTCAAGCCATTGCCAAATGAGTTGCTACAAAGCTAATTAAGACTATCAGCTCCACAAAAGTCGCTCTGTATTTCTCAGTATGGCTGTGTTTACAAAATGGTGTCGTCCGGCAACTTTTGTGCACAGAACTTCGAGTGAAGATCATTACCTCTTCTGAAGAGTCCATGCTTTTTTAATCCTCAGTGTCCTCCTTGGTTCCAAGCAACTGCATGGAGGATGGGTGGGGGCGGTGCGCGATCACAGAAAGCTTGTGTCATGTGGACGCGCCAACAGTTTTGTTGTCATTACTTAGAATTCCTCGTGGGGGGAGACAGAAACTACACACTATAGCTTTAATAGTTTTGAACCAGCTCGTGAAAAATCAGGTGTGTCACATACAAAAAACAATGACAGACATCCCTAGTGAGTTCATTATTTGGCAACTGCAAATAAAAAAGTGAACCTGTAGATTAGAACTATGACTGCAACTAATGTCAGCACAATATGCTTGAAAAGGCAACTTTCTTTTTGCCATGTCCCACATCATCAAAGATGTGGAGGCCTGTGTGATTGTAGCAAGTCTGTGCTCTTGCCCCACGCTATGAACCCTGTGGCCTGGTCAACCTTTCAGTCGGCAGCCTCTGGTTTGGCCTATGTGAACCTTAACACGCCCCATGCACTCACATTAGCATCAGCAGCCACTAAGCTGCTGCCTGTCTGTCTGCCTGCTGCTCCTCCTGGCTTCCTTTCCTCTGAGACTAAGACCAGCTACCTGCTGGCTCTAAGGGCTAAGAGAAGCAGAGATACAGGCAGACTACCAGCTGGGCTGTGGCATGACCTTTGTGCTCCTGCAAAAGGAAATCTGTGGGAGGCTTTGGAAGTCCACCAAGGAGCTACAGGTCACGGTCATCCTGAGGCCCCTCTCAGCCTACGAGCTGCCAGGGTTTGATTCCCTGCTAAAGGCTGTTGCAGCCCAATGCTGTGAGTACAGCTGGGTGCCAATCACCTCAAGGGAAGGAGTGACATTTGAACTCACAGAGTGAGAGTCTGCATTGAACTGGAAGGGGCAAGCCAGGCCAATGCTTCCATTCCTAAGAGCACTAAAAAGAGAAAAAGAAAGACATGTAGGCAAGAAACAGAGGTCACAGGTGAAAAATGCATGGACGGCGACAAGAAAGAGGAAGAAATGACATGTGAGAAACACTGTGCGACATGGAAGCAGAGCAGCAAGGCACAAGGACAGAGAGAGAGGAGGCGACAAATACACGGAAGAAAAAGGGAACCAAGATAAGCAGAGTACGAGTTGGGAAAAGGAGGTGGCTAAGACAAAAGCATAGAACAAAGAAGAGGAGACATGGAAAAACAAAAGACGAGGATGAAGAAGGCGAGGAAACAATGAGAATGATGACTGGATGTCTTGGAGATATGAGAAACCGTATCAGGTGAAGTGAAAAATGATGCAGCGTGTGGACACAGGTAATGAATGAAAGCTAGAAACTAAAAGAAGAAAGTACAATTGTGGCTGCATGCAGGGATCCACTCTGTCAAATTCCACTACTGTATCAAAAAGCTGAGAAAGCGCTTCCCCACTGCACATTTAATGTACTGTGTAAGCATATCACCTCAGTCCTCAGTGTCAAATACAAATGCAGGGAACGTGGACTAAAAGAAAAAAGATTCAACAGTATTACTCCCACAGAAACACCTGTAGATCCCCCTACAAAGAAAAACTAAAAATCCTGTTGCTAGGGCAGGTGAGGTGAGTCTGGACATTAGGCTAATTCAAGATGGACTGCGTCTGGTGGGGATGGAGCACCTGGTTGTTCACTCTCACAAGGATTTGCCAGAGCCAGCCAAGGCTCTAGGGGAGGGAATTCAGGGGTCCGTTTCAGAAAGCAGGTTTAGTGAAAACTCTGAGTTTGTTAACCCTGAGATGAGGGAAACTCTGGGTTTTCCGTTTCAGAAAGAGAGGTAACTTAACCTCAGAGTCAGTTACTATGGTAACTGAGTCTGTGAACCTAACCTGGTCGGGAGCAGGTTTTCTTCAAGAAACCTCAGTTTCTTCAGTCTCCTCCCTCTGACACAGTGTCAGAGGGAGGAGACTGAGAGAAACTCGAGGTTTCTTCTCTCTCATTTCCTCATTCATTCATTCAGTCTGTATCAGGCGCATTTTAATTTAATTATTAATTAATTTAATTTTAATTTAATGCAGTTTGTTATCTGCATGAATAAAAAAAATTATTGGTTTATGTTAGGCAGATTATAAAACGTTTTTTTCTCAAACATGTCATGTCCTTTTGTAGACGATCCCGTCGTTGAGAAAGCTGTATTAATTCACAGAGAGTTTATGTCGGGAGATGATACTGAGTCCCGACTAAATGTATTTTCATTTCCACATAACCGATTTGAGAGGTATTTTTTTCACAGTCCATTAGATAGGCCTATGTAGATACTTTATCCGTCCTCATATCACTAACATCAACCATCGTGGACATGCTTTAACATCCCAGCTGATTCTTTGTGTCGCATTACATTTTTTGCAAACGGCATTTATCTTTATTGGTGATGCGGATCATAGGCTACTGTAATAGTAAAGCCACTGTAGCCGTCAGAAGAGTGTGACTCGCTCTGAAACGTTTTTTAAACATTTTTTGTAGTGTTCCCTGGACACAAACCAGTGAGAGCAATTAAAAAGAAATAAATGATTATAAATTATATTTCTGTTAATGATCATGGTGCTGCAGCCTCAGAATGGGATATAGTAGTTTACTTTTTCGCCAGCAGGATTGCACCCAAATGAAATTATAGGTGTAATACAATTCCAGTTTTCACCAGTAATATTATAAGTTAACTGTGATTATATGGAATTAATGCATTGTCAATGCTTATGCATTGACTCGAGCAGCAATTTTCTCCCACAACAATTCTCTCTCTGTTGCAGCAGCAGCCGCTGTCTTGCTTTTTTAACGAAATACATGTTCAAACTCGCTGTATGTGCGCATGAGTATTTCCGCCGACCAGTTTGTTTGTGGTTGTTACCATGGTGAATCGTAGTATCATGGCTCCATTCATCCTGCCTTTTTATTGTGGTGGTGCACGCGCGTGAACATACTCGGAGTTGATTGAACCAACTCATATCAGCTGTTCTGGAACCGAAAACTCAGAGTTTCCCATCTCAGGGTAAATCAACTCGGAGATCTGGGTTAGACTCAGAGTTTGTTAAACCTCCTTCCTGAAACGGACCCCAGGAGCCACAGCTCAGGCAGCTGTGCTGCAGCCGTACGCACAGGCAGCGCAGGGTGGAGTAAAAGGGATGCAACCACAGACCTAGAAGATGTACCTTGCTCAAAGACATAACCCTGAAATGGAACAGGGTGTCACAGATGAGCCATCTTGTAAAGTCAGTGACATAAAGAAACCCCTCTGATCGCATTCAAAGCGTTTATCAGGTGAGGATGAAGACATCAGTCTTTTATCCAAACATTATTCCATCTTAATGGAAGATATTGTTTTGCTTATTTCACTAGTACAACTACAATCCAGGCGGCAACCTCTGGTGTTGAACCATGAAGCCATAGCGGAAGAGACAAAAACTGTTGTTCTTTGAGTGGCCACTTGAGGCTGCCTCCAAAAGAGAGCCAATCAATTCCCATAGACTCCCATTTGAGTCATTTTTTTTAACTCACCCGTTTAAATTATATTCGGGCAGGTGGCTGCCATCACAGGAGGCGAGCATAGACTCTAGGCTTCATTCGGCCCGCCTCAGCCCCATTTTTGGATTAGCCGACATCAAGCGCTGCCAAGATGGCGACGGCTGAGCCACTGGGAGCTGCCCATTTTTAGCTTCATTTTGGCTCATCAGAAACCTACTGGTGTCATCACGGAGACTATGTCCATATTTTTATATTATAGTCTTTTCTACAATCACAATAATGTACAGTAAGTTTAAACGTAACTTAAGTTTTAACTACCTTAACTTTACAGTCATCATTAAAGTTTTGAGTGAACATTCATAGCGATATTTCAAAAAAGCTTCACCAAATACGAATAAAACGTTGTGCTAACCTGCAGACTGAGTGTGCTGGTGATGTTGGTCTTGGGCAGCGAGATGGACACACTGGTGATATTGGTCTTCTCCAGCCACTTGGACAGCAGTTCAAGAGTCAGAAGCTTCTCCAACCTCGCCAGGCTCTCCACATGAAAGGGCATTAGAAGCACGACGCTGGCCTTGCCCCCACATAGAGGCGCCTCCAGAACCTGCACCATGTTTTCTATGTCTTCATGGTGACGGTACAAACCTGGAGGATATGACAGGCGGAGGCATGCACAGAGGTGAGGAAAGATCAGAGTCAGGGAGAGAATTTGTCATAATGGAACATTCTTGCTTTTCAGTGGTAGTTCAGAACAGTATCTCTCTGCAGCAGTTCTCTTCAATGTGAGTTCAGACTTGCATTTTCAGCTGTGTCACTTGGTGCCACCTGAGTTCTCACTGAACTGAATTACAGGAGAAAACACTACAGAGTTGGGTTGAATCCACTCAAACATGATGTATATGCAATCTTAGACATGACAAAGGATCACTGAAATAATATTTTTCATGAATTTGAAATGGCATACTAGAACATTAAATAGAATACAATGTATCCCTCCAACATCTTTTACTGCTGTCGTAGCAGAAATATGCTCTGCTCCGTTGTCGTTTTAAGACAATACATAAAATATGAAAAGCGTGTTAAATAAATCATAAAGGTACACAGTGATAAATAGGAGAGAAGCAGATTGGACCTTACAGATGTTCAAGCCATTTTAGAACTCAAATTGCTTTTCGCCGCATCTATTTGCTGGCAGGAGTACAGCAGCGACAGACTGTGTCTTTTACCTGCTCTGTGCATCATCATCACTTTGGTGTATTCCTTCCCCAAGAAGGTACGATGATCTGTGCTCCCCTCGCTGAACTCTCTCTCCCAGAGGCCTGAGCAAACAGCCAAACAAACACAGAGGACAGAGCCATTTTGAATGCAGAACGCCTGACATGGATAGGCTGTGAGAAAATACTGAATGATTGAAAAGAGGTGAAAAGGTGGACAGACACTAGGTTAAACAATGCCATGTTCATAAAATACATACAGACCTCATACACAGTGACACCGGCTGACACTGCTCATGAATCATCAATATCTACTGGCCATTAAAAAGTGTCTACTCTTCTCAATGCTGAGCTGAGAGTGCTATACTGAGGCAGTTATGAGGTGCTTAAGGCCACATCGTCCCATTCACTGTTCACCACATGCCACTTGGCCCGGCTAACCCCCTGACAGCTGTCAATTTAGGAGAGTAGTGGAATTACTGTTGTAATAACCTCACAACACATTCCCAAAGCCGCTGGCCCATTCTATTGTGCAGGGGACACTGGGTGGAGTGAGGAGGTCGACAGATTATGACTTGTACTTATGTCACTCTTTGTGAATGACGCCTGGTGCCAGCTAGGGCTGCAACTAACGAGGATTTCATTAATCGATTATCAATCACAACACTTATGACACAAAACTAAGGTGCAAGAAGGCCAAAGAAATATCAAATGGCTCATTTGCCCTATTGGAAGTCTAGAGACCAATTGCTTGGCTCTATTATTAAATACTTGCACTGGACAAAGAGTGCAGAGCCTTCTATTCTCTATCGATAATCAGCTAGTCCCTAAAATGTCAAAAAATTGTGAAAAATACCTTTTGAAAGTTCCCAGAGCCCAAGGTGACATCTTTAAATTGCTTGTTTAGTCCCACACAATTCAAAATACTCTATTTAAAATGATATAAAACCGACTAAAGCAGCTCTCAAATACCAAATATTCTCATTTGAATGTTTGGCATTTTTGCTTAAACAAATTACTTAAAAATTTTAAAGATTGTTTTGCCATTTTAAGCCTCTATTTGTATAGGACAGCTTAGACTTGAAAGGGGAGAGAGAGGGGGAATGACATGCAGCAAAGGGCCACATGTCGGAGTCGAACCTGCGGCTGCTGCATCGAGGAGTAAACCTCTATATATGGGCGCCTGCTCTACTAGGTGAGCTAACCAGGTGCCCTATACTAACATGTATTAATTAGCACTAAAAACAAAGTGCAGCTGAGGCTGATGAGATTTCATTAGGGGTAGGCGTTTCTGAGGTATTTAGTTGTTCACCAAAGTATTGGACAAATTAAAATTTTGACCTGATGATGGCCCTAGAAGAAAAGCTAAGGGATAAACAAAGTTATTACAACTTATCCTGAGGGGGATGTGAATGTCTGTAACACATTTCATGGCAATCCATACAATAGTTGTCGAGATATTTCACTAAAAACCATGCATGTCAACCTGGTAGGGTTTATTTCCAACTCTACTCCCCTGGTGATTTCATCGGTGATATTTTCTTCAGACTTTGGAAAGCTCCAGAGCCACACAAGACATTATACAACTGATTTTACAGGCTGACAGGTACTGAACTAACTAAACTGAACTTGATGTGTAAAACTGGAGCCACTTTAAATAGTTTAATTGATTATAAAAATGAATGTTAATTAATTTTTTGTTGATCAATTAATGAACAAAAATTACAACACTAGGCTTTCCCAGAACCACCCAGCCTAAATTGGACCCCAGCCACTAACAAGTCACAGCAGAACGACATGTGATTCTCCCTTCCAGGCATGCTAGCGCAAGTCACAGACATTTGCTCCGCTTGCTATAACATCAGAGAGTGAAACATAACCGCGCTGGAATTCAAAAACAACTGGCTGAAGATTACCTGAAGTGGCAGCCGTGTTGTTGAAAAGATGTCGTAATGAGGAATAAATTCTCCACGGCATGTGTACATATGTATGTTTGAGTTGTATCGAGCAGGGACTTAATGACCTCACCAGCCTGTGCAACAGACTCTGTGGATCTCTGCGTGTGGGCTTGTGTCTAGACGAGCTTTGGGTTCGCCCTGCATTATCTTCTTTTATGGGACAGCACTGTAGCAAGAGAGATCACTTGAAACCTGAATCCATTTATATCAATCAACAATAAACAATGAGACAATTGCACAGCTGAGAACTCCAATCGCTCACAGACTTACCAATTCATACTGTAAATTTAAGGCAAAAACCAGAGAAGAATCAATGAGGCCTACTGGCTCCCTTCTCCTCCCTCATCAACTTTTGATTACAAGTAGTTGCGGTATTTCAGAAGCTATTATTAGAGGTAAGAATATGTGGGGACTTGTTGTTCTCTCTTCCCTTTTCTATCCTCTTCTCGTTCCCCATGTTGCTGTGTTATCCTGTGTATAAGTTTCTCTCAACAGTTTTTTTCACAATCTTATTTTTCTTCTTCCATCTGCAGTGTTTGTTTGTCTAAAACAGGAACAAAGCCTGAATTAATTAACCAGTGTGGACTGGAACTCCCAAGGTAGGCCTTTTACATCCCTCCACTATGTCTGTCAATCTCTTTCGCTCTCTCAGCAGGCCACCCTCTCTCTTTCCTTTTCTCAGTTTTCGCTATTTACTTGCATCTCTTTGTCCCCTTCCCACCCAGACATCTCTCCCTACACTGCTCATTCTCATTCAACTTCTTTGCTTTTAACATCTCTCCACTATAAACATGTTCCACTACTAATCGCCCCTGACCTTCCCTTTCTCTGAATGCTGTGTACATCCCAGGGAAGGAGGGACCGCAAAGAGCTTTTTTTAATTCTCCCCTTCAATAATTAACTAAAGGGGATAACAGTGAAACAAACAAAAGTGGGCAAAAAAAGCAGATGCATGTTCAGTGCCAAAAGAAATCCCGGCACCATCTCTAAAACCATTACATTATCACACACTATGAATTGTGCGAAATCAAAGACAAATAAAAAAGTTACAACAAACCAAAGGCAGCAAGTACGAGCAAGAAGCAAACTATCGACCACTTGTGAATTATGAATCAAAACTAAAGGAATCCAATTTTAGGTAATCTAATTTGTGTGCTGCAATCTGCTGTGTAATCTAATTTGTATATTTTCTCCATAAAATTAATGAACCGACCAACGAGGGCCAGTTCACAGAAAAACTAATTTCGTAATGAAGTCAAAACATCAAACAAAGAAAATTAATTAAATTGCTTATCAATGTATAGTCTGTCTGGGAATGTTATTTTCAAAAGGTTGTCTATCTGTTGCCAACCGGTTTTTCACTTCAGCCGCCTTGCCTGAATACCTGCAGGAGGAAACAGAAGGGATAGAGGCAAAAAAACAGATAAGGATGTGAACACGAGACATGGGAAGAAGATACAAGGGGTAGATTAGACACATGATAAATAATGACAAAAGCACAAAAACAGAGACTAATGCCACAAAAAAGTGAAACAGGATATATTTAACACATCATCATCTTTTGTGGAGACTGCAAACAAAAATATCAGCAGGCATGCGAATGTTGACTTTGCTCTGAGAAAAAGAGAGATGGTACTGTAGATTATAGTCCTGAAAAGTTGTCATGAAAATGGAAAATGGGCTATTTGCTATTTCTTTGATTCATAATGAACTAAAATCTAGTTGTACTGACACCCTTCACCAGCCAAATAAAAGTTACAATATTCTAACTCTTTAACCTTTAATGGTACTTTTTAAAAGTCCCATATTATGCTAATTTTCAGTTCCATACTTGTATTCTGGGTTTCTACTAGAACATGTTTACATGCTTTAATGTTCAAAAAACACATTATTATTTCTCATACTGAGTCTGAAATGCTCCGTTTTAGCACCTGTCTCTTTAAACCCCCCTCCTGAAAAAGACCTGTTCTGATTGGTCAGCATTTCTGGATCTTGCGCATCTGTGCTCTCCACATCTCTGCACCGTCATTGCAGCCGGGGAATGACTATAACAGCACTGTAGCGCCACTTTCTACCAATATATAGTATAGTTGTGACATCACAACTGTACAGAAGTCCTGACGGCTCGTTTAAAGGCATTGTTTCTGAATACTGACTGTGTGCATTTCTCGTTTTAATACTTTCACAGTGTTTATATAGCACCTCAACCTGCTTTATAATTTTAAAAAAATACGTAAAAATATCTTTTTTTACAATATAGGAGCATTAAAAGGGCACGATGAACTTCAGATTGTGAGATTATATGGATATGTTTTTGGGATGCAACCGCTAAATCACAGATGGGGCTTTTCGTACCGAAACATTGACTAGTTTCCTCCACTGCAGCCCGTCACAAAGAACAGATCTGAGCCAAGCTGTGCCGCTGCAGACTTGGAGCGCTCCAAGCCCAGATGTTAGGCATGACACCGAGGGAGAGAGTCTGGACACTTGTTACTCAATTATTTAAGATGACACATCACCCCCCAATGGAAGATGAATACGCTCTCAGTGATAGACCCCAGAATCATCCTTTATCTGCTGTGTCCACCAGCTGGAGTCCAGTGCATGCGCACACACACAGGAACACACACAGACATGCACACTGCACACAGGTGGGCATGCTGGCACACACAGTGTAGTGGGCAAACTGGCATGTAGCCTCTCAATGATGTCTGAGAACACTGAAAACAGTACATAGGCATGCCATATTAATATTCTAAGACTTCTCATCCAGTGCAGCAAACAACATCAATAAAGAGGCATTGCGTAGTTACAAATGATTCCATAATTACAAAGCACACCAGTCTATTTCAGCATTACTCAGTCCAGTCTAGCTGCTATGTTACGTATCTATATCCATGCAGTTATGCCACTGGATAATGAAATATTCAGTTGGCTATAAACTTGCATCATTTAGGGTCACAGTTAAGACTGTTTTGGAGACACTGACAAATGATGACATGTTTGCATACTATTTTAGGACTATTATTTCACAACCAAGTGAGTATAGACAAGCCCACTTCACTTGTACATTTTTGTGTATACTGTGCACTGTTTATCCATACCTTTAAAGCGCAGGGCATTGGCCAGTATCAGAGCTCCAGCCTTAGCCTGGCTGTAAGCTGCTAAAGGAGCGCCCTCCAGCCCACCAAGCCCAGCCTTGGCCCAACCATAGAGCTGCTTCAGGTCAGCCGTGGAGTCTCCTTTTCCCAGTGGCTTATGCAGCAGCCTGAACCTAGCCTGGCTCTCCTTCACAAATGCCTGGCTGACTGGAGGAGTTTGCTTGGAAAACAGAGCTGAGGATGTGTGCAGGTGAAAGCTGCTACCATTGGCTGCAGTGAAGCTCTTTAACGCCTTGGACAGAAGATCCCCAGTGTGGGCTCCAGCCTTGGAGGGGGATGGGGTCTTGAGGAGGTCTTGGAGCTGGCTGGAAGTGGTACCTGCTGAACCTCCATCCAGCGCTCTAAGTGAGGAGGCCACAAGCAGAGGGGAGAAGAGGGTGTTTACAGAGACCAAATCAGAGCGGAGGGCCTGGTACAGGTGCAGACCAAGAGCCCAGCTGGGGTCACCCAGAGGAGGAGGTGGACGGGATGGAGGTCTGGTTGGGGCAGCAGGGCTCTTCTTGGATGAATTGGCCGTGCTGCCCTGCACCAGAAGAACTGGCCAAGAAATTAGTATATAGACAGGAAGCCTGAGCAGCATGGCAGATCTAGAGGAAAGCACAGGGAGGGGTAGAAATATAAACTATTTGTGTGTGTGTGTGACAATGAGAGGAATGAAGGGAATGAATTCCTCTCATTAATAATACAAAGAATAAAGCTCTATTCATTACACATATTTTGGCAGATTTTTAACAGTGTAATGGCTACTTGTGTTATTGCACAGTTCATATTTGAGATTAAGCAATATAAACACAGCCTAAGGGTTCCCTTTTGCTGTAAAACTACAACTAGGCTTCTTATATGCAAACAGCAGTCCCTGCTCATACAGTGCCACAGCAGTAAACTTGATTTTGTAAATTCCTCCCCACTTGGCAACATGGTTATTATCTCACCCGCTGCGGGAAAACCAGAGTTTTCACTTTGGTGACTCTTTGATCAAGTTCCAAAAGCTTTTCTCTATATTGCCTTACAAAAAACCCCTAGACTCGCCGACTGATTTTGCCGAGCTGGTGACAGGAGTGACGGCAAACATCTGTTGTCTAGAATTCAGCCTACTCTTGTTATGATTTCCGTAGACCTCTAGGCGTAAAGGAAAGAAGGAAACGCGTATTTGATCAAATTTACCGTTAATGAATTCAAGTGTGTGTATCGCTCTCCTCCGCTGCTGCTGCTGCTTTTAGCCGTGTCCTGCACAGGAAGGGCCGGGAGTGGGTTTCAGACGTGGCAGCACACGGAGGAGGTTTTTCCGTCTTTCCTCAACTTCACCCCGGGAAAAGCTTCCTGTTTAACCGAAACCTCCAGGCATCTCATTGAAGCAGCTACTGTGCGCAGTTTGAGATAAACGGTGACAATTAAGGCTAACGAAAAACAAAAAAACTTTATTAAACAGCTGTCACCCAAAATACCTTCAGAGTGAGATGTGAGATGTAGTTGTAGGGGTTTAAAGTGTTATACTGTGAAAAAGCACCATGAAAAAGTCCCGTTCCGCTTTCAAAGCAGAACATATCGCTACATATAACCCCGTGGTTAAAGTAGCCTAACCTCGTTTTACTGCAGTTACAGGCTACTGCATAGGCTATTACAGCTAAATATGCAGCTTCGTCTATAAAAAAAATATATTTATGAATGTAGAATCCATTAGAAGCTAACCACGGGAGAAAACCTACGGTTAGGTCGCTTTAAAGTCCGTTGTGGTGTCTCTATCGTGTATGCAGGCATAATACATTTATGCTTTACAAAACCATAATTAAATGTCACAAAGTCCATAGGGATATATTATAGCGGTTCGCTATGAGCTTGGCAGGGATTATGTGCATGTAATGTTGGGCCTGGTATAGTTTTTAAAACGAACAAAAATCCACCAGTTGCAGTAAATGAGGCGTTTCTCCATGTATTCAAAAGCGAGCTTTGTGGGTTTGCCTGGATAATAAACCCTCTTGTTCTTGGCTCAGTTGGGGTTGTAGTTCCCAAAGCCGTTCAAGCGGGGTCGCTAATGGTCTTCTCTTCGCTTCAGCTCAGTGACCCTGGGAGAGGCTGCAGCATGTGGGCCAGGGCCTCGCGAACTTGACACTCAGCCTTCCCAGTGGATAGGATATAGACCACAGAGCCAGCAGGCACAGTTTGCTCCAGGCAAATCCCCCTGAGGAGTTTTTACTTAGCCTATTAGTTGTGATTTAGTGTTAAATCTGTCTGCATTTTGGGACCATAATAATGAGTATATAATAATTAGGGAATGGGCAGTAACACTATGATAAGTTTATAATTTTTATGTCTAATTTTCTGAAATGTGCAGGTGATCCCCACCCACTCCCAGTGCACTCTAACACCACCTTACTTTGCAGTAGCTGTATTAATCTATTCTACTGTCAAGAAAAAGTAGGGCACACCATGCAAGCCTGTAATACGTCTGACCCTTTCAAATGTCCTCATTCTGTATTCTCCTCATTTCCCTGTTTTTCGCTTTCCTAAATTGTACCTGCCCTCCCCCTACAGCAGAACAAGGAGTGGAGAGCAGATAACTTGTAACACACGGCTTCAGGACAAGTATTATTGCCCAAATTGAAGGATGGAGAACGGTCATATAGGGTCATAATCAATAAATGTAGAGATAGACTAAGGAGGCTAGAGAAGGATCACAGAGGGATATGGAGGAAGATAACTGCTCGAGACCACCAATTTTCAGCAATCAGGCCGAACATGACAGCTTGTAGACCCAACCAATTATTTACCCCAGCCAAATCAATAGAGCTCTCTCCGAAAGATAACCATCAGCAGCACTATCTGCAACACATTCACAGCAGAACTCACAAACACACAGTGAGCACTCTGCTCGCTGACACTCTCGCTTTTCATTTCTTTTGCAAACGCGCACACACACAGAAACACATTCTCCTCGCGGACACTTAGTTATCGGACTTTCTTGAAAATAAAGACACACATCATTTAATTATTGGACAACTACACTGAAAAGAGAAGCATTAAAACAGCATATGTCAAACTGTGCCTACAGCTAACATGAAATGGCATCACAGGGACACTTAAAAGAAACATACACACTTGCACACACACATTCGTTAATGGAGTTGAGGCTGCACTGACAGGCACGTTAGTGGTGATGAGTCGATGTGTGCAACGTCAGAAGTCTTAACCCTCACCACGGGAGTCACTGCCCCCTCCTGGGACCACCCCCCAGCACCACATCACAGTCAGTTTCGTCAGTAATGAGAAATGACACATATTACAGTGCCGTTGATTCATAAAAAACAGGGCTTGCACCGCAGTTAAACGAGTCCCAGAGGAACTGGTTAGGAACCTGAGAGGCCCCTCAGTCAGAGGATTGTGCATCTAGGGATTTATAAAGTAATGCACTTTAACCACAATGCACCACCACATCTCACCTCCTGCACCCTGCCCTGTTTGCCCTCACCTCTCCGCACCTTGTTCAAGCCTCGAGCCCGGATTCAGTTTTCCATCTCCAGATGTCATTGTCTTAGGTAATAAATGTTGTATTTCACCTCCCATGTTATCCGTTTATGCAGCTGTTAGCCATTGTTCTTGACTGTTGAGGTTAAACGCTTGTGGCTCAAGGGCTCGGCAACAGAATCAACACCTCGCAATGAAAGCCGTTATGGTCACTGCCAACAGGCCTAGAGCTATATCCACTCCCCATGCCTGATTCTTGCTCTCATTTTCTCCCAGTTTCTCTTCAACACACACTTACACTATTCACACATATTGTAGCCTTTATTTTTTTTCCAACCCTCTCTATCCCTTCGCTCTTTCTAGAATGAGAGATATCATTTCGCACTACATTAGCTCAGCTTCCTTAGACACCCCATAACTTCCTCTTTTCCTTGCTTTCCGTTTTCATCCATCCCTCCATGGCACTGTGCCTGAGGATTAAGTAGTTTCTACCTCTGGGGGCTCCACACACACTCACACACACGCACATATATCTATTTCCTCCTCCTCCCTTTCCTGGAAGAGAAGTGACATTTCTAAGACAGGACATATAGCAGACAGAACCCCTTTACCGTTAAAAACCTACCTAAAACAGACTCAAACTTTTCTTATGAATGTATTAAAGTGTCCTCCCACAGCGCGCTTTCCTCTCCCGGCCTTTCCTTCACCTTCTCCCAACTCCCCTTACTCACTGTCGACCCAATTCCTCCCTGCTTCTCACCTCCTCTCATTCCTTCACCCCTACTCCTACACTTTTCCCATCTCTCCTCTGCTCCCTCTCCCTTTCCAACGCTGTCTAAATTTCTCCCCGTGCCCCCGTGAGACATTTTGGAGTCTGTACAGAACAAACAGCATGTAACATGTGAGCCCCTGTTCTCGTCAGTTCTGGTCTGCCTGTCTGTCATCAGCTCTGGTCCGTTTCAACTAGTACAGTTTAGGCCCTGTCTGGACAGGTCCACAGGGTCCTGTTGGTTTACATCAAGTTCCATTGTGGTCCTTTCAAATTAGGGCTCTTACTTAATGTCTGGGCAAGCTGCTAAGATGCAACCATGATTTTTACTGAAGCATTACCTTAACCCCAGTTTCACCCTGGCTGGAGATCTTCTGCCAAACCTTGACCGTAAATACAAGGAAAACACATAATAGCCTAAGGGGATTTTTAAAGATAACCAGGACCTTGACCTTTTTGATTATTATCAGCTTCTAATGTTGGGGATTTAGGATTTAAATTGTATTCACTGTAATGCAAAAATCAACTAAGAGAAAGAAAGATTGATTGAGGCAGACAAATGGAGACAAAATTAAAAGGATAGTTCAAATATAAAGCAATCATTTCTGAACAGTTCAAAGCTAAATATGATGTTTAGGTCTGCTTTACTGAAGATCTAAAAATACACATTTTAGATGGGATTTAGGGTGGGAGATGAGTGTGTCCCCCAACTGTGATGTTTTTCTCCCCCACTTTGAATATCTAGGACAAAACTCTATAAGGCAACAGGAGGTACGGCTGGACAGATGGAAGGAAGGGAATATGTGTTTTTAATCGATGGGGGAAAGAGAGAGGGGGCAGCGGCAGAAAGGTGATGAGGGCCATTGGCGGTTGGGGTCGGGGTGAACATGTTGAACAGTGCCAAAATCACAGACACATCTGCTGTTCATCTCAAATGTTTCCAATAAGCTTTAAATGTTTCCTGAAGCCCTGTGAAAGTGTACCGAGCTGCCAAGACAGAAGGGGGTTGGTGTTTGATTTTCTTTGTGTGTGTGTGTGTGTGTGTGTGTGTGTGTGTGTGTGTGTGTGTGTGTGTGTGTGTGTGTGTTAAAAAAAATAAGTGGTCTCTCACACTTTTTCTTCTTCTTCATTGGACGTGTCTATAAATTACCCAAACTTGAGTGAAATGCAGAGAAGTACAAAAGCAAGGGTACACATCTTTACAGGCACACATCCACACAGCAAGGAAGGCAAATAAGTGGCTTTTAATGCGTGAGTCAGGCAGAAAAGCAAATGCCAAGCACCTAAAAGAGTACACAGCTGCTTCAAGCAAGTGTTGACAACTATCTTTATAGGAATTAAATATTGCTCTTAGCCCCACCCCAAGTAACCGCCAAACACCTGTGACTCACATCAGTCAGGCTCAGGTTCCATGACATTAAATCAACATGTTTGCTTTTTGACGCCTCACACACAAACTCATATATAATGTGCCTCACACGCAACCACATACATACCTCAGAAATATGGACACACACCTTCAAAGACCGATATGTTGACACCCTCGCCCACACACACACACACACACACACACACACACACACACACACCCACCCACACACACAGCTTTCTCTGACTGTGAGTTTGCCGGCAGCCAGCTGGTACTGTCATGTCTGATAGGCTGCAACAGCGTGTGAGACAGAGACGAGGCCGGGAGAGGAAAGAAGGAAGGAGGGTGGCAAACTGAAAATGTATACAGCAGAATGCATTAGTGAGATTGACTAAACTATATCAAACCATGGCCATGGTCTTATTTGGGTCCACAGGGACTCCCACCCCCCGTCCTTTATCCCAATCCTCCACACTACAGGACATTTTTCTTTGTCTGCGGCCGCCTTCTTTTTATTGAGTGACCTCCTCTTTGTGTTTTTGATTTCGCTTTTAAAGAACTTAAATATGAACTAAATATGATCATGACGGGGATGATCATAAGTGAGTGATAATGGTTTTGTGTGTCGGCTATGTCGTTTTTAACAAAAGGGAAATAAGAAAGATTTCCCTGCCCTGCAAGACAATAATTAAAATGTTGATCAAGACAAATCATCCATCAATTATTCCATGATGTGACTAGCCAAAAAAAGCACACAACAAAGCAGTATTATTATTCCAGTGTTTTGTAATGTCTGAATTTGAAGTTGAAGAATAAGAAATTAAGTGAATTGGTTGGTTGGGGGAATTATTGGCCACATAGATAGAAGCTGATAATTACATAGATTTCTTAATGTAATGTCTATTGAAGAAATTTGTTACCAGCCGCGACACCTTGTGAGTCTGTGGTTGTGTGTGTGTGTGTGTGTGTGTGTGTGTGTGTGTGTGTGTGTGTGTGTGTGTGTGTGTGATCACAGCAAAATGTGGTCCTGGAGATACCTACCATAGCAGCAACTACAACAGAGGCAATTTTACATCTCTGCGATAATGCTGAACCGGTCAAGATGCAGTCACAAAACTTTACATGTATGTAGTTGACATCAAAATGAAGGCTGAGTTCCAAAATGGGTGTGGTTTCAGCAAGGGCACCGGAAGTAGGGAGTAGAAAGTAGGGAAGGGGCCCCTCTACTTTTCGCCCCTGGCCTAATTTGGTGTCGCAGCTGGTGTTATCCCATCGCAAGATGGTCTCTAGTTGAATTTTTTCCGAAGGGAAATCCAACTAAACAAAACTAAGTCTGCAGTCATGCTAGCAGCTCTGTGAGGCTCTACTGTAATGCTACCCTGATCACAATGACAAGGTTGACATGCTGGCATTTAGCAGGTATAATGTTAACCAAGTTCACCATCTTAGCTTAGCGTGTTAGCATGCTATAATGGGGTGGGAATGTCATTAGTTTTGCTGGTATTTAAGACAAGACTGATACATTTTATCTATATATAGTATCAACCCTCTTGTTGGCGTTAGAGGAAAAGCCAGGATCACCAAAGCCATATTCTTCATCTGGGAACCATAAATGTCTGTAAAAAAAGTTGTGCCTATCCATCTGATCGATGTTGAGATATTTTTAAACATATTTATTATTTTAGTTTTTCACATTATTCACATATAATACTTATACAAATATCAAAAAGCAATATACACCTCCCCCCTCCCCTGACACAAAATAAATACCACCAACAAGCAAACAAAACAACATAGAATTGAGACCCCCTCCTAACAATGTCGAGATATTTTACAGAATAAGGGAAAACTTTGACCTTGTTGTGGATTTATCCTCTGGGGAACATGGATGTCTGTACTAAATGTCATGGCAATCCATCCAATAGTTTTTGATATTTTAGTCTGGACCAAAGTTGTGAACCGACAGACCAACTGACTCTCAGACAGTCCGACATTGTCATCCCTAGAACCCCGATGCTAACATTGCTAACTATGAAAAGATCCGGTTTCTTTTCAGAAGCAATCAAAACAGTTGAAGTGCTGGCAAGCTGATCTATGACCAGTGGCAAACAGCAAGTTACCCATTGCAGCAGCAGAAAAATGACTTTGCATGATTAGCAGATCTTCTCTCGGGCATGAGCTCTCTTCGGGCATTAACTTTCAATAAAAAAAAGTCACAATTTTATATTATTACCATTATTTAATATTATTATATAAAGTGAAGTAAAGTTTAATTTCCTCTCAAAATTCCAAATGTTACCACAAAACCCAAAAAGTGTAGAAATCTCTGCATATTCACCTCACTATTCAAGATAATACTGATGTATCCCAGATATGTTAATCATGTTTTGTAAAACTGGAAGAAAAGCTTATCTGGGTCATTATAAGCAGGTTATGATGTTCACATGCATCAACCAAAAAGCACACGTCTATCAAAATGAGTGATGTATCCACAATTAAAAGTAGTTGGGTTGCATACGAATGTCCTCAGCAAAGTTTGAAACTTTTATTATAAAAAGAGAACTTAAGGTTGCCCTTTAATTAAAGTTTATTGCAAAACCTTTTATGGTTAAACTATATTACAGAACTTTTACAGATATCCCTTACACAGAAAGAATATTCATATATTCAAAAGTAAGTGATATTGTAATGTAATTCCTAACATAAAGGATAGTAATACAGCACACATTCACTTTAACATAACCGCAGAATGCAGTGACATTTGAACAGGATATTGTGAAGTCCTCACAATCACAGCCTCAGAGATTAACATCCATAAAGAGTATAGTAGAGCTACCATCACCTGTCCCCATGTTTTATTCACAGCCTCTCCCCGTGCATTACCATACATATTTATAAGAGATAACTACATTTACATGTACACCCTTGAGCATGTGCATGTGCATGTGTGCACGCACACACACACACACACACACACACACACACCTAGTTCAAGTTCCAAGCCTATCCCTCAGGGTTAAAGCTGTCATTTTAGTCCTTCACAGTGGTTACTGTACGTATGTATATCATGGAGCACGCACAGATCTATTGTGTGTGTGTGTGTGTGTGTGTGTGTGTGTGTGTGAGATTCAGATTGACTGATAGATGATGGCTGCAGGGCAGGTGGGCACTGAGTCATCTGCAGGTGTTGGAAGGTGGATGGATGGAGGGGAAATGTGTGGAAAATTTGGGGGCAGGGAGGGGTGGAATAGATGAAGTTAGGTAGCCTGTCGGTCAGGCTGCCACTCAGCCTCATGGGAAACTGGTTTCAGCACCGCTTAAGGGCACAAAGACAGAGGGAGGAAACCGAAATAATGTGGGAAAGGGAAGCAAGGCAGAAGGGGAAAGGGTAAAAGGTCAAAATATGTGGCACACAGGGGGATTAGAGAAACTAAGAGATGTAAATGAACAGTGTCACTGCTTTATTAATCACACTGCCTTGGAAAGGTGGAGGGTGCGATTGACGCGGGGGAATCACAGGAACACACAGAGATTAAAAAAATAGGGGAATTCTGGTAAGCAACAGGCAAAAGCGAGAGCAAGTGGATGAGTAATGGCACAGGAATGAAAGACAAGGTGAGTGGCGTGCACAGGCAGAATACAAAAAAAAGAGCATAATAAAAAGCAAAAAAGAGTGAGAGGTGTAATATATCACTGCTACCGAATCAACAGGTGATATTATCTGGTTGAATGTAATGTCATCACGCTGGGTTTGGGGAGACAGGATTGAGATGGAAGAGGGGGTGTAACTGCGTCCTCGTAAAAGAGCGAAAGAAATCTGCTCTGTACATTCTCATTATCCCATCATCTCTCTCTCTCTCTCTCTCTCTCTCTCTTTCTCTCTCTCTAGTTCCTATCAAAGCTTCTCTGTCTCTCTCCCTCTACCCCCGCGCCCCCACCTCCCCTAAGCTGCTCTGCTATTCGCTCCGGCAGGCTTAAGACGGAGGGATTTTGCCCTCTCCTCCCTCCATGTCGGTTCATTTCCAGTACAGAGTGCTGTATGAGGAGCCTGCATCTATCAGCAAGGAGATATAAGCTGCTATGAATGTCAAGGGTCAACTTGTGATATTATTCTGCTGTTAATGGCTCGCCGTGTTATAGGGCCTCTAATATCCCTGGAAAAGACTGCTCAGACAGCTGCAGCGTGTGTGTGTGTGTGTGTGTGTGTGTGTCACATCAAGAGGCTGTGAGACCACCTTGTAGTGACTCACACGACTAATGCTCTTTTAAATCACAAGCGGGTTTCAAAATCAAAGAAATATTTTGTATGGTCTCATCACCATCCAACAGCACACACACAGCATACACACAAACAAACAAACAAACAAACTAACACTTTAGGCCATTCGTTTGCACTTCAGCCAGCCTTTGTAAAGTTTTGACCTTTAGTTTATAGTTCCACTTTGGCTCTTTACTTTCTCTAAAGCACTAAAAACACAGCAACTTCAAAAAATATTAAATGACATTTAACGGCATTAAGTTAAAGTGTGTTGGGGGAAATGCATTAATATCCTTTTGCATTCATCAAAATTATAATAGTTTCAACCATACCCAGTGTGAAGTCAAAAGATGCACACTGAGAGGCCTGTAAATATTACTTCACTGTAATCTCAAAGTGGCCACAGGTGCAGCCCTCATGCATTTATTAAAAGCACATTTTAATTTTTGAACTGCTGAATTGCATTGCGTTGGGGTTGCCAACATGCAGATTCACTTCATTTCTCTCTCTCCTGCTGGAATGAGCAATAAAAGACTCATGTACAGTAGGCTTTTAAAGGGGGGGGGCACTGTCCACCACATCCATGTGTGTGAAGATTTCCACAGAGGCGAGTTTAAGAGCAAACCTTATAGGCAGTATACTATAGGTCGAAACTATATGTTCTTATTTTGGGACTGATGAAACCATTATCGCAAAACTACTGGTGCCATGTGGAACATTTAAACATCAATAATTCAGTGTCATATTCATTTCGAAACATAAAACCAATTACCATAAACCAAGAAATCCACAGCTGAGTAGAATGGCAGCCTGTATTGGAGTTTGCTTCCATAATACATTGTTTCTGCAACAGAAAGTAACAGCTATCATGGAAAATGTGGACACTAAACATGCTCGTGGCATGAGCAATCATGTCCTCCATTGTCTCAACTGATTACAGCATTTATACTAAGGTAGAAGAATAGTCTTTATTGTCATTGTACATGCACAATGTACTGTATACATCATTTGATAACTGTATAGTAATGATTAGGAATTCTAGTCATATCAGCTTTTTAGATTTTTGGATGGATGCAGTCATTTAGGAGAAAAAACCTTTTTGTTTTTGGATGACATTGTTCTACCAAGCTAGAACAGATGCCACACGGACTATCTGATTGGATCTAATTTCATTTCTTTAGTCTAAAAGGGCCTTGCATTGTGTTCACTCAGAAGTGCTGTTTTTCATTTCATTAATACACACAGTGGTGGAAAAATAATCAGATGAGAAAAGTAAAAGTAGTAATATGATAATGCAGAAATACTCCATCATAAGTTTAAGTCCTTTTTTAGAACTTTACTTGGAGGACAGATATACAGTATTAGTAAGATAATTTAATGTAGTATAATAAGTACTCATTCTGAATAATGGCCCCTTTCAGTGTATTCAATTAGCAATGAATTACAGTGTTAGCAGCCTTTTAATGTTAGCCGGTCACATTGGAACTAAATTTAACTACTTTATATACTGTTGTTGGGTGCTTTAACCTATAACATTTATTATATTTTGCGTGATACATTTTTTTCAGTGAAATTCTGTGGGTTTAGTGGGTTATCAAGCTGTACAGTACAAACTGAAAACACAATAAACAAGATAAGTACTTACTTCTCACCTCTGCAGAATAAATGTTACCAAAAAGGATATGGTTAAGAACAACCTAAGCTCTGAGGTCCATTTAATGGATTTTAGACTTATTAAGCTGAATATCACAGTTTGAATTCAGCAAATGGCACTGGCTCAGGCTTCATCACATTAACTTAAACAGATGGGTATGCATACCCATTTGTACATCATGTACACCATATGTTTTTGTTTGCTGTAATCATGCTTTCAATCTAATAAGGGTTGACAAAACCGACAATTCTAGTTCCATGCAAAAAAATATTTTTTTAGTTTATCTGAAGCTAAAGAGACCAACTCAGACTGCTTAAGTCTCCTATCAGCTTCAGCTAACATTTGGAATGTATTTTGGCAAAGAACGATCTCTGTGGACTGACCGTTTTGTGCATTTGAAGCACATTAGAAGGGGTCTTTTAATGGCCATTATGGACAGAGGGATGATTAAAGCAAGATGAGAGGGGGATGATCGTAACCACTATCCTGGTTCAAGGATGGTCTCGGCCTCTTTGATCTTTCTACGGCCATCTACAGTCTGCTGGTCAATAGTCTCGCTTTGCCAGACCCTCCTCCAAAGCGCGCTGAAGGAGGGTCTGACTACTCCACATCATGGATGTATTAAGAGAACATAGCATTCGGGGATGGGAGGTTTCATGGCATTTCTTTAAACCAATCAGAATCGTCATGGGCGGTGCTAAACTCCACACAGAGCTGCTGCAAAATAGTCGTGCAAGAGAAAAGTCAGGTGGACAGGTCTGAGGAGCAGTCAACAATAGTCCTCATAAATCCACCGAATTTAAAATTCCAGCACAAAGAAAGCGGAAGGAATTTCCTGCAGCACCGGAGCAATCCCAGAAGTGGAACGCAAAGGATATAGACTAGCTGGTCGATGACCATGACTCCCTCTTAGTCGATTACATGAGCAGCTTTCGACTGGTGGTCCAACAGACAGCTGATCTTATCTGCTTCTGTACAGGGTGTTTCCCACAGCTGTATTGCTGGTATAAACAACTGTTTTTTTTCTATCCAGGGATTCCTTTCTTTTTTGCCTTTCCTTTAAGGTGTACCAACAGACAAGGCTTGTGGCAGACAAATTTCCTGTGACTTGAAGACTTTTGTTAGGCTAATGCCTAAAAATAAAGAATTTGTTAAAAGTTGATATGCTTTTCATTGAGAATGCACATGGCCCCTTCCTGCTATTCAAATAGCTTGGACTGTATCCGACTTTATAACAAACTAATGGGAAATGAAATCATTTTTTTATTATGCTTCATGTTAAAGTCAACTGAATTGAAAACCAATGTGTTTTTGACTAGCTATATGCTTTTCTTTCTGTACAGTACATAAGCAGATCATCGATGCTCAGAGAACACCTTGCAGGACATCTAACTAAAATGGAAATACTCTCTGTCTGTCCTTTGAATTTCTCATCAACTGTCAATCAGATTGACTTCACACTTGGTGGGTATATTGCTGAGGACCCAAGGAAGTGCAATGTATCAAACTTAAACATTTTAAGCATCAGCGGTGTAACTTTCAGAATGTATGCTTTTGTTTCTGGAAATAGCCTGGTTACAAATAGAAAGCTGTTGTGACGCGTAGTAGGTGTATTGCTCAGGATCCAAAGAAGTGCAGTCTCGAGTGTGAAGTTGTTTGCAGCGCGGTTCTCAAGAAGGCTGCAAGCTGCATTACAGGAGGCCAAACAATCGACCCGTTCCAAACGGGCACTGCACTAGTCCCTGATAATAAAGCAACCTTTTTAGAAAATCACACCAATTCTAGTTTTTCTTTGCCCTTAATAACCCTCATCCTGTTGCACTACCTGGCTTGATTTACGGTCGTCAAGGTAACTGCTCCATTATAAGCATAATAGCTTGCACAGAACAATGTATGTCATCATTTTGACAAATTTCTGTGTGGCTCGCTGGAAAATCATTATCATAATTGCGACTACATGCGTGTACCTCAGCGTGAGCACGTACCTGGGCACCTGGTATATATTTTTGAAATGGTCTGGTTCTGACAGCATAGACAAAGAAGGCCCAATAAGTGCCATACTGAAATCTGTTCTCGGCAGCTTTTTCACAGACTCCTACTGTTTGCTGTTGTTCTTTCTGAAGGCGACTTCATTTCTTCCCCTTAACAATTTCTACTCCTATACAGACAGCAGGAGGCTGACACAGAGGCAAAAGAGAAATGTTTTGCGTGGCAAAGACTCTACCAGCTACAACAATACACACCAGTGAAATTCATAAAGGAGCAGCTCCTTTCAATTCAATTCAATTCAATTCAATTTTATTTATAGTATCAAATCATAACAAGAGTTATCTCGAGACACTTTACAGATAGAGTAGGTCTAGACCAAACTCTGTACTTTACGAAGCCCCAACTATTACAGTGGTTGCCTCAAGAGCAAGCATTAGCAGTAGCTATTGCGACAGTGGCAAGGAAAAACTCCCTTTTTTTTGTTAGGAAGAAACCTCGGACAGACCCAGACTCTTGGTAGGCGGTGTCTGACGGCACCAGTTGGGGGAGTGGTGAATGGTGGCAATAATAGTCATAATAAAGATAGTGAAGCAGTGATCACAATGGTAGTCATAGTAGTTCATGTCATAGTAGGGCACAGCAGGGCGTTACGGGGTGTAGTGTGGCACAGCAGCCTGGGTGGACGCGGTTGGACGCGGCAGGACGCAGTCGGACACTGCGGGGAAACGCAGAGCGTAGCAGGGTGTAGTAAGTCCATAGCGTCAGCTGCACCCAGGACCCCGGTGTAGGTGCCACCCAATTCCAAGGCGATGTTCTGGGTGAAGAAGAAGCAAAGGGACTCCGGGGAGAAAACTCCCCAGAGATAGGTTAGTAACAGGCATTTCTGGGACTAAGATGCACACAAAAGGAGACAAGTGAAAAGAGAGAAGAGGGAGCGGCTCATTGTGTCCTTGGAAGGAGCTTCCCACAGCAGTCTAGAGTTATAATAGTATAACTAAGAGAGGCAGGCTAAAGAGAGGGGCCCTGGACCGGGCTCGTACTCTCCCCTGCCGGAACGGGCTTGTACTTCCTGCCTCCCTCTACTCTACTCTACTATGCTGCAACTCCTCACTCCCTAACTATAAGCTTTATCAAAGATGATGGTTTTCAGTTTATTCTTAAATGTGGCGACGGTGTCAGCCCCCCGAACCCAAGTTGGGAGCTGGTTCCACAGGAGAGGAGATGCAGCTGCATCATATTCCGACTTTGTAGAAGTGATGAGAGCAGCACAGAGACATGGTAATAAACCAGGAGGCTGTAGTCTTAGCTATGCGGAGGCCTTTTGCATAATGAACAGTATAATTATTTTCTGTTGGGTGTTAATCCTAACAGATGAGAGCTCAGGTGGACAGAAGGTAGTAAAGAGCGGAGAGGCTGTTGCAGGGTTTAGTGTGCTGTGGCCTCAACTGTAATGAAGCAGGTGGATGCAGTGGAGTTACAGGAGGGAGCTGTAATCTGGGAGGCTGTCTGCTTTATTACCCCACTGTCTTGTCATGAGACCACACACACACACACACACACACACACACACACACACACACACACACACACGAAAAATAAAAAAGAAAGAGAGAGAACAAATCTGAGTGAAGTAGAGAACCAGAGGGAGGGAGGAAAGGGAAGCAATCAGCCGCCTGGTCCTAATCATGTTCCTCTCGCTTTCCTTTTCACTGAAGCCCTGCTCCCAGCTCCGCATTTGGAAGCATTATGTTGCCTAAATTATTTCATAAGCATCTCGGCCTTCACCACCAGCGAAGGAGGAATGCAAGGGAATGATGTACAAGGCGCTGATTAGACCTAATTAGGAATCCTGATTAAGGCTTTTAATTAGTCGAGCCAGCACTTCAGCTGGAGAGGGCGGCAGAGATGGAAAAGACAGTGGGAGAGATGGGGGGGGGGAGGGGGGAGGGGGGGGACTGAGGTGAGGCGTAAAGTGAGAGAATGGAAAAGAGCAAAGGAGAGATATGGAATATTAATATAATATTGGCAATATTGATGATTATTATATTGAAAAGCAGAGAATAAGTGACACATGGGGCAGAAAGATCTGAACAACAGGTGCTTGGATAAATGTTTCAGTCAAAAGTGATTCAGCCGGTCATTATTTTTTGTGAGCTCCTGCTCTTTTGTTAAAATAGTTGACGTTGACTCATGAAAGATACTGATAGAAATCTTTTCAATAATACTCAAGCAATTACTGGACGGGGATGTGCGAGAGGTGGCTCAGTTCAATGTCAACCCAAATGAATGCAAAATATGATGTCATTGTACGGCTATTTTTATCAAACAGTTTTGGAAACTATATGGAACAGTGTTAGAGCAGTGGAAGCTAACTAAGCTACACTACAGTGGAAAGAGTTCAGCTGTAGCAAAGCTGCAGTGTTTAGTGTTAGTTCGGATTAACCAAAGTCACATGATAACACAAACTAACCCATCGAGGCAGCGGTAAACAAGCTACTCCCGTGTTCTGCGAGGTAAAATTACCTTTACAATACAACCCCACTTAAAAAAAGTCCAAACTATCCCTTTAAGATTGTATTATTAACTATCCTGAAGCTACATTATAAAAATTTAAATAATGTTATTCCTGAAGAACATTTCAATAAATGTGAATAAGATGTATTGGAATAAAACAAAGACCATGAACATGTATTTTTTCATGTTCAAGTTATTTCTTATACTATAATGATGACATTCCTAATGTTACCTTCCTAATTATTAATGCATTTTTATTGTGTGAGAGGTAGCAAGTTAAACACTTAATTAATATAAAAGCCTATTCTGCTGCTGGGGGCAGTGTAAATTAATGAGTAGCTTCAATAGTTAAACCACCACATGCTATAAGCTACTAGCAACTCTGCTGATCCCCCGCACTGGGAATAGAAAGATGTTTTCATTAAAGACTAATCTTATCCCAGTCTTCATTTATTATAATAATCAGTATCAGTACTTTTCAACCTGACCCACCCTAGTCCATCAGATGTCGTAGTCCCATTGGGTTTTCTCCGTGGAGTTCAGGGACATAAGTTAAGTATGAGGAACATCATTTACGTATCTGTGCCTTTCACTAAAGAAAAGCAGGAAATGCTAATATTTCCCTTTGACTTCTCCACCAGTATTTGCATCCATCCTTCTGATCTTCCTCTGCTGGAGAGCCTTGATTTGCCTCCGCGCTGTTGATCTTCACGATTTGACAGATCCTCGTTACAAACATAACCTCTCAGTTGTTACGTTCTTCGATTCTCATCTTCCTCCTTCCTCATTTTCTTGTGCTTTTTCTTTGTTCTGCTTCCCATCTGGCTTTTTTTTTTCTCAAAGTACTTCACACACTCTCTCTCTCTCTCTTTCTCTCTCCCTCTCTCTCCTGTCTCTCTCTCCTCTCTCTCTACTGTAGACCATTTGGCACAAACCTCATCTCTCCTCTCATCCCTCGCTCTCACCTCAATTTTCGGCTGTTGCATAATTAATTAGCAGCACTGTTCACTATCAATGCAATTACTCCAGAGAATGGAGAAAGAGAGAAACGGAGCAAGAGAGGAGATAGAGGGGGGAAATAAAATGGGAGAACAGGGCCAAAATGGAGATGCCGTGAAAAAACGAGAGAAAGGGAGGGTGATTTTAGCCTGTAAAGAGATGGAGTCAATATGGGCTAAACATCTAAGTGGTAATTTTAACAATGCAAAATCCATTTGGAAGCTCGGGGATCCAGATGGAGACAACACTGGTATGGTTCAAAACAGAATACGGTAAACATCCTCATATTAAGAAGAGACTCTCACAAGTTAGATTTTAGATTGTAAAATGCCTCACCTCACCACTGTTTGTCTAGGGGCCAAGTGTTTAAAAAGCTGTGTAGACTTGTGACTAAACATATGCATGTGCACTGCAGATTTATATATCTTGAGTCATTTTGAAAGTGTTTGCATGTGCGCAAAGCAACCGCCCATTCCCCCAAAATTATTTATGAATTTATGTCAACACTCCCCTGTTTAATCTTGTTTGGACAAAACCCAGACTCATTCCATTGTTGATCTGGCACTGGCAATGTAGATGGTGTTACCCACAGATATGCATCACTATACTGTGCATTGTGTAATGATCCTTAAGTGGGTCAAATTTATGACTATTCTTTTTCCCACAATACTGTATAATTTGGATGGGTGACTATATAAAACAATCTGGACACATGCTGGAATAAAATCAAGCTTGTAGAAAGAGATATTTATTCACACCGCTATAAATGTTATCCGAACTAAGTCTAGGCTGTTGTTGAAAGCTATGATGTCATGAAAAAGACTGCGGTTTCAAATGAAGTGTCACACATGGTGTAAAGCATGCATGAAGGAATGCACATTTCTAACAATAAATACCAGATTCTGTGCATGAAAAGTATTTTTCTTTTGTCCAGATACATCATTTATACATCTGGCCCCTGTTATTTTTTATACTGCGGTGGCAGGCCCAAAGGGAGGCTCTACAATTACAGGTCGAAACCAGGTGACATATTTGTTAGTGATTGACCCAGATAAGTACAGCAGCATTTGCTGGAAATGACATGTCTGCTGTTGTCTGGTTTATAACAGCTCTATCAGCTGGGTTATTGTTACAACAGAGAAGGCATTTCAATTTACTAAACCTACAGCATCACCTCCAGAAGATGACAAATTATTTATTGTGTCAACAGCCCCATTTTCACTCCACACCATTTACTAAAGCCCCTTGTAAAAAGGAAGACTGACAGTGAAAAGTAGCCCCTTGTTTCATTCCACGTGGGAACTTTTATCATTTACATGCAAATGGCCTTTAGCAGAGATTTGGCGAAGACCAATTACTTACTCAGTCGCTATTAACACAAAGCCAGTGCATTCAAGGATCGATGCCATTTTGTCTGTCTTTAATTAGTTAGCCAGACATCATATTACACTGTTGCGATGCTTGAGTCCAGTATTTTATGCGTGACTGAGGGATCTGGGGAGTGCGATGCATATGGAGAGACTCACCACACCAAATCACTAACAGAGAGAAGATGTCTGACAACCCGTAACTGACAGATGGACTAATACGACTTAATTCCTTCAGCCTGTAATTCTTTGTCCAGTCTTAACAATTGAATTGCAATTCAAGGCTGGATGCATTTCCACATACAGTTGCAATGCAACTGGTGTCATTGTATGCTATTCTTGGCTGTTTGTCACATACCATTCCTACGCTATCTGTCATGAACGGTCAAGTCTATTCATTCAATGCAGATACAAATCTTCTTTTCATAGAAAATAATAAACAGGATGTGTTAAAAACATGTCAAGTAAAGAGAGACAGACATACAGAGGAAGCTTTTTCAGTGTATCCTCTTTCCCTTTTCAGTTGCAACCCATTCAGCACCATTTGATTGTCGTTTCTTTGGCTTTCCATTACTGAAATAGCAATTCTATGAGCATTAATGAGCGAGTCGCATAAAAGGCCAGCAAAGTGGAAAGGAAAACAGTTTTAAAAGAATTTATTAAGACAGCACGCGCACACACAATCATTCGCGTGCATACGCTTGCTCGCACACATACTCACACACAGAAATAACCTGGAAGCGTTCCTAATTACAGGCAAATGTATTCATTGATATTGTTGCAGCACTTTATCATTTGAGGATGTGATTTGCATTGGATTTTCTTTGCTGTTGCTTTGTTGTGTTAATTGTTTACTGTGGGCTAATTAAAGCCCGCCAGTCATTAACCATGATCACTGCTCTCTGCAGATGGGAGGCAATGGTGACAGACCCCGACAGAGGGAGGACAGGGAACAAAAGAGACTGACTGAGAGAGAGATAGAGAGAGTGGGAGGGAGAGAGGACATGGTAGAAGGATCATTGAGAGTATTTTTTTTACTATGCTCGCAGCATCTAGGGATGTCAATGTCTATCCACCACTGTGTTCTAAACTGACATATTACTAACTATTGGATGGATTTACATAACATATTGTGCAGCCATGGTGCCCAGAGGATAAATCTTACTGACTTTGGTGATCCCCTGACTTTTTCCTTCGTGCCACCAGCAGGTCAAAGTTTTCACACATCCACTGAAATATCTACATCTAAAAGACGGATTGGCACAACATTTTGTGCAGACATTCTTGGTTCCCTGATGATGTATCCTAATGACTTTGGTGACCACATGACATTTATTCTGGCGCCACAATGAGGTTGACATTTGTGGTTTTGAGTGAATTTTCTAAACAGCAATTACATTGATCATGATACAAATCCCCCCCGGATGAATTGTAATCCATTTGATTATCCCTTAACTTTTCCTCTAACGCCAACATCAAATCAAAAGTTTAATTTGTTCAATACAGCTTCTGTATTACTTTGTGTTTAGTGCTAGAAAATGTTAGCATGGTAGGATACTAAACTAAGATGCTGAAAAGGGTAAACATTATATCTGCTAAACGCTTGCATGTGTAACATATGCCTCGTGCATGTTACATTAAGGCATTGTATTAGCATTGTAACGTTGAACATGTTGCCATGCTAGTGTTAGCATTTAGCTCAAAGCACCACTGTGCTCAGTACAGTATCAAAGAGCTGCTAGCATAGCTGTAGAATCTTAGTCGTGTTTATTATAAAGAGGATAAAATGTACATTGTGTAAAAATGGAATCTTCACTATCAAACTTTTAATTTACCTTAATTTAAAGGTAAAGTACAAGTGTGATGTTTAGGTGACTGGCTTCCATTGGGGCCCTCCATACATTAAGGCACACATTCATAATACTATGTATTCATTTACCATATTCACCATACCTTCACCATACGGCATTCCCAGTGTACCTTTGATAACAAAGTTGTTGTTTTTTTACGTTGCATTATTAGATATGGAATCATAAACTCCTCATAATCATGTTGGAAATGCTTTACACTATATCTCCCCTAATGAAGATATACTATATATAGCTAATAGTTTATATAGAAAATAGGATGTGAGAATGTAAAAAAATGAATCATAAAGTCCTGTCTTGGCAAAATGTAACTCAGTGATAAACATCAAAGATTTGGCAGCAGTTGAAACAGAAAATGATGATCTCTTTAAGTAGAGAAAGTGTGATTGCAGCTGTTGTAATAGGATGTGTGGATTGTGTGTGTTCTCATGCTTGTATGTTTCTGCATGTTTGCCTGTTTGTGCGAGTGACTGTGTGTAAAAGACAAAGTGAGCGTTGTGCGGTCTCGTGTCAATCACTGTTAGCTGGAGTGGACGTGTTTGTTAGTGCATGTCGTTCTCCATCACTGAGTGCCCATCCACATTAGATCTTATGGCAGAATTAAGTGGCACTGCTGAAGGTACATGGCGGCCAGGAGTGGTTATATCTTCATTCACAGCTGGCAGCTGGTGATTTGTTCCTGTGCACATCTCACAGGTCTGTGTGTCTGTATGCATGCATGCACACAGAGTCAAGAGTAAATGGGGAGTGAAGAGACTTCAACTCAAGCTGATCCACTGTATGTACAGTATATCACATGAAGCTATAGGTGTGTGTGTGTGTGTGTGTGTGTGTGTGTGTGTGTGTGTGTGTGTGTGTGTGTGTGTGTGAGAGAGACGGAACTAAAATTAATCTATTGCTTGCTGCTTCTTCATATTCAGGCAGAGGCATTAAAGTGGTATTGATCTTCATATCTAACTCTCAGCAAAAAAGCTCATAAGCGTATTTCCCAAACTGTCCTATTATTTTAAAATGTTGATTTGTCTTCTGTTGTAAATACTGTAAATTTGCACATCTCTGTCTATGCAAGATAATCACAGGTGTTTTTTAGTCTGGGTCCATCCTTTTTGGATCCTACAAAAAGCTCTAGAAAACCAGCAGGACTGGTTAGACTGGTGTCCTTGTTGTGGTATTGCAGTACAGGACTGGTTAAATTACTGGGCTGTTCTTGAAGGTTTTAAGGTGACAAATCAAACAAGATAAAACTCAGTTCTCCTGCACTGTTGTATAACTGTTTGCATCTTTAAGTGAGAAAAGAAAAAGAAAAGAAAATTTTACCGCCCCACGGCAAAAACAAAATGACTATATATAAAAAAATAAGTACAAAGGAATTAGACTCACTGATGTGGGATATAAATTACACAGTTTGCAGCAGGTGAGCCAGCCAATGCTAATTTGGACCTATCCATGACTACCCATGTATGCCCTACCTTGTCCAAGCTGACAATGCCAACAACTATCACCAGCGCCTGCTTCTTTTCAGCTCCTGCCTGAACAAACAAAAACACTTCCCTATCAGCATCGGGTTATGCTTGACTTTTTCTTTTAAAGAGAACAATAATAGCATGTAGCAAACACTGAGGCTGATAGCAATAACAAAGAACTTATCTTTAAAAAAAAAAAACTATTTGCTGTAGAGAAAAGGTGTGTAAACTTAATTTCTCTGACTTAAAAGCTGTGTAAACTATGTGAGTTTATCCTCTAACGGTGCCAATCAGCTCTTTGTCTATCTCGCTGCCCCCAGGGTCCTGGCCCATACGCCTGCCTGGTCTGCAAGCCTGGTCACACAGGTCAGGACCCTGCCAGCCTCACTGGGACACATGTCTGTGTGTGTGAAAGTGTGTGCGTGTATGTGAGAGTGTGTGTGTGTGTGTGTGTGTGTGTGTGTGTGTGTGTGTGTCCGTCCATCTGTTACAATTGAGGTGCGTCATGTGACAGATCACCCCTGACCCCACCCCCTCTGGGAGGGAGCTGTGTGTGTATTGCTCGAGTTACACACACCACAGATGTAGAGTGTGTTCACATGCGTCTGTCTCTGAACATGTACACATCCGTGTGCTTACATCATGCCCCCATACCTCTGTATCTGTCTTTATAAGCAATAGGCGTGTCTGACCCCCCCAACCACTAACATCACTCCTTTCAACACCCTCTCCCCCCTCCTCTCCTCTATCTGTGTATTCGGAACCAGATGGGGTGCCAGGGTCACCTCTGACCCCCCGCCGCACTGTGACTGATGGGACAGCCCAGCCCTGTCACCCCCCTCTATTGTACCCTGATGGGCATCTGACACCACTGACTCATTTATTAAGAGCACTACCACCACGCACCTGCGCTTCTTAATAAGTCTGCCAATCAGGGTTATCCTATAGGCAATGTGTTTCAATAACTCTTTGTTGCTGCAAATGTATCAGAGGGGTATAATCAGTCATTTGTCATGGGGCACCTGAGCTTTATAATAATGCTGACAATCAATACATTAGGCATTAGAAAGCAACTGACCTGTAGTTAAAGGGTTGATTTACCCAAATGACAATATTACCTCTAGTGGGATTCAGCCATGCTGATAGTTTTGGCTTAATTTGCCCATGTTTTGAGATATCTGTCTCTGAGATTTCTGCTTCCACCCCACAGGGGTGAATAACAGCTTTTCAAAGAATTTATAATTTGACAGCAATGTAGCCAGAAAAAGTGTCTTAATTACTTAAGGACAATCTAGATACCAAACAGTTTTATAGGGACTCCTTCTGTAGTAGAAAGTAGTTCCTTTGAAAATAGTGAGAGCAACTGGGACACTACATTTTGAAAGTGATGGTGCTTTTGAATTTTTTTTTTTTTTTAAACGTAATTCTTAATTTCCGCGAGTAACACAAATGAAACTTATATTGCATTGGGGTGTAGTCTGAAATATTAGGGGTTTATACAGTATCTAAAAATCATTCAACCTAAAACTAAAATTATCTTAATACTAGTAGAAGTGAGAGAGAAGATTTAATAATTTCTGTGAAATGACCCTTTAAACTTGCCCCTCCATTCTCCATGGTTGAGATGTTACCACGTTGTACCCTCTAACACTTTCCTCTGCAGACTCACAACACAGCCAGCTATGTATAAAGGCACCTTTATGACAGCTTCAAACATAAATACATTTGAATCAAAGGAATGCACTTCAGTCTATGTTTGAAAATTCATCTCATGTGTCTTCCTCCTTGTGTCCGTCTCATGAACTCTTGCCTGCATGTGAAGCGCTGCTATTTTTGTATTGTAAAGCGTGCATTAAGGCCATCAGGAGGAGGTGAATGTTTGTCTCACGGAATCTGAGGGAATGCCTCCTGCTTACGCTCTGAAACAAATTAGCATACAGATTCAGCCGTGGCTGTTGTAAATCCATTTTTCTCCTTGCAGATCTGTAATAAACACCGTCTTTGGTTATGAGAACTATTTTTTTCCCTTGTGATGATTGCTTTTCCCCCAGTGTGAGGAAATACATCTTACTGTATAATGGGATTGCTACAGCATGTTGCAATATTAAGTGTAATGCGTTTCTTTTCTTTTTTTTGGATGATCCCTATCGGGCGAGATTGAAATCACATGGTTGCATGGGCCCAGTGACGTGCAAATCTCTTTAGGGCAGAGGTGATAAGCCAAAACACTTATTTCCTCCAAAATGCCAGGGAGGTTTGAAGAGGTCAATCTACTTCCCTAACAGAAAAAAAAAAATGATTATCTTGGACCTGTTGAGAAAGAGATTACGGTTTCCATCCATTACAAAAGTGATATTTTTAAAAAGTGTATAAGCCTCAATGTGGACATATCCAGCACAGTGTGCTTGGTGCACTTGTTTTTGTTTTATGATTGTCTTGAACAGTTGCAATGATATTACAGGGAGCAAACACGGAAAACACCAGGAACAGATAAGACAAAATGCATGTGGCACATACTGTGTTGGAAGCAGCAAAAGCATGACCATGTCGAAGATGACAAAATCCACGTGGAGCCATTTCTCTTTCAGAATTATTGACACACCTCTCACTGCAAGGACTGCCTGTAAAGAAAACTGTTTTTGGAAGTTATTAAAGTGCTGCTTTCGATTTTTGTCTTATTTTGAAAACAGTAGGTTACAAATCAAGTTTTGAAGTGGACTGAAAGCACTGGGGAAAATAAAATCTAAATGAAAACTATCCAAAATGTTATTTGCCATCTGCAATCCATATCCTTTGGGAAAATGTGCATATGCAACAGTGAAATAACGGAGGAAAAACCATTTGGGGCTTTAAAGGTCAAATGTTGACTGTGAAGTGCTGTCCATACTCAAATGAGGCCCCTGGGGCCGTGTTTTGAAGTGAGCGTTTAAAATGAGTACAGTTAATAGCACAACCAGTCACCTCTCACATTCTGAAGGTTACATTATTTAAAAAGGGCAGCCTTCACCCCAGAATGAAGGGTTTTCTGGACTGCGTGCCACATGCAGTACAGTAGTTCTGCATTTAGCCAAAGTACAAGACCACATCCACCTGCGCTGACTCCAGCTGGAGGTGTCATTTCATATGCCTCTTCAATTTGACTTTCCTCACGTACACTTTGGTGTTGACCCTTACATTTTAATATTGCTATGTATTTCAGCATGTTTTACTCATTAGAAGTCTACAGAATCCTCAAAATATGAAATATCAAATGTACATAGCTCTGTAACAATTATTACATAATTGTCTAATCGCGATTTTAAATTTTTTTTTTTACATAATTGCTTTGTTTAACCACAATTCATTGCTTACGTTCGGTCTGGAAAACTTTAGAACACTGTACTATTGTCAATTTTATGTTAATTTATGTAAAAAAATGTTTTTATGATAATGAAGAAGCATGGTTTACTTTATAGGCTGTATTTGTGTTATTACATTATCTGGGTCACATGACAGTGATATATAACTAAAAGATGTATCCTGGGATTCATCAAAACGTTATTTTGTTTGGAAAAGTAAGAAATAAACAAATATTTTTTCAATTTGACTGAAAGAGACAAATATATTGTTAAACGCAATTGTTTCTGAGACAATTAATTGTACAGCAACATTTGGAATTGTTACAGCTCTAAATGTAGCCTACAATAATTAGGGCTGTAACGATACACCAAACCCACGATTCGGTTCGTATCACGATTTTTGGCCCACGATTCGATACAAACCTCGATTGTTTTGGGGGGTTTGGAGGAGAGAGAAAAAAACCCACTTCTGTTTTCTTTGTAACATACTGTTGAAAAACAAACAGAACTTAACTCCATTGTGGAAATGATTCGAGCATGTTGAAAATTCTTCTTCAATCAAGTTCTCTTACATTTACAAAGTCAATTAAATGGCTACTGTTTCACAGTACTGGTCCGAAATTAACACTCGCCAGTCGCCAAATGTGGGGGCGGGCCGACACACAAACGCATAAACACTGGCGCACACACCAGGCACCAGCCACCAGCCACTACCTAGCGTTTAACTCAGGCTAATTAAGTAGTTAGTAAGTGGTGATTTTTGGCAGCCAGCATACCAAAAGAAAGCACAATGAAATTAGATGTTAGCCGATCATTAACCGTTGACCGACAAGCAGAAAACGGAGTCTCAGTTAACCCGTGCAGGAGGCTCTGATACACTTTACGCTTTTCCACTTTCCTGAAACTGCTTGCGGGACTGACACAAGTCCACAGCGGCCCGCGGTGTGTATGTCCGAGTCTGTCTCCAGCGCCTCCACCTGCAGGTTGTCAGCTGTGTGTCTGCCTGGTATACTCCCGGACGGCCGATTTAACTCGCTGGCCCTCATGAACATAGTTTCATGTGTCACGTAGCTCTCCAGAAGCAGAAAAAAAGAGGAGCTTAAAACGCAACTTGAGATGTGATCTTGTGATCTGGACAGGAAGGATAACTCTGGGAGTTGGAACGGGTGTGTCGCGATTCTGCCTTCTCACAGCGTGACACAGGTTCGTGGATCTGAGTGTCGCGCTTTCGGGTTTCATATCGCATATCGTTACAGCCCTAACAATAATGTAAGAAACAAAATGATTGTAACGTACTACCTGGATGTTATCAGAACTAAAGGGATCCTTTCACAATAACATCCATCCCAGGTTACTGATTTAATGCCAAACATGCTAATCAGCATCCAGTGGACAATTTCTCTGATCTCAGTAACATTTGGACTACTTTGCTAGAATACTTTGCCTCAACATTAAATTCACATTTGCAGCACAATCAGATTTTTCCCCAAATGTTTGATTTTGCAGACCTGGGGACCTGATATGATTTAGGAATCTAATCCTCGTCTGTGTTTTATGTGTAGCCTTTCCACTGGATAAACAAAGTCAGTGTTTCACTCTAATTCAATCCCAAGGAGATGGAGACGACAGAAACATAATGGGGCTTCATGCTGAGCCGTGAGATGAGCCTTCTGAATTTGCACCCAAATTGCTATCAAGTTTTCATTAGGAATTTTCACAGCAGCCTCCAGAAATCACTAAACCAAAAGATGAAGAAAAAATATGCAGAAAAAGAAATGCTCGGGGAAAATAAAATGGCCAAAATTAATGAGATGCAGAATCACATTGAATGATTTATCAAATGATCAATTTGTAAAATTCCATCATAAATTCTCATACTGTGCCAGATTACAGACACGGCAGATTGGTACAGGATTAAGAACACAGAAAACTGGTGCAATAATTACAAACCCCAGGGTGGCCCGAGGTGATGCAACTTCTGTGCAAAAAAGCAGATAAACAGTCATCTAATTCCAAACAGATTAGTTTGAATGCCATGACAATTTTTATCTACAGCCATAATTAACCTTTATTCAGGTTGTGTTAAATGACTGCAACTCTAATCTCGCAATCAAACGCCTTCGGTGACACAAGAAAATTGTTGCCTCAGTGACAATCAAAATCATTGTTTCACAAGCCATGATTTGAATCTTAAGACTTGCCTAGGAGAAAACTTATGAATTGTTGAATAGGTTAGAGGGTGGTAGGGCTGTCAAAATTGGCGAAATATTACAAATTCCAATTCCAATTCAAATGAAATCCTAAAAAAACTTTTCCATAAGAGGGCAAACTAATCCAACAGGAGACATACAGTAAGTACTTGTCTACATATATATATATATATATATATATATATATATATATATACAGTACTGTGCAAAAGTCTTAGGCAGGTGTGGAAAAAATGCTGTAAACTAAGAATGCTTTCAAAAATATAAATAATGATTGTTTATTTTTATCAATTTACAAAATGCAAAGTGAGCGACCAAAAAAACATTTAAATCACATCAATATTTGGTGTTACTACCCTGTGCCTTCAAACCAGCATCAATTCTTATAGGTACACTTGCCAAAGTCAAGGAACGTTGAGGATTGTAGACGCAGTGGACGGCCAAGGAAACTTAGTGCAGCAGATGAAAAACACACCAAGCTTATTTCCCTTTGAAATCGGAAGATGTCCAGCAGTGCCATCAGCTCAGAACTGGCAGAAACCAGTGGGACCCAGGTACACCCATCTACTGTCCGGAGAAGTCTGGCCAGAAGTGGTCTTCATGGAAGAGTTGCAGCCAAAAACCCATACCTCTGACATTGAAACAAGGCCAAGCAACTCAACTATGCACGAAAACATAGGAACTGGGGTGCAGAAAAATGGCAGCAGGTGCTCTGGACTGATGAGTCAAAATTTTAAATATTTGGCTGTAGCAGAAGACAGGTTGTTCGCCGAAAGGCTGTAGAGCGGTACAATGAGTGTCTACAGGCAACAGTGAAGCATAGTGGAGGTTCCTTGCATGTTTGGGGATGCATTTCTGCAAATGGAGTTGGAGATTTGGTCAGGATTAATGGTGTCCCCAATGCTGAGACACACAGGCAGATACTTATCCATCATGCAATACCATCAGGGAGGCGTATGATTGGCCCCAAATTTATTCTGCAGCAGGACAACGACCACAAACATACAGCCAAGGTCATTAAGAACTATCTTCAGTGTAAAGAAGAACAAGAAGTCCTGGAAGTGATGGCATGGCCTCCACAGAGCCCTGATCTCAGTATCATCGAGTCTGTCTGGGATAACATGAAGAGACAGAAGGATTTGAGGAAGCCTACATCCATAGAAGATCTGTGGTTAGTCCTCCAAGATGTTTGGAACAACCTACCAGCCGAGTTCCTTCAAAAACTTTGTGCAAGTGTACCTAGAAGAATTGATGCTGTCTTGAAGGCAAAGGGAAGGTTACACCAAATATTGATTTGATTTAGATTTCTCTTCTGTTCATTCACTGCATTTTGTTAATTGATGAAAATAAACTATTAACACTTCCATTTTTGAAAGCATTCTTAGTTTACAGCATTTTTTCATACCTGCCTAAAACTTTTGCACAGTACTGTATATATATATATATACTTTAACATAAACATATATTCTAAAAGATATGCATACCTACCCATTAATAATAATAAACTAATAAAATAATGTCCTATTTAACATAAAACTTAATTTAAGCATCGTAGACCTCTCTCCCTCTCTCTCCCTGTGGCATGGAGCTGTTCATAATTTTTTCATGTACAACCGACTCGGTTGTACATCGGCAGACAAATTCAGTGAACGGCAAAAGACTCTTTTCACTCGCATGATAGAACGTAATCACCACCCCACAATATTCAAATATAAATTATCATTTTCTAATGTCTATTTTCTTTTTTTTTTTTTTTTTTTTTTTTTACAATTCGAACATACATTTGAATTTAGTATATTTGTTGACAGCCCTAGAGGGTAATAAAAGTAGTGCCAAACAGTGACTGAAAGACAGTTAGTTGAGGTTAATAACTTGAGAGTGATACAACTAAATGTAACAACAGTTCCCTTTAGCGTGTAACTAAACAGTAACGGTCTTCCACACCTGTTTAATTACTGTTTTCCGGAGTTGTTTTTTGCTTCAGATAACTCTAACTACTTTTTTTTTTTTTTTTTTTTTTAAATGTTTGCTCAGTGCGAGAGGGAGACACATTTAAAGCGGGAATTGTCTGCTCCCACTGTACACCTCTGGATGACCTGAACAATATGTGTCTCATTCAATATTCCAATGGATGCACGCATTGTTAGATAGCATTGCATTGATTTGTAAGTGCTGTTTGTATGCACACACAGCATTTCAAGATGGTGCCGGATCGGAAGGGCTGACTGCCTCTGGCCAATTAATGATATGTTGTTACACATGTCATCGATCCTGACATACAAACTGTGTTCTACAAGCTTCTGTGCCTCATGTACAGTGCTGTAGTGCGTATTAACATAATGAAATATTGAATGTGACATGGTGAGGTTGTCAGTTTCTTGCACGCAGAAGGGCATTACCCTTTGCTACTCCTTTGTGGTAAATTAGCTGGTCAACATCATGTGTTTTGGTCAACAAGTGTAAAGTTTATTGCTTTGGTTCTGTTTGTTTGGTCTGGTTGCAACAATGCTATTCAAATTCTGGTGGCACTAAATAACTACAAAAATGGCTTAAAACAAGTCCCCTTTCAGGTAGGGATGTTAAAAATGAACAGTTTAACTGTTAACAGATAATAAGAGTTCAGTTAAATAGTTACAAACAATATTATAAAAAATAATAAATAATAAATAAATAATAATAAAGGGATTAAAAACAGGCTATACAATCTATTTTAGTGCTAACTTTGCACTAGCAAGTTGTGTTTTAGGCTCTTTTTTTCTGCTCGTGGCTCTATGCTGGACATGACACTATATCAATGAGGACTGGCAGGTGAAATCGGCCATCCTACACAGAGTATGCCAGGCAGACACACAGTCGTCAACCTCACAGGTGGATGTGGTGGAGACGGGCTCAGACATACACTCCGTGGACAGCTGCGGACTTGTGCTAGTCGCGCAGACGCACAAGCGGTTCCATGAAAGTGTCTGCATGTGTCCACATCATTGCACACAACATCATGGCAATGCCCATACAAGTCTGCAGCTACCCGCGGAAAGTATGTCTGAGCCTGAACTGGGACTCAGTTGCCTGCTTGTTGGTTAAAGGTTGATGATAGGGTTGGTTAAGGAATGGTTATCGGTCAGAACAAAAAATCTAAATTAGCATCCCTACTTCCAGGCAAACTTTGTTGCCTTTAAGGGCCTCATTGCACATAAAATGTCCCCACATTGTTTAGCCATGCTAGAAGCGAGGCTCTAGGGATGGTAATTATAGTCTGTCGCTCCACCACTTTGGTCCCGACTGAAATAACTATTGGATGGATTGCCATGACATTTGGTACACACATTCACAGCTCCTACTGACTTTGATGATCCCTGACATTTCCTCTAATGTCACCAGCAGGTGAAAGATTTTACTTATCCAGAGAAATGTCTACATCTAATGCCGCATTTCAACTGCATGGTACAGCTTGACTTGAATCGCTCTTTTTTAGTTTTCCATTAGCAAAAGATGTGGACAGTACCACCTTGATGGAGGTTCCAAGCGAGCTGAGACTAACGGTGGAGTTAAAAAACTGCAGAGCACTGATTGGTCAGAGAGAACCGTCACTAGCGTAACACGGGACATCCTGCACAAACCTGTCATTTTTAAATAGCCAAGCTACTGTCAACAGCGACCGCAATTTCTTTATTCACTTGCCACAGATTTTAAAAAATGGCAGCATGCCAAACTTTGCAGTATACTACGCTGCAATTGATTAAGTGCATACAAACTATGTGTGAACGGATTCTGCAAGTGTCATGTTGAAGCAGATGTCACGGCAGTTTCATGTGGCGTTGCTATGACGATCAGCTGAGAATCCCGCATAAACTAGCCCCCTTATGAGGTCAAAATTTGAAAAAGGTCCAAAATTTGACCTGCAAAGCTAAAATTATGAACATAGTACACATTAGCTAAACATCAGCATGTCAGCATTGCTATTGTTGCAAGCCCATAGTATTTAGCTCACAGCACTGCTGTGCCTATGTCTCACAGTGCCACTAGCATGGCTGTGGACTCTTGTCTCAACATAAAGGAGACAAGCTGGAAACTAAAAGATTGGACTAATACTCGTATCAACCTCCCTTTCCATGTTGTCATAACTGGTGTCACTGCCAAATAAGAACAAGCACAGGCAGGTCCATCAACACAACCAAAATATGTGATTCATTGGGATGATGGATTACTAAAACTGTCCAATAAAGCTTTCTTGTTTTCAGCAGGAGGAAAGGATTCTCACTGTTCCTTAACAAAGGACAACATGCAGTGGTTTAAGACAAGGCATAATTGTTTCAAAAAGGCTGTAGTGTACCATGAGAAGCCACAGCGCACTGGTAATGAGGTATGTCGACCATAACAATACAAATATAGCAGGCAAACTTTCCTACTGCAGAAAGCAAACTGTAGGTGTGATATTACCCGTACTGTTTATTCCAACAAGCACAAAATCCAACATGTAGTGCAGCAAACATTTCTGTTTGGTACTCTCCTCGCCAAATACAATGAAATAATTATTTTTTACCTATAGCCAATGCAATTTCCAAGTAAGGGACAGCCTGTGGCTCAAGAGCAATAACTGCTGCTCATGATGATACAGCCTGTAGTCAATGAGATGGAGACGTAGCCGGCCTGGACAATGATTTGACTCATTGTTTGTATTCCAAAGACTTGCTGTGAGAAATGTCCATCGAGTCTTCTTCTCATTCTGTGGCCTTAAAATCATTGTTTGTCAGTGTTAGTCATCCTCTGGCCCTCTTTCCCTTACACTCATACCTTTCCTTGGTCGCTTCGTATACTATCCCGCCATGTCTGCTTTCTCCCAGGCGACCCCTGAAGTCCTCTGGATCCCAAACAAAGGTAGAGCTTTAGAATTGGCTTTAGGGGGAAATACTAAGAGAATGTAATGTATCTGTTTCTATCCAGGCAGCCAGTGGGAACAAATATTGACATGTAATTTTTTTTATTTTCTCTCCCCTTTCTGTCTGTGGCCAAACCTTCACTTTCATTACAGCTGTGAGAGAGAGTGGGAGGGAGAGTGGGTGTCACCGGGGAGACCGTCACGAATGATATATTTTTCGTTCTTTTCTCCCGTTTCTTCCCCGCTCCTTCTCTCCGTGCTCTTTCCTTTTTGCGAGGCAGCTCGGCTTTTGCTCACGTCCTGTTGTCGATCTCTCCGGTGAGAAAGCAAAGCCCTTTCCAACAAGGTAAATAACCATTAGCGAGTGAGTGAGTGGGAAAGAGGGAGATGGCAAGGCAGAGGCAGAGAATAAAACGCACACAACGAGAAAGACGGGGGAGAAGAGATGAAAACTTGGAGAAGGTCATTTGTTGCTTTTTCAATATCCTCAAGCCCCCCTGTCCAACCTTTTATTTTATCCAAGTGCCTATTTGTCTTTGCCCGAATTGTGTCTTGACTCAAGCAAGACAGGGAGGGCCTTTTACTATTCACGACTTGTAATATAAGAACACAATGGCTGCAGGTTGTGAGATTTCTCATTACATCTCTGTATTTATCTTGCCAGCCCAGAGACACCGCCAGAGGGAAGAGGAAACAAAAAAGACGGACAGTGATGTGAAGAGAAGGGAAAATAAGTGATTTATTTTATTATTTAAGCACAATATCCTTTTGCAGGAGGCATAGTATATTGCTGTGGGTGGCAGTGATGTAACATATCTAAGGCCTGAGCCTGGCTGGCGCTCTGCTCTGCCTATCACACATTGGACGCATATTATTGATCACAGATGCTGCTGGTTGCCTTGGTTGCTTTAACTCGCTTTGCCCTCTGTCTTGCCGTCTGCCTTTCTTCCTCTTTGTCTGCGTCTCTCTTCCACTCTGTTCATCTCCCCTCCATCCTTCTGCCTTTCCCAAGCGCCCCACTTCCCATCTTCCTCCATCTGCCACCCCTCTCTGCAACCCCTTCTGCTTCTGCTTCCATCCCTCTAACTCTGTCTCTTTGTCTATGGCAGCCCTCTCTCCTTCCCTCCACCGTCCCCGTCTCTTTAGTGTCCCTAGGAGACACTTGTAGACGAGGCAGGGGCTCATATATTTGGAGGTTATGAAGGAGAAAGAGTGAATCAAGTTCACGGCTGTCCAAGTGTTTGCTCGTCATCTGAGCACCATTACTTGTTTGTGGATTTCATGAATAATTGATTAAATAATGGAAAATGTAATGAGGAAGATGTTTTAAAATTCAAATTCAAATCAAACAACTAGCCTGCTCTTCAATAAGCAGATCTCTGCAGTGATTGGCTGAAGGGACAGGGCTGCGTGACTACAGTATTCATTGAGGCATGGAGGGCAGGAGATTAATTTGAGGATATTTTGGGGGAGTTGCAATCACACAGGTGAGCTTATTTGTGTACAAAACTTGCCCAAGTTCAAGCAAGTCGGCCTTGACATTTGTGTCCGCGCTGCTTCATTTTCAAGAGTAATTTTCAACTGCCTAACTGCATCTTCCTGTAGGTCTCCTACGATCATGATGCATGTGTTTTTGTGTGTGGTGTGTGTGAGGGAGACTTTTTGTGCTCTTTTCTAAAAAAATAAATAAATGGAGACCCATATACGTTCTTGTGATAGTTCTTGCCTGGTTGGGGGTTGGGCTGGCCAGGTGTATCAATTCAATTTCTGCTCAAAAGCTAGGGGCGTTGCTATTATGATAAGTAAAAACGTACAATTCACGGCATCTCATGTGCAATCTGACTCTGCAGGGCGATATGTCATTGTGGTAGGAAAATTATACTCGCTCCCAGTTATTTTAGCTTGTATTTATGCCCCGAACTGGGATGACTCTACATTCTTCGCCAATTTTTTTTCTCGCTTACCAGACCTGTCATCACATCATCTTATACTTGTCAGTGACATTAACTGTGTACTTTCTCCTCTTTTAGATAGGAGTATTTCTAAGAGGGCATCCCTGACAAAGTCAGCTCACACGATTCAGCTCTTCCTGAAGACCTATGGTGTAGCGGATGTGTGGCAGTTTCACAACCCCACCTCCAGGGCGTATTCTTACTTTTCCCCGGTGCATAAGACGTTTTCACGTATTGATTACTTTTTCCTGGACAAAAGAATTCTGCATCTCACGAAAGAATGCGATTACGGTGCTATGGTCATCTCGGATCATGGTCCCTTAATCATGAAAATGTACATTCCCAATACACAATCTACATATCGTTCATGGCGGTTTAACCCTCTGCTTCTGTCAGAAGATGAGTTTACTAAGTTCATATCATCTGAAATTAAAATGTTTCTCGACATCAATCAAACCCCAGGGATGTTGTCATCTACTGTTTGGGAGTTGCTAAAGGCATATTTAAGGGGCCAAATTATTTCATACTGTGCAAATAAAAGAAGGGCTAACACTGAGCGTATTAAAAATATATTAGAGTTGGACAGGCTACATGGCTATTCCCCTTCAGCAGATGTAATTAAGAAACGCTTGTCATTACAGACAGAGTTTGATCTCCTGTCCACCCGACATGCTGAATACCTTATTTCCAAATCAAGGCATGGTTATTATGAACATGGGGAAAAGTCCGGCCGATCACTTGCTCACCAGTTGCGTCAAAGAACTGCTAACCAAACCATTCCTGAAATGAATGATGAATGTGGTTTAAAATGCAATGACAATGAGAAAATCAATTCCTGTTTCAGGAAATTCTACCAGTTATTATATACTTCAGATGGGCCCACCAACCCTGCTGTCCTAGAAGACTTTTTTAAATCCCTGAAAATGCCGTCTGTAGGTGCAGAATTCTCGGCTGAACTGGAAAGGGATTTCTCAGTTAAGGAGATAGTGTCAGCAATCGGTGCCATGCAAAGTGGCAAATCTCCAGGGCCAGATGGCTTCTCAACCAAATTTTTCAAAAAGTTTTCTGACCAGTTATCTCCTCTGTTATTGTTAGTATTTGAAGAATCTTTAGCCACCAACTCTTTGCCCCCAACCATGCGTCAAGCAGTAGTCTCTCTACAACTTAAAAAGGATAAAAATCCCCTTAATTGCAGTTCATACCGCCCTGTTTCGCTGCTGAATACAGATGCAAAGATTCTTGCCAAGACTTTGGCACAGCGCCTTGAAAACGTTATCCCCTCTATTATTGCGTCTGACCAGACAGGATTTATGAAAAATCGTTATTAATTTTTCAATATCAGGTGTCTATTTAATATCCTATATTGTCCCACTCCGCCCGACCCTGGGAATATCGAGGTGATGTTGTCACTCGACGCTGAAAAAGCGTTTGATAGGGTGGAGCGGAACTATCTTTTCAAGACTTTAGAAGCGTTTAACTTCTAAATTCATTTCCTGGATCAGACTCCTACATACACCGGGCGGGTTCGGAGCATAAAGTGTCACTTTATGCAGATGACATGTTATTATTCATATCGGACCCCCTCTCAAGTCTTCCTGAATTATCGAGTCTACTCACAAAGTTCGGAAGAATATCTGTTTATAAAGTTAACTTTCAAAAAAGTTAACTTATGCCTATTTCTTCTGTAGACAGATCATATCTTGGGTCAATCCATTTAGTCCTAAAGAAATTAAATATTTAGGCATATGGGTCACACATAACCACAAGGATCTTTTTAAGGCTAACTATCATCCTCTCTTAAGTAGCCTCAAACAAGACCTTGAGCGCTGGGACCCTCTGCCTCTCTCCTTAGGAGGGAGGATCAATACGATTAAGATGAATATTCTCCCTAAGTTTTTATATCTATTTCAATGTCTTCCTCTCTATCTAACAAAATCTTTTTTTTCCAGTTTAAATAGTCAGATTTCATCCTTTATATGGCATAAAAGGCAGCCCAGGATTAATATAAATATATTACAGAGGCCCCGTGCAATGGGAGGTATGGCACTTCCAAATTTTATGTATTACCATTGGGCTGCTAATATAAGAGCACTGCTGTATTGGTTGAGAAATGATTGCACGGATGTCAATAGTACTGAATGGGTGGTGTTAGAGAGGGCATCCATTGGATCTACCTCCCCAGCAGCTTTATTATGTTCCAAATTACCTTTCAAACTGCCTATCTCAGCCTTTACCACTAATCCAGTTGTTATCCATTCAATTAAAACCTGGAACCAGTTTAGAAGGACCTTTAGGGCGTTTTCACACACACCTCATTTGGTCCGGACTTTCGGACTTTTCAGTTTGATCCGAACCAAAATTACAGGTGTGAAACCTCCCCCGGACCACGGTCCGGATCAAAAGACCAAATTTTGGTCCGACCAAAAGAGGTGGTCTCGGTCCGGACCAAACTGAACCATGGTCCGGTTCGTTTACAGTGTGAAAGCATTTTTTGGATGGTTCAGACTTTCGGACCAAATAGAAGAAGCTCTGGCAGGCTCTCCTTGTGTTACAAGACTGAGGAATAGCTCCTTTAAGGAAAAGCTCGGTGCTTAGTGTGTAGGCTACATGAGAGAGTGTGTGACGGTGAATGCGCTCAGAGCAGACAGCTGTCGGCTATCAGAGCAGAGAATACATCAGCATTTTATTTGTTAAGTGGTAGTAAATGTACAGTGTAGGTTTCCGTTTGTCTCTGAATAAATTCTCCAGAAAGTTCCAGTGTCTTGCTTCTCAACATCACAACAAAACAAAAAGAGCCGCGGCCGTATGGGAGAGCAGCAGTCAGCTGAAAAAACTCGACACAGAGAGAAGATACGAGAGGACGGGGAAGCCCGTCTACAAACCAATCAATTATAAGTATCTGGAGACGCAGCTCACGTATGTGATGACGGCAGGACGTAGTTTTGTCACGTATAGATCTTTAATGCGCTTGCATAACTGCAGTATGAAACCAAAACTTACCGGATCAAATGTATACAATGTAACAAAAACATGAACCTTGGTCCGGACCTTGGTTCGGACTTTCATGTGTGAAAACGCCCTAAATCTCACTGATCTTTCACTTGTTGCACCATTGATAAAGAATCATGTTTGTCCCATCAATGATGGATGAAGCTTTTAATGTTTGGGCAAGAAATGGAATAGGTACATTATCTGACCTCTACATTGGAAATAGGTTTGCCACTTTTATACAATTGCCACAGAAGTATGGTCTTCATAAATCGCATTTCTTCAAGTATTTACAGCTTAGAGGTTTTGTGGCTTCTAACTCTGACTGCTTCCCATTGAGCCCTTCTGAATCTCTGCTTGGAACAATTTTAAAATGTAAAGTTAACATTAAACAAGTCATAGGCATAATTTATACATTGCTCAATACACATGAATAGTCTCGATAGCCTTAGAATTAAATGGGAAACAGACCTAGATGAAACGATTTCAGAAGAATTTTGGCAAAAAATTATACAGCGAATCTACTCTTCCTCTATATGCCTCAGACACGCTGTGGTTCAGTTTAAAATAGTGCACCGTCTTCATTGGACCAAGGATAGATTGTCTAAGATTAAAGCGGGTATTGACCCTACGTGTGATCGGTGCAGGCAAGCTCCTGCCACACTACTGCACATGTTTTGGTTGTGCCCTAAGTTACATCATTTTTGGCAGTCCATCTTTGAGGCATTCTCTGGAATATGTGGAAGAACAATACATCCATCTCCTTTGATTTCACTGTTCGGTGTGGCTCCGGCGGACGCCACGTTTTCTGGGCGCCACCTGGACATGATGGCCTTCTGCTCTTTGTTGGCTAGGAGGCTTATCTTGTTTAGGTGGAAAGATGCTCTCCCCCCAACATATGGCCAATGGATTAGGGAGGTCATGAGTTCTGTTCACTTAGAAAAAATTAGATACACTGTAAGAGGGTCCACTAGAAAATTCTATATCATTTGGCAGCCATTTATTTCCTTTGTAGAAGGCACGGCAGCTACTAACATTTCTATGTAACCCAATTGTGTGAGCATACTTTTTAAAAAAATTTTTTTTTATTATTATTATTATAATTTTTTTTATTATTATTTATTGAAGATGTCTTTTTCTTTTATTTACTTAGATATTTGAATTATATATGTATGAATCTCATATTTTGACTCATATTTGAGCTTGTCGGGATGTATGGAAATTTACTGGGGGTCCAGTACCTGTGGGTGGGGGGCACTGGGGAGTTGTTGGGGTTGTTTGTATAGACAGGAACTAGACTTGACTATTTAATGTGTGAATTGTATATCTTTTGTTTGTTATATTTGAAAATAAAAGAGACCTTGATCAAAAAAAATAAATAAATAAATGGATCTGCATGTGTGTTCATACAGAGCCTCAGTGGTTCTGACAAGATGTGCGACTCAATATATGTCCTGTGTATGTGCTCTCATGTGATGCTTGTAACATGCATGTCCATTAATGTTACGCTCCAGTGGCGGTGAGTGTGGGACATGACGGATCAGATTCTGGTGTTACTGGGACAAGAAGCCCCATTAGGAAGCCGAACCGTACGGAAAACGCACGTCACATCCATGTTCACTCGGTCATCCTGCAGCGCCATCCTTCACTCTACTGCACCGCTTATTTCATTTATCGTCCCCTCGCTCTTTTTCCACTTACTTTTCTACCCCTCCTTCTCTGTCTTTTCCAGTTTCTTTCCCTCTCCATCTCTCACTCCGTAATTTCACCTCTGCTCAGCATCACTCCCGGGTCTCTCTCACACAGACATTTCGGTCCCTTTCTCCAACACTGCCATTGCACAATGCAGGGATCATTAGTGACTTAATGGAGGTATCCATTTTCTGCAGGGGGGGAATAACAATGGCAATGAGCAGTATCCACCACTCCTCTGCCCCCCCTCCTTCCTCTCTGCTTCTATTCTTCCCCTTTATTCCCTTTTTCTATCCTGTTGACTCTCTGCTTCCTCGCCCTTTCTCCTGCTGCCGTGACAGTGACGCTGAGTGCTGTTTGCACCCGGTGTAAGACTGGCCCTCCTGTCTCATTTACACTGATATTGGACTGTGTATCAGGTGTGTGTGTGTGTGTGTGTGTGTGTGTGTGTGTGTGTGTGTGTGCGTGCGTGTGCGTGTGTTTTGACATGGGAACGACCATCACTGCCAAATAACTGCATAAGCGTACTGTGGTGTGACACATTGGCAAGAACAAGCGCAGGTGGGATGCTTACACGCACATGAACTGAAAATATTGTGCATGAGTGTGTATGTGTATATTTCTTCATCTCTGCCAGTTTATTTTGGATGATATTGTCGCATGGAGCGGGGTAGACGGTGATTCAGTGACACATAGCTGAGGCCTTATGGGAAAGAACAGGAAAATGTAATAAATTCCCACACATTTTCCATATACACGCTTGCACAACCTGCTTAACGTCAGCATTTTTAAATCGTGACCATCACTTCACCAACAAATCCTGATTTAGGCTTTAACTGTTACACATTGGCTGAGAGGCTGAAGTTCAAGTGTCATCTAATAAAACTCAGAAAAGGTATGAATATTTACATGGAATAAATGTAAAATGTCAAGAGTATATGTTTAATTTTGGGTAGCTTTTATATAAAATATATAATGATACATACGGATAGTGACTAAGATAAAGATAAATGTTCTCAGAATATATATGGGCACTTGTTGCATTAAGGACAGTAGCACTCCTTTTAAATTCCATCGGCAGTCAGCACTATTAATCCAAGTTTACAAAGCTTAAAAAGGTGAAACGTGCATTATGGATGTAAGAGAAATTATCTTCGCTAAGATACTAACGTCCACTTGGCACAAAGAAGCCTTGTGGGCAGAAATAAATATCAGCAGTCGTTATTGATTTGGTGTTAAACCATTGCCTCTGTCATCACAATGTTGCACATAGTGCTGATTAAGCATAACAAAAGCAGATGCCTCCATGCAGGGCACAAGGTGTTGAAGAATGCTTTGAGCATAAACATTGAGTAATGTGACTCATACCAGTTGCTGCACTCATCCGCTTTAAGACACTAGTACTTGCGTACCGTGCTGCGAATGTATCAGGCCCAGCTTACACCCCAGCCCGTCCACTCTGCTCTGTATTGGCCAATCTGCTTGCTGCTCCCTCCCTACGAGGGACACCTAAACACTCAACGAAATCCTGACTGTTTGCTGTCCTTGCTCCTAGATGGTGGATTGAGCTCCCTTTTGACATCGGGACAGCTAAAAGTCCACACATCTTCGGCCGCAGGCTGAAAACACATCTCTTCCGACTGCACCTTAGCTAAGAAGATGAGGGTTATAAAAAAAAAATTGCACTTAAATGTTGCATGTACATGTGGAGAATATGTGCACTTTGTTTGGCTTATTTGAAGCTAATGTACTTCTTCTATGTGATTCTTGCTGTTCAGAGTTTGTACCTTCATGGTTGAATGCACTTATTGGAAGTCACTTTCAATAAAAGCATCAGCTAAATAAAATATGTAATATAATATAGCCTTCACATTCAGAACATCTCAACCCAACTGAACACCTACAGTAAGGTTTCGGTGCACCACTATAATCAAAACATCCTTGAGTTAAAATCTTTTGGAAGTATTGTGTTCAGTGTGGAGAATCGAGGAGCACAGGAGCCTCGTGGTGGAACAGCGCCTTACTAAGACACTTGATGTGTGTTATACCTTTAATGTGTCACCCATCTGAATATACATACTCATACATACCAATTCCTCCACTAATTGTGGGCACCGAGTCATAAATTGTTGGCATTAAATTTTCATTGTATAGATTTGGCTCATTAATATGAATGAGGTCTGCTGTGTGTTTGCAGCAGTCCATCTGTAAGACTCACAGTGGAACACACACACACACACACACACACACACACACACGTGTGTATGGCCTGACAAACTGCTGCGCCCCAACTCCCATCAGTTTATTTACCCAGCGATGTGCCCTGTGTCCCCCCTCGCCTCTCCATTCTTTTTCTTCCCCTCCTTTGATACAAGTTGAGCCTACAGTTACCTCCTCCCCTATCACTGCCTGCGGCCACAGATCACAGCAGCAGAAAGACTGAAAGGACAGAGGGAGATGGTGAAAAACAGAGAAACAGAAAATGTAAAGGGAGGGGAGGAGGCATTAGTGGGGGGTCTCTCTTTCTTTCTCTCTAACTAAAGACCAGTAGGCATCCATCTCGGGCCTATCTGTTGACACAGGGCCACAGAATGAGCAGCCAGCTGGCTGGATCAACATGGATGAAGAATAGTAGAGCCACAGCGACAACAACAACCACAGCAGTGACAACTATGACAACAGTTGCTCTGACAAACAACAAATACAAACAACCAAGATATCCGCAAAAAAGCAAAGACCGCCAGCAACTGCATGCGGCATCAAGGGCGACAATCACAACAATAAAAGCATCCAACAAGAAGAAGAATCACATCTGCTGCAACAACTAAAACTTCTTCATCTAAGACATCCACTATAACCACCACCTACACAACAGCAAAACACCAACAGAAATAGCATAACCTGCTACAACAACAACCATAGCAACAGTGAGAAAAACATCCTCAACCTTCACCACCACCTCCAACAATTGCAGTGTCTGCAACAGCTAATATTACTTTGGCTACCACTCTGGGTTTTATGTCAGTTAGTTATTCTTTCTCACTTTTTTCATTCTACTTTAACATCTCTCTCTCTCATCCATTTCGCAGCTGCCATGGTGTGAACATCTGAAAACCCTAAATCTGAAACTTGAGTGAGGGAGGCAAAAAGCACCCCGTCATTTCTCTGCCACACCTGCTCATCTTTGCTCTCCATCTCGCCTCTTTCCTTCTTTCCGCGCAGCCATCAACCACTGCAATCAACCAATATCTACTGTGAATGCTGAGGGGGGAGGTGCAGGGAGCATGAAGAGGAGGAGGAATATTAAGGACATTGATGGTGGAGTGCAGCGGCTTGACATTTAAGGCTAGTACTGTCTGGACTTCCTGGGTACTGATGGCACTGGCAATGATTTGACTTATTCTACAGATACAGGTCACAACATCGTATGATGTTGAACTTGCAACATTTTGAAAGTAATAATTTTTCCAGTTCACTGCAGATTCTCTATTTGTTGTTCTAAACACCAAAGGTAAAAATGAGTGAGGATTACTGGTGAGGTGTGACTTCATACTTAACCTTAGATTGCTTTGATTAATCCAAATTACGATTTTAGCAGTTAGAATTCAAAAGCAGATGTGAGGAATACAATTGATGGCAGAAAATATGCTCTTTACTCCTTTCAGCTGATACTACTTTTGTTGTTGGTATTTACCAGTTTAACTGCAAGGCTTATCTAAATAACTTTTTTTGGGAGTGAAAAGAAAAGTACAGTTAATGCATCTAAACCATCCATTGTTATTGTCCTTTGCCAAATGTGAATACAAAACTTAATAGGCCAATGCTAAACGGGGAACTAGCTTTCCAAAATCCAAAAAGACAGTTGAGGAAATAATTGTAATGGTGACCTTTGTTTTCACTTCTAAATAAGTGATTTAGATAATGGACCAGTTTAAAACCTTAATAAAGTGGTATCATAGTTGATGGGATTGTTATTATTGTTATTCCCTGGCTTTATTAAAGCTGAATTATTCATCTGTTTCTGTAAAACCAAAACATACGAGACACTAAAGCGCTTCGTGGAGCTGAGGGAAACTGCAAAGTTAGGTGATAGTGATAGTGATAGGTAAAATGGGTTCTTCACTATGAATGGCCCCATTTCAAATTACACTCCCACATTCAATCCACTGTTTGAAAATATTGATTGGGGCTACTTAAAAAATACATTCCCTGGATCTTTTGAAATGCTGAATCGCTTCCTCGAAACCCCCATCATTTTCTCTAAACTCCCTGGGGTTTTAAATCTCTATTATGAACAGGTTGACCTCCAAACATCAACAATGAATTCAAGGATTACCACTTCAGAAATACTGCCCTGACCAAAACATTGTTAAAAATGACCTTAGTTCATTTTTCTTATGCATTTCAATTCATTCAATTTCGAGTCATGTATGCACCGTGAGAAGAAAAATATCTTTCAGACGGGAACTTTCCATTTCAGTGTGGCTGGAGGAAACATTTGTGGGCCGATGGTGCTGCTGTAGACGGAGGAGGAGGAGGAGGAGGAGGAGGAGGAGGAGGAGAGTGAGCGATGGCGGAGGAGTGAGGAGGTGAAGAGGGGAATGGAGAGGCAGGACTGAGATAAGACATGGTGACGGAAGCAGAGAGGACTGGAGCGGCGAGAAGTGACGACAGCTGATCTCTATTGATCACCACAGACAGCTTCATTATCAGCACTTACTGGATACACGCTGAATTCACAACCACTTCCTACTGTGTGTGGGTGGCTGTGTGTATGTATGTGTGTGTCTATGCAGTATTGAGTACATTACTTGTTAAATGCAGTCTGGTAGAGATGCTCTAGTTGATGGATCTCAATCCAGTTATTTTGGGGTTTGCTTGCCTCCAAAATCCACTCTATAAAGAAGATTATTTTAATTCACTACTGAGTCAAGGTGCTATGTATTGTAATCAGATTACACTAATCCCATTACATTTACAAACCCGTAGCGTTTGTGTGTGTGTTCATATCATTATGTGTACCTGTGTTCGCTGTGGATGTATCCCTGCAGTCCGCCACAACACAACGGCTCCAGTGAGCGTTTTCAGCGACAGAACGTTCATGAATTAATGAGCACGTCTGTTGAGCCATCTCTCTGAGAGCCGGAGAAAGTATTGAACGATCAAGGACCGTGAGAGAATAAAAGGAGGAAGGATAGAACAAGAAAACAAAATGGTCTTTTGTAAGCAACAGCAGCAATGCCTCCCTCTGCTCCACACTTGAGGATTCTATTATGAATACAGTTTTGAAGGCCAATATCAATTTTAGTGCAGAAAAAAAGTTGTCCCATACAAGCCGAGAATTTCATAATTTTAGGGATAAGGTCAATTAGCCTTTGGTGTTGACAAGTCTTTAAGGGAACAAAGGCCAAATGCCAGGGCAGCAAGGCAACAAAGAAAAAAACAATTTTAAGTCCACAGAAATAATTTTATGGTTATTTTATTAGTTATTTTTTTAATACTTAATATAACTATCAGTGAAATAAAAACAAACAAAAACTTTTTATTTCACTAAATAATTTCTTGGTATTTACCAAGTATAATAAATACCAATATTTGTACAAACCCTTCTCAGACGTTCACTCAGTCACAGCTTCGCAGCATTGGCACATCAGGATGAGTTTGATAAAGTCTCCCGGGGCCAGATGTATAAATGATGTGTATGCCTTTTTCCACACATACACTGGTATTAATGAAGGAAGAATTTGCGGTGAGCATGTGTGCCCCCCTCGCTTACTTCAGACCAGCATACACCGGGTTTTATCCGAGATATCTGCGGGTGGTATGATGAGAAGGAGATTGAATATAAGTAGAGAGATGGGTAACATTGCTTTTAGGGTGTTGGTCAATTTCACTGATTGTGTTATTATTTCTGCCGGCTGTACAGCGTTCTGTAAAATTTCAAAAGCACATTTATAAACTTAATTTCAAATTATTTACGAGTGATAAATTCCATCATTCTTTGTATTTACATATGAGTCATCATCTCCCTGTCAATAAGCGGGTAACGTGATCCTGAATTGTGAAGCACTTTGCAAAGTTAGTTTCAACATGAGCACTATAAATGAATCATTGCCTATCTTTTTGTTTAATAATAATGATGATTGAGATTTTACCCCGATGATGGTTTGCAGGAACGTGATGAATTAGTGGTATGGATGCTATTAACAGCTACAGCCATGCGTAATGACAGCTGCTCTGGCACCGTTAGAGAACCTAGCTGTGTGACACAGTCGGGGAAAATGCACTGTCTCATAGACAGGTCTAATGAGTGGTGGAGTGGGAATAAGTATGGGTATGCAAACAACAAAGAACAAAAGAAACTTGTGTCTAATAACCGAATCAACAGGAAAGCGGCAGAGGGAAAAAACAGCAAAATCAGCTGGGGCAGTGCGGGTAGCAGGGCATATCTTTTTTTCTGAGGGGCAGAAGCAGTGTTCAAATTATGATTTCATCTTTGTGGGGGTCTCTTAAAAAAAAAAAAGAAGAAAAGTAGCCTATGAGCAGGCTGTTTATCAGGGTTCAAATTACGTGGGAGCCAGTGGGAGCTGAGCTCCCATAGAGAGAGGATGAGCTCCCATGAAAGCAGTAAAATCATACACCTGTGGGGGTCTCTAAAAATCATCAGCACCATTATTTAAATCACAAATAAAACACTTTTTCCTTCAATATATCCAGACATATTTATGTTAATAAAGCGCCGGTTCGAATCCGAACTGCTGCCCTTTGCTGCGTGTCATCCCCCATCTCTCTCCCCCTTTCTTATCTATCCACTGTCACTATCTAATAAAGGGGAAAGCCCCAAAAAAAATTGTTTCATGGCTTGATTTTCAAAATAAAAAGAAATCGTGTAAAGAACCAGCAACCATGCCACCCAAAATAAAAAGTGAAAGCAACACTGTTCCCCCGACCTCGAGAGAGTGCGAGAGAGGATTTTCTGCATGCAATGACACAGACTGTCAGACCAGAAATAGACTGCGTGCCAGGAGCCTTTCTTCATTGTTGTTCGTGAACTTAAATGGGCCTCCCCTCGACAAATTTGATCCTGCTCCGTTCGTCCAATCGTGGACAAAGACAGGACATCGTCAGCATAATGGGTCCCAGGACCACAACCACAGCCTGCTGAAATCAGACCACTTTGGTCCATTTTCTCTGCATAATGGTAATTAATGGCTTTTACTGTTTAACTGGCCATTGCGTTCTCCCGTAAGATTTAGGCTATTATAATGGAAAATAGCACAAACGAAGTGGAATTGCACAGTTCAGCACCACAACTAAGAAAGGTCTAGTTTTTTCATCATATCTACAACAAAGTCAAAACATTTTAATTGAATAAGACATGTACATATGTGCTGGGGACTTCCGGGTCATGCTACAGATGGCTGCTTGATACTTGTGCTCCCCGATGGTTTTGATCTAAAAACCCTGAAAACACTTTAGATAACAGTAAAGCGAGAATTAGCGAACATGAGCAAAAACAGGGTTAACCCAAAAGGCAAGAAACCACAATCTATGAATGAAGATACCGAAGAACTGTTAAAACAACACATCGCTAGCCGAAGCAACTCCCCGATCCCAAGAGAAGAGGAGGGAACGGATTTTAGCTTGCTAAGTATATTGAACGAGCTCAAGGACTTCAGACGGGATACTGAAACAACATCTTACAGAGCTCAAACAAGAGCTATGTAGAACAAACAATAGACTTGAGGAAGCAGAAGGACGGATTGACGGAATTGAAACAACGCTAATGGCAGCTACGGCACTATTGAAAAGGCTATCCCAACGCCAGGCTAACATGGAAGCTAAACTAATTGACCAGGAAGGTCGGACTCGTAGAGAAAACATCAGAATCTATGGCATCGCTGAAGAAGAGGAGGTAGATAACATGATCGACTTTGTGCAAAAATTACTGAGAGATTCAATGGATCTACCACCAGGTATGGACCTCCAAAAGAGCACACAGAACACTCGCTCCTAAGCCCACTGGCCCAGAGGCTAAACCCCAGTCTATCATAAAAGAAGAGAAATTGTAGAACCTTGGTAGAAAATGATAATGGAGAGGTAGGTCCAGATATTTTATGGGACACATTAAAAGCTGTTCTTAGAGGAGAAATTATTTCTTACTGTGCATGCAAAAAGAAAGAGAGACAACTAAGAATATCAGCAGTAAATAGAGAACTAAAAGAGCTTGAGGCTAAACATAAACTCAGGGACTCAAACTCAGACCTTCCTCCAAGGCTCAAGGAAATTAGAAATGAAATAAATGTTATGTACACACAAGAAACACAAACAAATATGATTTATACAAAACAAAAATACTATGAGAGTGGCCCAAAATTTGCAAAGCTTTTAGCAAGGAAACTGCAAAAACAACGAGTGGATAGCACAATCTATAAAATTAGGGATCCAAACTCAAAAGCTACTGCATATAAACAAAATGAGATACAAATGGCTTTCGAAAACTATTATAAACATCTGTACACACAGCCATAGCTAGAAGAAGAAAATCAAATTATAAGATTTCTGGAGTCCCTTAAGTTACCTACACTATCAAACAGTCAAAGCAATAAACTAATAGCTGAAATAACTGAAGAGGAGTTCAATAATGCAATTTCCAGGCTAAAGGCAAACAAATCACCTGGCCCAGATGGGTTCCCCTCTGAATGGTACAAGACCTTCCGATCAGAGCTGACACCTAGCCTACTTCAAACCTTTAATACAGCTCTAAAAGAGGGGAAAACTCCACCATCCTGGAGAGAAGCAACCATCTCAGTTATACCCAAAGAGGGAAAAGATAGACTGGAATGCGGCTCACATAGACTCAACACAGACTACAAACTATATACTTCAATTCTTGCAAAGAGAGTTGAAAAGATTCTCACACAGATCATACACACTGATCAAACAGAATTTATCCTGCAGAGACAAACTCATGATAATATTAGACGGTCACTACATGTACTGAATCATATCCGTGAAAATAAGGTAAAAGCTCTATTAGTTAGCCTAGAAGCTGAAAAAGCCTTTGATTCAGTGAGCTGGACATACTTATATAGGGTTCTTGAGAGATTTGAATTTCATACAAAGTTTGTTAAAGCAATCAGCAATCTATACAGGAATACTTGCGCACGAATTAAAATAAATGGATACTTAACAGACAGCATTAATCTAGAGCGAGGTACAAGGCAAGGCTGTGGATTATTCCCACTTCTCTTTGCGCTCTACATAGAGCCCCTTGCTAAATGGATTAGACAGACTGACAGCATAAGAGGCATATCTATAAACGGAGACCAACACAAGGCTGCGTTGTTTGCAGATGATGCTTTGATATATTTAGGGGAACCTACTAATTCACTTCCTGAACTATTCAAGCTCCTGGACATTTTTGGAAAATATGCCGGATACAAACTTAATATTCAGAAAAGACAGCTCCTCACACTGAACTATGCACCACCCACACAACCTAAAGATACATTTAACCTGAAATGGGACCAGAATAAGGGATATTGATCCCCAAGGAGATCTCATCACTTGCAAAGATTAACTATGACCCTCTCTTGTCAAGAATAAAATCAGATATACAGAGATGGAACACCAATCTATTCCTGAGTCTCATCATAAAGGGTTGAATCTGTGAAAATTAACATTCTCCCAAGACTGTTGTTTTTGTTCCAGTCTCTTCCTGTATAAATTTCCACCAAGCAATTCTCAGAGTGGGATAAAATGATTTCCAGGCTCATTTGACAAGGTAGAAAACCTAAAGTTAGATACAAAACTTCACAATTGTCAAAGGAGGAAGAAGGTACTAACCCTTAATTAATGGTGTCCAAAACCCATGGTTAAAATTCCAACTTAAAACGTGGAACACAATAAAAGAGGAATATAATTTATAAGACAAACTGAAAGTACTTAAATGCTGTGCCTACGATCTAGATTTTAAACCTAACCAAATGGATGGTAGATTTAAAACCTTCATAGCCAAAGGTATTACAACATTCTACTCCATAACAGATAGAGGAAAACCGAAGGACTTCCAAACCCTTCAAGAAAAGCAGGACTTTATAGATACTGCAACTACGCCACTATTTTGATCAAGCTATCAAAAATCATATAGACAATGATGATCTCGTGATTAAATAAGTCTTACTTGGAGCATACTCTGTATTGAAAAAGGGTATTATGTCTAGACTATACAGAGGTTTTATGACTAAAAACACACAATCCACAGAATACGTAAAAAATAGATGGGAGAATGAAGGTAACTTGATAATTTCAAAGGAAGAGTGGTCAAGCTGCTGTGAATTTCAATGGAAATGTACTAATTCCTATACGTGGAGAGATTTTGGATGGAAATGTTTAATTAGATTTTTTATCACCCGAAAGCAGAAAATACATATTTCAAAAGACAATTCTAAGTGTTGGAGACTCTGAGGGAAACAGGAAGCCGATCACGGGCACGTATTCTGGGAGCGTCCAGCAATAGTACAATTCTGGTCTGAGATACACAGAACAATGGAGAATATATTACAAATTAACATACCCTTTCAGTTTAGTACCCTTTTATTAGGAAATACAGATTTTCATTTAAATATGAATGTTCACTTTTAGGCCTGTTCGGTGTCCTGCCCGCTACCAACCCACTGCCATCGTACTTCACTGAACTGGTGGCTTTTCTCACATTATTAGCGAGGCGTGTCATTCTGATGCACTGGAAGAGCCCGTCTCCCCCCTCCCATACCCATTGGATAAGGGATGCCTTGTCCTTTATGAAATTAGAGAAAATCAAACACTCCCTCCGTGGCTCCAATGACAAATCTTTAAAGATCTGGCAACCCTTTCAAGAGCATGTCCAGTCCCTCCGGCTGGATGCTCCCCCCCACTGGCTAAACAGCCCCCTGAACTGCACCTTCTTGTGGCTCCTGGCTGGCTCACGTTCTCTCCCTGTACTAGCAGCACACAGTATGTCTCGTCTGTGAGTATCTTTTAAGTGTCTCGCGTTCTGTTTTAATTTTAATTTTTTTAATTTTTTCTTGTTTTGTTTTCAGGTTGTTTTTTTTTCCCATTGGTATTATGTGTTTCCAGGTTTGTGATTGTATGTAGGTATTGACAAACTTTATCCTCTTGTTTTAAGTAACACCACTTTCTGTTATTAGTGCTTACCTCACCTCATTCAATGATCTGTATCTTACTCACTCAGATGTATATAAGTGTCTGTTTTTTTTGTTGAAAACTCAATAAATAAATCATAATTAAAAAAAATTAATGTTCACTTTAATAAGTATCTGTTTGGTGTCATGTTATCAGCTGGTAGGAAAACTCTTACTAGACACTGGTTACAACCTGACCCTCCCACAACAGAGGAATGGACAGAGATAATCAACAACATATATGTGATGGAAAATAATCACATTCTCACATTGGTTACAAATAAACAAGTTTGTTAAAATATGGACTGAATGGACCTCATATATACAACAGACACAACCACTGGGAGGGTCATCACACTAATGCTTTTTATAAAACAGAGGCGTGCCTAACCAATCTATATATATATCCTTGTATTGTTTATTTATATGATTATTGAAGAAAATACTGTCAGGTCTTTAAACATGTTTTCTTATCTTTTTCATTTTCCTTTTTATTTTCATGTTATCTGACAAACACTCATGTGGTAAATATGCTATAACCCTTATATCCCTTGTTCATGTCAAATAGTTCTGAAATATTTGTGAGATATAGAAGGGACAGAAAAAAGGGCAATGTGAAGAGCTACCCTGAGTTCATGTATTATCTACATACACTTCCTGAACTGTAATATTCCCATTGTCCAATAAATAAAGAATTAAAAAAAGACATGTACATATTTAAATATTAAAAATTAGTAGCCTAATTGTAAATAAGTAAGACATTTCAGCTATCAAGTTAAATATCAATTTAATTTCATATTTAAATATTAATTTAATTTAAATATAGGCCTAAGGGGAAAAAAGATTGCTCTAGTCTAGGGGAAAATGTTCTAAAATTTGCTTTGTATGATCCTGCCCTGTTCTTAACAGTATGTGTGTGTTAGGTGGAATTATCCTCCTTTCTGACTTTTCACATTATTTCACCATGCATGGGCAAGTTTTTGGTCATGTTATACATCGGTTGCTGCTTGTTGTAAAGTAAAAGTGAATTAAATACCAAAGGATACCACTTAGAAGAGCCCATTCTTTGCCATGAGGACAACAAAGTCATACCATCAGTAGCAACAGGGTGATATAAGGTGGTTTGTTATTATTGTCATTTCTCTACTCCTGTATTAATAAATGTTGAACTCACATGAATGAAGTGCAGTGTTAGGTTATTTATTTATTTATTTATCTACACACGCTGCGCCTGCTCATAGGCTACTTCTTTTTTTTCTTTTTTAAAAAAAGAGACCCCCACAAAGATGAAATCATAATTCGAACACTGCTGTTTATTAACATAAATATGTCTCGATATATTGAAGGAAAAAGTGCTTTATTTGTGATTTAAATAATGGTGCTGATGATTTTTAGAGACCCCCACAGGTGAATGATTTTACTGCTTTCATGGGAGATCATCCTCTCTCTATTGCTATGTTTACACGTGGCCGGCTATTTTCATAAACGGACATTTCAACCTCTCCGTTTTCAAAAATAACATCGTGGACAGCTGTCAGTTTTCATAAAAGTGTTATTTTAGTGTATATATGCCGTCAATGCCGTCAAGAGCATGCCAAACCTGTAGGTGGCGGTGTAACGAGAAGCTCAAGCCCACGTTAGCCAATCAGAATCCCGAAAATAGCAACAGCAACGAATCACTTCCTCTCTCTTCTCTTCCTCGGCTGCCTAAACCTCCGTTTGTCTCAGTTTACATGAAAACGTGCAAACGAAGTTTTCCAAAATCTACAATCTGGCCGGAGGTTTTAGAAAGACTCGTTTTCAGAGGCGAATTCTCCGTTTGTGTGTCAACGAAGGGCACAAATGAAGGGAAATGTCTAATGTCTGTCTGTACGTGTAAACAGGGCCTATGGGAGCTCAGCTCCCACTGGCTCCCACGTAATTCGAACCCTGGGCAGAAGGCCAAACTGAGGAGGCACGACAGGCATCCTGCATTGTGACCGTAAACAACCATTGGTGTAAAGTAACTAAGTATATTTACTCTAGTATTGTACCTAAGTTCTATTCCGAGGTGGGTTTATTCTATGTCTTGCTGAGAGTTAGCTGAAAAGGCTAACTGTGAAAGCACAAATGTTGCTAACTATTAACATTGGCTTAGTTCTATTCAAGTTACCCAGTAGGCCGTGAGTGTAACAGTGAGCAAGCATGCATGATAACAGGATCCTGAAACAGAAAACGTTAAATGAAATTCAGTCATCTTTAATTTGATTATTTACACCTGTGCTTTTCCTGCTGTGACATGTCAAAATGCCTTCCATTAAAAAGGCCAATTGTTAATTGCAGCCATACTTATACAAAAAAAAAATCAATGGAGAACTTGTACTTGCAATAGAGTATCTTTACACAGAAGTATGACTACTTTTATTAAGTAAGTAAAGGATCTAAATACCTATTCCATCACTGGTGAATACAGCAACTAGACACTGAATATATACAAAATATATAAATATATATGTATCTAATCAACCATCTGATGAGCTAGTATGTGGTATATAGAAAAAGGCCAATATGGCTGACACAGTATCAGAAAAAGGCTAACTCAGAGGACTGAAAGGCTCGTCAGTGAGGGCAACACACACTGCATTAGCTCTGTATTTATGGGTTTCTCTCATCAGCTTCCTTCTATAAAACCGGGGAACATTGTCCACTCCACATCCAACCATTACATCAATGAGTACACCATCTGAATGCATTGAATAGTCAATAGGATACAGCAGCAGATAATAAGGCAGAGGGAAGGGAAACAGGGTATAATGCATGTTCACTTCAAATCTTCTTTCTTTCCCTTTCAGCAGTGCCCCCCCCCCACCCCCCCCTCCTTCCCCACACACCCTTCGCTTCATATCTTCCTTTCATTACCTGGAGAGGAAGCGGTGGAGGGGAGGGAGGGAGGTAGGGAGGGAGGCAGGGAGGAAGGGAGGGAAGGGTTAAGATTGAAGGTAGTTAGTGGTTGCTGGAGTTAGAGGTGTGTGTGTGTGTGTGTGTGTGTGGTGTGGGGAGAGGGAGAGGAGGGGGGTGAGGAGAGGAGGGAAAAAAAGAATGAGCGAAGGTTGGTGAGGAGTTGCCTTGGCAACGGGGAGCGGGGCCCTCGTTAGCCCAGCAGGTGCTAATAGGGATAACGAGGGGGTGTTGAGGGGGGAGCAGAGAGGGAGACAAGACCTTTACCTCTCCCGGCATCCTTTGCTCCAGTACTCTCTCTGCTGCTCCTCTTCCTCCTTCGCTTTAGACCTCGTCTTCTTCCCCTTTTTTCCTCCCATCTCCCCCCCCTGTCCGTCTCATGCCCCCCCCCCTTTCTTATTCTTCTTCTCCTCTTTCTATCCAGCCTTTCCACTTTTAGCATCTCCTTCCATTTCAGCTGCACCGGTTGCACTCATTTCAACAACTACCGGCCCCATTTCCCCCCCACTCTCTCTCTATCGCTGTCTCTCCATTTCCACTTTTCTTCTCCAATCCATTTTTGCCTCTCTCTTTAAGCCCTCCATCCTGTCCTCCATCCATCCTTACAGTACTTCAAGATGGATGGAAAATAAAGTCCTCCAGCAGCTCTCTAGATGAGAGGAAAAAAAGGGCAGAGAAACAAGGGAATAAAAGCTGAGGGGATGGCGAGGGCAAAGGATGGAAAGGGGGAAGAGGGAGAGAAAAAAAGAGACAGAGAGAGTACATTCAAATCAATACTTTTGTTTGTATGGTTGTATTTTTCTGCTGCCTCCCCCTGTACTATCTTTCTCTGTATCTCTCTTGCTAAACACACACACACACACACACACACACACACACACACACACACACACACACACACACACACACACACTCTGGCCGTGAACCTGGCAGTCGCTGCCATTTCAGGTTGTTCTCTCCTGCTCAAAGCTCTCCCTCAGCTGTCCTGGCCATTTTGCTGTCTCTGACAAAGCCTCTTCATAAGGCATTCAGCAAAAGGACACATCTTACACCACCGTTTCGTGGATTTCGAGTTCATACAACCTGATGCTAATTAAAATACAAGTGCCCAAGGCCTGGCCACTTATCAGCACAAAGAAAACACAGGGACTCTACATCAATGCAGCCAGACGTGTTCAGATGAGAGGTGCTCTGCTCCAAATATGTTCACAATTCACAAAACAACATTCTGCAGCTGATAGAATACAACATCTTTTTTCACATTTTCCAAAGGTCAGTTTTTCTGTTAAGAGACCACAGATAGATAAACACCAAACTCCTCTTTGTGTCACCAGTTAATCATCAGCTGTGGTGCTACCTGGTGCTAACACTTTAGCGTAAATTATCGTGATTTAGCAGACTGGTAGAAAGTAAGAAGACTGACCTTTTAGCAATTTAGTATATCTGATGCAGACTGCATACACAGAACAGACACCATAGCCTTAGGTACATGCACACCTTTACTCAAATGCAAATCTGTCCCTCGCTTTATTTTTCCTCATGTAAATCCAAAAGGAGAAAGCTCCCTGTATATACAACACGGCTGGATGTAAAGTCGCTCACCCAATATCCTAAACACCAAGCCCACATGCCAAATACTCCCCATCTGTTGACCAGCCCGGTCTCACGGCAGTTCGTGTAAATGTCACGTTATTTTTAATCTATTGATACGTGTTCACAGGGACGTTTTTCTCATTTTTTTCGTGGTGGCCAGCACGAAAATGTGAAGTAATGTATTTCAATGGGAAGCATATTTCGTGGTCACAGCACGAAAATGGTAGGGAGTAATATAAAAAGCCGAAAATCCGCATAGAGAGGCTGGCCGGGGTGGTGGATGGGTCAAACAACACAGGACTTTCACCCGGGCGAGCGGGGATCGCGTCCCGCGTGTGGGGTTTTGTTTCCCGTAGTCTTCCTATTCACAACCGTCCCGTTATTGTCGCACGTCCCCAGCGGCCGTCTCCCGGCGTGTGAGGCGTCCTTTCCCTGTAGTGTTTTTCCTAAACCCAAACTCCGCCATCCCGTTATTGTGGCGCGTCCCCAGCGGCCGTCCCCCGTGGCCGTCTCCCGGCGTGTGAGGCGGCCTTTCCCCGTAGTGTTTTTCCTAAACCCAACCTCCGCCATCCCGTTATTGTCGCGTGTCCCCCACCACCGTCTACCGGTGTGTGAGGCGTCCTTTTCGGCCGTCTCCCGGCGTGTGAGGCGTCCTTTTCGTCCGTCTCCCAGCATGTGAGGCGTCCTTTCCCCGTACGGTATTTCGTGCTGGCCACCACGTAAAAAACGAGAAAAACGTCCCTGTGAACACGTATCAATAGATTAAAAATAACGTGACATTTACACGAACTGCTGTGAGACTGGGTTGTGTTGACATACCTATCATGTCTGTTTCTACCCGTGAAACTCACATTTTGTGTCTTAGCTGGCATCCCAGGGCCATGAAATGAAAATCTCATGGGGCGTCACACTGACAAATGGAATAAAAAAAAAAAGTGCATTTTGTAATCTCAGCTCAGTGATACAATGCTAATGCACTGCGGAGCAAGCTCCCTGGCTTCCGTGTTCTTGAGAGAGAGGTGGCAATCACACTGGGTAGCAGTGTAGCGGGGTAATTTCCATTGTCCACTACATTTCAGGCGTCATATGCCTGACCTCGAGAGTGTTTTGCAGTGTCCGCGCTGTGGTGCTTCATGACTGAAAAGTCTGATCACAGGTTACACTGATTCCTAGAGGTTTTACATCACCCTACTCCCTATTTCCATTGCAGTTGCGTTGACAGGTATGTGTTAAACTGTATTTAAAATGTTCTGCAAGCCATTAAAAGGAAGCAAGCAATTGATTGCTACCTCAAATTGTAAATCGACTTATTTCGTTTGATACTCTCAAATAGACTGGCTTTGTCCACAGTCACCGAGGTTTCTCCCATAACATAACAACTAACATCTTTTCTTCTGCTTTTTAAATCTGTTTGGTAGCTAGTCTGTTTAACTGCCAATATAAAACAGACACAAGGAAGCACGACATGGACATACAAAAGAGCTTAAAGCGGATATTCAAAATTTATATATTCTAATATGAGTAGAATGAGTCAAATCATCCTTCGGTGACACCTCTGTTGACTTGAAATACTCAAGTTGAGCCGTCGTTTTTTGTCAGTCAGTGGGCGAGGGCGCTCACAGTGTTTCCCACATGGTCTATAGATATGAATGGTGATGACACGGTAAAAAAAAGTCACATCCACAAAGCATGGTAAACGAAACGGGGTCTGTGTTACGAGACGGGTTGGGTGGGTTGCGGACATGGCCGCTGACACCTGACGCACTGAGGACAGTCTGCTGGTTGACAGCCTTTCCCCACAGGGCGAGAGGCTGCAGCAGGTCCAGACGATGGGTGCTGTAAAGCTCACTGACGGAACCGCGAGCCACCTTCACCCGGAGCCTTTCAAAGCCGGCTTTGAGCCTCTCTCATGTCCTATCTAATAACACTAATTGTATATTTAATTAATTAATTAATTATGTATGAATAAGTGGAGATATCCTGCAGAAATGTAAACTGGTTTTGGTCGCATATGTCATGGTTGGCAATCCAGAAGAGTCGAAACACAGCCAGTACGCTGGAAGCAACGCCCCTAAAACTATGGTTCTTCTTTCACAAGGAAAAATCTAAATCATAAGCCTAGTAATATTATACTTAGCTAGCATATTTTCAAATATTTGCCATAGCTAATATTGTTCAACAAAAGCTACGCCATCTTTGCTGTAGTTTGCACACTGGAGAGACTGACATATACACATACGGATTTCAGGGAGTGATGAGGTCAGAGCGTACACGCCGAACAGTTCCCAAATTAATAACACCTTTCCTTATAATTGGCAATGAGCTTAATTTTGTCCTGCGATGTTTATAGGAGCAGTAGGGCCAGCACAACTACTACCCACACATTTAAAATAATGATCATAGCTTTTTATTACTGCCAACGTAAAAGAGTTGGCATGGCAATGACAATGTTCTTATCATTTGATAGGTAAAATGATCAGCAGGATCTAAACTCCCAACAGAACTTAAATGTGTACTGTATGTCTTGACAGCTCTGATACGTGCAGTACCTCACGCTTAAATCTTGAAATTTAATGCACTCATACTACTGCAATGCACTTTGGTTAAAATGGCATATTATGCATATATTGTGTATGCATGCAAGATAGAGGACACATAAGTACGTTCAGTGATGCACAAACCAAGAAGGACACTGAAGCACACACACACTTCCTCAGATCCTGAATGAATAAACCAGTGATTCAGAGGACTAACTCAAGGACTATTCTTTCTCTCTTTTGTCTATCCCTCTCACTGTTTCCCTCGCCCTCTCTTCACAAAAAATAAACCAGGTGTGCATCTGGCGTTCCCTCCTCCCTCTACCTGTCACCTCAGGGATAAATGAATGAGTGAGAGAGACAGAGAGAGAGAGGGAAAGGAAGAGAAGAGGGTGAGGGAAGAGGAAATTCCCAGAAGAGAAGACAGGAGTACAGACATTCCTGGGGTGTGAATGGTAACAACCCCTCCCTTTTATCCTGCGTGGAATCAGGTCCAAAATGCTTGGGGGCAGATATGACCCTGAAACTTACAGATATACACACACACACACACACACACACACACACAGTGCAAAATGTCTTCTGAAACAGCTGGATAAAGACATCATCTGTCATGGTTGTCAGCTTACGCCCCTTGCTTCTCAACAACAACACCAAAATGCACATGTACGCCAGTGTGTGCACAGGCAACCCCAAACACACTCCAGCTGAAATGTGTGTGTGTGTGTGTGTGTGTGTGTGTGTGTGTGTGTGTGTGTGTGTGTGTGTGTGTGTGTGTGTGAAAGCCACCCTCCCACCTCCAGTAAATCACATGGACAAACACACATTCGTCCTTCGCTCTCATCTTTCTATAATAGTAGGATAGAGACGTCATCTGTCACACTCAACTGTCAACTGTCCAAACACAGCCGCTCCCATCTGTCCACAGACACAGACACACACACACACACACACACACACACACACACACACACACACACACACACACACACAACCGCATCCCCCTCACATATCATAACATTTCTGTCTGTAAACACTCCAATTACCTGAGAGCAGCATGGGGTCTGGGGGGAAATTGCTGCTTCATTATCATAGCAGTTATGTTAACCCACGTGTCGGAGTCAAGGCCACACGCACACATATGTAATGACAGGGTCACGCCGAAAGCACTTCCATAGGTGCATCAGAGCAAAATACATGTATTCAGCTTGAGGGAAACACATGTACTCATGATAATAGGTATTTACTTGTACAAATACAAGTGTGTGTGTGTGTGTTTATCACATCATTACGGAAACAGACAGAATTCCACTTTATATGGTAACAGACAGTGAACAAGCTGCTCTATTTTGAACTAAAGCAATGTAAGGGACACAGCCACAGCTGCTCGTACAACAGCAACCCTTCTCTGTAATGTATTGTCCAATATTCTGTAACTATGTTAAAGACCAGCTCTAAAGCAGTAACGCTATTACTGCTGAGTGGCTAAGTGCTTCCTAATACACTTAATCCTGTGTGCTGGTTGTTCAGAAAGGAAAAGCAAAGTAAGTAGAGAAAAGTGGCTCCAAAAAAAAAAAAAAAAAAAACACAATTGAAGAATTGTTGTCAAAAGCAGCTGGAGAATGGTTTTCTGCCACTGTTACATTTTTGTCCTGTTCACTTACTGACAAATGCTACATCTCTTCTTTTCTAGTTTATGATTTGAAAACTCTCTGTTCTCTATTTCTGTATTTTCTAGCCACCACCTGTGCCTGGTCAGTGCAGGTTCAACAGAGGACAGTTACCCAGAGACTGTGCTGATAAAGCAGGCAGTTTGGGACACCTCCCTGGACTGTGATTGGTTACAGTAATATACCCTTTATTCCCACTTGACAATGATTTTTTTCACTTGTGCTGGCGCAAGTCTAAAATGAAGTGAAATTGAGTGTAGAGAGAGTTATGGCTCAGCAAGATCTACTTTCGAGCTGTGTTTAGCCCTCTCTGACGGTGTTGGCTCTGTCATCCAGTCAACGTATTTAGCAGGCCGGACACACATTCAATAACATCCTGATCACCCTCCAACCCTAATATGGGCTCCATAAAATGCTCCACTGCCAGCCCAGCTCATAACGTTCAACATCACCAGCGGGAGAAGTGAGGAACGCAGGCATCACATATTTTCATAGTCTCCTGACCTTGACGATTGAAAGTTATTTGTTTTAGGATAATTCTCAAGTGTATTAACCGGTCCAATGTTTCACGAGGCTGGTGGTATAAACACAAGCTGTGTTTAGGTTTGAATGGGCCCGAGCATTCCTGAATGACGGGGAAAGGCAAATAGCGTGGTCAGAGCTGCTGGCAAGTGAGACAGTAGAATAGAATATTAAATCTGCCCAAATATGGAAACAGCCATAAAACAATCACATCAACAGCAGGACTCTTTCAGGACAAGCGTTTTTGTAGGCGTCCAAGTGAGGGGATTGAAATGGCACACATGCTTGCACACACACACACACACACACACACACACACACACACACACACACACACACACACACAGAGTATCTCCATTTAAACAGGGGAGTAGAGGGAGAAAGCACATAATGGCAAAAACAAAAAGCACCAGAGAGACAATTAGCTCTTGTGTGTGTGTGCGTGTGTGTGTGTGTGTGTGTGTGTGTGTGTGTGTGTGTGTGTGTGTGTGTGTTTGAGCTCATGCATGTTTATGCGTTTATGTTTGTATAAGTGTGCATGCATGTGCCAAAGTGTGTCAATGTGCATGCATTGCAGCCGGCTGTATGTATGCATGCCAGTCTACTTGTTTGCTCACCAATCAAACACACGCCACTCGTGTTTGCATTGTAGCTGTCACTCTTCTCCTGCCCAAAACACACGTACACACACGCAAATACACACACACACACAGGTTGGCATCTGGGTTGGCATTTGCATTGGCAGCATGGCACCCATGTCTGGTATCCACACACAGAGGCAGAGAGCTGTAATCCAGGCCCAGCCCTTGGTGAGTTTGTGTGCGTGTAGAGTGTGTGTGTGTGTGTGTGTGTGTGTGTGTGTGTGTGTGTGTGTGTGTGTGTGTGTGTCATCAAGAGACACAGTCGTGACCCTTAGTGGGTTGTGTAAGAGCACGCTTCAGCCTCGCTTTCCCCTTTCTCTGGCACAACATGCCACAATGACAGCCAGACAACTAACGCTCAGGCCTGGAGAGGTGCGCCTGGCTGGGACTGTGTGTGTGTGTGTGTGTCTGCATAGTTGTGGTGTGTGTATACTTGTTTTATATGGTTGGATGTGTAGCAATGTGGCATAACTGTATGAGTCTAAAATCCTCCCAGGTGTGTATGATGTGTTCCAGCTCAAACTGTGTGATATCACACACAGATACACACAGCTACAACTGTTTCACAGGTGCAGCAGTGCTGATATGCTTTTGTGTTCTCACACAAGGACAGATTTTTACAAGTTACATATATTTCTCACTGTAAACCACTCACTCACACATCTGTGTGTATGTGTGTGTGTGTGTGTGTGTGTGTGTGTGTGTGTATAAGACTGAGGTGTGGATTAGCAGGCTGGGGCTCAGGGAGCGAGCTCAGCACACAGCCACTCCTGGGGGGGTTGGGTGGGGTGAAGGGGGTTAATTAACAATGGATACACACATACACACCAGCGCACATGCATCTACACACCATTGACTCGTAGCGGGAGACCTGCGTGCTGGTTCATCCCAAGCGGAGAATAGGTGTAGGTTTAAGGGAGGCATGTGTGAATGTGAAGGTGCGTGATTGGATGGTACAGATATAGAAAGTAAATTGGAGTCAGACAGACTGGAAGACAGGTAGGAGGACAACATTGGAGACAGATGAGCAGACAGACAGAAAGCAAAGGTCAATAAACAGAGAGTAAGAACGGCAGAATGCAAACAGACGGAGACAAACAGGCAGAGGAGCAAATACGCCAAAGTAGATTGAAACTAGAGAAAATAGATGGAAACTGCAGTGTCGAGATATCATGAGATACTGCGCAGGGAGCGATACTAAACTAAGGTTGGTAATCAGTAACAGGAACAAGCAACGGCACTCTCTGCTGAGGTCAGACTGATGATTGGCTGGCTGATATATGAGGCAGCCCTTCCAGTGACATCTGTATATCAAGCTGATGCACTCTGATTGATTAGATATTTGAATAATTGATTACACATTTGTATTGATGAGCACAACATTGTCATGTCAGGTTTATTTTTTATAGCCCAACATCTCAGTCAATGTCTTAATGGGCTTTATATATCAAAGCTTCCTCAGAGCCCTTTAATACAGCAGCTTTGTAACACAGCTCTGCTAAATGCGTGTTTGAACTGTTTATGACACCGCGGTCAGAGGTTACGCTTTTGATGTGAGCACTCCAGTCTGCAACTGTAGTTCTTTCTTTTTAAACATTTGCATTTATTTCTCAAGATTAAACAGAAGAAACAACACCAACACATATCCCCAGTGTGATGCACATCGGACAAAAAGTGGACCAGATCATTTGTCATGTATGACAAATATAAAACGTTACACTAAACCCTGACAGTCGTATCCATATATAGTCATTGTCCAGTGAAAACCATGCATCTCCAAATCTATCTTCATGTGTAAAATAGCGAAACCAATGTTACTCATACGTAGTATATTGTATGTTAAGTTATAGTACAGTATGTCTATTACACACATAGATGTATCATAATAGTAACATGTAATGTATGTATGCATATTAATGAAAAACAGACTTCTACTCATACTAAATAATAGCATACTATACATGCAACTGAAGTTCAAAAAGAACTTCACATTTGATGCATATCATCTTATTTATTCCATGTGTTCCTCTTTCTTGTCAAAACCTGCCGCCTACATTACCCACAATGCAATTTCACCGTAATACTGGCTAATGTAGCCTAAAGCAGCTAGCTCTGGTAAGATCACTTCTGTTTAACACCCTCAGTTGTTGTTTTTTACCCTTGAAACCTGTAGTCTTCAGCCCCGGCTGATACGGACTCACGTAACATCACTTGAGGCAATTTATCAGACTTCACACAGTTCCCTCTGGAGCCACAAAAGGCTTTATACAACCGTTTTTTTTTACATACGCAGTAGTACTCCTCCAAACAGACTTTGATGTGTAAAATCAGCAGAGGTTCCCTTTAAGATATGTTTCAGGAGAGATAGCTATTTACCAAAATTGAGTAGTGTCCAACCCACAATTACTCAGCAGGGTGATGGACACAGGTCAGCTGAACAACAGCAACACGGCTCTATAGAGTATAAGAAGACCAGGGAAAACCCTGAGGAATTTTTTTTTTAAATAAACCTGTCAAGAGGAAGTTTAAAAAGAGGCCTTTCAAGCCGAAGCATGATATTTTAATCCACAATTCTTCAAATGTGCATGGATTAATTATTATTATGCTTATCATTCTCTGTATCAGTGGATTTAGTGCAGAAGGTTTCAGTGGACCATGTTTAATGCTGCTTCAGAGGCATTTCCAGTCTGGTACAGTTCTGAGGAAAACGCTGATGGATTTGATGTTAGTGAATATACAAAATATCGCCTATTGGCTACTTTGGGATTGGCCATTAAAGACAAACCCGCTCTCTACTTTTTTTTATATCCAGTCATTGATGGATAACTATTGATTCCTCTCCATCCAATGACGCCAGACTAACATTTTGTGTCTGTAAAGGTCAGTAAAAGTAATCAATCGATCAGCGCTCATTATCAGTAGAGACAGAGAGAAAGATGGATAAGTGGCCCGACTGACAGACAGACTTACTGTATGAGCAGCATACATACAGACAGCAGAAATATGGGCGGTGGACAAACTTTATTGAGGTCAGGGTGACAAAATGGAGGTGATTCAGGCATACCATCTCATATAGGAGAGCAGAGATAGAGAGCGAGAGAGAGCAGTGGAAGGCACAGACAGGCAGATAGCAGACAGTCAGTGGGGAAATTACTGAGGGGTGCAGAGCGAGAGATGCCGGCCACCACTGAGAGAGAACAGTAAAATGTCAACTCAACACACACATTATGAAACACACAGATAGAGGGAAAGGGGGGGGAGGGGGTATGGGAGACAGAAAGGTGGGAAACAAGAAGTGTCTGTGTTTGTGAGTGTCTGTGGGTACATATACAAATATTAGGGAGTGTATAGGTTGCAGTGAGTGTACTGTGCATAATGTGCGTACTGTAGGTGAGGGGGAGAAACAGCAGGGCAGTCGTCATACAGTGAGACAAGGAAGGCGGACATTTCGAGGCAAGGATCAATGCAGGAAAAGTCACCAAATGGATTTAAGCCTCAATTCTAATGGATGTGAGCACATTCAGATATGAGATATGGATGCAAGCCCTATCCCTTACAAACTATGTTTATATACAGCTCATTTGTACATAAGTATGTTTTGAGATGTAATTGGTGGCTGGATAAGATTCGCTGGCAAAGTGTTTTCCAAACTGGGAGGAGGTTGAGGTGGATGTTGGACTTGGACACTGGAGACTGGGGGTGTGTCCAACATACTAGGTTTAGGCTGATCAAATACTTCTTTAAAGTGCTCATATTATGCTCATTTTCAGGTTCATAATTGTATTTAGAGGTTGTATCAAGATAGGTTTATGTGGTTTCATTTTCAAAAAACACCATATATTTGTTGTACTGCACATTGCTGCAGCTCCTCTTTTCACCCTGTGTGTTGAGCTCTCTGTTTTAGCTACAGAGTGAGGCATCTCACTTCTGTTCCATCTTTGTTGGGAGTCACACATGCGCAATAGCTAGGTAAGGACTACTAGCCAGTCAGAAGCAGTATGAGTATGAGGGCGTACCATGCTAGCAGCTAGGCGAGCATTATAACGTGTGTTACAAAGTGACAAGCGTTCATCACGGAAGTAAAGGCTGGACTACAACAGAGCTGTTTGGAGCAGTTTTGAGTCCGTTTGTTTTCTGTTGGAGATGGTAAGTCCCTTTGGGGTGGACTTTGGGCTTTTTCACTTTGTAAACCTATAACGTGCACAAAAAGATATATAACACAATAAAGGAAAGGGAAAAAGGCAAAAAGCATAATGTGAGCACTTTTAGGTTTGAGAAAGATTGTGGTTTTGGTTAGATTGTGAGAGATTCAGTGCATCCATTCTCATGCTTTAAATCAGCATTGATCTTTTCATTATTTCAACCAGGACCACAACCAAGTGCTTTGAGTTGTCTAAACCTAACCCTAAAAACCTGTTGCCAGGAACACACATACGGAGGGAAACCAATTCATACAATACTGTAAACAGTAAACGTTTTACAGATCAGAATAATCACTACATTATGTTTAAAAACAAAACAGCTTTACATTATTCCCTTTCAAAATGTATGTGCTAATGCAAGTTAGTTGTACATGAATGTCAATTTTAGGAAACAGGGTTAAAAACAAACATTCAATTAAAAAAACACAAACTTGCTGTGTGACATGGGGTGTGTGTAATGATTTTCCTGGGGGGGAGGAGGCATATCTATGACAATTAGGGCATGTACGTGTGTGTGGTAGGGTTCGGTGGGGTGCTCCATATGGGACACATGTTATCATTAAATATTCATGAATTGGATTTGTCTCGTTAACTATTAAAACTGATCTGCATAAACGTGTGTACGCACTCATTCATCACAGTCATCCTTGCTAAGGTGAAGCTATATGCACAAGCCATATGCTTACAGTAAGTTATGGGGGTGTGGCTAAGCATCAGTCAAGACATATAGCTAGCATGCACACACACTAGGGCTGCCCCCTCTTAGTCGATTAGTCGACTAATCGGTCGTTTTGGTCTTAGTCAACTAAGATTTCTTTAGTCGATTAGTCATGTTTTATGCTTTTTTCATGCTGAATGACTTATTTCCAAGAAACGTACGAGCACATCTCTGGTAAACACAATAATTAAAGTGGTGCTTTTGCATGACTCTTTGCGGAGAAACTCAGATTTACAGATCTGTCGATTAAATCAACTAATCGATTAGTCGATACAATTGAATGAGTGTTAGTCGACTAACAATTTCTTCAATCGAGCACAGCCCTAACACACACACACACACACATACACACACACACACACACACACACACACACACACACACACACACACACACACAGAGTAATGGCTGCTCCAGGCGCTGCAAATGACAACGTCAAGAGTGCCCAATTACCACAGCGACTGATCTGACTATCATTTTGCCTGCTTCCGTCAAATGCGTTCTGTCACACAGCCACCTCCTCCAACTTCAAACACACAAAGTATTGTAAAAACTCCCAGAGATGCGGGATGCATAATGAAAAAGACAAATGCAAAGATACATCCACACACACACACACACACACACACACACACAGAGGAGCATGCGCCAAACAACGGTGATTGCATCTAGGTAAGGAAGCAAGTATAATGCACATGATGTATGCGTTTGTGCACACAAAAGACACACATTCTTTTCTTACTTTTTCTCTGTGTATCACACACACACACACACACACACACACACACACACACACAGGAAACTCTTCTCCCTCCTTCCGCCGACCACGGCAGCTTGGCATGCCGTAGAGAGAGACAGAAGGCCACATTTAGAAAACAGAAGGGGCCTGTTGCTCTGCTTCGATGGAGCTCACACCAAAGTTTAGCCAAAATTCCACTTCTTTTCTTCTCTTTGCCATATCATAGTGTGCTGCTTAGGGGATTTCTGTTGTACACAGAGCTGAGCAGTGCTGTGTTACAGAGAAAGGCACAACATTTTGGCGAGCAGCTCCTGTCCTGATTAGATTGGTAATACATGATATCTTTGTTTTTTTCAAAATTTTCTCCATCTTTAGCACTCAAATAAACAATGCTGTGTAGTTTTGGCATTACAGCTCCTACTCGTCAGTCAAACTGCTGGCGGTAGCTTAGTTTTTTCCTTGGAGTTTCAGTAGGAGATGTTCTTTCCGTGTTTACTGCTCAGCCATGGCATTTATCACCACTCATGTTTAACTTTTATTTCAAACCACTGCTACATTTTTTCCATCATGTTTAAACACAATACACGAGAAAGAAGTACTACAAACATCAAGTGAAAAAGTTGGTGGCTATAGGTTGAATCAACAGGTATTAACTACAAAATTGTGGGGAATTCCTTAAAGGAGATTTATGCCTCCACCCAATACAATGGCAGCAGCAGTGACAGCTAACATTTTAAAAGTTTTTTGGGTAATACTCTAATAATTTGGACGACAGAGACAGAGCGCATTTAAGTCCCGCCCCCACCGGAAGGGAAAAGAACTCTCCGCTCTCCATTGACTTGTAGTGCGGGAAGGTTCCTCCTTGTCAATTTCGTCTGCTAGTAAACAACAGAAAAATGCCTGAAGGCTACTGTGTGTATAGAACCCTTAAAGGTACAATATGTAACTTTTCTCCATTAAAATGTCTAAAAACGACCATACCTATGTTATATATTTTTTTGAGTTGTGTAGTTACACTATCCCAAATGTTTCCAACAAATGGCAAACCCAGAGATAAATTATTTTATTTTCAGACACGGCACGTTTCATTTAGTCGCCTGTCAGTGGCGTCATATAACCCTTCACCATCTAGTTACTCGTAACTTCCGTCAAAACACGGGCACCTAGATGCTACGTTTGAGAGTAATTGTAAATCATACAATGTCACAGAAAAAAATACTGGTAACACTGCTTTTTGTGATTAATTACATGCCACTTTGCAGCACAGTAATGCAGCAGAAACCTTATTTATTGATACATATCAATATTAATCCAACTTAATGTTACTACAACGTATGTGCTGGTTGACAAGTAGCTAACGTTAATGCTAGCTAATGCTTGGTGGATAACATTATAGGGTTACAACATCGTTCAACAAAGTTATTAGTAGTAGAATTGTTTTGACCATGGATAAAAGCAGCACTGCGCTAACCCACGAATAAGTTCACTAGTAACGTTAACGTTAGCTGTATAGCTAGATAGACGATTAATCTAATGCTGATTTAGCCAGCTAGCACACCCCGCTCTGCCTGCCTCACTCCCCCGGCACAAAGAGACTTCATTCGGGATGATAGCTGACAACACAGCCGTGAGTAAATGTGTTTTTTATAACAGGGTGAAGTGGTGAACTGGGTGTTTGTTTGTATGCATGAATGGGCAAATTATACAGAATTCTAACTTGATACACCGCACATCATGAAAAACAAATGGATGAGGTGAAACTATAAGCTACTCTCCAAATATCAACATCCAGCCGGATATATTGTTGTTTATCATAATCAAAATGAAGGCTTTTCCAGGTTACTGTGGTTGCCATTTGATGCTTACCAACTCCCAAACTTAGACACTAGTTGGATTTCTTAAATATTAATAAGCTGTTGGTGTGTGGAGACTCAGTGAGCATTGTTATGAAAGTGGGTTTCAGAAGAAAAATGGGAACATATGGAGAGTAGAAAATATGCCAGAGACCGGAGAGTAAAGTGGACTTAATAATGGCCAGGGGTGTCATTTGAGAAACGCACAACCCCACCTCTACTCCTGCACACACACACACACACACACACACACACACACACACACACACACACACACAGACAAATGTGAATGCTCATTCTCACATTCACACACATACACACACACACACACACACACACACACACACACACACACACACACTGGCCTCATTTCAGTAGCTTGCCCCCTCCTCTCTTTCACACAGACACATAAACACTGACCACACTTCTCTCTTCTCTGGCCAGGCAGTCGAAGCGGGGTCAGAGTTCACCTCGGTAATGGAGTCTCTCCCACCTGGCGGTGTCAGGTAATACACAGAGGGGGAGGTGTGTGATTGCATGTGTGTGTATGTGTGTGTCTGTGCGGGGTGGCTGAAATGGGGCCGAGCTGAATGACCCAAATTGTGGCGGCAACCTTGAAGAGCTCAGGTGGTACACAGTGAAAAATAAAAAAGCAGGAGTTAGAGGGAGATAGAGAGGGAGAGATAGAGAGAAAGAGAGCGCACGAAAGAGAGGGAGAAGAGATGAGGAGGAGGGAAGCACACAAGGAGCGCTGTGGTAATACGTGTCCTTAAACTGATTTTAGTTGTTTTCAGATCGAGGTGTGGTCCTCTCATCTCTGCGTGGCACTGTTGCTGATTGGAGGCTGTTAGAGGTCCGTGTGTGTGTGTGTGTATGTGTGATACACAGAGAAAAAGTAAGAAAGAATGTGTGTGAATGTCTTTTGTGTGCACAAACGCATACCTCATGTGCATTATACTTGCTTCCTTACCTAGAGGCAATCACCGTTGTTTGGCTCTCTGTGTGTATTCTACTCCATTCTTGTGTGTGTGTATGTGTGTGTGTGTGTGTGTGTGTGTGTGTGTGTGTGTGTGTGTGTGTGTGTGTGTGTGTGTGTGTGTGTAGAAAGCTGTGATAGGCTGAGCAGCTGGCTGTTTTCTCTCTGATTAGTAATCAGTCAGCATTGTGCCTGAATGCAGATTGTTAACAGGGCTGGATGGCGAGTTGGCCTTAACACTATGAACCCTCATCAGAGCCCCAATCTAGCCGTTATTTGGCCTTATGAATTCCTGCTTGAGTATATTCAAATTAATTCTAATAGGAGGTGACATGGTTGGTCAACGGACAATAAAACCATGTGTGCGCCTCTCTGGTATAGGATACAGGGTGTCATATGTTCAATCAATCAATTACATTTTATTTGAAGTGTAAAATCACCATTCAACATGGTCTCAGTGCACTTTACAATTAAAGGAACACAGCAATAACAGACAGCAACAACACAATTGAACAGCATTAAAGCAGCAATACAAAACCAGCAACATAACAAGTGAAAACATTTTGTTATTGCAGGACGCAGAAAGGATGGTGTGTTATGGTTGGTTGTAGTATAATGAGTAGAGGTGGGTTTTCAATCTAGATTCAAAAATGTCAACTGAGTGAGCTTGTTACGGTCAACTTGGTAAATACAATGTTGTCACGAAGGATATATTAAAACAATCAAAAATAAGACCCATCTTGTAATAAACTAGTCTTTAAAAAGTACATCCTCCACAAAGCTTGTATTCTCTATAAAAAAAAAAAAAACTGATTTAAATTTAACAATAATAACTGCAACTCTCAGTGTAGATTTGTTTCATTTGAGTATACATACCACAGAACATAGCTTTATGAAATACAAAGTTTATGGCTACCCACTGCCAGAAATAGCCAGCTTCAATTTGGCCTGTGATGAAATTTTCCAAACATTTGTCATGCGTATTTGTTTTGAATACGCTTTGGTCCATTATTTCGGCATTTTTCACTGTTGAAAAACATATGGCCATATTGATGAATAAGACCTATTGTTGGAGGTAGTATTTGTCATTGTGACTCCCTCACGGTGATGGATGTGCGTGAGTGTGTGAATGTGATTTATGGCATTGGGGGGAGGGGGGGAGGGGGGGGGTAGTATATGGTTGTGTGAGTGAGTATGTGTGAAAAAGCAAAAGTCTATTAAGATGACCTTGATAGCAACTCCCAGAACTGCTTGTACATAAACTAACAATGAAAACCGAAAGTGACAAGCTGACAGTTTTTGTTTGTGTGTGTGTGTGTGTGTGCGTGTGTGTGTGTGTGTGTGTGTGTGTGTGTGTGTGTGTGTGTGTGTGTGTGTGTGTGTGTGTGTCCAGATGTAATGCTGGGAGATTTTATTCTCTGAATGTTGTAATACCTCATACTGTTGCAGTGATATGGAGACCTGCAATGTTAATGCTGTCATTTAGACTTTTACTATGGACACACTGCCTATATTCACTGTCCGTATGCCAGTGTGTGTGTGTGTGTGTGTGTGTGTGTGTGTGTGTGTGTGTGTGTGTGTGTGTGTGTGTGTGTGTGTACGTGTACATGGGCTAAACTGAATAATCCTATTACTGCTTTGCTTTCGTCTTCTACCTTTATTTTCCTTCGACTTTCTTTTTTATTCCCTTCTTTTGAAAAAGGATTTTTTTCTCCTTTCCTATAATACCCTTCCTCTTTTCCTCCCAATTCCTCATTTTTATGTCCCTCCTCCTGTCCTGTCTGTCTGTGGTAATGTGCTCTTAGTATATAGCCCAGAAAGGTCCGTCCGTTAACCACTGATCACTTCATTAAACCACAGACTCTCATTCATCAGTAGGCTGCTTACCTCCTCTATAGGAGCCTGGCTTAGACGCACACCTATCATTTACCACTCCACACCAAGTGTGTGGCTGGTGGGATGTCTGGGCCCAACTTGATGATTTATTTACAATTCTGACCATGTGCTTCTCTGGTAAATGCTCAACTTTGAAGGGAAGGATTACTTTCTGAAGCAAGGGCAGTGGGCAACAAGCGTGGGTGTGACTTGGCAAATGTTATAAGTCATTGTGGAGTGCATAACAGATGATGGAGAAATTACCATTTAAAATGTTTGTTTATTGCCAGTTGTTTTGACAAATAGCCAATCCACACGGCCTAAAAATATTAGTTAGGCAATATGAATCATGTTCCTAGATGCTGGATAGAAATGTATTTTTCTTAAATTTGCCACGTTTTTTTTTGTTAAGATTTGGTTCAATGTACTTTTGCTCAGAGGCCATACACTTAACATAAGCACACATTTGTTATACTGTATCTAAAACACAATCCAAAAGACATTCAAAAGCAATGTCTGTTCCCACAGAAATGCCTTCCACAGAGGCCACTAAAACAAACCCGAGCAGGAACTCACAGTGAAAATAAATTACCTTAAAGGAACAGGGAAACTATTCCATGAATAATATAGGAGCCATTCAGAGCACACAGATGGATTATGGGCTTGAGATTGACAAGGACGCCTCTCAGCGGGGTTATTAGCTTAAAAGACCATGCTGGCAGTTTTGCACTTTTTAGTCCATTAACTACAAATCACATATACTTCAAATCAGTGCTGACCATTTTCCAATGCACACTGTAAGTGTGAAGATTGATTTCCCACCTCTCTACTAATGCAGTTGTGAGCAGGTCCGCTTTTATAATTCTTCCCTTAAAGCTAACTTTGACATTGGAAGTTTGAATAGGGTGCCAAAGACACATCATAGCAATCTTTTCCCAAGTTGTCCATGGTTATGTATTGATGCTTTTTAGGGGGTTGACTTTTGACAAGATACAGATTTTCACACATTTCAGGCAAAATAACTAGGGGTTATTTTAGTAGGGCTGCAACTAAAATTTATTTTTGTTATCAATTAATTTGAAGATTATTTTAATAATTGCTTACTTAATTGCTTGATTCATTGTTTTGTCTCTGAAATGTCAGAAAATAGTGAAAGTTCCTGTTCTAATCCTCACATTTAAGAAACTGGAACAGGCAAATGTTTGGCATTTTTGCTAGATTTGCTAATCAATTGGCTAATCATTGCAGCTGTGCATCTTACCTTACCAGAGTCTATAATTAAGATTCATGCAATTAAGTCGCTTTCAGACATTCTCCTCTTTAAGTACATGTGATGGCAGTTGTATTGGTCTCATGTTGAAATAAAAGTCCTGAAGGAAATCTTATTGGTTAGGACCTAGTAAGATTCCTGTAACACTCATCAGTCTGAATTTAATGTCCTCAGATTAACATAAAGGCTGCAGCAGCAAAAGGTTCAATACAAGAAAGAAATAGTGTTTAAACACTTGTGTCTGAAGGACAAAAAAATCATCACTTTACCAGACAGATGAAGTCAGCAATGTTATGCATTATATGTCTGGAAAGATGTGGTATAAACAACAAATATGAACTGCTGCTGTACAGGCATGTAGGTGCTGTAAACTGTGCTTGGAAATAGGTTGTGCCTGCTAGTGCACAGTTTACGATTGCTGTACCCAAGTGTATCTTATAACTGTGATGGAGTTGTTTCAGAGTTATGTTTATGTCCACTGTGTATTACACTGTATGTGTTTATGTTCACTGTGTATTACACTGTACGTGTTGTGCAGAATGTCTATAACAGCCGTAAAATCTGTAAAGAGGGTTGTCTATTCAAACAAGGCTTTCTGCACCATTCACATCCCGACATGACGCATAGGGCTGCTTTGATTGGATGAAATCTGCCTGAATGGTATCATTGATTGGTTGGGAAGATAGATGGTGGTCAGACAGCCATTAAACATGACCCTCCCCTCCCCGGCCCGTGTCAGAGTCAGAGCTCATACTAAATCACAGACGCCGCTGAAGGCAGCATAGATCACCGCTAACAACACCGCCTCCACAAGTTGACAAGCACAGAATAAATACCACAGGAGACAGAGAGCAACTTTAATAAACATGTTTTTCTTTTTTGATCTTTCACCGCAAAAATGTCAGTCTCTATAGCTCATCCAATGTTTGGATGAGAGTGTTTCACTTTCTTTTCTGGTTTTCTGTTCTGCTCAGAGTTTTACTTCAAATCAAATTAACATATGTTGAAATGAGATCAACACAATCCTGGATTAATGTATTTTCCTTTCCTGTTTCTTATTCTACAACCATTCTGTGAGCACTGGGATTCTGTAATCTCTCCGTTTACTGGCTGACAAATCCCATTTTGAATATTTTGCTTTGTGTTCTTCTGAGCTGTGTCTGTGTAACACATTTCTGTCTATCATAATATAATTCTTTCAGACAAAACATCCCTGGGATTGTCAAAGATGAGGAAATGTAGTCAAAATCAATACTTGTTACGGCCCATCATGTTTTGTCTATCTAAAGTCAGTAAAATACAATCAAATCAAATCGTAAAGAGGCGGCTTTTTAAAACCTAACTGATTGAATTAGATCCCTTTTAGTTTGTTTTGTTCTCAGCAACATGGGAGTTAGACTGCAAGGGCTTCTTTCTAATACAAGCCAAAACTACTCATATGAGACAATGGCATCAAATGCTGCCACTCACCCATGATGCTCCTGAGAAAGCCTTAGAGAGTGGAAAAGGAATATTTAGCGGAGAGTTTCATTTTGTTTTACCGGAGAAGGTTTCCATTCCGTTCTCTTGGAAGGCAATAAAAACAAACTGTGGATGTTAGTGGGCGGGGGGAGCCCCATCAATTTATCTTGTTTATGGAAGCGACAGGAGACTGCTCAGCTATTGTGTCTGCCTCTCTGCCACAATTGGTACAATACTCAGGACAAGGATTTAACCAGCTCCATCTGCCTCCTCCCGCACTCCACTCCGTCTCACTCTCTAACTCCCCATACCAACCGTTTCTCCAATCCTGCATGGAGTGTATGCCATATGTTTATGCCTTTCTGCACTCATTCTCCTCTATCATCTTCTCTATATTCTAGAGCTGCAAAGAGTCATTTTTTAATACAAAAGTAAAAATTATTTGATTCCAGCTTCTTAAATGTGAATATTTTCTAGTTTCTTCTCTCCTCTGGGACAGTAAACTGAATATCTTTGAGTTGTGGACAAAACAAGACATTTGAGGACGTCACCTTGGGCTTTTGGGAAACATTGATCAACATTTTTCACCATTTTCTGACATTTCATAAACCAAACAACTAATCGAATAGTCGAGAAAATAATCAACAGATTAATCGACTATGAAAGTAATCGTTAGTTGCAGCCCTACTATATTCATCGCTTTTCCCCAGCTTCCCCTGTTCCCTGCTTCCTTCACTGACTCCAGTGGCTCCATCATTGACTTCTCAGACCCTCCACAGCCTCAACTTGACATTCAGACATCGAGTTCATTTCGTGTTTGTGTCCGTCAACACAGCCCCGGGTATTTGATCCATGCACAGACTGTCAACAGGCCTGTCCACCTCTGCAGATGCTCTCTGGAAGACAGCTTTACTTTAAACCGGCAAGGACCTAAATCCTTTTTCATACAGCTGTGAGCTGCTGCATCTCGTTTTCTATGTCAGAGGCTCAGCTTTGTACAGCTACAAAGCTGAAGCTACAGTTTGTCTGTATTTCATGTGTCAGTGGCTCTTATTGGTAAAGTGCAGACATGAATCGAGGCTGTGCTTTGTGTCAGCCTCTGTGACCTATGATAAAGTGGAGGCTAAACCTACCAAAGCTCAGTTTACTGGCTTTTGTTATCTGCAGAATATACTTTACCCAACTTTTAAGGATGATATATGCAAGTAAGAGTGGGCTCTAATCCAATATTAAAATGTATCAGAATTTAATTCAACAATTATATTACGACGTTATCATATTATTGTTCTACAAACTTCTGTTGACCAAATTAAAGATTATATGCAAGTTGTAATTAAAAGCTAACAAAATAGACATGAGTTTGGCCTCATGTAGTCTCACATTGCCAGACCTATGTCAGCGCTGGAGTATGGTCTGGCTACAATGCTTATCTATTCTGGGTTAGGGGAAAAAAATGCTCTGGCTTGTTTGTATTTCTTTAAACCAATCACAACCACCCTGGGCGGCGCTAAGCCCCGGATGCAGCAACAGTACCCTTGCAAAGACGATAGCACAGATAGCGATAAGGGATAGCGATATAAACATCCGGCGTGGCATGCTTCATCCCAGAAATATATATCCGTTACGCCAGACTAGGTTTCATGTAATCTCTTTAAACATATCAGCAAATAAAAGTAGAATCTATAGGCAACAGGACAATATTTTGATATTAGAAGTGCTTTGGTTTCCATTTGTAGTACATTTGTAGTCTGAGTAGTATTGACCAATCACATTTGAGCGGGCTTTGGTTGCATGCAGGTAAACAGTCAGTGTGGAGCGCAAAATAGACGGAACACATTGACCAAAATGCAATCTCTCAATGATTTAGCTTTTCATTAGTTTTTTAAGAAATGTATCTGCATTCACATGCAGAGGAATAATCCAGTCGTAGACATCGTCTCTCAACTCCCAACTTCATTCTCGCATCTGAAGTTGCTAATCAGACTGTAAACAATGGCCGGTGCACAGAAGAGAACGTCTTGGCCCGGATCTGCGCTGGCTACAACAGAACCCCCAAATTATTGCCCGTTGCCCCCAGAGGCTAAATCTCCATCAGATCGATAGCCGATGGTATTGAGATTGAGTCTCATGTACATAACAGTAGAACACAGTTATTTGCTTTGAATATGATCCATATGTGATATATGTTGATGTCTGACAATCTCCTCATTAATATCATGATTTCTATGTCACCAATGTAGCAGACATCAAAGCAGCACTGCAAGCATGTAAGTTGTATGAGGAGACATCTTTAGAATAATAAAGATTTCTTTTCTGTAATTATTGAGTATATTTGACTATAGTCTATGATAACATCTGAAGTATGCCTACACATGAAATCTAACCCACTGGAGTAGACATGATCTACATGCATCACTCTTTCTCTGTCTTGCTGGATTCTTTCCCACTCTTGACTTGCCCGTCTGCTGCTGTACACCAACAGGAAGAATGAGAGACGCCATTGACTCACTCTCTCGACCTACAACAGACTCTACATTACACTATTGATTCACATCATCATCAACTAAAGTACCACAGCCGTGGTGTTGAGTAGCAGAAGGTAACAGGTTGCAACACATTCCACGCGCTTGGCTTTCACCTTTAGCCAAAATATCCAGAGGGGATCTATTTTCATGTGAAATGTGTGTGAGCAGTGAGTATTGAGAAAAACAGACAGTTCGTCATGGCACATTTTATAGACTCTACATACAGTAGACCGGCTAATACTTCAATCTTGTCGTATCGGAACAACTGTAGGAATTACCAAACCTGTCGCCAAACAGAACACATTCATTGTTTGGTCTTTGAGGAGACACACACTCCAGTCTCCAGCATGAAGGTTAGAGGCTCTACACGCCCACCCACCCTGGCCTCCACACTCTGCATTTCACCTTGCAAAATAAAGGACACAGGCCTTTCTGTACTGGCAACAAAGGGGGACAAATCATGGATCGCAGAATCGTCCAATATGAACGCAGATTCTAGGATACTGGGCTGAAAACGTATTCGATTTTCTGCACACATCTGTTGTCATTGATCGTTTTTTTCATACTTAAAAGACATGGATATATTGAAGGATATAGCTTGTGCTTCACAAAGAAGCACAGCATATTTTCATAACCATTGTGGCATGGCAATCAGAGGTGTCGAACTGGGGGGAAAGGGGACTGAGTACCCAGGCCCCAAAAGCATGCTAGAATGAATGGCTGTGGATTTGAGGATGGGCCCATAAAGAATGCCTTTCTACAGGGCCAAGAATTTTGTGCTACGCCCCTGAAGGCAATTGCTAATAAGAAACTAACATTCCTTTAAAAAATGTTGCAAACTGATATCTGTAAATTCTTGAAGCCAAGGAACCAGAAAACAATGCATATGCAAAAAGATATCCACTCAATTTCATTCAAGCTATTGCAGCCTGTCAGATTTATATTTAAACAAAAAAAAAAAAATCAAAGTAAAAAAAATAGTAAAAGCGAAGCTCAGGCGTTGTTTAAAGCTCCTGAATGCAGATGTGAGCTTACTTCCAAGCATGGAGCTTGTACTCTATCTGCCGTCTTTCCCGGTACGAGAAAATGCAGCGTGATAAACACATCGACTCGCTGACTGACACGGCGGATCAGTGGCGAGACGAAAAGACATTTCTGCCAAACAGCCATGAGAGCTACAGGTAAATACGCCCAAGATAACAACCTCCATCTCTCTCTTTCTTTATTGCCACCTACTCTACCTCCTCCTTTCTCCCATCTCTGCCTCGGTGTCGCCATACCCCGCCCCCCCCCCACCTCCCTGTGTGTTGTCGTGGCAACGCCGCAGCCAACCCATTATAATGTCTGCGTGTTTGTAAGTGGAGTTGCTGCTTTGCCGCTGTTGGTTTCTCCTTTTTTCTCTCTTTGTCCCTCTGAAATAGAGAATAAAAAACGGGGGCCGACAGACAGGGGAGAGGAGGAGGAGAAGAAGAGGAGGTAAGGGAGGTAGGTTTGGAGTGGAGGGAGCCACAAGGGGGGAGGGGGGGGGGGTTGCAGGAGCTCTAGCAACCATTTAGCACTTCGCTCTCTTGCTTTTATCTATCCTTAGAGCTGCTTTCTACATTTCCTTTTGTCTCTGAGGTTGGAGGCTACTCGCCGCTCCCATAAAAGTGGCTTTGTGAGAGAGCAGCCGTGAAGTTTATTAGGTTGATCACGCGCACACACTCTTTTGTCTCTCTACATATTTCCTGTCCTCTTAGGTCACCATTACAGAGAGACAGAGTGTATAGAGCTATTAGATACATTGATGAGGAATGCCGTATCAAAGACAATTCACAATGAGAACAAACATACAGAGCAGATGAAACACCTCCTGTGTTCAGCTCCAGGTTCACAACACCTTCTAATGAGGAGGGGAAGGTGTGCCTGCGAAGGTGTGCACACGCGTATGCGGGTGATAAGTAGATTTCTTGTCTTATATGTGTTTTCTGTACACGACAAGCTCGTATCTGTTCGGAGTTGTATCTGGCAGTGTGTGTACAGGAGTAGACTGACAGTTGTGTGTGTGTGTGTGTGTGTGTAATCTCCCAGATAAGGTAGGCAGATAGAGCGAGCAGATAGACAGGGGTTTTGGGGATGAGATTGCAGGAGGGGCTTAAAGCTGAAGCTGTAAATCACTTAACCTGGGGCTAATGGGCTTATAGGCTGTACTACAGTACACACACACAAACACACACACTGATACAAACACAAACTTAGTTGCCCTTCCAAATGTACGCACACACACACACAATTACTATATTTCTGCAATGTTGGGCCCCAAGGCCTCAATAACTCTTATCTGAAATGTTAACTATTAAATCATGTCCATGCAGAATGTCAAATTAAAAAAAGGACTAATTTAGAGTATGCGTGTGCCGGTGATTTATTGCTCTAATATGTTTTTTAATTAATTTAGTTTGTGTGATGCACGTTTTAATGTGTGTGTATGCTGTTTTGTTCCTGTCCTTTATTCATCATGGTTTGCAGTGTTGCGTAACGACGTGTGTGCACACGTGTGGGTGTTTCACATGAATATGCAATATAAGATATCACCCAACATACTTGTGAATCACCATAAACTTGTGCCAGGTAAATATAAAGTGTGGCCTGATGTATTAGTCAGTGTTTTTATGAACAGACGTGTGACTCATCAAGTTATACACAGTCTTCCTACAGCACACTTGAATCATTTGTGCGGGAGTGTCTGGGGCTTTCATCTGTATATATAAACGCTGAAAAAAATAGGGAAAATGTGAAAAAGGAAACAAGCGAGCTGTCACTTTCCTTTCATTTGCATGCACACGCACACGTGCACACACACACACACACACACACACACACACACACACACACACACACATATATATACACACACACACACACACACACACACACACACACAGTAAACAAACACATCCTTCCTTCATGCAGGGTCACATATGGTGGGCCAGTCACCTGGTCAGAAGCTCATTACATTTCTCATTATTTCAATTCAATTCAATTCAATTTTATTTATAGTATCAAATCATAACAAGAGTTATCTCGAGACACTTTACAGATAGAGTAGGTCTAGACCAAACTCTGTAGTTTACGAAGCCCCAACTATTACAGTGGTTGCCTCAAGAGCAAGCATTAGCAGTAGCTATTGCGACAGTGGCAAGGAAAAACTCCCTTTTTTGTTAGGAAGAAACCTCGGACAGACCCAGACTCTTGGTAGGCGGTGTCTGACGGCACCAGTTGGGGGAGTGGTGAATGGTGGCAATAATAGTCATAACATTATTTCTTTACACACATAGGCCTGTCATGATAACTAACTTTGCTGGATGATAAAATGTCCCAGAAATGATTGCGATAAACGATAACATTGTCGTTCTGAGACCAATTTCATCTAATATAATGATAATGGCATAATAATGCAGGTACACCTTTTCAAAGATCAATAAACTTTTATTTCTAAAGAATATTTAACACTGGAACTGGAAGACATTTTAAATATCCACAATATGTTTTTGAGCTCCTTTAGTATGTCGTCTTTCACGCTGTTGTACAGTTGTGGAATTGCCGTTTGTGACACGTATGTTCTCCCAGGTAATTCGTACTGGCTGTCAAATGTTTGCAGCATTCCTCAAGTGTTTGTGCGATAAACTACAGACTCTGTACTACATTTAACAATTATTTATTAAACCCTAAATATTACATTTAAATAATATATAATTAATAAATGATATCTATCTATATGGCTATCTGCCACATGGCCAGTAAATGTTTGTACCAAAATAGTTCTGTTTTTCAGTCTTCATTATGGTGAAGGTGCAGCTACTTTCTTCTGTTCCTCTGCTGTCTGCAGGTCGGAGCATCAAGGGGGGCGGGCCGATAGGCACACACACACACACACACACACACACACACACACACACACACACGTCACTTTCCTGAAACCGCTTGCGAGACATAGTCCACAGTGGCGTGTATGTCCGAGCCTGTCTCCACCGTCTCCACCTGCAAGTTGTCAACTGCGTGCTTTGGAATGAAAGGGAGAAAACAGGACCTTAAGTAACACGCCGGATATCGCTCATATACTTTCTTTTTTTTGACAGCACCTTAACTGCAAAGTGCTGCGGGAAACCCTGCTCCAACTCTCAACTAGCGTTTTCTCTTCTCTGTCTCTCTCTCCGCCAGGAGTCCCGCCCCCTACACAAAGACCATGCGACTGACAAGAGGGTTCACTCCTAGCAGTGTTTCCTTTAGGATTTTTTTTAGCAGTGGGGGCAGGTCTGTCCGAACAGCAACCCCCCCCCCATTTTATTACCCTATTCAATACTGTTGTATGGTATTCCTAACAAATTGGGCGTATGCCTAATACCATATCATTGTGCAAATGTACTTAATTTATACCTAAAGTCAGGGTCAGGGGGTCATGAGGGCCAGAATACAACCAGCATCATCATCAACAATGAAGACGTGAACATAAAGATGCTGTCATTCACGTGCATCTTAAGTAGCCACGTTGGTTTGTTTTGGTCTTATAATACATCCATAAATGCTCCAGCAGAGGATGGTTAGTTTAGCCAGCAGTTAAGTTTACAAGAATTTGTCCAAATTTTAAGATTTGAAGCAAACTAAGATGAACAGTTAGACTACAAACCGACAGCTTTTGTTTTAGCTTGTTTGTCAAAATTCGCTATTTAGAGTAGAGTAGAGCTGTGTTTGTGTAAACAGCGCGGTGGATGAGAGTGGACTGCCCAGACGGATCAGATTGAAATATATTGCTTCCTACATGTGTATGCCTGTAGACAGGTGAGTGGGTATTGATACGTATTTACTTTTAGGTTTTATTGTAGCCTACTTACAGTAACGAGCGTAGCGGTATGTGTTACAACTTCGAAGTTGTAACACATCTCTGCAACATCTCTGTAACACATCTCTGCTGTGTGTGTGTGTGTGTGTGTGTGTGTGTGTGCATCGCTGTTCAGAATCCTGTCTATCTTCCAAAATGTAACGCTTGTATCCAAACGAATTGTGCTTGAAACTGCAGGCCATCCAATTATAACGACCTCATCCACATTGTCGAAATCATTTAGGTATTGAGCCATTACATTGAAAATCTTTTAGATAACAGGAGCCTATGATTTACTGTAGCCATCCTAACAACACACTACCTGAACACCTTTTTCTAGTCTCCCGTTTCACTCTCCACAACGCTGTCTCCGGGCAAAAAGTCATGTCGTGAGATCGATAACAGTTAGCTAGCTAGCCTGTTTATGTTTCTTGTAATGTTAGCCATAGTTATTTATTTCTTACCTTGATTTTGGTGTCTGCCTTTCAAAGCCATCTCCCGCAGTGACGTTTTTGGTGGAGCTGGTCGTTTAATAGTCGACTCTGAAGAAAGCGAACGTTTTGACAATAAACTCCATCAACACAACAGTATGTGGAGTTAAACTGGACGGGCCCAATAACCTCTCAATAGTTCTACTTGTTGTTAAATTGCAATGTGAGCAGCAGCCAATTATGTCGGCAGGATCATTTAAAAGGCAACCGCGACTATTGTGCGTCTGCCCTATTTCTGATAGCGTGGCGGAAGAAATTTTGCCATGACGCACCGCCACAATAAAATCGACATAGAGGAAACACTGCCTCGTTACGCTAAGGAACCAAGAGTGGTCATCCAGTCTCTTTGGTAGAGAGAGAGAGCGAAAGAGAGACAAGGAAAACAAACAAGCATGCAAATGGAAATTATCACGGCCGGAAAAATTATCGAGCTCATTTTTTTTTATCGTGCTATTAATTGATTTATTGACTATCGCGACAGGCCTATACACACATTTGGCCGATCCTCTGCACCTGTTGAGGTGTGATGTACCAGCTCTCCTCCTCCTCCTCCTCCTTTCCATCTCACACTTCTCTTCCTATCACTCCATCTGTCTACCTGTCTTTCTGCCTGCCCGCCTCATCATCCTCCCTGTATATGCGACGGGGACCACGCTGTTGCCAAGGCTACCGCAGCCATTGTGTATCCGGTTGCCAGGTGACTGGTCGCCGTGGCGATGATCAAGAATTCTGAAGCGCCACCACCACTGCCACTCCTCCTCCTCCCCTCGATAAATAAATCTTCACTATTTTTTCCCTTCCTTTCTCCCTCCTGTCGACACTGCCAGAAGAAAAGCACAGCGACATTTAAGTGGAACTGGGCGACAATGGACGAATGGGATGGATGACGGCTTGTTTGTTTTCATTTACTATCTCTCTCCCCCTCTCTCTCTCTCTCTCTCTCTCTCTATATATATATATATATTCTATTTTTCTTTTGCCTCCATCCATCTAGACTCTGGCTTACAGCCTGTCCAGTTTAATAATGAATTGTCTCTGCTTTCTTTCTCATTTCCCTTGCTGCCCGCTTGTTTGATCACCCCTCCTAATTCTTCATCTCACTCCTTCTCCATCCTTGTGTTTTATTTCACCAAACAGCAGACCATGAATGGCCCCCGCTCGGGCTCTCTCCTGCTCGTCTTTGTTCACCCTGGCACTCAGGCAGCCCCTCCCCTTCTTCATTTTTACAGCGTTAACCTTTATCCATCCTCCCTGCTCCCTTTGTCCTTTTCTCTCCTCATCACTGGACAATTTTGTCGGGATGTAGTATTGCTCTAATTCCTTATAATATGCCTTCTCTAATGCGATAGTTAATTCCTCTTCCCCATCACAAAGAAAGATGCCTTGCGGATAAAATTGATGTGCAATAGGGTTCGAACATTATGTTTTTCATTATGTATTTTTTTTGGCATTCCCATTAAACTGTATTTGGGCTGAAATTCATTTTACAGTTGACAGTCTTCAGGCCAAAACAAAGAAGAAAGTATCCAGTTTTTGCTGCCAGAATTTTATTTGTGGCTTGAAGATGATGTGACACTAACCTCTATTGAACGCAAAGATGATGGTGAAGAAGAAGAAAAAGTAGAAGACATATCCACAAATGTGGAAACTAATTAAACTGTAAATATCTTATTATTCATTTTATTATTATTTTTTCTATTATTTATTATTCAAGGCCTGAATTAGTTTAGCAGGCTGGTGTGCTCGTTCAATCCAATTGGGCAAACCAAAATCATAATGAAAAACACAGATGTAGATAGCTGTCCACATACGTTTGGTATATAGTGTACATCTACCTAATTCGGTCATCTTTGGTTTAATTCAATGGAATCTTTTACAAATTGGAGGTAATCAAACAGTAATCAATGCAGCAGATTTGACTGTGAAAGTAACCTTCTCTGCTCACCAATCCTCTAGTGTGTGTGTGTGTGTGTGTGTGTGTGTGTGTCATAGAGTTAAGGGCAGGTGATTGCAGTTTCCTGTGCCTGCATGTCATGATGTGATGTGTGTGTGTGCAGCTTCGTCACGTGTGTGTGACCAGGCTTGTCCCCCGATGTGTCCCCGAGCTTAGCCTGACGCTGCATTGATTTGTATGGAAATACTGCCTGTTCACACAGCAGGTCGGACGCCCTCTCTCTCTCTGTCATCAGTGCCCAGCTGTGGGACGCTCGCTGTGTTCTTTCATTTGATTGTGTGTGTGTGTGTGTGTGTGTGTGTGTGTGTGTGAGAGAGAGAGAGAAAGAGAGTAAGGGATATGTGTGATTGAGGGTTACAGTATGTGGCCAAAAGGACGAGAGCACAAGATTGTGTGAATGCCACGTGAGCCAAGTGTGTGTGTGTGTGTGTGTGTGTGTGTGTGTGTGTGTGTGTGTGTGTGTGTGTGTCATAGACATTCAATGTGTTGGCGTTTCAATATAAGTGTGTGAACTCCCATCTGTCTCTTGATGAAACTGATGATCAATCTTTGAGACACACTCGTACACACACACACACACACACACACACACACACACACACACACACAGACACACCGACACCCACACCTGACAGAATCCATGGGTTGAAATATAATGACCAGAAGCATCATTCCACATCCTCCTATCAACATCATCGGCCCTTTTGTTTATCCATTCTCCCTCTTGTCCTTCTCTTCTTCCCTTGTAAGATGACTCAGCCCTGCCTTTCTCCTTCTTTTCATTTCTTCTGTCCACCCTCCCTTTCTCCCTGTCTCCTACCTTTCTGTCTTTTCCCCATCTAAATGTCTCCTTTCTCCCGTCTTTCCCTTTTCCATCGTACCCTCCTTTCCTCTTTCCGCATCTCTAACTTCATCCTTCTTTCTCTCTCCTCCTCCGTTTCTCCGTCTCCCTCAGTAATCTGTTAATGTCACGACCCTATTCTGTTCACGTGCTCGTCACTAAATGACAAACCAGAGACAGCTTCCGCCTTTTAAAGGCCAAAGCGAGATGTGTGCAAATGTATCTCTCCCTCTCTCAGCCCTGTTACCACTCATACAATATGTGTGTTTTTGAGCCACCCTGTCTAAAAGTACAAGTAATGGCCCTATTCACGGCGAGAGGAGACCACACAGAAAGAAAAGGTCTGTTTGCAGCCTGCATGTTTGCTTTCTTTTACTTCATTCTCCATGTTAAAACATTGGTAACATTTGTTTTCCTCCTTTGTGGCAGCGGCAGCCATTTCAGCTTTTGATACATGTTGGACACATCAAAATGAAACCCACCTAATCTCAGTCCACACCTTTTTATTTGCAGAAAAAAGTTTACCCACCTTCAGAGGCTGACATAAATATTTATGAGATAAAGTCGTCGTCTACATCATAGTGAGTATCATCAAACAGATGCAGGTTATATAAAGATAGGCTGTTTTGATGGGGAAAGAGGAAACTGAATTTTGTTTACATTGGTTGTTGTTAGTCTCATGTTGCCCAGACTTTTCCATTTCCCACTACATCACCGCATAAATCATATGCAGAAAACTCAACTTTAATGTTTTTTGTGAATAATATGATGTTCTCTTTAAAAATGACATGAGCCAATATTTTGTCTTTAACCCAAGTCCTGATTCTGGTGAAAATATTGACATGAGTGCTATTTAAATGATCAGATAGGGTGTCCTGCCTCCCTGCTCCACAGTAGGTAATCAAAAAAGAAATGGTTCTCATTTGCAGTTGTTGTCTCCAGCCATTTATTAAGTATTTGTAACTGTTATTGGTTTGCTGCTGTGCTTTGTATCGACGCAACAGTTTGATTTGAATGTACAACTACTCCCGCAGTTATTAAATGGGAGAAGGTGAGCTCACAGCAGCTTTCCATTCAGAATCGTGTGTAACCTCATCAGCCCCACGTGGGTTAGCAGCATTGATCGATTATGATATGAAAGATGAGATAATTAGCTCCTGCTTATGGCATCACCTTGTGAAGTCACCGTGACATCACCACAAAGGGATGTCCTTCAAATTCCTTCTGCAGGCGGATACCCAAACAACCTTTTCTGTGTGTTTTTATGCTGAATTCAGCCTGCGCAGCTACAATCAACCATATTTATGACTCTGCATGATGACATCAGAGACAGATTCACTTTATGGCTCACTTTTATGCTACTGCTCCTCTACAAACTGTGAAATGTGCGCAATGGGATGAAGTAGAAGACGCATATGACCCTATGTGGAGCTGTGTGTGGCTGTGCATGGAACTACAGCATAAATTCAACAATCATAAATTTGGTTTATTGTGCCGTGTCTGTGTATGTTTGTGTAAGAGGACTGGTTTTTTACTATCCTGTGACGCCAAAAAATGCCCCCATGGGAATAGATAACCCTAAAAAAAAATTCTTGCGAGTTCTTTTCCAAGCAGTTTATTAGAAAAATGTCTTTCTTTAGGGTTGAGTGTACAGGTTAAGGGTAACGATACTCCTTCCTAGTAAATTAAATCGTGTGTGTTTACTTTAGTTAAACAGAAACACGTGGAATTCAACCATTTGATCCAAAATAATGTAAAACAACACCTCCCACTGTAGCCGTTGCTGTGTGTGAGTGAGTGTTTCTAGTATTAGTTGGTACTAGCTGGCAGCCATGAATTAGGGTGATATTAGATATTGGAGGGACTGCAACACATTACACCACTTCACTGTCATGGATGGTGGAGTGCTTATAGCAAACCTCAGTTACTGCACACACTCAAACATGCACTCTCTCAAACACACACACAAACACATGATAACATCCATTTAACACACACACACACACACACACACACACACACACACACACACACACCTTTTATGATATTTGGAGCATGAAAGTAAACGACAGAGGAGGATGTTTAAGGAAATGTTTTTTCGGGGACATTTAGGGAAGGAAAGTGCATACCGCACATTAAGCGTGTTCTTTCCTTTATGCCAGCATGCATAAAGCTCTTTTATATAACTTTAGATAATTTCTCACTCATACAGGCTCCAGCTAAGGCATATTTCTGTCCTTTTATCAGCTTTTTTTATCGCTCCATCCTCTTAACAAGCATTTTCCTGTCTCCTTTTGCTAAGCAGTCTTTTTTTCACAGCCTCTCTCCCTTTCGTCAATCTTCCCATTTTGCCAACGCTCATTCACAATCATCACACACACTCTTTTTGTCTTTTCCTTCATCTGCAGTCCAGTCCTCCCTCACCACTTATGTACTTATACATTTTGCATTGCAGACATGATATAGTATAGGTGTGGCACACTATCTTGAATCAATCCTGACCTTTGGAGTGTATAATATCATCTTTGTGTTGTTTTTATGTGTTTTTAATGCATTCCTGCACTTATTGCTGCCTGGGGAGGAATAATGTTGAGTGAATTGTAATGTTTGAAATTGAATTATTTCTCTGTTTCTCTTCTCATCCCCTTTCTCAGCCTTCCATCCGTCTCTAGAGACTCCTATCTGCTTTTTGTCTGCTTTCTCTTTGTCTCAATCTCATCTTTCCTTCACTAATGCATCTTGCTCTCTATGCCATCTTAACATGCCTATCTATAGGGTTGAGTTTAGATAACTGGTTCCTTCTTGGCAAAATAGGTAGATCCAAGGATAACAATGGAATGGAATCTGTTCTTGCTACTTGTTTACTAGCAAAGTGAAAAGTACACCAGGCTTCTGCTTTTTAGCTGGCACTGACCATTGCTTTCACAGGTTAAAATGACAAACATAGCATGTGGCAGATTATTACAGCTGCAGCTAATTAACATTAGACTGTAAGTAACTTGAGGAATGGCCAACTAATGTTATATCCCTTATATATATCCCTATTGCCAGAAAAGACCTAAGAAAAAACCTAAGATTACAACAATGACGTTTGTTTTTACATCCAATGCCAACATTTTATTCAAATTCTTGCCCTCTACAATATCTGCAAATGACAACTACAGGAAGTTAGAAAGATTGTTGCCATTGGACTTGAACCGTGAGGTGCAGAGTTGTCCAATATGGATGTAGACACAATCTTTCTGTAAGCCTTCTTCTGCAGTCGACCAAAAGATTGTTTGTTAGAGAATTAAACTAGCAAATACATACTCACTTTCATATATTTTGCTGTTCATTTCATGTTTAGGTTGTAGCTACAGGTAGTGCACATTAATAACGTGTAGATTTCTGCCTTCTCAACCAACAATCTCTCCATCTTTGTTACTTACAAAGGCTGAGAGCTACACCTAAGTGGATTCAATAAGTGATTCCAACATATTTGGATTTGATAAGCAGGATCCATAATGGATTCAGATTCAATAAAATACTATGGAACCCCAAGACGACCTACATGTTTGAATTCGGCCTTAACTTTCTTAAAGTTCTGAAATGTTTATGCCATGTTATATCATCAACAGATACACCCTATGCTTCTCCTCTGTTTTCCCCTTTATTTCTGCTTCTTATGTTTGTCTCTCTTCCCTCTTTGATAAGTAATACGCTGACCTTCTTTCCAGGCCTGAATCTATTGTGGGACTTTCTCATTTGCCCCCCCCCCCCCCCTCCTTTCTCCCCTCTATCATATCTGAAGCAAGGGGAAGAATTGGGGCAGACACTGCATACATTCACTGTATTGGCACACACCCATAAATACACACAGGAAGTGACAGACAAGGGATGCATGGCCACAAGGGATGGGAAGAGAGAGTTGTGTGTGAGAGAGAAAAAGAGAAAAAGAGCTGACACCAATATGGTGTTCTATTTGTCTGCTCATATTGGTAAACACCACCTCATCTGGCTTCAACACTGCTTTCACGCTGACACCCTGAGCGTAATTATGACACATTGTCCTGCTTCTTGCCATTTTTCTTCAGCAGCTACCACATGCTCGTCATGTGTACACACACACACACACACACACACACACACACACACACGCATGTGGTCAGATGGTGTGGCTAAGCTGTGCACAGACACACTTTGATAGAGATGCAAGTGCAAATACACACACCTAAACAGACACACACACACGTCACACACACACACGTCACACACTTGTCTTGCATTGTGTTTGCTTACTGGCTTTGTTCCATCCATCACACCATGACAACCAGTCGCTGTTGATTAGAGCCATGTCAGCCTCAACAGAGAAATCAATGGTGAAATATATAAATAAGAAGACAATTTAACCATTTTAGTGGCGGAGAGGCAACAAGTTGCCAAGTTGAAGTGTCGCTTCCTGTCAGCAGAGGGCGCTGATGAGCTTCCCACTCAGTGCAGGGAGAGAGTTGGGTGGTCGGAGGTTTCCTTTGTTAGTTCTCCATCATTCCCATTCCTTCAACTACAATGTGCGTATGACTGGAGGGAAATATGCTTCAGCTTGATAGTGACCTCACCCTTGCAAATTATTTTCATCTGAACTTGAAAATAGTTCAAGTGCGTTTGTTAGAAAAAAATGAAACACAACCCCGTTTCTCACCATCGATCATTGCACAGAACTCAAACACACAGTTGGCCCCTGGAGCCCCCAGCAGCGTCATTCAGAAGCCTGTCTGACCATGAATAAAAATGATTCATGTGTTGTGGGGTTGCTGAAAAGTAAAGCACTCGGCCTTGAAAATTTAAAGAAGCAAGTTTTTCGCACCAGGCAAAAAAGAAAAAAGAAAAGTCAGGGACAGAGCACAAGGCAGGCAGACAGTGAGGATATAAATTGAGGAAAATGCACAAATGAATGCAGAAAACTAAAAATAGTGGAAGAGACTGGTGAAGAGGCAACTAGAGTGGCCTGAAAAAGAGAGAAAAGAAAAGGAAAAAGAGAGAAAATGCCGCCAGCTGCTACTGATTCCTCAGCCGAGGAGTTGAGTGGCATTTTTATGAAGAAAAGGCATGCAAGCCAGGACGCTGAACTGCGCCCACTTCACGACAGCCTGGCATACACACACTCCGGGGTAAAGCAGCCTGCACCACTGCAACTGCTCTGTGCATGTGCTGAAAGTGTATGTGTGTGCAACTAGAAGCAGGAATGCACTCAAAAATGCTAATGCAAACCACATCTCCATAACCTGCATTAGTATGTGCCTGTGAGTGAGTGAGTGAGTGAGTGAGTGTGTGAGTGTGTGAGTGTGTGTGTGTGTGTGTGTGTGTGTGTGTGTGTGTGTGTGTGTGTGTGTGTGTGTGTGAGTGAGAGAGAGTATTTTTGCATCTGGCATTTCAAAGCTTCTTGTTTATGGCTCTTAACAAGTCACTTTCATGTCAAATCTCAAACGGACACACACACACAGTCACTAAGTAACACCCCAGCGTGCTGTTGCTAATAGCACTAATTAATAGGCTAAATTCTGCTAATTGAACTCGCTTATGCTGAACCTCTCTCTTCCTCCTACTCCTCCACTCCTCTTTCATTCTCTCTGGACTTCTAGACCATGCTGTTAGCTTTAATTTTAATTTGCATGGTGATTACAGTACTGTTCCATAGACTAATGCAATCTCTGGTTTTTCAGTTTTCAGCATTTGCTCCCCCTATCTTCATGCCTCTGTATCACACACACACACACACACACACATATAGTTGGAAGCCTAAAGGAGGAGAGAAGAGCAGAAAAAGAAGAAGTAGCAGTTTTCAGTTGAATGAGCAGAGTGTGGAGGAGAGAATGAGATCTGGGAGGGACGTGGGGAGGGACAGCCATTAGCCATGCCAGCTGTTTCCTTTGCATATTAATACAGAAGCAGGCAGGCAAACACACACACACACACACACACACACACACACACACACACACAAACTCATACTGTGAAGACAAAAGCTGGCGAGACAAGCAGAAAAATCGGACATATTATACTCTATATTTACCATCAAAGTCATGCACAAGATTTACAATAGAGGGGAGATTTGTGACACACACACACACACACACACACACACACACACACACACACACACACACACACACACACACAAAAGACTAGCCCAGGAATCATGTGCATAAAAAACAGATGCATGGGATTTACAACGTCGAGACATGCAACATGCGCACTTGCACGCATGCATGCACCAAAGCTGTCAGGGTAACCATAGAAATCAGACATCTAATATATATATATATATATATATATATATATATATATATATATGCATAAAACCTGAGGAAAGGACTCACACACGAGACACATGTTGTGCAGGAGTCTGTGAGAGGAGGAAGAAAACAAGCAGTGTGGTATGATGGGTTCAGAGAGGAAGAGAAACAAAGAGAGGAGGGGAGAAGAAAGAGAGAGAGAGGGCAGAGGGTGGTGATGATTGTGGCTGTGGCTCAAAGAATTCCCTGAGTGAGCATTATATACTGAAAGAGGGATAAAGTGCAGAATTGCATCCTCCCTTTTTCTCCCTGTTGTGTTTTCACCAGAACGGACAAACACTGTCACATTCCTGAAAGCTTTTGACAATGCTATGTGCTATATACATGTACTACTATTTAATATTATGTACTATACATAACATTAAATCATAGTATATATGGGACACACAGTAACATTTATGAAAGAGTACACAGAGTTTGTAGTTCTGTTATAGTACTACTTTATACCGAAAGGTGTGACTAATATTTGTTCAGTGGTCACTAGGGGTGGGACAAAAAATATCGATACGGCAATATATTCGTGCAATACAATAATTGATATGCTGGCACCAAATATATATATTTTAATTAATAAGATAAGGCGCTCTAAATAGATTTCCCTGCTCCCAGTGTCGCTAATAATGACTCCTGGAGGTGGCGCTCAACACATTAATGAGGCAAACTTGAACATAAGTTAACTAGCTGAAGAGGAAGAGGTTTTCAACAGAATGGTGGACAGCATAGTAGCGCTATAGTTCTGTAATTTTAATTTATAAACTGAAAAAGTTGTGCAGCAGATGTGTGCTATTTTCTAACAGTTTGGACTTGCAGTGAATAAAGAAGAGAAAACCTGCACTTAACCTTTTCACCCAATTTAAATGATTGGTGGTAGACTTAAATATTAGAAACAAAGCTTAGTATAATGCAACATGATCCGACAGCGGCACAAATTAAAGCCTCCAAAATAAGCAATAAGCTGAATCAACACCTCTCTAAACAATAAGTGAACTTAATAATTCTCATTAAAGTGGGATTTATTGCATCTAATAAACTATCTGATATAAACTAATGTGTATATAAAGGTACAAAGCCGCTTCTATAATAATCAAGATGACAATGCACATAATTGCACAATTAAGAGTTTGAATAGGAAGCCAGTAAAATCTGCTGTCATCCGTTATGCTGTCAAGAAACTAAATGTGTAAAGTTTTGATAACTTCATTGTGTTTAGAGGTAAAACAATTACATAACTAATCAATTAGTTGATCCACAGAAAATTAAACAAGATTTCATTTAAGTAATCCATGCAAAAAGGCAACAAATTACTTATTCCAGCTTCTCAAATGTGAACCTTTGTTTATTATTATATTAAATATATATATTTCTGTTGGTCTTCTATGATAATAACCTGAATAGCTTATTGTTTTGTTGTTTGTCTGTTGGTTGGACAGAACACAGCATCACCATGGGCTTTGGGAACATGCGATGGGCGTTTCTTACTATTTTGTGACATTTTATAGATCAAACAATTTATTAATTATTAAAGAAAATGACAGGAAGATTAATCAATAACAAAAATAATGGTTAGTCTGTTCATGGAAATATGCCGAAATACACAGAAGTCAAATTGGATCATAAATGGGGATAAGTAACAAGGAAGTTCATTAGAGAAATGCAAAGTGATATGCCTGAGGTCATTTAGAAACATTGTTTACATTACATAGTTTAGTTTAAATTATTTATTCTTGAATGGCAAAATACCCCATCCACTACCTATCATGAAAGCAATAACCAATGCTAACCAAAACACATAATTTAAGTGATCCTGCTCAAAAAAGTTTGTTTATGTAATGTTTATGTAAAAAATATGATATCGCCAATATATCTTTAGGGCTGAAACGATTCCTCGAGTAACTCAAATAATTTGATTACTACAAATCCTCGATGCAAAATGATTTGCCTCGAAGCTTACTTTAATCCATAGATATACGTATATACTGTCATATATATCTATGCGTTTAATCAATGTTACCAACGTTGTATCGCTCACGGTGTTTCCGCACGGATGATTATTACTGTCGCACACCGGTGCTAACGCTGCTAGTGACACATGCCATCAAGACTGACGGCACAGACTACAAAATTGAAGAAAGAGCGTAAATAGTGAGGGGCTAAGAGAAGAGACAGGCTGGAGAAAACGACAGAAAGTGTCCAAAGTTTGGAATCAGTTCAAGCGCAATTAAAACGAAAACTCTGTACAGTGTGTACTACTGCAAAATCTAACTAGTGGTAAGCTAGTTAGATTTTGCAGTAGTACACACTGATTCATTCACAATGATAGCACGACGTCAATGCTTCAGCATCTCAACAGAAAACATTGAGTCTAACTTAATCATCCATTCCACGAAGCGGACCCGACAATCGATAGCTACAGCCTTATATATCTTTATCAGATATTTTAACTCTTAAATGTTAAAACATCCAGTATCAGTCAGGCTCTAATATAAGCATATGTATAACACACTAGGACATATAGCTAAAGGAGCCTTAAAAAGAAAAAGTCATACACACAGTGGTAGCTCCTGTAGAAATCCTCCCTCATGTATTTCTCCTGCATCTATAATGCATTAGTAGTTCAGACAATTCTTTCTTCAGTGCTGTATAGTAGAGGCAGTGCAGGCAGATAAGTATATTGAAATATAAAACTGAAGCTTCTCTCAGCCTCCTATCAGGCCATTCCTTGTGACTTCTGACAGCTGCAAAGAGAGGAAAGCCTGTTTTTACCAGGCAATTGCTCGTGGGGATGGTACAAAAGTGCAGCATTAGTTCAGATATCATGCAGCAGATAGCATCAAGGCCTTGGAGACTGTGCACCCTAATGGCACGGATACCTGGGCAAAAACAAGAAAAACACCTGGATAAAAGACAACAATGGGGGAAGATAGACAGATAAATATGGAAAACTAATGTGTCATCATCTTACCCGAGACAACAAGCAGACAGGCTTATGAAACAAAGGAGAGTGACAGGGAGAGGGATTCAAAGGAACACATATTCAGAGACTTGGAGTATGTCCTGAGACAGATGCATGCAACCATACGCACACACATGCCGCAGAAAGTAATAAGTGTTGTGACATAGACACTGAAACACTGAGACAAGGAGAGAGAGATGATCGTGATGTACACACACACACACACACACACACACGTCTCTAGTGTTAGCTTGACTTATGAAATCCTAACTGCGGCTCAACACCACAATATTGTCTGAAAATGTCAAGGCTTCGATGGAAGCCCCACTGGGACAAAATGTACTGTCAACACACACAGGGCTCAATCTGTTCTCGCAGAGACATATGGCTCTCATTTATCACATTCTATGCTGAGACAAATTGTTTTCCCAAAACCTCGATGTGCGACACAACAAGAATGGAAAAGATGAGGTAAAAAAAGAAATGTCACAACAAGGGTAAGGAGAACCGAGAGACGAGTCAGACTCTACAGGACCAATATATCAAGCTGTGTGCTTAGGCTGTGCCGTTTATACATAACCTTACTTAAACATGCACGAGACTCGCACTAGATTTTTATGTATGAGTACATTTGGTTTTTTTTTCTTTGGACCATCATCCACGTCGTCGACGTTTTTACGTGCTTAATTATGATACAAACTGCATAATTACAGGTGAACCAAGGTTCAAAATTCTGTTTATTAAACTTGTGATAACTTCTTATTAAGTTGTGTATTTGGCCCTAAGGGGACATAAAACACATCTTATTCTAGTCATTTAAACTTCATGTTAGCATAATGGGTTTGTGCTTTTATAATCAACATTCTTTGCTGTACAAACCAGTTAAAAGTACATACAAAAATAGAATCTGAGCATCAGCCCAGACTTCTGACTGCCCTCGGTTATTTTTTTTTCTGTTATGCTTTCCAGTCATCAGTGACTTGGCTTTAAGACGTTATAATCTGCCTCCATATACCCATAAACCCCTGTGTTCCGGAGCAATTTCCTGTTCAGATTAGGTTCTCACTCCTACCACAACATGCTGCAGTTGTCTGGGAGGACAGAGACAGCAGCATTTTAAGGTATCTCTGGAAAGTCCAATGCTTCGTTCCCAACACTACAGTAAAGTCCAAATAGGCTCCTACAAACATGCTTGATGTGAACGCTAGAGCTGCAAAGATTAATTGATTAATTGTCAACTATTAAATTAATCATCAACTATTTTAGTAATCGATGAATCGGTTTGAGTCCTTTTTTATGAAAAAAAAGTAAGCAATTTCTGATTCCAGCTTCTTAAATGTGAATATGTTCTAGTTTCTTCTCTCCTCTGTGACAGTAAACTAAATATATTTGAGTTGTGGACAAAACAAGACATTTAAAGATGTCATCTTGGGCTTTGGGAAACACTGATCCACATTTTTCACAACTTTTTGACATTTTATAGACCAAGCAACTAACCGATTAATCGAGATAATAATCAACATATTAATCAACAATGTAGTTGTTTTTTTGCGTTTTTTTATGTTTTTGAATAAAGTTTTAAAAAACGTCTTTTGCATGATAAAAACGTAAATAGGCTATACAATCTATTTCTTAACTGCTAATTAACTTGTTAGTCCTAACTTTGAACCAGCGAGTTGCGTTTTAATCTCCTCTTTTTTTCTGCTTCTGGAGAGCTACGTGACACAGGAAACTATGTTCATGAGGACCGGCGAGTTAAATCGGCCGTCCGGGAGTATACCAGGCAGACACACAGCTGACAACCTGCAGGTGGAGGCGCTGGAGACAGACTCGGACATACACGCCGTGGGCCGCCGTGGACTTGTGTCAGTCCCGCAAGCAGTTTCAGGAAAGTGGCTGCATGTGTCTGACAATGCACAGAACATCAACACCCCTACAAGCCTACAGCTGTCCGCGGACACGGAGTGAGGAAAGTGTATCAGAGCCTCCCAGACCGGTGAACTGAGACTCCGTTTCCTGCTTGTCAGTCAACAGTTAATGATCGGCTAACATTTAATTTCATTGTGCTTTCTTTTGGAAGGCTGGCTGCCAAAAATCACCACTTACTAGCTAATTAATTAGCCTGAGTTAAACGCTAGCTATCAGTAACTAACAGAAGTTAGTGGCTGGTGCCTGGTGTGTGCGCCAGTGTTTGTTTGTGTGTGTGTGTGTGTGTGTGTGTGTGTGTGTGTGAGTGTGTGTCGGCCCGCCCCCGCATTTGGCGACGTTGAATGTTTTTAAGGAGAAAGTAGGCCTATCAACAGAAATAAAATTATCGAAATTATCGTCATGGGGAAAATACGTCGATAACAGCTTCAGAATTTTGATGTTGATACATTTTCGATTAATCGTCCAGCCCTACGACAATTAAAATAATCGCTAGTTGCAGCTCTAGTGAACCCATCCCAGTGTTTCACCCAGTTTATTAAATGAGGGTTTAGGCTTCCTTAATAACAGGGAACCTTTAATCTGTCAGTTCATTGCATTCAGAAGACATGTGCGGGGTGTAAGAGAAAACTGTTGAACGTATGCAGCACATTAACTCTAACAGCAGTGATAGCTTTACCTGAAACACCTCAGGGATTCAGACACATGGTGAGCAAAACACACTCACATGGCCCATACGTGCAACACACATACTGTATCTCCCCTACTTTAATTACAGTTGCCTATATTTCTCTACTACGTTTCACACTAATTAGACAGAAGTGGTCTGTCGCGAGATAAATGATCCCATGTGGCAACCTTATTTTGACTTTTATCACAGCATCACACCCACACACACACAATCAAAATACAGCGGTGTGCATCTACGCAGGCGTGAACACGCGCACGCTGGACAGACGGACAGATGTACATGAGCACGTACGTACACATGCATACACGCTCAAATATGCATACACACACTGGATGCTAATTAGGACGTGCTGGTTTTGATGTTTATAAAAAGAAGGGGGAAAAAAATTCCATCAGCAAACCTCAGTTTCCTGTCGAGAAGGACTGTTGGATTTTAAAACGTCTTTACAGGCTCTCATGACAGGGAGGTGCAACACACTGGGTGCATGACGCCAGGCTCATAAGGCTCACCGCGGCGCTGACATTGTTGCCACCAGCCTCTAACCTGTACCTTCTAGCCCTCCACACAGCATCCCAATGCTGGCCACAGGACCGCACCCTACCCAGGGCCTCTGTTTATAGATGGGAGGTGAGCTCTGTGTGTGTGTGTGTGTGTGTGTGTGTGTGTGTGTGTGGAAAAGCTTTCACTTTCCTTCCCCTGGGCCACAGTCTTACATTGTGACTCCCACCTTGTGAAAGCCTGCGGTGTGGCAAGCGGGACACTAGAGACCCAGAAATGGCCCTGGCACTCAGATTTTATTTGCCCTCAAATTGGTCCAAGATGGCAGCAGAGATTCCTGACTAACAATGCAGATGTGGGCCACTGTAGTTCATTAGGAGAGGCCAAATTAGTTTAGCCTCAGGTTAAGGCACAGGGGACAGCGAGGGATATTAACTTTGGGCTTCTATTTCAGTGGGGTCTTAACCTCCAACTCCCTTCACTGTGTTCTATTCTCTTCCTTCTCCTGACCTCTCCCTTTGCTAGTTTTACTTCACTTGACCCCTGCCACCAAGCCAACGGTAGGGTCCTCTGTGTCAAACACCGTCTGTGAAAACACCATTCAGATAAGCTGAAGGAGAGAGCGGGGCCAAACAAGAGACAGCATTCAGATGTAGCAAACTACAGCCGGGCTCAGAGACCCAGCAGCCCTCTTCTAATGTGGACAACACAATGAGATAAGCCATAGTGAAGTATCAACACTGTGGCAAAACGGATTCAATGTTGAGAAAACATTGCACTGAGGGAGGGTGAACAAAGTACCACACATTATGATTGTGTTTATTTCCAAGTCACAGATAACAAGATGCTGCTGGCTGGAAGATAAGGTGGTCCAAGTAGTCGGGCAAACATATAGCTCCGAGCCTGTATGCATAAACACAGAGTACAGTAGGTTGCTGCAGGAGCAGCTCTGAGCCAGTCGCATGACATTAGAGAAATGTATCAACATTTTCTATTTCAGTTTACTGTTTTACTTAAAGCTGAATTTTGCCAAACTGGGATGTGGAAATCTTTCAACTATTAGGCTTTAGTTTCTCGCTAATGTCGCAAAGTACAACAATGAAAGTACACTGTGTAGTTGTGACAAATCAATCACACCACAGTAGTAGTAGCTGATCTTCATCAGCAGATGGAGTTTCCCCAGTTGTGATGGTGCAAATTACAGTAGATGTTCCAATTTCCATTCCTTCGAGCACTTCCCGTCCTCATCTCAAAGATTATTTTCATTAATAATTAATAGGTTGATTACTTTTCCAAATAACTTGGAAATGTAATAATTAAGTCAATAAAACGTCATGTCAAAACATTGTGAAAAAAAGGCCTATCACAAATTCCAAGAGCCCAAGGTGATGTCTTTAAACTGTTCCCAATACATTTTGTGTCGATCGACTAATCTTCCGCTATTGTTTCAGCACTAGTAATGTGTCACAGTCATTTGCAAATGTAGTTTGTATAGTAGTATATTAGTACAGTATTGCAATAGTTTCCTATTACAGATATCAGATATACTTTCCCTTCATTTTATTCTGAATTAATTCAATTCAATTTTATTTACAATGTCAAGTCATGACAGACGTTATCCCAGGACACTTCAGAGAGTAGGTCTAGACCACACTGTAATTTACAGTGACCCAACAATTACCCCAAGAGCAATTGCAACTGCAGTGGCAGCGAGGAAAATCTTCCTTAAAACAGGCAGAAACCTCAGACAGAACCTGGCTCTAGGTGGGCGGCCATCTGTCTCGACCGGTTGGAGAGAGAGACAGAGAGCGAGAGAGAGGGAGATAACTAATAATTATATTATAATTATAGAAATATGACTCATAATAATTATAGCAGTGGGTAATTACCAGTTGAACTCCTCTGCTGGGTTCTCTTAAACGTGACATAAAAACATTCCTCCAACATTGTATTGGGAAATAAAATATCATCACTTTTGAAATGAGTAAACAGAATAACTCATGTGTCACTTTTTCAGATTTACAAGCCCAACGCCACTCCCTGCTATCCCCCTTTAAAAAAAGTGTCTAACTCTTTCATTCTGAATAAGGAGACTCCAACAGGTTTCTGTCACTGGGATGAAAACCAAAGCCCAGACACTCGCCGCTCTCAAATAGAGAGCCTTTTAAATCCTCTCACAATGAGCGAGACAGATAAGGAGAGAGGAGAGCCAGAGAAAGGAAGACACACACAAACAGAGAGAGAGAGAGATAGAAAGGTGTAAAATGGAGAGGATAACGAATGAGTGCGCCGCTGAGAGGGAGCCTTAATGATGTCAATGTGATAAGTCTAAAACGAGGTGAAAATTGAAATGAGTGCTGCCACGGCGGTGGTCGGCGGGGAGAGTGAATAGTGCTGCCGCCGCTGCATTCATCCGCTTAGATTAGCTGGGGGAGAAAATAGAGAAGAGGTGAGAAAGAAGTGAGAAGGAGGAATGAGGAGGAGCGATCGGTAAACCTGTAAAAGGAAAAAGCTTGATGATAAAGCAGGTGACGAGGAGGGGACAAAAGGAGAACTAGCTAGAGGGGGACATGGGTAAAAATATAGAAAATCAACAGAAGAAAGAAAGAAAGAAGAGAGAGAGAGAGAGAGAGAGAGAGAGAGAACATGGGCGAGACAAAGGGAGACTGGGAGCTAAGTTCAAGCCAAAGTCAATTGAACAACTAATGTGAATCGATTTGTTGCCTCTGCTTTTGCTCTTTGGGGAGAGAGTGACATTTTAAAGGCATATTTTATTATTGGGAGGAGGCGGGGCTGCCTGGCAACTGAACACACTGACAGCCTGCTGACAGCTGGACGGAATACACTGAATAGAAGAAATACGGTATTACTGGATCCATTGCGTCACTAGTAGCATGTTGTGTATGCGGTCATATTTTATTGGGTAGGTGAGAACACTTGCCTCCATGTGTCCACTGTGGGATTCATGCTTCCTCCATGTGTGTCTGTGTACAGACATGCACTTGTGTGTGTAAGCGAGTGTGAGCATGTTCTGTGAGAATAATTCTTTCAGTGAGTGCGTGAAATGATGTGGCCGTCTACGGGCAGCCTGCAGTTCTGCCAGTATGGAGGGCCAGCATTAATAATTAAAGACACTTTTATAGGAAGGATCTCTGCAGCATCTGTTGTCTTAAAAGGGCACATTCAGGACAATCACTATGAGGAAAAGTTTGGAAGCATTGCACAGAAAGAAATATAGAAATGTCTGTGTTATATAGAGGTAGGCTAGGCATGGCTGCAAAACATAAAAAAACAATTGCTATCTGGCTAACTAGATAATTTATGTCAGGTCCATTAAAGTCAAGAACAACACAGACAATACAAATGTTTTTGGACATTTTACTGAATAAATTACAAATTAAATTTGGCGGTATGGCTCTGTTCAAAGGAGTCCAGGACAGCAGCAACATTAGGGGACGCTGACACAGTTTAAGACTGGGAGAACTAAACTATTCCCCCATATGAACAGAGCAGCAACGATGACATAGAAGCTTATGTCACGTTATACATGACAAGGTGGAGCTGGGGAGGAGGTGGGTTGCATAGATGTGAGCAGCAAGCAACAAACTAACAAACTAAAGCAGCTTTAAGTAGGGCGCCCTGTTTGAATGTAGCCATTTAGAAGCAAGGGGCGTCTTGACTACTTGGCCTGCCAGAACTGACGCTGGACGCTCAATTTAGCTTCTTTCTTGTATCTTTGTAATTGATTCATGGTGTCTAGTTTGTTCTTTTCCACCAAGCATACGATCATTTTTGGTTCAGGACAATGAAAAGTCAAAGAGGCGTCTCAGGTCTTCACTCAGTCGCAAGAACCTACATCCAAAAGCAGCGCGCCAAGATAAATAATTGAATCAGAGTAGCCTTAGCAGACCTCAGCAGGCCTCATCTCTCAGAAGTCTTTGGTCAGAATCCAGTGAGTGTAGTAAACTACTTTTCATAGTGTATGTAATCCTGGGAAAAGTCTTCCAAACAGCATGCTGTGCTAAGGAGTGGATCAAAACAAACAAACCAACATAGCTGTTCACCAGCGTGGCCACGTTCCAACCCAAAGGAGTCATCCTAAAGCCCAAATGGCTGGCCAAGTATCTGCAATGGGACAATCCACACTTTATTGGAAACACTAATGACTAGCGAGGGAAATCATCTTGAGCACATTACAAATTCTGAACCTCAAACATTATCGCACATTGCGGACACTTGCACATTACTTTGAGATGTGCAGCTAATCAAATGTCTTGCTTCTGTAATTCATATAACATATTATAACATAACATATTCAAATCTGAAATATGAAATAATATATTAAAAGCAACTCAGAGCTTTGCACATAATCTATCCTAACCCTATGTAAGATGATTTCATCAACAAGGTCAATGTTAAACACTTTTTATCCTAGAGAGCCCACCAAGCTTTATAAACCTTGTGCAACCACTCTCAAGCTACCTGAGGTCTGGAGAAATCCTGATGACAAGATCATGCACAGATACAGCTACTTTAGTGAGTAAAATGGATACAAACTTATAATATTTATATAATTGTTTGCCATCTATTCACTACAGCTGAAGTTCAGCTCATCAGAGTTTAATGATGTAACTTTTTGGAAGAGAGAGGTTTTTAGTTTTAACAGTCGACAGTATACTGTCTAAAATAACGAAAGAAAGGGGGATACAAGGGGGATTTTACTTCAGTTTTCTGTAGTTAGATTTCTTTGCATTCTAATTAGACTAGCTGCAAAAATGGAGCTCTTAGCTTAGAATCAGGCAGGAACATGAAGTCATTAGCACCACTCACAAGAGTTTATCATTAGCTGTAGGTGATCATGGGAGATCATCAGGGAAATCAGCTGATCATTAGCCTCTCTCTTTGATCAGGGCCAGCTATGCATGTACAGTAGAGTTTAGATTCTCGGCCCAAGCCCGAGCCCGACCCGAGCCCGACCGGACCTCGGCCGTTATTTTCCGCCACATCCTCGGGCCGGGCCCGGGCCGGACCGCGCCTGGGCCGGACCCTTGATCAAGCAATTTTTTTTTTTTTTTTTTTATCCATTACCTTATTATCCTATTTGGGTGGGGAGATAGCTATGCCATAATCAGAAATATAATAAATATATATATATAGGCTATATAAAAGTAACAAATGTGTACAAAAGTTAGGCTGCAGTTACAAAATGCAGCACGTGTCATGCGCGGAGTCTCCTCTCGCACGCATCACACCGGGAGCTTGAAGATGTAAAGAAAAAAAGAAAAACAGGAGAATTAACTTTGAGCAAGTGTGGAGGAAAGTCGGAGGTATGGAAGCAGTTTAAACAAGTCCTGGGCAGTGACAACAATATGTTGTTCATCATTGTTTCTTTTTTTTTTTAACGTTTCTTCATTCGGATCCACTTGCGATCCGTTCCATTTTAAACAAACAGCGCAGTTTACATGCCTAGTCCTTGTTGTATTATTCTAAACAGATTTCTTCAGTTCAAACAACTCTGAATTGTAGTTGAGAACGTCAGTTATAACGGCCCACGTATTAAAAAATTGTCGGGTTTAAATCGGGCTCGGGCTCATAATTACAGTTAATGTGTCGGGCCGGGCCGGGCTGGGACACAACGTGCTCGGGCTCGGGTAGGTTTGGGCTTGATTTTTTGGGCCGATCTAAGCTCTAATGTACAGTATATGCACATTCCCAAAACACAACGTTTTAGTCAACACGTCTATCTCCATACATCAATTTGCTTTTGGGGTGTGCTATTGCTGCTGCTAACTGCTTTTACTCTCAAGTGGCTGCTGCTACAGTGTTAAACCTGTCAGCAGCCACTGCAACACTGAACGCTGATTCACCTGACTTTATTTGACCCCATTTCTATGGCATTCAAAGACATATTTCATCAACTTGCAACGCAAGTATAACTGGGAACTGGCTGCAAATAACTGGGAACAACGACTTCATTTCAACAGTGTCTTTCTCCCCTGGAGGTTTGTGCTTTTGCACTGCCCAGGAAAGTCTTGCTTTCTGATGTGACAGTAAATCAGCTTTGAATGGAGCGATTACACCGAGGTGAATTGTATTTGCCGTTACGATTAACTATGATATTTTGGATTGAAATAACACCTTTCCCTTGTGTGTTCTGTGTTTATGTGACACAATCAGCAAATGTGATGCTTTTAACTAGGTCATTAGACACCATGCACCACCTTTCATCTCCACCCTTCTCTAACCGACTGTCCTGCTTGACATTCTCAGCCCACTGTGAGGTTGAGACAGAGGAGTTATCCAGTTACTGTTGTCGATACATCAGCAAACTGAGTTAAAACCATAGAATTAGAATGAGCAAAGCACGGCCGTTGAGCTGTTTGCCGTAGTCATTTGACTAGTTCAAGAGAAAATGACGATTGTTGATAGTTGTTATGGCGGCAACACTCAGTGGGGCCATTAAGTGTGTCACACTCACTAGTTTGAGAACTCCCAACCGTCCACACCAGGCCTGGGTATCGTTTGAAAAAGTACAATACCAGTACAATACCAGTAACCTTAAAGTGATACTGATACCAATAGGGTACTTCATTTGATACCTTTTTTTCGACTTAATTCGATACCCGTCATGTGAATGAAAGCATTCAGTTCCGTAAAATTCCACCACCACTCCACCACTGGCTACTATCATTCAAATTCTATGGTTATAACTGTACCAGTGCCTTGGTACATCATGGCTCCTCATAATAATAAAAAAAAACATACCAACTTGTCAGTCCTCTTAGTTGTGTCTGTATGTGTGTTCAGTAATAGGCACAGATGTTTGTCGAAAGTGAATCTCCAGAAAAAAAAAAAAAAAGTGTCAGTGCTCAGAGGGGTGTGATAGAAAGGCAGAAAATGAATCCCTTTTGCGCGCAAACACACATGCGCACACACACACACTCACATCCATTAGCCGCCACCCGAGCCTCCCACCCCCCCCATTCTCGTGGGTGTCGGAGTGAGAAATTAAATTTTTCTGATGAGAAAGTTTTTCCTGCCCTTATTCCTCTCCTCCCTCTCTCTCCTCCCATCCATTCTTTAATTTATTCGCTTATTTATGAACTATTAATTTATGCAGTGAGAGAGAAATTAACAGTTGTGCAGTCAAGTGTTCGGGCTGCTGCCACGCTCACAATAGATAATCATCACTGAGAGACTTGCATGAGTCACACACACACACACACACACACACACACACACACACATACACAACTGTCCATCAGTTCTGCGTAGGAAACAACAAACTTCCATTTGGTTTTAATTGTTACTGCTAAGCCGGAGCACTCCCAACCATTATTCTGACAGTGTGAGAACAGGAGTTGTGTAACATGTTGAGGAAAATTAATTGAATAAACTGTTTCTGCTGCACAGATATATTACGTTCTGTTGAAAATGTGTTGACTATCACACTTAAAACAGAGTGCAAAAACATTGCTCTGCCAACACTACAGTAGGTGACCAGGGAAACAGTAAAACACAAACTACAGCTTATAACCTTCACATCTATTAAAAAATGTGCTAATTCCTCTTTATTGCCATGACAAGGAAATATTTTCAGATTTTAAGCTATAATCTTTTCTTTTCTTTTTTTTTTTATTAAATTGAGCAGAATGAATTTTAGAAACGGTCTAATGAGTCTGATCCAGCAAAACTGTACCCTACAGGAATGTTGAAGAACCATTACAGAGAGATTAAAAAAAACACCAGAAGGACTGCAATTGTTATGTAGGGAGCAAAAGCAACTACTCGGCAATAATTACAACATACTACGGGTCCATATAGGAATATTAAAAGAATGTTTTTGTCTTTCACAGTGTTTCACGCTATCCATCCCTTCGCGCTCCAGTCTACACCCACATGCTTCGCTTCAAGTTCCCACGCCCACTCTATCCCAGCATGCTACATGTTTCTCCAGTCAGTCTTCCAGACGGTCAGTCGGTAATTCAGTCAGTCGATTGGGTGAGGCTATCCATCAGGCAGTCAGCGTGGGCGAGAACAAAACTGACGCGCAGACAGGTCGGTCAGCCCCGTGGGGGCAGCGGAACACGACACGAGCCATGCCGCCTCATTAGTAGGTTAACTGGCACGTGTGGGCGGCCAATGACTGTGTTTATGTGTGTACGTGTGTGTGTGTGTGTGTGTGTGTGTGTGTGTGTGTGTGTGTGTGGGAAGGCAGAGTGGACGGGCGGAGCTACAAGGATTGACAGCGGCGTGGGCGATGAGCTGTGTTTTGGTGGCCGGAGAGCACCCCAGGGAAGGTGACAGTGTGTGTTTAAGTGTGTGTGTCTGTGTGAAATTGAGTGAGTAGCAATGCAATCAGCTGCGGTGGCGTCTACAAGGTTCTCAGTAAAAGACGCCCGTGGGTGGACAGGCTGTTTGTCGAACACTCTGTTTCCGTTTAGCTTGGACAAGTGGATCACAAAAGGAACCAAAATGACCACTAGGGCTGAGTGCTGACCCCCCTGTCATATGCCTGTTTGGTTCAGTTGGGATTAATTTGCACCTTGTAGTCTGATTTTGCACAAAATTTTTTCCCTTAGGTTCTTCGCTAAATGTCTAATTGAGACATATTTGATTTTAGTCTGCCATACACTAAATTGCAACTAGCATTTAAATTAGCGCCAATATATATACACACATACATATGCTATATATATTATGGCTGTCAAAATAACGCGTTCATTTCGATTAATTAATCTGAGAAAAATAACGCGTTAAAAAAACGCAGATTAATCCATTCCATACTGACCTTTGACCCGGAGCCGTTCTAGCCACCATTCGACTGTAAAATGAAGGAGGGAGATGAGAATGTGCTGCCTGGATCATTGATTGGAACATTTACTTTAAGAAAAAATCTTCTTCCTGAATAGGATTGGGTACCGAAATCCAGTACTAATACGGCACCGGTGCCTTAACGACCTGTATCTACCGGACCAAATAGCAACGCGGATTTCGGCGCTACTGACATTCAAAGATTCAAAATCCTTTATTAATCCCTCAATGGGGAAATTCACACTGTTGCAGCAGCAAGGGATAAGAGGAAAGTAGAGGACACACGTTAACACACAACAATAATAAATATTAAATATTAAGTAGAGTAAATATTAAAATAGTAAAATGTATTTACAGTAATTGCACAGTAAATAGTAAATAGTAAATAGTAAAAAGTAAAAGTAAAAGTAAAATGTATTTACAGTAACTGCAAAGTCACGTGGTGCATTCAAAGTTATTGTTAAATGCTCTTTTCCCATCTGATGGTTGTTTTTGTCGTTCAACAGCAATTTACTAGTGAAATAAGTAATTGTTACAGTTATTACATTATTATTAAATCATTTAATTTTGACCATATGGGCTAAGCAATAAACAAGCCGTTCTTTAATGTCGCCGACTGTTATTTAGTACCCTTCTTTTTTTTCCTTTATTAAAAAGTACCGATTTAGCAGCGGTATCGGAAAAAAAACAAACGATACCCAAGCCTATTCCTGAAGCAATTTTGAATTTATTTCCTCAGCATATTATGTCATATTGTTGATTGTTATGGCCATCATTTGAACATTGAAAATAATAATAAAGAGAGTTTTTTTAACTTTAATGTCACTAATGCTGATTATTTATCGATTCATGTGAATTGAAATATTTAAAATACTTTCACAGCAAAAATTATGTATGCGATTAATTGAGATTAAATAATCACAGAGTATGTAATTAATTAGATTACATTTTTTAATCGATTGACAGCCCTAATATATATATATATATATCCTGTTTACTAAATCACTGTTGCTCAACCTTGAGTTTGTTTTGAAGAGCAAAAAGAAAGATAAGAAGCGATAGCCTTTGATGAAGTAAATATACATTCTGACAAGTTAAGATACTGTGGAGCTGAAGATCTACAGGTAGAAGAGTGGAAGCAGAATCAACGTTTATATCATTTGAAATTATGCAGATTTTACCTGGTGGCACACAACTTGGATAACTTGTCTCAATGATTTATTGATGTTAAAACATTCTACTTTGTACTTTCAAACTGCCTAATAAGTGGACATATTACTTTTGGGATGATTAAACACAAGCCTTTGTTGTGTTTATTTAAGTATTCAACATGTACAAAGATGCTGTTTTCATTATTGAATGTCTTTTATCCACTTTATAAAGCTGCAGGTGGTCGCCTAATGGTTCTTTTGTTCCAACCGTTCCAATTACTGGACCACATGGGAAAACTTGGATGATAAAATGCTCTAACCCTCCCTCCACAATTAATGTCAAAGTGCCCTTGAGCACAACAGTTAACCTAATATTCAGTGGTGGGGGATTGTGGTCCTACTGGGTGATGACATCATCCACCCTGTGTGTGTGTATATATGTATGTAGACTGTTTTCCCAGTAGTTAACCTACAAGTCAAATAAGTATGTTTCTTAAACTATCATACCTGGTTAAATGAGGATTAAAGTGGGAAAAAAATATGTCCGTCTTCAGGATTATTGACATTGACCCATCTGATTATATTGGCAGGGATAACAAAGAACATGAACTAATTGGCGCGCACACACACACACACACACACACACACACACACAAACACACACACACACACACACACACACACACACACACACACACACACACACACACACACAAGACAGATGGAACAAGCAGACACATAATATCTCATCCGCATAAACACACACGCACGAATATAAGCCCCCTCCAGCGTCCTAGATAGGCTGGGCCAGAGTGGACCTGTCCACACTTTGATGATTGACGGCTTGGCCTAAATGAACTGCTGCAGAGTTCTGTGCGTGTGTGTGTGTGTGTGTGTGTGTGTGTGTGTGTGTGTGTGTGTGTGTGTGTGTGTGTGTGTGTGTGTGTGTGTGTGTGTGTGTAAAGCTGTAGGGGCCAACCCAAGTCAGTTATCGATCCACAGGGCCCCTTCAGGCCACTAATCAAATGAGGCGGACGCTGTGAGGACACAATAGGCACTTGAAAGTTTCTCAAGTTTCTTAGACTTGTACACCAAACACACACACATTCTGTCAATCTGTTGTTTAGTTTGCTTCCGTGTGTGTGTGTGTGTGTGTGTGTGTGTGTGTGTGTGTGTGTGTGTGTGTGTGTGTCTACATGTACCCCAACAACCTTCCCGTCTGTCTGGGCTATCCATCAGCCCCAGTGACTGATGGGTTAACTCCAGCAGGTCGAGCTCTGCAGATGGACTTTTTCTGCCGCTGAAGCCCACAAGGAGAGGCCTTTACTGGGCCAGGCCTCTCAGCAAGACTGGGTGTCTGGAGAGAGAACCCCTGGAGCTTTGGGGGGTGACAGAGAAAGATCAATGGTAGACTTTAAGTATCTCAGGCCTAATAGAATAGATGCATTGTGTGTGTTCTTTTGTGTATGGGGGGGTGGTTGATGAAGGATGGGAATAGGTATGTATGGAAGGCTAGGATGGTTAGATAGATAACTATGATGGTGACAGCAAATCAATGAGACAAGAAGATGAAGATGATTGCTACTATAATAATAGCATCATGAGTTTGGTGACGAAGAATAATAAGCAATACCAGTGAACGGAAGACTACAGCACATCCTACATACAAATACGTCACAGGATCAAATTTAGTTCATGACTCAGTTCTGTGTCATTTCAATTCTCCAACCTCTCGGATGCAGAATAAAGAAGAAAAGATTTACAATAATCTTCAGAGAGAATAGCAAATTGCAGTCATTTGGAAACGGCTACCCAGTGTGTTGCAATATGCCGGGGTGCAGACCAACAATACAGCACAATCACTGTTCCCACATCTGTTGCCGGGGTTAATCAATGACTATACAGTAACAGCGAATAGACTGCTGATTCCATATGCCCGGCAAAGAATAGACAATCATCGACTAATCAGAGCTTGATACAGGCCACATAGGGTGGAGAACAGCTGCTGTGCCCAGTGAGCCCAACTGTAATCACATTATATCATTGATCAACTAAACTGAGGATTATGGTTTCTGATATTTCTACTGGGAATGAGAACAGTCATGTTCGAGGTCACAGCCGCAGTGCTGAGACTGAACCAGCAACCGTTGGGATTATCATCAATCCGTAGTTGATATAAAATATTTTTTTAAAATACAGCTTCTGTCTGGCATCATGAAGGAGGCCACTTCTAATAACTTCAGAACTTTCCTCTCATACGCATATTCAAGCAGCACCCTTTGTGACAAACACACACAAACAAAGATAGACACTCTGCCAGTCGGATATTAGAGGTGGTGCTTCAACCGTTACAAGGGTAGCTGCAAACTGTCCACACAGCACTGCAGAGATATTGATGTCTTAATACAATAAAAAGCAAAATAAACATTATTATCCTGATCGTTATAATTATCTTCAGCCCAGAGGCTCAAACTGAATTATTCATAGAGTGCTTAATTAAATGGGTAGACTAGGCTGTGAGTGCGAGTGTGTGGATTTGTGTATGTGTGGGTCTCTGTTGCCCAATGTCTTTTGGACAGTAACATTAAATGAGAGTAAATATTCAATCATTCTGAAGGAAAGAAAGGGATGATGCTGTGACAGAAACAGAGGGGGGGGGGGTGGATTACACACATCCTCGTTCGCCCTTCACTGTGGTCCCTGTCGAGGAATAGGAAGACAAACAGCCGTTTAACGTTTCAGAGCAACAGGGCTTTTTTATACACTTTTTATATTTAACTGCTGGCACAATAAGCAAACAGTCTCTGCACTCCACAGCATCACTCATAAGGCAATAACACACACACACACATAGACACACACGTGTGTAACACAGCTGAATGCGATGCGCCTCTAATGCAGTCAATAGTGAAGTCAAGGCCACAGTAGTTAAATAGCAGCATAGTAGACAGTTATTACTTCTCCCTCACTGTGATTACTGTATCAACCACTGAATGAAAGCACTTCCTTTGGCCCTGCCACTGATATTACTCTTGGAAAATGTAGATGGAGTCACAGGGCCAATACACACACACATACGCAGTATGCACACTCAAGGGCATGCGCGCACACACACATACACTCAAGGCAAGGCAAACCAAGGCAAGCAACCTTGGTTATACAAGAACTTTTAGATGCATATATGCACAAACTTACACACATCTACTGTATATTTGTGCATTAACTCAGTGACAGACCACTAACATATACAGTATACATAACATAAACACACGCACAATTGCACACATATGAGATCTCTAACACAATCGAAAGACCCTACTTACGCTTTCCTTTCTTTCTCTCAGACACACACATATTTTGGCGTTATTTCAGCGCTCTCTCTGTTTCCGTCATCTTTTCCTCAGATATTTGATGTAAGGCACACACACACACACACACACACACACAAAGTGCTGATGTGCCAACAGGCGTAGCCTGGACACTGCAGTAATGTAAAAGCCTATTCACTTTATTATGCATTAGTAGCAGGGCTGCTTTTTCATTACACCCTAATGATATTTGGTAGGGTCCACTAATCAGCCTCGCGGGACCCCTGCTGACTCCCCAAACCTATTGCTCTCTCTCTCTCTCTCTCTCTCTCTCTCTCTCTCTCTCTCTCTCTCTGTCTCTCTCGCAGACACATGCACACACACACACACACACACACACACAGAGTACGTTAAAGCATACATATTTCTGCACAGACAAATACTGTATATAGTATGTATTTAAAGATGCGCTGCCTACAAGTGTCCTACAAGTGCAAGGACACATGTGCACACACAAAGGCAGACAATAATTGTAGTGACGGTGTAGATGCATTGTAAAACATACATCTATTTCATACAAAAAGCTATTTTGAACTTCCCAATGCTTAAGTACACATAGTGTATACAATGAACATACCCACACGGTGTAGTGGGAGGGGGGACTTGGGATGGCTGGGGCCCCCAAGGCTTGAGTCATTATCCAGGCCCTACCTACACTATGAAATGATAGATTATAACTGCTCCATAGGAGAAATGCCATGCCAGCAACAGGATCACAGAAAGGCTATGTTACTGTATTTTAAAGATTCTAAGTGGGCTATACTTGAATAGTTACTGCCATACAAAAACAGCGAGTAGACACTGAGCAGAGGTATACAAAGAGAGAGAGACAGAGAGCAATGCCAGACAATATGGACAGACACATGGACCTTAAAAACAGTACACTGTACGACAGTCGGATGCTCCATCCAGTTTGAGAGAGGGTGAGAGAGGGAGAGAGAGTTCAGTGAGTAGAGAATGCGTGCGGGCCCACGCGCACAGAGGGAGAGAGAACAATTGACTAAACTGCGACACAGGTGCAAAACACTCCTCAAAGCATCAATGACACACTCAACACATTCTAAGCGTAAAGTACGACATATCATCATTGCACAAGGCAGTAATATGGCCTATAAACACAGCAACAGTGCAAATAATGTCAATAAAATTGTTCACTTACCTTTTAGACGTGCTGTGCTGTATTCTAGATAGCCTTGGCAGCAAAGCTAGCTTCACTCCTACGGACATCGGTCAGCTGCATCTTCTTCCAATGTGACAGCCGCTGAAGCATTCACGACGACACAAGTTTTGGTTTCAGTCAGTTTGGGTATTTTTTTGCGCGTCACTTTAAATAATAAATATATTTTTGTTGTTTCTTTATTTTCCTATTATCCGCCATGATGACAGGGGCTGTCTTCCTCAAACGATGGCCCACCTGCATGACCTTTACCCTCTGATTGGCAAACCAGCCAATCAACAAACTGATTAAAAATACCTTTTACGGTCTATGAAAAATACACAAAGACCAGTTTTAATGGACCATAGTAATGGACCACACCGAACCAATGTTAATATGGCACCACAATTAGATATGTTAAAAAAAAACTTATATTATTTTTGTTAATTATGCTATATGCACATATATTTTAATTAATTTCTTGTTGTATTTATTATCTTCTTATCTATTTAAATATCCCTAGCATAATATGATATATAAAATAATATATGTGCTTTGTTAGGTAGGTTATACAGGTTGAAAAAAAAATATATGTATTATATGATTCATGATTTTCTATCTACACTATAATACATTTGGTGGAGTATTGCTTCATCGCAAGTTAGTTTGTGCTTAACTCCAGTCCATATACCCTCAGATGAAGACCAAATATAAACACATAGACTATAGTTTGTACAGTACACCCATAAGAAAGCTCATGCAGTATTTCAGCACACACTCCAGCAGTTTACTTTGATGCTTCACTACACCACAGCTCAAATATCTTCACGCAAGAGTGGGAGATAGAAAATAAATAGGAAATTACCCAAGCACACAGACATGCTCTTCTATTGTATATGCAAATGTACAGGACATCTGTTTATATGCCAACATGCACACACACAAACACACACACGCAACAAAGAAATGTGTAGAGGGATTAGGTCGGTAGAGTGTTGCCTCCACTGAGTATGAATGATTAGGTTTAGAGTTTCAACCTTGGGGCAACAGTGGGAAGGGAACATTGGGGTGTAAGTTTGTGTGTGTGTGTGTGTGTGTGTGTGTGTGGTTGGTTCCCAAGGCCAGAAGTGTTATTGTACCGGGACTGGGTGTATTGTTTCAACCCTGAAGTGTTTTTGTACACAACAATCTGTTGACCCCTACCTGAATGCTTTTAAAATTGTTTTCACCGCCAAAGCTTTGGAACACTTTCCAATAATCATCTAGAGAGAATGCATCATTTTGAGGGCAATTTCACCGACAGAGAGGAGCAAGGACATTCTTTTATTACACTATTTATCTTGTGCCCTCTTTGTTGTTGTTGTTGTCATTAATTTTGTCTGTTGCTAATGCACATTCCCACTGACAGCAATATTAGCACACTGTAATGTATTAGCTCTAATTGTCTTTTAACTTTGTTACCTCATCACCTATTTTAAGCATTTTATTAACAATGACCTTTTAACTGTATTACCCATTCCAAATAATGTAGTGGGTCATAAAAATGCAGATAACGAACAACATTTAGTTGGCCATCATGAGGCAAAAACACACAGTTTTAACTAATGACTGCTTTTTTTATATCACCTTGTAGCATTTTACTATTGATGTGTATCATACATTACAGAAAGGTCAAAACATGTTCTGTGTATCAGCCACCCAATGTGCGATTCCTTTTTTTGCCCTGTAGAATATAATGTCAGTTGAACTAAGTTTAGCTGGGTTTACCTCTCCTCACAATCTTTATTGTTACATCTTTTTACCAAAATGTTTCCTTAAAAACATAAATCATAGCTGTAAATTCAGTTCAATCAGGAGAGACTTTCGTTGCAGATATGCATACATTTATTACTAACAATTAACCAAACAAGTACAAACAATTATTTGGAGATTAGACTCCATTGTAAAGGGGATCTATACAACTAATGTTTAGGAAAACCAAACACATCCCCCAATGGAATCTAGACACTGGTGGTGGTGAAAAATCCGAGATTTAAAATGGGCCGTCAGCCGGGAGAAGACCGATACACCGTCGATAATGCCTGGAGGTAGAAGGGGAGGAGGCGGGTCGCACTCTCGTCTGAAAATACAACTGACAGAAACGGGAGAGAAAAGATATTTAAAACAAGGTAGTCATGCTGTGATTGGATAGAACATACGTGCCCGATTCTAATTGGTATACAGAACCGAAACACCCACTGCCCAGCTGATCAGTTAAAGAGAATAGAGACAACGTATTAGAAGTCTCCCTCACAGAATTTACGCTGAGGTACATTTGTGTTTCAACAGAGCAGAAACAATATAATCTCTTACTTTCCAATCTGCCCAGAATGCTCTCTCTTTTTTTTTACTCACATAGTGCTATAGAGCTAATCTAATATTAGCTCTGCTCAATGGAGGTAGATGCCCTTTGAGTCAGGGTACTTTTAAGTCACCCATGGCCTGAACAACTAATGGTGTATGTGTAGTCTAAGCAAGCAGGCACAAAGAGCTTCATTGGCTACTTAATGGTGGCTGTTTAATCGAAATTCCCTTTCCCCGCTCTTAATTCCTTGTGTCCTTTTTATTTCCCTTTGTTTTTCAAAGGGAAGAATTCACTCAGTGTGTGGAGAAGAAGGCGGAGGTGGGAACCAGATGTACACTCTGTGAGTGTGTGTGTGTGTGTGTGTGTGTGTGTGTGTGTGTGTGTGTGTGTGTGTGTATGGGGCCCCATGGCTCAAAGAATAAGACATGGTGTTTGCTGCTGGCACTAAAGGCTCATCATGGGCGGCCCCTCCTCAGCTGACACATACAAACACAGGTACACACACACACACACAGAAATACACACTCCAGCTGGGACAGTACCCAATGACAGGCTCTAGGACTCACAGATGCCCAGGTGGCGCAGGAAACCCTGGAGCTATGCCCAGACTGGCATCGGAGAGACTGCCTACACGTTTAAAAGAAATGAGCACACACTCACACATATAGAAATGGCTTCCACGCACCTATAAAGCTCATGTTCCTGTGTACTTACTCTCTCACACACACACGTACACACACATACACACACACACACACACACACACACACACACACACACACACACCGTTGCTCACTCCCCACCTTCTCGCAATTAACACTGCTCCTATAGCTTGAGGCACGGAGGAAATGAGGTTTTGGTTTTGTAACTGTGTGTGTGTGTGTGTGTGTGTGTGTGTGTGTGTGAGAGAGAGAGAGAGAGAGGGAGAGAGAGTTGTAAGAGGTAGAAGGATTAAGGAGGAGGTGGGTGGAGGGTTCTGGTTGGTGAAGGAAATATAATGTGTGGCATGGAACTATGTACTCAGGGTACGGTAATGACTGTGCACGAGAGGTTGTGTGTATTAGTGTATACGTGCGCCCGCATGTGTGCATATACCTGTGTGTGTGCATATGTGCGCCCACATTAAGTCGTTCCCACCCATTCCCTCTCTAAGTATCATGTTCAGAGGCTGCAGTTCATTCCTGTCTGTTTGATTGTGTTGTTGTGCAGTCATGGCTAATTACCTTGATAGTCTGTTGACAGCACTGAGACAATTAAACAGCCAAATGGAAAACAGGAGGGGGAACTTGTCTGAAATGTCCTCTCTGAGAGTTGAACTAAAGAGTGATTCATCTCCAACATGTGTTTATAATAGGAAATGGTTTGCAGGCAAAAAGGATGGAGTTTGTTTAGCAAATTGTAGGATGCCCGCTCCGATGTTAGCTTCAGAGTCAAAGCAATTACGGTTTTATTTGTCTTGCTTTTAAGACGGCTCAATGTATACATCTCAAGCTTGTAGGGGAACAATTCAACAATATTCAAAATGATCATGAACTCCTGTACAATCTAGTGTAAGCCAATAGATTTTATCTCGTAGCTGACCAACAGATGCGTAGACACAGGCTGGTATAAGACAAGCCACATCTTGTTTAGGTATAGGCTCACAGCAACTCACTTTAGCATACCAAGTATGTATTTAGGAATTGATTTCAAGGCTTTCATTTCAGTATACAATTGTATGTCATTGAACATCTGTTCCTGATCAGATGGTATAGCTCTATGGTATTGTTGGTCTGCCAGTCAGTACACCACTTTGGGCTAGACTGAAACAACTATTGGATAGATTGCCATATAATTGGTTAAAGACATTCATAGTCCCAGCAAGATGAATCCTATTTACTTTGGTGATGCCCTGAATTTTCATCTAGCCCAACCATCAGGTCAAAATGTTAATTACAAATATGGCACGATTACAGCTGCTCGTCTTTTAACTGGAACTCGAAAATTTGACCATATTACACCCATTCTCCAATCCCTCCACTGGCTCCCTGTGCACTTTCGCACTGATTTTAAAATTCTTTTATTTGTTTTTAAATGTCTGCATGGTCTGGCCCCCCAGTACCTGTCTAATCTGCTCGTGCCCTACACCCCCTCTCGTTCGCTCCGGTCGGCTGACCAGGCACTACTGGTCGTCCCCAAGGCCAAACATAAATCCAGAGGTGACCGTGCGTTTGCCGTGGCAGCTCCGAGACTCTGGAATGAGCTGCCTTTGCACATCAGACTGACTGAGTCCCTTCCTGTTTTTAAATCTCGTCTTAAAACTCATTTATTTTCTTTGGCTTTTAACTCAGTTTGAGGGTTGACTTTGAGTTTTGTATTATTGCATTTATTTTATTGTTTTATTATTTTGTGTTGTGCCTCTGTTGTATGTTATTGTTTATTTATATACTGTGTTCAGCACTTTGGTCAACAGTGTTGTTTTTAAGGTGCTTTATAAATAAAGTTGGATTGGATTGGAATTGAGCCCAATACTTTGGTGTAATACCAAATAAATGCAAAAACTACAAAAAGTACTTTGTGTTTGATGCTAATTAGAAAACTTTAGAATGCTAACATGCTAAACTAAATATTAGCACACCCAGTAACATCTGGCTTTTGTCTTTCCTGGGAAAGGTTACAATCGGCATAAATTTCCAGGACAAATGACTCTGCAGTTGTCCCTGACATTTATTGGTTCCAACTCCAATCAGCAGTAATGGGAACATGACACCCAGGTGGACACGCTAATTTTGCTAATAGCAGACACAAATTCTGTCCATCTCCGTGCAAGCAGCACTTCATTCCAAATTAGTCGTCACCTATTTTAAAATAGGGCCTGAAGAAGTGACAGACCCGTAACCACCATAACGTTTCCAATGGCCTCCATGCTGCTTTTTAATGTTTACTAAGCCAGTTTTTCAACAGGTTCGTGATGTTGAACGCAAAAAAAAACGAGAAAGGCATACTCGTCTACTGGCAATAGAAAAGGAGTCTATTGCCTATTTTTAGCGCATTAAAAAAAAGCATATACATGCTAATGGAGGGAAAAGGGTATTAGTCTTGCTAATGGTTGCCTGGTCTTTATTTATGCGAAGGCTCAACACACCTCAGCTCTTTTTTTAGACAACCATCAGAGAACTTTGTGAAAAAAGCTAGTCAGTTTTGAGGGATCACAGTGGCAATGCTTTAACTGAATCTTTTGGAGCATAATTTTTTTTGCTAAACTATCTTTAAATATGAATCTACACAGCACCCCAGGTTACAGTACAGTCTTTACATAATCAGAGTTAGAAGCCTGTCTGAAATATCAAAAAAACATCTGCAGACTCCACATACGTATAATCTTTATCAGCCTCTCTGTAATAGAAAAACCTGCATTTATGTATAAAGCAGGTCTGTCCCATAGGTGATAGCAGCATCCATTATGTACACACATTACATACAAATGGAATTTGCATAAACATGATTAGGGAATTAAGAGGGTTAGGGGTTAGTGTCGTTTGGAGGCGGGGGGCTGGGCTGAAAATTGTTTTAAAGATGCATTATGGGATTTCTAACAATTATTTTTGAGGCATTTCTCCAAAGATAGTATGCATTTGATGAAGATGGGGAAAACTAAGAGGGGGGATGTCATGCAACAAAGGCTGTTAGCAGAATTCAAATCCACAACAAAAGCCGTAAATGTTACTACATATGTCGGCTGAACCACTACTTCGTCCTTGGGAGTGAGTAAATAAATTGCGGGTATGTACGCAAAGGCTCTCCTTGGTGTGTGGAAAGGTCTGTGTAAACAATCTCTTCACAACTTACTGCTCCCAGCATTATACAACATCCAGGTTGATTTTGCTTCAGCGTACAGAATACAAATATTCTCAAACAAAATGCACTTCAACCTCCGAGCGCTGTGATGTATAATCAGTCTTTGTGTCGAGAGCTCAGTTAAACAGTGTCTCCAACGCGATGAGATATACACGAGCAGGGCCGGCAGCAGGGCAAGTTTGGCACCAGAGTTGTCACTATAGACCGATTCCAGATTGGGTCTCCAGGGGTTGTGGGGGGTGAGGGTAGATGGGTGGTGGTGGGGGTACAGTTGGCAGAGTTGTCCACACACTTAGGGCCAGGCCTGAGGGTGTGTGTGCATGTGTATGTGTGTGTGTGTGTGTGTGTGTGTGTGTGTGTGTGTGTGTGTGTGTGTGTCTGGCTCCTGGTGTGTGCTGGCAGGATGTGTGCTGGCAGCAGCCCCGTCTGACACTACAGTTGGTCCCCTCTGGATATCCTTTGCACCCCCTACTCTGCTGCTGCACAACCTGCCCTCCCTCCTCCTCCTCTCTTCCGGAAAGGAGGCCTGGGTGCCTTCTTCCCATTCTTTCTTTCTTTCTTTCTTTCTCCTCCTTCATCTCTTCCTTCTGATTCTGCATATATATGTTTTGAAGGCCAGTACTGACATTTTGAAACTAAAGAAGTCCAATATGTTGTGTGGTTATAGCTGGCATTTAAAAGGAATATTAATTTGCAAAAAAACATAACTGAACAATAAAACATGAAACATAGTCTGCACAGCAAATAAAACTTTATTGCAGATTTTACAGGCTGTTTTCAGGCAGCTTTGGTCAGAGAGGAACTACCATCATATTGCTAGTGGATGCCAAAATATGATATAATAAAAAAGCAATAACTGCCCAATGTAACTGCAGATCATATATCATCATATAACCAGATTTGCTCAACAGACCCATCCTCCCTGTCTTTGTTTCTGTTGGGAGCTATGCCTGTGCACCAAAATGTTTCCATGAAACAGCCACAAAGTCAAATTTCCTTTCGACTGCAACAGATTTCCTGTCAATATTACAAGTTTCCACATCAAGGAAAAGCTCATATCTCCAAAGCTAAGAAAGCAAGTACCACTCTCAGATTAAAACCACGCCATCAGCTCTCCCTGGCCTCTGACGTCTTTGTTCCCTCTCTGTTCCTCATCTGTTCTACATTCAGGACAGTAGTCAGCCTGCTTCTCCGAGTATTTTCTTTATTTACCATAGGAAGCGTGAGACGGCTCTAGTTTAACAGAGACAGCGGACAGGAGGTTGTGGATAGATCAGCCCCAGGCTAACAGGAATACATTTTGTAACTTAGATGTGTGTGTGTTTGTTTGTGTGAGTGAGTGTGTGTGTGTTGTGTTAGTACGGAGGGGGAGGGCATGGAGTAAGAATAGAAGGGGGTTTAAAACCACTAAAACTTCTCATAGCTCCAAAAAGCACATCTGTGCAAAAAGTGAACTCAAAATTTACCGTGAAGACACATTCTTTCTTTGCTCTGTTCCTTCCTAAGTTGCTCCGGTGCCCCACCCTCCCCCAGAGCACTTACTTCCCCCCTCAACCTCCCCTCTCTCAAGATGCCCCCACCCCTCTCCCCTCCCTCTGTGCCTCTTTGTGGCAGATGGGCACTGTGTGTGACAGCAGGGTCATTGGGTCACATCCACATGGGGTAGGGCTCTCCTTTTGTGTGTGTGTATGTGTGTAATTTGACCTTTTGCATGCACACATGTATTTGTCTTATTATTTTTCATGAGTGTGTGTGTGTGTGTGTGTGTGTGTCTGCAAAGGTACATGTTTGTGTGCAGATTGATTTTTAAAGTGTGTTTGTCTTTGTTTTTATGGATGTGTTGTTTCTTATATTTGTGTGTGTGGTACTGTATCTGTGGCGCCTACTGTGAGTGTGCATATCTGTGTGTGTGTGTGTGTGTGTGTGTGCGTGTGTGTAAGGGGTATCTAGTGCAGCCGTGTAAAAGAGAATTGGGCAAAATGGTTTGTAACCTTAAGCAGCCCCTTTTAGCCTCACCACACACACATGCAGACGAACACACACTGCCCCCGATGTGCTTTCAGTCTCCAGACATGATATGCGTGACTGTCTGTGTGGCACAGTCACGCGTGTTTTCATGAGTGTCTGAGCATGTGGGTATCTGAGAGTGTGTGTGTGTGTGTGTGTGTGTATGTGTGTGGAGGTGAAAGAGACACAGACTGCATGGATGAGAGTATTTATATGCGTGAGTGTGGGTGACTGTGAGTGAATGTGTGTGTGTGTGTGTGTGTGTGTGTGTGCCATTGTATGAGACAGAAGCCTGAGGGCATGCTCATCAACACAGAGACACATATTTGCATAATGAAATTCCCTCTATCGCACCGCTGCAGAGGACAATATAAAACAAGACCCTTAACAAACCCTTTAAACACCTAGGTGAATACAACAAAAGTACACACACATACACACGCACGCACACACAGACGCACACAAGACCTATGATTGTACCACGTTAGGCTTTGAAACTTTGTTTACTGTAGGTACCATTGCTGTGTGTTTGAGTGTGTCCCTTCTCTTCTGCAACAATAACAACAATGCTATTCTGCTTTGCGCTTGTTCTCCTCTACATAACTGCATGTAAATAGCCTTTGTGATGTGTGGGTGTATTTGCTTCTTTCATAACAGCACACAGACAAAAATCAGGAGCACATCCAACCTTTCAGGGCTAGAAAAAAAAGAAATCTCATCACTCTGACCTGGTCAAACAGTTGTAGAATTTGCTCTCGAATGAGCATCATGTGAACACCCCAGTCATGTCTGTGTGTGTGTGTGTGTGTGTGTGTGTGTGTGTGTGTGTGTGTGTGAGAGAGAAAGAAAGCCTGTGCTTTCGTGCGCCACAGTGCTATCAGTGTATCTGTCAGGCGAGATGATAAAGGCAACCGGGGACCTTCACATGTGCACGCCTGGCAGACAGGAAATCTCCCATCACCACTGTTCTCTGCCTGCCTGCCTGAATGTAATGTGGTACACGGCACGCCTCAACTGCAGAGTGAGGAAGAGAGAGCATGGGGGAAGGGGTGGTTGAGGTGCTGGTGCTGGTGGGCAGTAACTGGTCGATAGAGGAGGGGAGGTGAAGGCACAGAAGGAGGCTGAGTGAAGAAGGAAAAAGGAGGACAGAGAGAAATCAGTTGTTTTGGACACAAATAATTTTTTCTTCAAAGGACACTGGCAGCTGCGTCTAATGGTGAGGGGTGAGGAGAGAGGGAGGGAGAAAAAGAGAGAATGGGGTAGATGGGGATGCCGTGAAAGCACTGGAGAGGAAAGCATCTTTTAGCTATTATGGAGTGAACCTAAAGGGAGTAGGATTTTGTGTGTGTGTGTGTGTGTGTGTGTAGGGGAGGGGGTGTGGGCTGTCGGATCTATACAGAGACCACCTGTTTCATTAGAGGAAAAAACAAAAACATAGATCGAGCAAGTCGGCAAACAAGGACAGAAGCAGCAGAGGATTTCATAGGGCCAGCATTTAACTACTGCTGGCAGCAGCGCTGTTGATTGAGGCCTTCCATACACGATCAGCTGGCATTTTCCAATCCCATAAAACACAACGCTCTCCACAGTGGATACATTCACATTGTAGTCAGGGGAAACCTATTGAAACCACTCATGTGTGGCTGAAACTTTCACGGACATGATTGGGCACTTCTGCGTAGCAAACACATTAAGCCAGGTTTCTGTCACCTCCAACTGTCTCCATGATCGCTCATTTTGTATGGCAATAACAAGGTCGCAATGCATCAACACAGGAACCACTATTAGGCTGCGTTCAAACATGAGCCCTGCGTGGAAAAATGCAACCCCCTTATTTAGTTAAAACAAAGCCACTGGGTTCACACAGCAGGGGTGCCAACGCCAATGTACACGATAGTAGCACACATTCCTGGTAGATGACTTTTTAATGTGAACACAGTATTTCTACTTTTTAAATGGTTGTCATCATAATGAAAGATAAAATGATTGTCCACGTGACAACTTTCCTGAGTTGTAAAATCCTCTCTCGAAAACAATATAAACCGCTGTGCAATGTTGGCAGGTGATAGGCCTTCCAACTCCTGAATCTCTTACCTAAACCGGCCTTCCTGAATCAGATTTCATCGTCCGCACTGTACAACTGAAACTGAACTTGCACCGTACAACCGCACGCATTTGCATTCTTTTAACACATGGCTTATTGCAGTCTGAATGCCCACTTTGCCTTGGTTAACATTTAGAATATAATAATTTTATACTTGTCTAATGCCAAAAAAACACAAGATCTGACAATGAGAAAACATATATTACGTATTTTTTTTTATACTGAAAAGGAAATGGGTGATTACAGTTAGTGGTACCATAATGAAGGTATTCAAGATTAAGTTGTTCTCCTATTGTTGGGTTGTGAGGCGATTTTGGCATCATAGTGGCCATAGCATCTTAGGCCCCAAAAATACTTTTTCCCAATGACTCCAAAAGAAACTAAAAACAATGACAAAGTTCCAGAATTACTTTAACTATTAATGCAGTATTACATTCAATTTATTGAACCGTTGTGACGAAAAGAGGGCTGAGCCAGAAGGCAAAGCTCTCGGTCTACCGGTCAGTTTTTGTTCCTACCATCACCTATGGTCATGAAGGCTGGGTCATGACCGTATGTATGTATGTGTCACTTGACAATGCATGCTGGATATGTAAAATGTATGCCTGTGTGTGCCTTGCATGTAATATGCTCAGGGAACTACATGTGTGTGCATAATTTGTCTAGTAGCATATACTAGCATGTGCTCACTTTACACTCACGTGTTTAGTATGTGTACAAATGCTGCAGACATGTCTATGTAGTTACGTAAGTACTTAGTACTAAGTACTAGTGTCGGTGTAATGTGTTTGCATAATGTATTTGATAGCACAACAGCACTATTCCCTCCCCTGCTTCTACTGTGTAATATGTGTGTACATTCTGACCTGCTTGTGTGCATTTATTCTTATGTGTGTGTGTGTGTGTGTGTGTGTGTGTGTGTGTGTGTGTGTGTGCATGTGTGTGTGTGTGTGTGTGTATGTGTGTGTTCACCATTGTCCAAGTGTACTTGTGTGTTTAATGTTTAAGTATGCATAAGTGCTTTGTGGAGATGCTGTGTGTATAAATATACATACATACAGGCATGTACATCACTGCATGTGTGCGTCACAGACCATATGTGTGAAATTCAATGTTATTCCAGCATCAAAGTCACACATGTACGCACTCTGTGTGTATGTATGTGTGTGTGTGTGTGTGTGTGTGTGTGTGTGTGTGTGTGTAATATACTGTGCTTTGGAGATGCTTTATTTTGGTGGTTTTAGTGGTTTTTCCACATCTCTCTTCCCCCATTTAGAGATATTGGAGTGTTTTTTGACCCCCGTCCATCTCATCCCATCAACGCTGCCCCCATCCCAGAGATAAAATCTACCCAGCAGCCAAACTTCTTAACCTGCCCCACTTCACAAAACTCTTCTCCTGCTATTACCAACCACTTACCACACCTCACACATCAGCTGGAAAATCAATACTTTTACTATGTGTGTTTTGCTTTCAAAGCAAAAGACCCTATCATTGACCCCCCTCCCCGCACACACACACACACACACACACACACACACACACACACACACACACACACACAAAATCTCTGCTAAACTACTAACACCCCCGCTCTCTTCCGCCCCTGCAACTGTTCAAACACTCACTCACACACACACACACACACTCACGCACCCTTGCACCCGCATCTTTGAAACAAAGCTCGATGAACACCTTTGTCTGCAGCCAGCTGCGCCGTGTGTAGTCTCAAATGTGAGTTTGAACTAAGGGACACACGCACGACGACGCACAAACTCGCACAGATAAACTTAATGAAGAGAATGTAAAGTGCTAACCATACTGATGTCATTGGTACAGTGAGGAGCAGGGCCCCTTTGGTATTCTGTCCACACTCTCTCTCTCTCTCTCTCTCTCTCTCTCTCTCTCACACACACACACACACACACACACACACACACACACACACACACACACACACACACACACACACACACACACACACACCGATACTGAGCCTTGTGTTCTGTTTCCTTGGGCAACGGAAGTTCAGTATTTAAGAGTGCTGCTAGACAAAACAAATACCCTTCTGCACTCCTCTGTCTCTTGCTCCCTTTCTCCCATCATTCTCCCTCTCGTTCTCACCCCCTCTCACCCCATCTTATGTCTCTGTCCGTCTTTCTCCATCTCATCATTTCCTTTCTCCTCCATAGTTAGGTCATCTAGTTTCAATCTCCATCATTTGTCTCTCTTTTTTCCATTCCTGTCTTTCTCCCTCTTTTTTATGCCCTCTCTCTGCCCGGTTCGCACATAACACGGCTCAGTGCCTCCCTGGACACACACCATTCTCCATGCTTATTGTTCCCCCTGACAGCTTTTGTAGTAGAGAGAAAAAGCGACCTCTCCCCTCCTCCTCACAAATTCACCAAGTCCCCCCCTTCTCTCCTCCCTGCCTGCCTTCACCCCTCTACTCCCCTTAACCATGGGCCTTCACGACCACTGACACACACACACACACACACACACACACACACACACACACACACACACACACACACACACACACACACACACATTCCACAAGCGTAAAGGTCAAAGGGTGCAGCTGCCTCAATAAAGACATGGGGGAGGGAGAAAGGGGGAGAGATGAAGAGAGAGGCGGGTGACTCCCTTTCTGTAGTGGGCAGAAAGGGACTTAGAGCATCAGGGTTGGGGGGTATTTGGGGGGTGGGTTGGTGGGGGTTTGAGGATGGAGGGATGGTTTGCTCGTTTTTTGGCTCGTTTCGCAGCGTTTTTAATAGCGGCTGTTGTACCTCTTTCTCACACTCTGTTTACTCTCTTTGGCTGCAGCAGATGTAAACACAAACGGTTGGTTACAGCTATTTACCAGAGAGGATCCTTGGCTGTGTCTGCTTTGTATTTATGGCGACTAACATGCTGGATCTGCTGTTGGCTAAAAGCCTCCACTGTTGGGCATGATTTAGAGTTGAACTGATTTGTGGGGCTGATATTTGCCTTTTTTGTGTTATATCAGATAGCAGCCAGTCATCCACCTCTCATTTGATGAAGATGTCTATCTGATTGCAACTTTTCAAGAACCATCTATAGCGGAGAGTAGCAGATTTTCTTTTGAAAGAGGCTTGGGTGGCCACCAGAAGTAACTTAGCCATAGGCCTTTTTCATGACAGACATTTTAACACGTCGCAGTAGGAAAAACACAAGTGTAAATAATGGCATTAATGATGGCTGAATTCAGTTTAGCTGCTTCAGTTTCACGGTCCTGGTAGTGCATATTGGCTCACTGTCACGGCTTACCGGCTTGCCATTGTTAATGTTATAAGTAACACCTGTGCTTTTCCCACAGTGACAAGTGAAAGTGTCTGCTGTGGACCTATTGCACCACAGACCCATTCTAATTCTGTATGTTCCCCTCTCCTTTCCCCTCCTTACTGAAAATATTCATATTAACACTGACACTCACACTGGCCTCCAACAACCACAACCTAGTGTGTTCTTACGTAGTCAAAAAACCAAGCTTTCTTACAGCTTACTGTTGCGTGGCAAAACTTAAAAACATGGTCCTCAACCTGAAAGGCTGGCCATGCTGTTGCAAGACGTTCCCATTTGTCCTTCATGAGTGTGTCCTGTTTCCCTGAGGGGGAAGGTTTGGCTAACCTGTTACTACTTTGGCCCTGTTCAGCCCTGACATTAACATCTTGGGTGATTCGATCACAAGTAGACAGCCCTAAGTACAGCTTTGAATGCACCAAAGACGCATTGAGATCTGATCGCTCAGACCACTGTTGGAGGTGGTCAGGACCGCATATGGCCACATGCTTTTAGCAGTGTGTATGCGAATGTGTCCTGGGCCATATGTCCTCTGCGTAAGCATACCGTTCTCAAATTGCATAGGCTAGCTTTGTTCACGACATCTAAAAAATTTCAAAAAGCTCATAGAGATATAACGTATATATAATAGGTTTTGGGGTTTGGTTTGCCTGGAACATGCTAAGCAAGTCTATTGATTTGGTTTCTTCCTCTTCTGTTATTTTCCCAGAAGACTAGGCATGGGGAGTGCATTGCTGCATCCCGCCAGTTAAAAACAACCCATTTGGACTTTGCAAACGGTAATTATGTACATGTGTATTTGCATATGGAGCGGGAAAGTGAGATCCGATCACAAGTGGTCACTCAAGATGCATGTGGAGATGCATTCTTTTTTCCCCTAAATATTATTTTTTTGGCATTTTAGGCCTGTAATTGATAGGACAGCTTAGACATGAAAGGGGAGAGAGAGGGGGAATGACATGCAACACAAGGCCGCAGGTTGGAATTGACGCTGCAGCCGCTGCAACTAAGACTGAGCCTCCGTACATGGGGCGCACGCTCTACCAGGTGAGCTACCCATGCGCCACGGAGATGCATTCTAATGCCAGGTGTGAACAGATGTATGCTTAGAGCTGGCCACTTGTGATCACTTCGCCAAAGACACATGTTAATGCCAGGTCTGAACCTGGCCTCTGTATCACTCGTGCGATGTCCTTCTACAAAACTGGTGGTGTTAGTAAGTAAGTAAGTAAGGTCTATTTATATAGCACCTTTCCCAGATACAAAGTGCATTAAAAACAATTATACAATACAAGCAATAAAAAACTAATAGTAACAAGGGCTGACAAGATTAAAATCACAGCAGCAGCAGATACATCAGGGCAGAGACAAATTAAAGTGATAAGCTATTCGGGTAGGCTCACCAAAAGCCTGTCTGAATCAATGTTTTCAGTTGTTGTTAATAAAAGCATAGTGGCTCTTCCGGCTGGTAGGCCCCTTCTGCCTTTAGCTAGCCTGCTCTTCTTTTGATGTAAACAGTTCAAATTTTTTTTTTTACACAGTCCAGAACAACAAATTAAACTATTCACCCTCATGGGATCCTCTCGGTGTGGTGCAATTCAACATCTCCATCAGTGCTCTCCTGGCATCTCCCAGGTGGGTTGCATTACAGGTCAGACCCTTCCCCCACTGCGTGACATCGGTTCTGACCCTCCAACCTTTTCTTACACATACCCTGCTCAGCCAAAGTACAAGAGTTATTCTAACATTAAAGTACTATCGAATAGGAAAAGGAAAGTAATCTTGTGGTAATACTAAAGGTATGGGACATTTTGAATCTATTCTGTAGGATTTGTCCTAAAATCTTCCAGAAGTCTTTTTTATTCACTTAAATTCACTTCAATATTCCTGCAGGGACAGATAGTGCGGTCGTTTGAAAATTAAACATTAACCTTTCCATAACTGCCACACTCACACAATGATTGATATCTTTAATACTAAAAACACATTGGGATGCTACTGAAGGTACAATATATAAGATTTGATATATTTTAAAACACCTGGCTGTGGCTCACAGTAGTCGTCCGAGGACTGTAAGTTCCAAAATCAGGGAATAAGCCAGAGAACTGTGAAGCGAGAGACTGACATTATGAATAAAATTGTACTGCTACTACCTGAAAATAGCTAATGGGAGGCTGCCACAGCACAAATGGTGTGAAATCCTTCTTGATGGATTGAAAAGTGTCTTTAGGGATCCCAACGCTCGCCTTCTTGAGCATCTCAAAGGGTGTGGTGCTAACCAGGATGAGTTTGGCGTGATCACATTTAGACTTGACTGAGTGAAAACTAAATCAGATTTCCTTTGAACAGGCTTTGCTTTGAACTCTGCCCAGGCATCATTTAGAGAAAGGTCTCATGACACAATTTGATCGTGGAAATGTGTGCAGGTAGAAATCCGCCTCCCTGTGGTTAGTCCTAAACTTTGAACTTAACATGAAAAACTTCCTGGCTTTTCATGCAACCTCTCATCTTGTTATGCACACACTTCCTCGCGGCAATGATGATGCATTAAAGACTTGAAATAGGTGTGACATGCACCAATTGGTATGATGAAAACTGTTCCGTGTCTTGCATGTTGCACACTTCTTTGCAAAACAGAAGTCGTTCATTGCTAATTAGTTTGGCTTCACAGTAGGTACAGTTCCAGCGCATTTCTATCAAATTCCTGAGATACCTAAAATGAAATACGTTACAGATACCGAGATTCTGATAAGGGAGTTTTGTCTTTTCTTTGTCGTCTGCAGGGAGGTCAGAAGTCAGGTTCTGCTTCAGAACATTGTACCCAGCTGGTGGAGACTCGCGTCCAGAATGCTTTGCGAGGGCTATCTGCATATTTTGTTGCGCTTCAGTTGCTTGAACTATAAGTGGATATTTCTCATCTCAGTCTTAGAAATGTATGCAAATCAAGTTGCGGCACAAACAAGCCCTAGAAGACGAGCACTGCTCATCCAAAAAGCCCCCTTCATCACCAATCTCAAGCAAATGGCGTGCTTCAGCTGTTAAGACTAATCCGGCAAGTCTGGCACCCGTACACCCTAAAGCCCCTACATAACTGCAGCTTTTTCCTGTTCTGATTTGAGATTCTAAGATGGAAAACACTTTCCAATGCTTCTACAGATGTTGCAGCTGATGTTGGTTTACAATGACAAGAGGGTCATATTGCACGAGGGATTTTATGCCATTTTTGTAGAAATTTGGGGAAGAAATAATGGAAAGTGTACTTATGTGTATAAGTGTGTATATATATCCACTAAGCACATTTTAAATAAGCACCACATTTAGTTATCATTTTAAAGTATTATTTTAGACTCTAGTTTTAATTCACTACATCACGGATGGAAATACAGGACTTTATATGTGACGGCGTATTTACCTGACAGAATAAGGGTTTAATAAGTAAAACATTCAATAAGCTTTCACAATAGAAAACACTGTGTGAGTGTAAGCAGTATGACAGACAGAATTGTGTTGGCTTCAAAGGAATTTTCATTTCATTAAAATAATTTCCAATAGCTGCTTTATGGTAATGCGCAGTTAGTAAGACAAATGTTTATTTTTGAACATTAAATCTTAACTGTGCTCAATATGCAGTGATTGTTTCATCATTATTTGACTGGCAGTGCCTTGGGCTTTGTGTCCCTTCACATAAATGTGCTCCTTTGAAAGAGTATCTACCACAGCAGCGGTGTATGGAGCTGTTAGACCAACTACAAGCTACAATACTTCTCACAGGTTTGTGCAATAGTCATGTAACACTGTGAAAGAAAGTCTTCACAATAGATGCAAATATTACTATACTTTTTCTGATTTGGTCATTTTGTGCATTTTCCTCCTTGCACAAGCGACTCCAGGCTCAAGGACACTTCAGCAGGGGTATATGTTTGTGAACAAAGGACCTACAATCCTTTGTGGCTGTGGGATTCTTTAACCACAAGACCACCCTGATGCCAGCAATACGGCTTCTTTGTCAAAAAGCGTATTCCTTCAGTTTCACAATGAACTTGAAATCTAAGACCATTTTTTAAATAAATGAGGTAAACTGTCAGATGAAACAATAGAAGGGTGTTTTGGAAATAAACTTCAATCATGACACACACGGCCTGCACACCAGTATGTAAGGTTTGTTTTGCTGGGTTAGATTGGAATGTCTCAGAGAATGGGGTTTATGTAAAGTCTGCTTGGGTTTGTTTATCTGCTCTGGGTGTCTGTGTATGAGTCTGGAATGTATTTGTGTACAATAACGTGCTGGAGTCATGTGTTGTCCTTGTTTGAGAGTGTATGTGTGTGTAAGAGAAAGTGACGCCTGGAAAATACTTTCACAGTGTAAACAGTTAGGCCTACATTAACTGGATAAAAATGTATAATGAGATAACTTACCAGTTTATTATAACCGGATTACTTTCACAGTTACCAAAAACTACATTGTGAAGTGCTATCACCACGCATAACTGCAAAAAACAGTAGGCCTACTTACATAAATTATAAAAAATGATTAGGCTACTACTTTTAGCATTAGCCTATATTTAGCATTTAGTCTAATTTACTGTACGCTAAGCCCGCCACCCCCCTTAGCAACTGCTACGCCTATAGAGCTTTCTGTTCTCGCATGGCACGGTTTACAATAATGGGCAAGTTTACAACTCAAAAGTCATAGTATTTTTTTGAAACAGTGAGTCCCTGATTCCACACAGAGGTAAACCAAAGCAGGCTTCTTATTACTAGCCAACGACTGGCAATTTTTCTATCTGTTGCTTGCAGATTTTATCCGCCGTAGCTAGCTAGCTAATCAATGCTAACTCTAGGATTTGGTTGAGAACGCAGTCTTCGGGTGAGTTATTTCTGAACAGGGCTTTTTCTAATGTAACAACCACAAAATACTGTAACATTAGATTATGCTGCTTGCGTTGGAGCAGACAAACTCAGTTAATCCATTCTTTACACTTTTGCTGTTGTGTTTAGAGAGCTCATCTAAAGCATGGGTTAAACAAACGGTCAATTTAACGTCATTACTCTCTCTGGAACACAATAATGTGACTTAGGCTTTATTACGTCTTATTCTTTAAAACTATATGGAAAGAATAAAAAAAAAAAAAAAAAAAAAAAAAAAAAACTGTCAAGACTAATGATGAGATCTTTCTAAAGCAGCTAAGGATCTAATTTAGAGGCAAAGCTTTTTAATTGAACACAACCTACTTTGTTTATTTCCTGAGGCCTCAGTTATGTGTATGCATAATGGTGTGTGTGTGTGTGTGTGTGTGTGTGTGTGTGTGTGGTTGAGGGGGTGGGGGATATTGGGGGAGTTGTTTGCGTGACAAGCAGAGGCATTACAGAACTTGTGCTTGTCTCCAACGATGGCTGCAGTGGCACTATGCACTCAGGAATATTAACAAGTTAATCATCTGAAATTAATGCTGTTATATCCTCAAGTCAAACACATAATGTAACAACATGTACCTCCAGCCCCCCTCCCCCACCCCCCACCTCTCCCCCAATGTGCAACCAAGCTATTTTCTGTTTTCCCATCCCTCCCTCTTTCTCTCACTCTCTCCATCAGCTCTGCATTCGCAGATCGCAGCTGCACTTTTCATCAGGCCTGTTATTAACTGCAACATTTTTCTCACTCTGAGATGGCGGGAACAGTACAGAAAGGGAAAGATTCAGGGAGGTGGGGAGAGGGAAAAAAAGACAAAAGACAAGCGGAGAAAGATTGAGTTAGACAGAGAGCAGAGAGTGTTGGAGGGAGAGAGGGGGGCAATGAGAGCAATCTTGAGGTACAGAGAAATAGCTGCCAGCATCAGTACTGTAAAATCATGGATTTTCTACTGATAATTCCTCCGCTGCTGAGCTTTAATTACCCTCTGCCAGAGCTATCTGTCCGCCTACAGGTCTGGCCACACACAGAAAGGCCTTTGCATCCAATCAAACAGCTTGACCTTTTAACCCTTCATCTCTTCTCTAATCATGACATCTCAGGTCTGTCAGGTGCGAGCCATCCCTGCACTCTGTGCAGCTCTCCTCCTCAGGGTGTCAAGGCACTACACTACATTAATCACAGTGACATTGTAATCACAGCAGTTCTACCCTGATTCAATATGCAGATTCCTAGCTATATTTCTTTGATTTAGAGTGTTGTCTCCCTCTCTCCCCACTTCTCCTTCACTCTCCTCTTATCCTTGACCTTCGCTCATTCCCATGGTAACTGCGTCTTACTCAAGGATTGTTTCGTTGCCAAGTCAAGTGGGCCAATCCTTAGGTTTTAAGTTGCGCATCAGCGGCAAAGCTTTTCAAAATCTAATTTAGAGGATTATCTCTCTATTGATTTCACTTAAAACTGATTCTTTTCTCTTGCCGTCCTTCTGCTGCTGTGATAAAGTATCAGGAAAGGAAGCGGCGTGTGTGTTTCTGTGTGTGCGACGTATCAAGCTTTCCTTCCTCCACGGAGTTGAAGAGGAGGCTCAGTCGTCTCACTTGGCAAAGCACAGCGAGCACGCAAGATTGCGCGTGTTCGTCTTTGTGTGCTTCTGCGTGTGTCGCTTCAACTTTTGGCACCTATCTGCATCTGTCAGTGTGTGTTCATGCGGCACACACACACACACACACACACATACACGGCTATCATCCTCCGTGGCATTAATATTCATCTGTGTGTGCATTGAGCAGAACAGATTAGCAGGAGTAATGATGAGCATGTAATGATAAGGGGACAGCAGCAGTCCCGATAGTCTAAACAGGCCTCCTTCGAACCAGACTGGAGAAAAGCAAGCAAACTCATTACGGCTTAACAGCCATTAGATTAGCATTAGTTCCTCTTTGAAGGGAATATTGCTGCTGGTTTCCATGGATTAGCAACAGCGGTGAGCCATTCAAAGAACATCACTACTGGTTTGGTATTAGAGTTAGCAGTTTGTTGGCAGCTACTAGCTTCTTTACTGTTAGTCATTTCCTATTTCTATCCAGTGATGGTTGGTTTTTGCAGATTAGAAATGCATACCAATCATCCAGGTACTCCACAGGTGGAACTCATCAATTACTAACCCACTGGCAGGTTTTATGATTATAGGAAGGCTGTGGCAATGCCATGGGATAAAAATATGCCAAATAAGGTTACATAAGATTTGTATGAACTGTATATATGAATAGTATAAGACTAAAATGACAAGTTATGCACTTTCCATTAAGGACCAGACTTTGCTGGCCTGGGTAGGTTTCACTCATGCACCATTTTGCACATCACTTCTACAGTATGCCCATCTAAAACACATAAACAATAATAAAGATTGAAAAAATGGTAGCAATTTCAGTTACATTGTTATTTCAATTTCAACATGTACAACAATAGTGCAGTCTAGAGTGCTGAGTGCTGATTAGACCTCTAGTCAGGTTGAAGGAGCCCCGGTGCCGCTGCAAAATAGTCTCGCGAAGGAACTTCTTTTGGTGGAACGTGTGTCCGTTCAAAGGTTGTTTTAGTCGTGCAACAAAAAAACTTGGAAGTTTAAAATTACAACACAAAGAAAGCGGAAGGTAACGGACATTCGAAAATGGACATCCAAAAAGAGTGACACCTGGTGGAATTTCCAGCAGAACGAAAGCAATCCTGCATCTCATACATACAATTTAACGGTGCTGAGCAACGGGGGTGAGGACCAACTAGATATACTCATCTCATCTGAAATGCATTTTTGATGCTTTCATATGTCAACACTTTCACTAACTACCTGTTGGACTAAAGAAAACGACCCCACCCAAAACTAGCAGTCAGTCGGACCGCTGTGAGATGTCGCTGTTCATAATGTTGGATTTGGTTCAGGTAAGTCAGACTTTTGCGTTACAGCTGAAACAACAAGTTTGCCGATTTCACATACCTTCACAATTTAAATCAGTTGTCTACCCGGAAGTGATTGTTGTGTCAGAGTGAAGTTTATACCTGACCACAGTCCTGAGAACAGGTCTAATCAGGCTAAGTGAAGACACCTGTGTGAGTGTACATTATGTAGGTATGTGGGAGCTTTGATGTTTTCAGTGTGCAATGACGTGATAGTGTTACATAAATAGGCTTTTTGTTTTAAAGAAGACATTTTGACACGTTGCAGTAGGAAAAGCACATAATACACACAAATAATAAAATGAATCATGGCTTAACTGTATTTACCTGCATCAGTTTGATGGTCCTGGTATTGTACATGCTGGCTGGCTCACTGTCACACTAATGGCTTACTGGGACACTTGGATAGAACAGAGCGTTAATGTTATTAGTAACACCTGTGCTTCTCCTGCTATGACAAGTCAAAATGTCCGCTGTGAAAAAGGCCCTACAGACACTGCGGGAAATGGTTTAAATTTGGCCCAGCTCTAATTAGAAACCACTTCTAAATTCCAAACCCTGTTTTGTTTACAAGCAGGTCATGATTATGGTTTATGAGATTATGGTTGCAAACGCACTGCTGTGCATTTAAAAAGGGAAGGAAATGACTAAAGTAGTGACGCTGACTGAAGGTGTTTGGTAGATTAGCAGGTTGCTCATAAATGGGTGTTTACTGTTTGCCAACCTTCATTGTACTTGGCTTCAGTATCACTGACAGGTTGTCATGGCAGAGGCAGCGACAAGTGTCTACCAGGATCAATGCCGGTGTGTGGCAGTGCATACGATTGCATATGGACATGTGTTGGTGTTTGTGTAGTCCGGGGTCAGTGTGTGTGTGTGTGCGTGTGGCATGTAATCTACTCTCACACATCACAGATCAAAGGGTGAAGGCAGCTGCCTGGTCATCTCGCCCTATAGGCCACCCTGGTGGCACACCAGGCTCTGAAAGTGCCTTAAAAACACACACGAGGATACACATCCACATCCGGACGAAACAAATTTTGGAAGGGCGCAAAATACGCTAACAGTTACCATAGAAACGTGCCACAAAGCTACAGGGAAAGAGGGGGGAAATAAATGAAGAAGAGGGGTGTTAGAGAGGGAGGGAGACAGATGAAATCAGCTCTGTCAATATGTTGCCAAGCAACACTCAACACTAACGAAGCTGGGTTGATAACTTGTTGATAACACCAGTGGGAGAGCCAGTGTGTGTGTGTGTGTGTGTGTGTGTGTTATTAGCAGAGGCAGTGAAAGAGTCCCTGCTGAGAAAAGCCCAAAGCAGAGATAAGAGGAGAGACCTTCTATTAAAGGCAGGGTTACTAATGGGCCTCACACACACACACACACACACACACACACACAACAAAAGACCTCAGCAGACCCTTACACAATAATGAATCACACAACAGGACCAAAAGAGTGGTGCTTAAACATTTTTGTTTGTTTTTTTATTCAACTTTTTTCCAAACCAGGAATGTACTAGTTTTTTCCTCTCTTTCGAGGTGTGTTGGGTGGGGGGCAGGGTAGGGAGGGGGACAGGGTAGGGAGGGAAGGGGTCGCCGTGATGAGTAGACAAGGGGGTACAAAGGAGAGAACAGGAGGAGGAGGAGGAGAGGACACAAAAAACCCTTCTCACACAGAGTTGTCCCAAATACAAAGTCTCAACACGTTACATACGAGAACCACCTCGCTCCGCTGGCCTCCGCTTGCTGTCTATTGGCACAAAGAAACACACACTCACACATGTACACACACACGCACTTTCACCAACGGAGTG